>NC_135596.1:4256038-4879662 GCF_965152235.1 Eretmochelys imbricata
TTATGAGGCTCAGTATGTCATAAGCTTTCATTAGAGACCTCCCATGATATCAGTTTTGGATAAATGCCATGAAAACAGTGCACTAGGTTTAGTGAGTTTGTCAGGCCTGTTAGGAGCTGCTGAACAGCACCTGGCACCAATGAGCACCAAACATGGCGATTTGCATTGTTCTTTGGTGTAGTTGCTGCACTCCTGTCATAAATATAACGGGGAGGGTGACCACCTTTCTGTATACAGTGCTATAAAATCCCTCCTGGCCAGAGGAAAAATCCTTTCACCTGTAAAGCGTTAAGAAGCTAAGGTAACCTCGCTGGCACCTGACCCAAAATGACCAATGAGGAGACAAGATACTTTCAAATCTGGAGAGGGGGGACAAAGGGTTTTGTTCGTCTGTGGGATAGCTTTGCCGGGAACAGATCAGGAATGCAGCCTTCCAACTCCTCTAAAGTTAGTAAGTAATCTAGCTAGAAAATGCATTAGATTTTCTTTTATTTAAGGGCTTGTAAAATTCGCTGTGCTTGAGGGAATATGTATTCCTGTTTTTGTGTCTTTTTGTAATTTAAGATTTTGCCTAGCGGGATTCTCTATGTTCTCAATCTGATTACCCTGTAAAGTATTTACCATCCTGATTTTACAGAGGTGATTCTTTTACCTTTTCTTTAAATAAAATTCTTTTAAGAACCTGATTGATTTTTCATTGTTCTTAAGATACAAGGGTTTGGGTCTGTGTTCACCGTTACCAATTGGTGAGGATATTATTATCAAGCCTTCCCCAGGAAAGGGGTCTAGGGCTTGGGGGGATATTTTGGGGGAAGACGTCTCCAAGTGGTCTCTTTCCCTGTTCTTTGTTTAAAACTCTTAGTGGTGGCAGCGTACTGTTCAAGGACAAGGCAAAGTTTGTACCTTGGGAAAGTTTTTAACCTAAGCTGGTAAGAATAAGCTTATGGGGTCTTTCATGCAGGTCCCCACATCTGTACCCTAGAGTTCAGAGTGGGGAAGGAACCTTGACATGGTGGCAGAGCGGTGGGTTCATTGAACCAGAAGCACAGTAGGATTTTAAAAGGACAATTTTTTTTCCCTTTGGGCTGCTTGGAAGCAGGTTTTAAGCTGAAAGCAGTTAGAGTTTTTTCTGTCTCTGCCTGGGGGACAGAGCAGCTCCATAATAAAAGGATTTTTCTGTAGGCTGAGAACAGGTATCAGGTTACAGCACAGCAAAATTTTGCAAGCCAGTTTTTTTTTTTCTTTCTAACTCTCAGGTATAGCTAGGTTAAACACAGAGAGGTTAGGATGACAGAATGAAATGTCCAACAGAAACTGGAATTAGCCAGATTGGAAGCTGAGGAACGACAGAAGGAACATGAAAGGTGGGTAGAACTCAGACAGATGGAGACTGATGCACAAGCAGCCAAAGAAAAAGCCAGGGTGGACGCAGAAGAAGCTGCCCACAAGAGAGCTATGGAGGCAAAAGAAAAAGAAATGGAGGCAAAGGAAAAAGAAATGGAGGAGAGGGAAAAAGAGAGGACGCATGCACTGGAGATAGAGAAGGCAAAGGCTCAGCAGAATATACCGAATAACCCTAACAATCCTTCCCCAACAATCCACAAATGGGAGTGACTATGTCCACAGTATGATGAATCCAGTGATATTGCTGAATATTTTTTCACCTTTGAGAGACTGTGCACTCTCCATCAAATTCCTGAAGCTCACAAGATGACCACATTGGTCGTAAAATTGACTGGAAGAGCTCTGGACATATCCAATAAGATGCCTATTGAGGAGGTTTCTGACTATAATAATTTCAAGGATTTGGTTTTAAAACAATTTCAAGTTACACCTGAAACTTTCAGAGTAAAATTTATAGCCCTTAAGAGAGGACCTGGACTAAGTAATGTGGCTTATGTAAACTGGATGACAGATCTGTTTGATAAATGGCTCAAAGGACGGGATGTAACTAGCTTTGGAGGAATGCAGGATTTGATGATACAGGAGCAATTCCTGAATATGTCCAAGGAGGAAATAAAACAGTGTTTATGGGATAAGAAAATGGACTCAGCAGGAAGTCTTGCTTCTTATGCTGATCAATATGAGCAGTCCCAAACCACTAGATAGGCAGGGCAAACCGGAACAAAACAGGTGGAGGGAGGAGAGAGGAACAACCCTGGTCGCAGTTGGAGCGGATACCAGAAGAGACACCTTCAGACCACACCCTACTACTGGGGGCAGCCCAAGGCCTCAACTACACCCCAAGGAACACTCCAGACACCTTATTGTCCCACCACACTGTCCTCCAGCAACCCACCTCACCCCAGTGACCAGGCAGCTGGGCGATGTTTTAAATGTAATGAGCTGAGGCATATAAAGGCCAACTGCCCCAAGAACCCCCACAGATTACAGTTCATTGCACTGGGGTCCCACCAAAGGTCCTCAGGCCCAGATCAGAGAATCATAGAATATCAGGGTTGGAAGGGACCTCAGGAGGTCATTTAGTCCAATCTCCTGCTCAAAGCGGGATCAATTCCAAATTTTTACCCCAGATCCCTAAATGGCCCCCTCAAGGATTGAACTCATAACCCTGAGTTTAGCAGGCTAATGCTCAAACCACTGAGCTATCCCTCCCCCCCAACTGTGCATGGGGTGGAGGCCAAGGCAGAAGCTGACCCTAGCAGTTTCCCTCGGTCCACACGGGGAAAAGAAGTGGACGGTGACGTTTATGCCAGACCCCGAGCGCTACATGGAGTGAGAGCCTGGGAACTCAGGGCTCAGGTTCTCCTCTGGGGTGTTTACCCACTGGCCATCCTCAGAACACCAGTTGCCAAGGTGCGAGTCACAAGGCAGACTCTGGTAGGTCTCTGACGCAGCTGGTGACTCGGGGTTCTCCATGCTCCTGATGCTTTGGAATGAGCCGGTCAAGGCATCTGCACACAAGTCTGCATGGGCCAGTGGGGTGTTTGTCCCTGGCCCGTCGCTGACACACAGATTGAGCTTTGCAATCAGTGGCTTCCCGATATTTACTGACTGGCTCTCCTCTATGAAGTCATCGAGTCCTTGGTATTGGTACTGCAGGCAGACGGTGAAGACCAGTTCCTTCTGCAACGACGCCACGAACTGTGGTTACCACAGGTGGGCCTGTGACTGGACCGTGTGACACTGTTATCACCTTAAGACATCTACATCACTCCCCACTGCCCTTTCCTTAACCACCAGCCACAAGGTCACAAGGTCCATGCTGGTCCGTTGACTCCTGATGGTGCCAACTCCATCCTGCTGGGACTCTGTTCCGGGGGCTCAGCACCAGTCAGGATGAATCTGTGGGGAAGGCACTGGCCTGGGAACCCAGAGACCTGGGTCAAATTAGCTCTGCCACAGACCCTTGGCAAATCACTTCACCTCTCTCCCCCTTGGTTCTCCAGCTATACAATGGGGATGCTACTGCCTTTGTCTGGCTCCTGTTGGCGTGTGTCTGTGAGCAGGGACTGTCTGTGCATTGCCCAGGAAATGGGGCCCTCTGTCAGCTGGCGACTCTAGGTGCCACTAGATAATAACTTGGGTGTTACTTGAGGGATGCATTGGCTCCATTCACTATAACATTCAGTAGTAGCATGGGGAGCTCCTGCCCGCTGAGGCTGCTATTCATTATGTGCGTTGCCAGGGCGCCTAGGAGCCCCAGTCCCAGACCAGGACCCCGCTGCACTAGGCGCTGTACAAACACAGAACAAACAGTCCCTGCCCCAAAGGTAACAGTCACTCACTCCAGCAAAGCCCAGCAATCCTTCCCCAGGGGGTCCAGCCCTGGAGTGCCCTGTTGAGAAGGATCCGAACCCCAGTGTCAGGGCGCAGGAGCCCCCCGAAGGCAGTGGAGTGAGCCAGCCCATGTACACTAGAGCTTCATTTGGCCTCCTTCTGCATGTTCAGGGTCATTATTTTTTCCCCACCTTTAGCCCCTGTTGGCCCTGCGGAAGCTGTGCAGCCAAAGGAGAGGGAGCTGGAGTCCATTCCACCTTGGGTGTGGTTACACAGCCAGCGGTCTCACCAGGACCAGCACCGACAGGGCGGGGCAGCACTTACCCTCAGTTTCTGCAGGCTGCAGAGGCGGCTGTAGAGGCAGCAATCGGGGAAACTGAGGCTCCAGGCCAAGGCGAGGCTGCTCCCCATTTCCTCTGGGCTCTCCTTGTTGGTGAATTTCAAATCCACGTCCAGCTCCTGCCAGAGACAACACTGTCATCAAAGGCAGCCAAGGCACAAGAGGGCATCAGGCTCTGGGGAACCGCCCGCCCCATGTGGTCCGACATCATGAGTCAGCGCCCCCGAAATCATGAGATTTTTAAAATAATAATGGGGGGGGTCTGGTTCATTGCTTTCCGTGCTCAGAGCCTTTAAGGGTCACGTTTTCACTGCGGCCAGGAGGGATAGACGTGTCCTCGCTTGCCAAATGAAGAGTGAGCTTCCTGCATCTTCACATGACTCCAGGAGCTGGGGCTCAAGGAACACACCCAATGCCAGTGCCTCGCAATGAAATCGTGAGAGTTGGCAACACTGGCACTGATGTCGTGCCTGTAAGAGGCAGCTGCCTTGAAGGGAGGCTGCGAGCACAGCACAGCCTCTTTCTGTGTTCAGTCCAGAAGGGGGGGTCAGCAAGGAATGCTGGGAAAGGTGGGACTATATAAGGCAAGCTTCTTGTTCCCTCTGGGGAGACCAGGGAGGGGGTGATGAGCTGAGCGGTAGGGCCCTGCCTGTCAGCCTGACCCCCTTCCTCTGTGGTGCGCCTTCCTCTGCCCTCTCTCCTCGTACGGTGTCAGGCGTGAAGGCAGAATTCCAAAGGCCAGTTAGGCGCTAAGTGGGAGCCGTGTCAGGGACTGCAAACTGTGGCTGGCTCCTGCCACAGGGGCAGTTTCTTTGTACCGTCCCCTTGTTTGACATCCCTGCATGACCTTCTGGGGTCTCCCCGGTGTCCTGTAGAGCAGGAGTAGGAGCCGGGACACTTGGTCCGGCAGTACCTCTCCAACTGGGCTGCCCTGCAGCTGGGACTTTGCTGCTTGAGCCACTCTCTGGAGCGAAGGGGAAACGCCCCCGTGGGAATGGGCCTAGCCGAGCGCTTGCTCTCACATCCCCGTTGTTCACAGCGCTGAACCCCCAACCCTGCGGTTATCCCGAGCCAGGTCTCTGAGCCAGGCAGGCTCTGGCACTGGGCCTCTCACCTCCGGGACATCTGTGAGTTTTGCTTCACATCGTGTGATCTCCTGTGGCATCTCGACGATGCGGGTGTAAATGATCAAGATGTTGGAGAACTCAGCTGCGAAACCCAGCTGTACCCGAGCCCCGCAGTCGAACTGGAGGTATCGGCTTTCGGGAAGCACTGCAAACAAAGAAATGGGGCCGTGATACGCATGTGTGTGTCACTGCCACCCACTGGTCAGAATGAGAACCGCTCAGCCATGTGTCCTGGGCCCTCTTCTACTAACACTATTAATGGAGATTCTCCTTCAGCTCACATGGCAGGGGCCTGCGCTTTGGGAGCGGAGGAGGCTCTGGGTCCTGTCCCCAGGGTCAGTGTGGAGCTCCCTGATGGCAGCTGCTTTGTGACACTAAGACCATCCCAGCAGTGCTTGTCCTGATCAGAGCTGGGCCAATAGCAGCAAAGCCATTTGCAGAAGTTTGACGAGATCTAGGCTTCCTGCTGGGCCCAGCTGTGCGCCCCTCGTGCTCTGGCTCTCCATGGTTGGCTGCACTGACGGCACTCTGCCCACTCCCGTGCTTTCTGGGTAACTGCATTGCAATGCCTGCTCCATAGGCTGAGACCTCCCCGAGTCACTGCAATCCCTGGGGGCTCCCTGAGTAACCCCCTTCCCCCCAACTCCAGGACAGGCCTCTCTCACTGTCTGCCTCTCACCACTGCTCTGTCAGCAGGGATGACGGGGCCATGATGCTCACCATGGGCCTTGGCCCATTGCAGGTTCCTGACAGAGATCTCCTCTGGGCCCTCAGATGGTTTAATTGGATCGGTGAGGGCTCGTCGCTCGGACAGGTTACTCCGCAGCTCCAGCGCTTGCCTGCCCTTCGTGATCTCCAGGGTTCCCATGTCTGGAAGACACAACCAGGGCCAGGCAAACGACTTCAGCACAGTGGTGAGTCAGCTGCTCGCAGACAGTCCTGAGGTGTGATGGGCTGGCCTGGAAGAGCCATTCTACCCTCGCCCCTGGATAACCCACCTTCCGCCACCTTGTCCAGCAGCACCGTGATCTTCTCCTCCTCCAGCAGCCATCGCTTCAGGAAGCTGACGAAGATGCCGTTGAACAGCTCCCCTTGGCTCAGCTCGTAGGCCTCTGCGTCCACACATCTGAGAGGGGCACGGAAGAGAGCTAAGGCCTGGAGCTCCTTCATAGGAGGGGTGAAGACTCTTCTACACCCAACTGCTCCCTTTCTCCCGCTCAGCACAGAATGTACTGAGACTTTGCTCCTGGGAACCTGGCCTCAACAGCAGCTGGCTTGATTCAGACTCCTGAGGAAGCTTCGGGTTCAGGCAGGATGGCTCACCAGAGACGGGCCGGAACCAAGACCCTGGCTCCAGACACCCTTACAACCTGGGGAAGTTCAGGTTTGGGTCTGGGCCTAGGGCCTATCAAGGCAGCCCAATAGCTAAGATGAGGGGGGAAGAGAGTTTGGATCCTCTTGTGTTCTAAAGCTGGGTTTTTCACAGGGCTGCAGGGACTTTGCTGCCCTTGTGGTTCAATGGGAACCAGAGCCTTGCTTCTCGTGGAGCCCCCGACCCCGGAGCCGGCCCCTTGCTTTGCTCTCCAAGGCCAGTCTGAGAGGGGATTCCCCCTGCTCTCCACTCCTGCAGAGCCTGCTCAGGACACAGCTCCCCACCACGAGAGCTCAGCAGGCCTGAGAGACAGATGTACCTACCCCCCCAAAGCAGCAGCAGCCCCAGAAAGTTGCCCCCTCCCCTCAAGTTACAGAGGGGAGAAGTTCTGGCTTGGGACAGAGACGTGGAGCTGAACAAAATACACAGCACATGCAGCTGGGGGGAAGTGCTGTTTGGAGAACGAAGCCCAGGACTGGGAGGCAGGACACTTGGGTTCTCTGTCCAGCTTGGCATGGATTAGCCATGTGGGCGGTGGAATGCCAGCTTGGCTTGCTGTGCCTCAGTTTCCACATCTCTAAATGGGGGATGATAACTCTACCTTCTTCAAAGAGGACTGTGATGCGTAATGAATTAAAAGTGCTCTGCCACAGTCCCTTAGCACCTTCCAGCCAAGGAGCTCAAAGCAGGTGGCCAAGAATTGTTACGGCCACATTATAGATGGGGGAAGGAGCCTGAGGCACAGAGCAGGGACCTGACATGCCCAAGCTGCTGCAGAATGGGGTACCGAACCCAGCTCTTTTGACACTGACTCCCTGTGCTCTAACCTCTAGACCAGGCTGCCTCTTGGAGAGCTTGGGGTGAGAGGCAATATGGAGGTATGCTGCATTATTGCCCTTTCTCCCAGGAGGCCCATGCAGGACACATCCCTGCTAGCAGCTCTCCAAAAGCAGAGTGACTGGTGGGTTCAGTTCCCTGTAATGGACCCTGCGCCCGTTCCCCCACTCAAGCCCCAGGAGGACACAGATGAGGAGTGACTGTGGCCAGCAGGAGGTGATAGGGAGCACCTACGTGGCGTAGCCGAAGACGATGTTGGCCGTGACCTGCAGCGCCCCCACCTGTGGGATGATGTCATCGTTCAGGTTCCTGGAAAGAAATGGAAGCACCTCATGAGGGGCATGAAACCTACACAGTCCATGGTCGCTCTGGACCTCTGGGCTTGGGCCATGCCAATGGGCTCTGATCAGAAGAGCAGAGGAAAGTTTCATGCTATTCAGCCTGAGCCTTGCCTATCAGTGAGCTCTGGGAGGTAGTGGACTAGTCCCTCAGGTGGGAGCCCTGTTGCTTGGGCCCCCCAGGCCCAGACAGGACAAAGCCCTGCAAAACATGCTGTAAGGAACAAACATGGACTGGGCTGGAAACAATGCAAGCCCGATGGATTGGTTAGCATGAAGCCACTGTGCCAACACAAGGAGACACCAACTGGCAGCAGTGCAGTACTCCTAGCTGGGGAAGACCTGTTAGATCGGCCAACGAGCGGGATACTAAAAGCGGGCGCCTAGATCTAAATCTGTCTGCGCCTGGAGGCTACAGTGTCTTTACTTGGTTGAATAGTGTCATTTGCCAGTGATGGCGCAACATGGCACTTGCCAGCTTAGCAGCAGTCAGGCTGCACAGGTTCAATGGCCAAGAGTATTTAGCTGCTCAGTGCCCTACAGCAGGTGACTGGCATGCCCTTGCAGCACATCTGTGTGGGCTGGGAGCCCAGGCAGCCGCCAACGGGACACTGGGCTAGAGGACAGAGTATCTGGAGAAGAACTCTGGCCCCCTGGCTGTGGATTTGTTGCTGTTCTCCTTTCCACAGGGGTTCCCCTGGGGATGGCTGCTCTCCGGGGAAGCACTGGAGTTAGTTCTGACAAGGGACCTCTCTCTCTCTCTGTCCGGCATCCCCTTTCAGGAGTAATCACAGCTGGTTTCACTGGGCAGTGGGGCGATGCATGTTCTTGCGTGCGCCTGGGTAGGAACCCCTGGGTACACACAGGCCCGCAGGCAGCTACGTGTGCACATGGACACACATGGTGTGCATGACCTCAGTGTGTGTGGCTATAATATTTCACACCTGGTAGTGTGGTCACACGTGTGCTTGCACCAGTGTCTGTATATGTGAGAGTGTTGGTGTTTCGGCAAGCCAAGGGACTGCTTTCACACGCCCGTGCTGCGTACGTCCCTTGCACTTACACAGTACCTTCCAGCCAAGGCCCTCAAAGCAGGCAGCCAAGAACTGTGCCCCCTCTGCGTCCGCGGGAGGGGAGAGCGTATGCACTGTGCCGAGTGCCGCATCCTGGCCCTGCCGCGCCTGGGCGGCTGGCTCTGGTGTGCTCACCTCTTGCGGCACATGTCCAGCAGGAAGATGTTGAGGCCGGTTTGCCGCTGCTGCATGCTTTGCAGCACACTCTGCACGCACAAGCAGTGCTGCGAGGTGTAGGATCTTGGCGCATCAATAGGAACCATAAAGCTGTTTCCAAAGTTCTCGTAGCCATGGCCAGCGTAGTAGAGCAAACCTGGGGGAGGGAGAGCAGGAGCAGAGCACGTCAACCTGCACCGGTCTGTGCTGCTCTCACACCTTCTCCGTCTCTGCCACCCTGCTAATGCTGGCCTTGCAGCCCACTGCATCCAGGGCTGCAAAGTCCATTCCAGGGGGGCTCAGGTTCTCCTCCTCCTTCCCACTCATTTCTCCGTCTGATCTACACACAACCCTCCTCAGCTCGCCATGTTCCTCCCGCCCATCCCTGGGGACATACTGACTGGAGTTCCCTCTCCTGCTTGCGGCAATGGACTGTGGGATCCTCTCTTGGCCAGACTGTAGGAGGAGAAGCCCAGAAATGTCCTGCCTTAGGCCTTCAGCAGGATCCAGGTTCTGGCTATGCCACCCCGCCAAAGCCTGCTAATCCAAACCCTGTCCTTAATGACTGAGCCTTCACAGCTCGGCCTCACCCAGCATGCTGGGCCTGATCTCCGGGCAGCTCCCACTGAGCTGCTAACAATCCAGCCTCCAGGGCCCCATGCTTGGCTTCTCCCACAGGCATCCGTGTGCTCTCTCCTGTCCCGAGGGGGAGGCACCCAGACAGAATCCTCCAGCCATCCCTTGGTCCCTCCAAGTCCCTCCTCACCCCCGTGTCTGCTGGGGCACTTTCCTGTGGGCATCTCCTAGGTTGCTACTGTGGCCACTGCACCTGTCGAGCTAGGGGATACCCAGCTCCTGTTACATTTGTCTTCCTGTCGCCCCATCCCTCCCTCCTGCTCACTCACTTCTCCTTATGGCCCCATTACCTTCCTGTCATTCAGACCGTAAGCTCCGCGCCCTCTGTATGTCTGTACAGCGCCCAGCACTGGCCCAGGCACCATCTCCATTGACATGTTTAATAATAACGCTGAGTTATCGTGACGCTGGTCCCTGGGCTGCATGGCATGCTGAACAGGTACAGTGGGCCAGGCTAGTGCTGAGCATTAGTGAGAGCAAGGAAGGGCATTCACCAGTGCTCCTTGCTACCCCATGGTGAGTCTGTGACCACCACCGGGCTGTTACCAATCCCACACCTCCCAGACAGTCTAAAGTTGGTGACAATCACTCAGTGCTAACTCCCTTCTGGCACTTGGACAAGTGAATGAGGGTGATTACGAGAAATGATACAACTATCTAAAATACACCCGCTCTATCACACCGTATCACCTTCTGCTTTTATTGCCTGAGCCCTCGAGATGCTGCCCAACCTCCCAGCCACAAGAAGGGTAGGAAACGGGTGCCTCCACCGAGGGGGTAACATTTTTTAAGTTTAAAATTGGGGAAAACTTTGAAATGTTCATGAAAACCTTCCTGTGTATTTACTGGTGAAGAAGTCCTGCCCTTCCCAGCCTGCACTAGTCTGCCCAGAGGGGCCGGGGCCCTGGAAGGAAATGGCCTATTCCAGCGTAGACCAATGTACACCACACAGACATCCCCTCCTCCAGTAAAGAAGGGGTTCTCCTACCCCTACCCAGCAACATAGGGAGCTCCCTCTGTACCGTACACTCCTTTGTCCAAGAGGAGAAGGAACTCGTTGACGGCCATCTGCATCTCGTCCTTGCTCAGGTCCAGCAGGGAGACCACCTTGAAATCCAGCTGGCGCAGCAGGTTGGTCAGTTCATGGACGTCCACCATGGGTGCTTTCAGATGCTTGTGATGCAGGTAGTTCATGTTGCCCATCAGGAGGGCCACTTTGTCTGTGGCTGCCCCAGGAGAAGGACAAGAGGAACACGTGAAGGGCATGGGGAGGGAACGAGGGGAACCCTCCTGGGCCCTTTGGATGAACCTTCATCCTCTCCCTGCTTCTATCTCCCCTTCACACTCAGCACCACCCCAGACAGCTTCTTGCCCCACCTGCTGTGGATGGCTCTCTAGAGCAGGGATGTAACTAGTCAGACCCAAGTTTTAGCCCTGGGCCTAAACCTCTACTCCAAACGAAGGCAGAGTCCTCTCTCCAGCTGGCTCATCCCTCCAGACAAGCCTTTGGCTCTCCCTTGAAGGCCACGCTTTGCCTAAAATAGCCAGCATGCTGCCCTCGCTGCCTGCCAGTGGGTTCCAGGTCTGCGGTGGGGGTGGTGCATCTTTGGGGCAGTAGGACATGCTGCAAAGCCGTGGAGGAGGTGGGAGATGGACAGAGCCCTGGAGATTGCATTGCCAGGCCAATCCTAGGGCTGGTCTGATGGCTCTTCTCCATCTCTCACGTCCACGGGCAGGGCTGGATCCACATTGGTTCAATGTCCAATCCACGGGGAGGAGCCCGCGTGAGGATGGCTCAGCTGACCTGGTTGTGGGAGACATGTTTCTCCACAGGCCAGCTGAGACAGGGGCTGGCTGGGAGAACAGTCTGGAATGGGTCCCTGCATTGGCACCCGGGAGGAGGATGCACGTATGAAGCGGGGAAGGCCGAGAGCTGTATCTCTCGATCCATTTCTAAGCGGAGGTCTGGCCTGGGGATTTGGATGCAGCCTCTTACCGTACAGCTGGCTGGGGCCGCTGTGCTCTGGAGCACTCCCTGGAAAGAATGGGACACATGATCACCTCTCTGAGCGCAACACAGGCACCATGGCTGGTAGCCCCTGCCCCTCTTGGCAGGGTGGGAACCCTAGCAACACAACACAAGTCCCAGGAGCTCCCTTGCCCATGGAGAGATGCTGAGAGCAGCACTCCCCTGGGCCGTAGGGCCGGCACTCGGCCCCCAGCAGCCAGCTAAGCTGGGTGAGGACAAAGAAGAAGTCCAGTCCACTAACTAGCACATGTAAAAGCCACGCCTGCCATGACAATGCCTAACCTGCCCCAGAGGAGCTGTGTTCAGATAGGAGCTCCTAGGTCCGGGTGGGACCCACGTGGGCCTCACCTACCTGTGTCCTCCTCCCGCCAGGAGCCTCCGGAGGCAAACAGCTGTGGGCCTGGAACAAAACAAAGGGTGAAGCAGTGAGGCTGGTGAGATGAGCAGGGCTGCCTGTGAGCATCCGCCTGCTGACTGGGGCCACAGACGCCCGAGATCATTCATGCCACAGTCCTTGCCCCAAGCCCCGTCCTCCCTGTAGGGCTGGCAGACAGGCACAGGAAGCACCATAAGGAGGCGCTGTGGTCTCTTCCCCCAACCCCAGGCCTCGGCGAGGCTTGGTGGGACCGCTCCCCGCACAACTCCTCCAGAAAGGTATTAGAGGCAGGAATGCTCAGGGTGGGCAGGTGGTGCCCTCTGACCCTGGCCATGCCGGGGTGGGAACTCCAGGCCAACATGGCAGAGGATTATTTTAATAAGGGTCTCCAACTCCTCCCCCACCCCCGCTTGCAGTCTAGCCAGGACGCAGCTGGGGCCCATCCATTTAACAATATGAGCAAGCCAGTGTGGTCGTGACCCCCAGTACCTGTTCATGAGACCCCTGCTGAGCTCCCTGGGTTTAAAAGGCAGCCTAGGCCCATCACTGTGATATCAAGCACCTTCCCCCGCTGCACCAAGCCATGTGACTAGCATGTAACCCACATGATTATCTGATTTTCACATAGGACTGACCACATCACTTCACAGCCTGCCCAGCAGCCTCAGAGCTCTCCTGCAGGGATTGCTGAGGACTTGTTAAACAGGCAACAAACCTGGAGTGCAAAGGGCAGGGTGGTGGGATGGGGACTGCCTGCAGGCTCAGTGTGCCAAGGGTCCAACACGCGAGCAAAATGTTGCTTCTCTTCTCTAGCGGTTGGTCAACAGAGGGTAACAGCCTACTACTGCTACCCGTGCACGGAGTTGCTCCTTTAGCTCGAGTAATGGAGGACTGAGCTTTGGTTCTGAAGGCCCCGTTCCAAGCCTGCCAATGGCCTGCGGTGGGGGTGGCTACAGATCCCGAGTCCTGACACGAGTCCTCACCAATCTCCACCTCTGTGGCCTGGCTCCACAGCTCCTGGAAGAGGTTAAATACCTTGCAGGCATAGCGGCCTCTCTCTGCAGTTGTCACCAGCTTCACCTGCAGCGAGGGGAAAGGAAGAGGCAAGTTCCAGCTGGTGGACCCTGCACTCTGGGCTAGAGCCCCCAGGAATCTGCCTTTGGTGAGCTGGGGACTGCGGGCACTGAATGCAATAGAAGGTGCCTGGGTGGGCTAGGCCTGGAGAGCTGAACCGGGGATTACCCCTCGCTCACTGTCCTGCACTGCAGATCCCCCCCACCTTGGGCTGCTGAGCCCACAGCACCTTACCGAGAGTCTGCAACCCATTACAGGCCTCCTGCCCAGCCTGCAGCCCTTGCCCAGACCCCAAGGGAGGGTACCTGGAGGTGGGAGTTCCGCGCCCCCTCAATCGGACTCCCGTTTCGGAACCACTGGTACTGGGGTGGTGGGTTCCCGATGGCCACGCACCGCAGCTGGAGGGAGTCCCCTTCGTCCAAGGTGCAGGGCTGGGGCTGACAGAGGATCTGCAGTCCCACCATTGTCGGGCAATAGCCGCTCGCTGGAGGGGGGTGGAGAACAGAGCACTAGCCTGGGCAGGACAACTCAGGCACAGGAGTCCTCATGTGGGACCAGGCCCCGGGGCAGGCTCAAGCAGGGGCAGCCAAGGCTGCAGTCCTGCAGCAGGTGGGCAATACAGAGGCACAGCCAGTGGAGACTGTATATCCCAGCAGGCACTGCCCCATCTCAGCCTGAGCAGCAGCGCACTCCGTCACACCAGAGCCCAGATCGCCCTCTGCTCACAGCACCAGTTGGGGCATTGACCAGACTGTCCGGCCCCTCCAGTTAATCATCATAACAGCAATCCTGAGCCCTTATCTAGCACTTTATATCCACAGAGCTCACGGTGCTTTACGAATTGAGGGCAGGAGCCCCCCAATGGCCTACAGATGGGGACACTGAGGCACAGAGGCAAAGTCACCCAGCAGGCCACTAGTAGAGCCAGGAATAGCATCCAGGACTCCTAAGTCCCAGTCCAGTGCACTAGACCACACTGCCTTCCCCAGCTGTAATACACTGGCAGGAAGGCCTGGTGACCCCAGCCTGTTAGGCAGTCTGTTTAAGGGCTGGGATCATATACACAGCTCCCACAGAAGTCAATGGGAGTTCGGCATGCGAAAGGACTGCAGGACAGGACACAGCTGGTACCACTGGGCAGCAGGCCCACCCCAGGCACAAGCATGAAACCCACATTGACGGTACACGGCCCTCCCGGTTCGGCCAGGCCCAGAGGGCAGGATCTGCAAGTCAACACAGTGCCGAGACTGGAGCTGTCCCCAGACAGCTCAACTGCCTGGCTGGCCCTGCCAGCTGCTTTCCCTGCCGCTGCTGCAAACAGCCCTGCGACTTGCCCTCCTACCTGAGGCAGGGCTGCTGCTTCGCTTGACCTGGAGCCGGGCCCACCTGGAGAACGTGAAGCTGGCCCTGTGGTTAACACGGCAGATGTACCAGTCCGGGGTCTGCAGAGTAGCTGGGTCAATCACCAGCTCAGGGGAGGTGGCACCGGGCACCTAACAGGCACAAAATAAAACATGCCAGGTTGAAGGGAGCAGAAACCATGCAGCCTCCTGGCACTGCGCCCTCCATCCATCCCCAAGTGTCCCACCCTCCACGGGGGCTGTGCTGGGAGGCTGCATGGTCTAATAATACCACCTAACATTGACACAGAGCTCTGAGCATTGCCTGCACTGTCCAGGCACCAATGAATCCATTGGCTTCAGCTGGAGCTGGGGATGCTTTGCTTGGCCCTTTGTGTCTCAAGCTGGGCCCCCCCAAATTTGACTCGCCCAAGGCCACTCAGTGTGTCAGTGGAACAGCCAGGCCTTGGGACTTGTTTTCCTCCCACCAGACCATGCTGCTGCTGCAGATTTATTGACTGATTAATTTATTAAGCTGGAGATTTTCCCTTTTCCCTCCTCCCTCCCCAAGCCTCACCTCCTGCTTCCCACAGAACCACTGGTAATTGAGTCCCGGGGGCCCCGTCGCCCGGCAGGTGAAAGACGCTGTGGTCCCTTCTGTAACCACCTGAGATTCGGGCTGCACCACGATCCTGATGGACTCTTGGACTGCAAGAGAGGAAAGAACAAACCCCTGGGCAATCAGGCCCCCCCAGGAACATGTCACAGGCCTGGTCTACACTCAGACGTTAACCCAGTTGCGTTGCTCAGGGATGTGAAAAATCCACACGCTGAGCATCACAGTGAAGCCGACCAAACGCCCAACACAGCTAACGCTAAGCCAAGGGGAGAATTCTTCCAGCAACACAGCTCCGCCCCTGCGGGAGAGGGATGAGCTCCCCCACGGGAGAACCCCCTGCTGCTGAAGCACTAGAGGGGCTGCAGCGTTTCCGGTGTAGACGCAGCCTCCGGCAAGAATCCGGCTTGTGTGTAAGTTGCCGTAGTTTTAGATAGTTCCCATTACACTCCCCTCACACAATTTCCCTTCACCTGTAAATTCCTGGGGCCCCCACTCCAACCACCATCAGGAGTCCTGGCTCCCAGCTCTGGCCATCAGCTCACACTCTCTGGAACCCAGCCATTCTGCCTTGCTGCTCCCTGCTCCAACAGAGCCCTCCCACACCTTCCCACAGCGGGGCTTAGAACCCAGGAGTCCTGACCGCCAGTGACAGCCACCAGACCCCACTCCCATCCTAGAGCGGGGAGCAGAACCCCCAGACCCAGCCACCAGACCCCGCTCCCATCCTAGAGCAGGGAGCAGAACCCCCAGACCCAGCCACCAGACCCCACTCCCATCCTAGAGCAGGGAGCAGAACCCCCAGACCCAGCCACCAGACCCCGCTCCCATCCTAGAGCAGGGAGCAGAACCCCCAGACCCAGCCACCAGACCCCACTCCCATCCTCGAGCGGGGAGCAGAACCCCCAGACCCAGCCACCAGACCCCACTCCCATCCTCGAGCGGGGAGCAGAACCCCCAGACCCAGCCACCAGACCCCGCTCCCATCCTAGAGCAGGGAGCAGAACCCCACACCCTGACCCCCAGACCCAGCCACCAGACCCCACGCCCACCCTAGAGCAGGAGAAGAACCCCTGCTCCCTGACGCCCAGACCCAGCCACCAAGCCTCACTCTCACCCTAGAGCCGGGAGCAGAACCCCAGCATCTTGACCCCCAGTCCCTGCTCCAACCACCAGCCCGTACCGACACTGGAGAGAAACTGGAAGGCCTCGGTGTGTCCCATCTTATCCAGGCAGCAGAGCAGGTACTTGAGGGTGCAGTCCCGCTCTGACAGCAGCTGCAGGAGGCATTGGCTGGGGCTCCCGCAGGGCTCCAGGACCTTCAGGGAACACATCTCCAGCTCCTCCTCGCTGGGAACCCACAGCAAACACAAACCAACATTAACCCTTTCAATCCTGTGGCTGGGAGACAGCCTCAGCTTCTGAGTGGGAGGCCGCGTGGTCTGGTGGAGAGGGCGGGGAATGGGGATGCAGGAGACCCAGGTGTCAGCTCAGCCTGGATCTGCCCTGCGGGATGGCCTGTGTCTCAGGGATAATGATCCCAACCCACCTGGAGATCTACGCAGGAGATGTGCTACAGCCGGGGAAATGTTCCCGGGTAGGGGATCCAGGCTGAGACACCCACCATCCTTAGAGCACCTGGGGGCCCTTTCTCTTCACCCCCGACTTCCATTCACTGGCACAGCCATGACCATCAGATCCTGCGCCGACACCCCCCACAGCCTGCACTGGGACACCCCACCCCCTACACCCCCCACAGCCTGCCCTGGGACACCCCACCCCCTACACCCCCCACAGCCTGCCCTGGGACACCCCACCCCCTACACCCCCTACAGCCTGCCCTGGGACACCCCACCCCCTACACCCGCCACAGCCTGCCCTGGGACACCCCACCCCCTACACCCGCCACAGCCTGCACCGGGACACCCCACCCCCTACACCCGCCACAGCCTGCCCTGGGACACCCCACCCCCTACACCCGCCACAGCCTGCCCTGGGACACCCCACCCCCTACACCCGCCACAGCCTGCCCTGGGACACCCCACCCCCTACACCCCCCACAGCCTGCCCTGGGACACCCCACCCCCTACACCCCCCACAGCCTGCCCTGGGACACCCCACCCCCTACACCCCCTACAGCCTGCCCTGGGACACCCCACCCCCTACACCCGCCACAGCCTGCACTGGGACACCCCACCCCCTACACCCCCCACAGCCTGCCCTGGGACACCCCACCCCCTACACCCGCCACAGCCTGCCCTGGGACACCCCACCCCCTACACCCCCTACAGCCTGCCCTGGGACACCCCACCCCCTACACCCGCCACAGCCTGCACTGGGACACCCCACCCCCTACACCCCCCACAGCCTGCCCTGGGACACCCCACCCCTACACCCCCCACAGCCTGCACTGGGACACCCCACCCCCGACACGCCCCACAGCCTGCCCTGGGACAGCACACACCTTACACTCCCTACAGCCATACCCCCCTACACCCGCCACAGCCTGAACGGGGACACCCCACCCCCTACACCCCCCACAGCCTGAACGGGGACAGCACACACCCTCCACTGGGACAGGAAACACTCTGCACATACCCCACAGCCTGCCCTGTGACATCTCCACACATATGGGGCCTACACTGGGACAGCTCTCTCTTTCTCTCTCTCTCTCTCACACACCCACACACACAGAGTGTGACCACTCATACCCAGGAGCATCACCCACACCCCCCCCCGCGTCTGCACGTACACACACGCGTGTGCACTCCCCACACCAGCCCCCGCTGCACACAAGCACATGCTCTGGGAGCGGCTGGCGAGGCCGCTGCACTGACATGTCGCCCGCGGACGCGCTGCCCGGATCGGTGCCCGAAGCCTGTTCTGCCCCCACACTTCCTCCACCTGCATTTGAAGCGTTTCTCGGCACCGGCGATTTCAGCCAGTTTCCTCCAGCCCCGGCTGCAGTTGTCCAGGAGCTCACAGAGCCTGGCCAAGGCACCTTCTCCCAGGGTGCCGAGGGGCACGCTCCCGTCAGCCATTGACCCGCCTGGCCCCTTCCTTCTGCCTCAAGCCCTGGGAGGTGGCAGGTGGCCTGTTCCCCGCTGATCCCGAACCAGCATCCACCTGGGCACAGAAAACACAGCCAGCGTTGGCGGAGAATCATTCTGAGGAGGGCAACACAGCCAACGGCTCCTGAATAGCTCCTGTTTGAACTGAGAGCAGGGGGCAAAATAGCTAGGCATCTCCCACGGGCAGCCGCCCTCCCTGGCCTGACACCCATCCCTGCTCCCACAAATCGCCCATCAAAGTGCCCCTCAGGAGTGCTGGCTGTTTGGAGCAGCAGCTCCCTATCCCGTAGCCCGGGGGCCAGCAAGGGGGGAGAGTCAGGCAAGCCTGCAACCGGGAAGTGCCAACAGGGCGGCAGCGCGGGTTAGGAGGCTGAACCCACAGCCCATTCTGCTGGGGTACAACCCCCCCTCCTTTGTCCCCCACCCCCAAAGGAATGATCAACAGGCAACAAAATAATCTGACTGAACATGAGGTCCACGGCCACTTACTACCTGCTCTGGAAGGCCATGACAGCTAAAATGCCAAACTCCTCCTAGCTGGTACATTCAGTAGACACAGAAGTTATCAAAAAGAAAAGGAGTACTTGTGGCATCTTAGAGACTAACCAATTTATTTGAGCATGAGCTTTCTTGAGCTACAGCTCACTTCATCGGATGCATACCGTGGAAACTGCAGCAGACTTTATATATACACAGAGAATATGAAACAATACCTCCTCCCACCCCACTGTCCTGCTGGTAATAGCTTATCTAAAGTAATCATCAGGTTAGGCCATTTCCAGCACAAATCCAGGTTTTCTCACCCTCCACCCCCCCCACACAAATTCACTCTCCTGCTGGTGATAGCCCATCCAAAGTGACAACTCTTTACACAATGTGCATGATAATCAAGTTAGGCCATTTCCTGCACAAATCCAGGTTCTCTCACTCCCTCACCCCCCTCCAAAAACCCACCCCCATACACACACAAACTCACTCTCCTGCTGGTAATAGCTGGAGCTATTACCAGCAGGAGAGTGAGTTTGTGTGTGAATGGGGGTGGGTTTTTGGAGGGGGGTGAGGGAGTGAGAGAACCTGGATTTGTGCAGGAAATGGCCTAACTTGATTATCATGCACATTGTGTAAAGAGTTGTCACTTTGGATGGGCTATCACCAGCAGGAGAGTGAATTTGTGTGGGGGGGTGGAGGGTGAGAAAACCTGGATTTGTGCTGGAAATGGCCTAACCTGATGATTACTTTAGATAAGCTATTACCAGCAGGACAGTGGGGTGGGAGGAGGTATTGTTTCATATTCTCTGTGTATATATAAAGTCTGCTGCAGTTTCCACGGTATGCATCCGATGAAGTGAGCTGTAGCTCACGAAAGCTCATGCTCAAATAAATTGGTTAGTCTCTAAGGTGCCACAAGTACTCCTTTTCTTTTTGCGAATACAGACTAACACGGCTGTTACTCTGAAACCAGAAGTTATCAAAGGATCTCTAGCTACTTTAGCACAAAACACTCTAGCACAAAATAAGCCGAAACCCAAGGAGTTTCAAGCCCTCTGATGGGGCCGTAGGGCGCAGGCCAGAAGACAGAGTACGTCCACACGGCAAGAGCTCAAAGCCTGGGTCTGAAGACTTGGGCACGTGGGGCTTAAGCTCTGGTGCTAGACAGAAACCACCCGTAACTCTTTCTGGGGGGAAAGGCACAATTTAAAGGTTTGGGGGGGCATGTGACGGTGTCACATCTGGTCCCTTTCCCACTCCCCCTGCGCCCCCCCAGACTCCTCCAAGCTGGCACCACCTTGTCCCCACCCACGCCCCTCACAGCTCCTTCCCCGCTTCCTTCTCCCGGGCTGGAGCTGCTCCGGACACCGACTGCTGAGCTGCGGGCAAGGAAGGGAACGGGACTCAGTGGGCTTCCCCACGCCCCGCCTTTCTTCCCTGCTCTGGGGCCTCCTAGTGAGGCTGGGGGCTGGTGCCTTTCCCAGGCACATCCCCCTCAGCTGTGTTCAGCCCGACTCCCACCCTGGCCGAAATCTCATGGGGCACATGACTCCGCCCCCGCCCCCATAGTCCCCCCCTTCTGTGTGTAGCCATTCAGGCTCAGTCCAAGGCCAAACAGCTGATTTTAGCACCACAGACTCGCTGCCCTGGGTTGTAAAAGGCGTGTAGATGTTCCCTAGGGCTGGCGCTCTGCACACTTTATGGGGAGAAGGGGAACAGCCCTCTCTAGTTAGCCTCCTGGATGCATCTTGCTTACGCAGAATTCCCTCTACTGCCCTTGGACGCTCTGGTTGGAACTGATTTCTGTTCTGACTGTGTCAATGACAATAGATTAGTATTGAACCCTCCAAAGTGCTGATGATTTGGCCAGAATATGCCCAGGGTGGGGTCACCTGGCCCGAGGGGCGAGGAGACCGTGGTTTGGAATGAAATCCTCCTCAGAGAAGAGGAAATCTTGGAGCAAAGACCGGATGGATCACTGCAAGGAGCTGGGGTTCTAGCTTCTACTCAAGGGTCTTGTTTTGCTCTGGGTTCCCCACGTGGCAGTTTGGTTCCTGTGTGGAGTGAACCTGTGGGGCTGGAGCAGTGGGGGAGATAATCATGCAGAGCTGGCGTTGTAGCCATCAGCAGCAGTGGAACGTGGCTGAGATCTCTGTCAGCCCACGGCACCCTGTTCGCCACGCCCGCCAGAGTTGACTTCCCAGGATCCTGGGCCAGCAGGACCGGAGCTGATATTGCAGAGCTGGGCCGGGTAGCTGCACGGTTCTCTTTGGGCGGGAGCAGACCAGCAGATGAGAACCTCAAGAGGGCTTTAGGGGGGTGGGGCATGTGGACAGCCTGGGATCTGTCTTCACTGCACAGTGAACTCGAGTTAGCCTTGCTCGCATGAGAGCAGCTCCACTGTGGAATCCCACCTGCTGTGTCCACACTGGGTGTGGCCCTCCTCGGGCGTGACAGAAGGCCTTGGCGCTGCAGTAAGTGGAAATTCGTTTGTCCTTTCTGGACTTGCTGGTGCGGCAGGGGTGGAATTGTGGAAAAGTGTTGGAGGATGAGCAGCAGTCCAGTGGAGCAAGCCTGCCACCATGCTGCGCAGCTCGTTAGCCTGTGCTCTGGAGGGGGCAGAGCAGTCAGCTGGTGTAAACAGCATCGTCACAGCAGTGAAGGGTTTTGTGGGACTCCAGCGAGGGGTGACGCTGGAAGTGTAACTCGAGGTAACTCTGCCAGGAAGACCAGCCAGTGGAGTCCTGGGTCTCTGCCCGTGAGGCCATCCAGACACCTGATGCCTGGTTTAGGTGGCTCAGGTTCTTACAGGTAAATCTAGACCTGGGTTATCATGGTTCTTTGGACTGGTTTCTCCCCGATGAAAAGCTCTTCGTGTTCCAAGGGCGCTGAGCGCTGGCGAGGGGGAAGAGCCCCCTCTAAAGGGGACCCAGGAGGGGTTATTTTAATTTCCCAGAGCCAGAAGTAGGAGCCCAGACCTGGGTGGAGGCTTGAGCTGGAGTCTGATTTGTTTTAGGCAAAGGGCCCCAGACAGAGTGATCCTGCCCCTGGGACCTGGTAGATGGGTTTCAGCGGGGTTTAAGGCAGGGGGGATACAGTAATGTACTAATAGCCGCCTCCCAGGCCTGGGTGGGAGAGCGCCTGGGAAAGACACGTGGGCATTGGCCTCAGTGTTGGCATCAGGATTGGAATTCGGCTCTGTGACAGAATGACGTACCCCTGTACTCACACCTGACACACTATTGTAATAATCTTTGTACAAAGTACTCCTTGTGAGATATCATTTGAAAACTCATAATTTGTTGATCAGTAACGTCCTGATAAAACCTGTGTGGTAACCTTGTATGTGAAGCCACTGTGTGGCTTTATTAAAACATGTTCCAAACTGAGGGTGGCAAACAAGCCTGTCCTAAACAAAGGAATGTGTCCTCTGCTTAATTTGCATTTAAGCAGTAAACAGAGTCATCACCTGGAAGGGAAACAAAGGAAGCTTAAATAGATGAGGAAAAAGCAGCAGGGAACATCCTTCCATGCAGACTCTTTTCCTTCTAGTGCCCACCTGGAAATGTTTTTCAAGAGGAGGACTGAAACTATAGAAAGGAAAGACAAAAACCCCACCGGTCCCCTCTTTCTCTCTCCCTGCCCATCAGATTCACTGCACCTGAAGCAACAAAGGAAGCCTTCATTGGATTCTGGGAGAAGGGGTCCTAACCTACAGGGTTTGGTCAGTAAGACTGCTGAAAGTATATGATAAGAAACTTTGCTTGAATCTGATAGAGTTTGTTAAGTTCGGCATTAGGAAATGTCTTAACTCTATTGTTCTTGTAAGCATTTCTGACTTTTTTGCCTCATTACTTGTACTCATTGAAAATGGCTCTCTTTGTAATTAATAAACTTGTTTTACTCTTTTATCTAACCCAGTGTGTTTAAATTAAAGTGTCTGACAAACTCCATTGGGGGTGGCAAGTTGTGTGCATATTATTTCTATTAAAGAAATAGACTTAATGTAGCTTGTATTGTCCAGGAGAGGACATACATTACTGAGGGACCGTCTAAGACTTGGGGTGTTTTGGTGTCACCCTGCAATATAACCCAGGCTGGTGAGAGCAGGGTGTGTAACCTCAGTGTGGCTGGCAGGCTGCAGTTGCATAAAGACACACAGGGTGTGGCTTGCATGCTGGAAGCTGTTTGTGAGTGGCCCAGGTGGAAGCCACTTCAGCAAGGCATCGTAAGGCACCAAGGTTGCAGGACCAGGACGACTGAGCTGCTCATTAGTCTGGATTGTACTGTGGTATGTCACAGGCTCCCCGTCCCGTGCTCTGACCCCTAGGCTGCACTGTCTCGGCCTCAGCCTCTGAGTCTCGTGTTAAGACTGAATACGTGGAGACTGAATGTGGGGCAGGGGCTGGGGCTGGGATTTTTCAGACTCCTGCTAGAGGTGTTGTAAGCCTGGCTGACCTCTAAGGGTCGGGGGGTTACTGCCGGGAACCCTCCCCCCGTTCCAGTTTCCTCCAGCCCTGGAGCTCCTCTCTGTTATTTTCCTCCATTGCAATGTTATCGTAGCGACCCAAGTGGGGAGCTGCCCTGCCTTGATCCTGGTAAGGGGGGAGCTGAGCAACCTCTTATTGGCTCCATCTCATGCAGCTCTAATAGCAGGACCCGCAGTGCCTGAGAAAGAGTGACCCGCCCAAGGTCACACAGGAACTCTCTGGCAGGGCTGGGAATAGAACCCAGGAGTCCTGCCCCCTCATTGCCTTAACCACAGGCATGTCCTTTCTCTCCTGCGACCAGCCTGCTGGCACTGCGAGGGAGGCTGCGCCCCTCCCTTTTGGATTTACCAGCCTAGGGCCTGATCCTCAAAGAGGCTGATGGCAATGGAGCTGAGGGTGCCGGATGCTTGGAAGGGTGGAATTAAGGCTTTGCAGACACGGCCTGCGCAGGGTGGGCACAGGGGAGATTGCTGGGGCCAAGCGGTGAATGGGAAGAGGCACGCAGGGAGGGGAGCATGGGAGGAAGTGGAGGGGAGGGCTGAAGTCTGAGCAGCAAGGAGTCGGCAACAGTGTACTCACCCCTGGCAGAGCAGAGACACCTTCGGAGACAGCCGGGATGCTGGAGAAGCCCACCTGCTCCTGCCAGCGCTGCTCAGAGCCTGGAGATGGCAGCCCTCCGCACGCCCGTCCACGGAGACTGCCTGCGCCCCAGCTGTGCAGAGCCGTGTCACCGAGCTCTGAAGCCCACGCACAGGAAATGAGGGTTAAAAACAAAAGTCCCCCCACGCTGCAGTACACGGCACTTCTGCTTTTGTGAGCAGCTTCCTGAGCCCTAACTGCAGCCGTGCTGGGGCCCAGCTCACACCCAGCATAGACCCCTCTGCTCCCACAGCGCTGCCCCTGAGGTGGGGCTGGCCTGCATGGCCATCGCCCAGCCCAGCGCACACAGCTGAGCCCTGGGAACCAGACACTGGCCTTCAAATGGAACCAGCTAAAACAGGAAGCTCTACCCTGACACCCAGGGCCCCAGGCAACTCCATCATGCGTGTGCACACACCCTGCCCTCCACATGCCAGCGGGAAGTGGGTCGTTCTTGGCTTACACCAGCCTCTCTGAGAATCCATGGCTGGGCAGTGCCAGCTTTGGGTGGTGAGGTGAATTCCAGCTCTGGAGACTGAGCCACAGGTGCACCATGAGCAGCACCAGGACAAAATCCCCCTGCCCCGCACCCGGGGTGCTGCTCTGGGGGGACCTGCTCAGTTTCCGTGTCCCAGTTCAAGCCTTAGCTTCTCCTGAGTCCCATCCATGCCATGGGGCTGCCCTGCGACTCACTGACACACACAGGCTAGCCAACAGCCAGGAGACGCCAAGGCCCAGATAGGAGGTAGGTACAGAAATGCCCATGGGGGTCTGGCCCCAGGAGCGTCTGGTGACTCCCAGCCCGAATGGGAACCTGGGACTTAGCAGTGAACGGTTTCCTATGTTACCAGATTTGCCCGTTACTTTGGGGAACACTCATTTATTAGGGTTACTTTTCTGTGGGGGAGGGGGATTCTGTAATTCTATCAATGTACTGCTTATACACTGTGTTCTCCCACGGAGCTTTGCTTCTCCCTGCTGCAAGTCCCCTCCCAGTGGAGCGATCCTGCAGGACCTTGGTTCCCCAGGGCTGGGTTCTTCCAGTCCCAGAATCAGACAAACACACACACACGTTAACGCATCTGGGAGGACCGGGTCAATAAGCACCCCCCAACTGACCTCTTACACGTCCCTGGACTCAGCAGGCCGGGTTGAGCAGCACGTCCAAGCTGCCACCCGCCTATGCCCCAGGTTCAGCACGACCCTATCCCCGCTTTCACGTTACCATGGTTCTGGTCGTAACCCACTCGAGCAAACCCCACAGGATTTTTGGGCACTGCAGGGATCTTTAGTTTGGGTACGAGGAGCGTTGCTGCAAAGTGAATGGGGAAGCCAAAAAAAAAAAAAAACCCACCCATGATGGGATTGAGGAAGAGAGAGAGAGAAGCAGCCATCTTAATCATGAAAGTTATTTATTGCCAGGTAATAACCATAGGATAGCCAAACAAACATGTTTAAGAAGGATGAATTCAAACTGGAACAGGTACAGAGAAGGGCTACTAGGATGATCCGAGGAATGGAAAACCTGTCTTATGAAAGGAGACTCAAGGAGCTTGGCTTGTTTAGCCTAACCAAACGAAGGCTGAGGGGAGATACGATTGCTCTCTATAAATATATCAGAGGGATAAATACCAGGGAGGGAGAGGAATTATTTAAGCTCAGTACCAATGTGGACACAAGAACAAATTGATATAAACTGGTCATCAGGAAGTTTAGACTTGAAATTAGACAAAGGTTTCTAACCAGCAGAGGACTGAAGTTCTGGAACAGCCTTCCAAGGGGAGCAGTGGGGGCAAAAGACATATCTGGCTTCAAGACTTAGCTTGATAAGTTTATGGAGGGGATGGGATAGCCTAATTTTGGCAATGAATTGATCTTTGACTATTAGCGGTAGATATGCCCAATGGCCTGTGATGGGATGTTAGATTGGGTGGGATCTGAGTTACTACAGAGAATTCTTTCCTGAGTGTCTGGCTGGTGAGTCTTGCCCAAATGCTCAGGGTTTAGCTGATCGCCATATCTGGAGTCGGGAAGGAATTTTCCTCCAGGGCAGATTGGCAAAGGCCCTGGGGGTTTTTCACCTTCCTCTGCAGCTTGGGGCATGGGTCACTTGCTGGAGGATTCTCTGCACCTTGAAGTCTTTAAACTACGATTTGAGGACTTCAGTAGGTTAGGGGTTTGTTACAGGAGTGGGTGGGTGAGATTCAGTGGCCTGCGTTCTGCAGGAGGTCAGACTAGACGATCATAATGGTTCCTTCTGACCTTAAAGTCTATGATTCTAAAACAGTGATAATATTAAATCTAACTTAAATTGGATTATAAAAGTCAGGTTTAGAAAACTATAACTGATCACACAAGCCAGGGTCAGAAGGCTATTCCGAGAGAGAGAGAGCTGGATTCTCGCCATTCCGTGAAGCTTGAATCGATTGGGGATCTGAGGTGGTGGTGGTAGCTGAGGGTCCAGAGTGCTGGAGTCAGGCAGAGCCCCCAGCACGATCAGTCAGGAGAAGATGAAGTCCCAATAGAACTGATGCAGATTTTGGATCCAGGCATCAGAGCACTTATTTGAGCATGGGTAGGGGTTTTTGTAGGGAAACAACAATGGTTGGAGGGAGAACACTAGATTTGTTTATGTGTAAACTTATGGCTCAAGGGAATATACCAAAGTTGTTTTGTTCAGGCTAGACAATAGGAACTGATCATTCCTGGCTATGGGCAGTGTTCCTTCGAGGGAGCTCACAATGCAATTAGGGAGCTTCAGTATTTTGGATACCAATAAAAGGATTTATTACTAGAATTGGTCTGAAACTACAGAGCTGGGAGGGTGCAGGCATGGGTTCATTAACACCTGGAGCAGAGATCTCTCATCATGCAGTGCCTCCCTGCTTTTATAGTCCCAGAGTTCCAAGGGGTTCTTGCTTTGGACTCTCTGTTCTCCATTCTGTATGCTAATAGAGATGCCTCCCTGTTCCATCTTTGATGCAAATGAGGCTACGGGAGTTTCTTTAATCCTGTCACCCTTATCCCAGGGGTTTAGGTGTCTCCCACGGCCTTTTCGTTGCTTTTTGTACATCTTTCTTCTGATCGGTTTTGGTTCAAGCAGAGGCTGGGCAGCGGGAGGTCTTTAGTGAGTCAGACAGAGGCTGGGTACTGCGCCCTGATTCCCCAAGGACACAGAGCTGCTAGGTAACATCTCCACCTGTGCAGGTACCAGCTGGCTCTGTGCCCTTCCATGCCCCAGGAATCCTGCATGATCCACCGTGGCTGCTGCTTGCCCCAAACCCCAGAGCAAACTCCCTGCGCTTCTGGAGCAGTTTCTAGTGTAACTACATAAACAGCTGATGGGGGGAAGGTGGAGATGCTACTGAGACAGGACTTTTCTGTGCAGAGCTGAAGGGAGGGGTGTGGGGGGACTGGGGGCTGGAAGTGCGGGGCTGGGAAGGATCAAGGTGCTTTGGCAGAGAAGTGGGGGAGGCCTGGATGGGCACAGCCAGGTGGGCTCTGCTCCATCATTGAGGCGTGTGGGTCTGGATCTTGATCTCTTTGTGCCAGGCTTTTGGGAGAAGCAGGAACGGGTCTTGCCTAGCATCCTGCAGCAGATCCTTTCATGTAACCTAGGAGTCCTGGCTGCCAATCCCCCCCGCAACCACTAGACACTGCTCCCTTTTAGAAAACGTGAAGGCAGAAGGGGTGAATACGCTTCTCCCTCCCTCCGCGGGGTCAGGTGAGTGGAGGATCCTCCTTCGACTGCACAGCCTGAGAATGGGGGAGCCAAAGGGGAAGTGAGAGTGTGTGGAGGTGGAGGGTGCTTTGTAAATCCCCGGGGGAGGGGCACACACTACCTTCTGGAGAGCTACGGGGCACATCCCCTCCCTCCCCATTTCTAACCTCTGTGGCATCCTTGAGTCAAACAAGCACCAGCCAGGGGAAGGCTGCAGATTAGGAGCATCCCTCACACTCCCAGCAAGGTGGGCTCAGGGGGATTTACACAAAATCCAATTCTTTTACATTTAAATTAAGTGCATTTTTCTTTTTTAAAACAAACCTACTTAAATGGGAAGTTATTGACAACCTGGGTCAAGGCCCTAAATTTACCCTAATCCTGTACATCAAATCCCATAGAATACGAAGCAGGATGTTTGCTCTTGAAGCTTTACAGGAAGGCAGGCGCCTGATGTATGTATCCAACAGAGCTGTGGCCGTCACATTGAATGAAAAACACATTTGGAAATGCTGGGTTTGTGCATTGTTAATTGAATCCCAATTTCCATCCAAAAGCAGCTTGACACAAGGAGAACTAATTAATCATCTAGTAAATAAGAAATGCATTGCTCACTGTTTTCTAATGGTAGAAAATAGGAAAAATTAAGAATCTGAGTAAATGTACGTTTAGATATGTAATTGCTTAAATAAGTATGTACAGTTCTAGTGTATCCTCGTGATTAGCAAAAGCCAGTACCAAATTTAGCAAAAAGGCTATTTTAATGGCAAACCAACCTGTTTTAATAGTTACCACCAATGAGAATCAACCTTGCTTTAGAAACATAACTAAAAAGTGCAAATGCAAAACAAGACGCAATTTGATTATTTAAATCAAGGTTTCCTGCTTGCTGATTTAAATCACAATTCAAATCTGCGGCTGAAATCAATCCTCCATGCCCTGTGCTGTCCTAGGGCCTGGACACAGAGCCATTCCCCTTGGCCCACCTGCTGACGATACTAACCAATTTCATCCACTGCTCCCACTGTTCCTTGAAGGCTCTTTCAGAAAAGCTCCAAACCATCACCTAAGCGTACCTCTTGTCAAAAAGGCTAATAGTATGTTAGGGACTGGTAGGGAAGGGATAACAGAAGACAGGAAATATCATAATGCCACAGTATAAATCCATTGTGCGCCCACCCCTTGAATACTGTCCAGTTCTGGTTGCCACCATCTCAAAAAGGACAGAGTGGAACTGGAAAAAGTCCAGAGAAGGGCAACAAAGATGATCCAGGGATGAACGGCTTCCACACGAGGAGACACTAAGATTACAGCTCTTCACCTTAGAAGAGAGACGACTAAGGGTAGAATGATATGAGGTCTATAAAATCATGAATGGCGTGGGAAAAGGGTTAATTGCCTGTTCCCAAAACAAAAGCCGCAATTAAATTAAGCGGCAGCAGGCTGAACACAAGGAAGAGCAAGTACTTTTCACATAATGCACAACTCGTGCGTGGAACTCATTGCCATGGGATGCTGTGATGGCATAACTGGATTCAAAACAAAGCTAGGTAAATTCATGGAGGATGAAGTCCATCGATGGCTATTAGCCAAGATAGTCAGAGACGCAACCCCACGCATGGAGCACCCTAAACCTCTGACGACTGGAAGTGGAAGCTGGGATTGGGGGGATCATTCCACAGTTGCACTGTTCTAAACACTGAAGCTTTGGTACGGGCCACTCTCAGAGACAGGCTACTGGGGAAGACGGACCATTGGTCTGACGCAACGCAGGAGACAGGGGTGAACCCATGGTGGCTCACAGTGGATCAGCAAAGCAGAGCCCTTTCTGGAAGCTGGCTCCTTGAACCCCAAATTCCAGGCTTTCATTGGGGGTTGGGGGGGAAATAATTTTAAAAATGAAGCCTCTAGCCTCACGCTGTGAAATAAAATTAAAAAATCCCAGCACCACATGTAAAGGATGCCTGCCCAAGGCGATGTCTACATTTACGGCAGTGTGCTGAGTACAGACACTACACACAGCGACAGGCCGCAGTGAGAGGCTCTGGCCAGGGGGAGGCAGTGGGACATTACTCTGCTAAAAGCAGCCGTGGGAGGCACTGCTTGGGCTTGTAGACAGCCATGGAGAGGACAAACCTGGGGGCTGAGGTGTGTCCAGCTCTCTACCGTACTCTGCTCACCTAAACCACGTCTCACCGTCCACACTCTTTGTACCCAGCTAGCTGGGCCTGAAGCATCTGCTACTCCACATGCTGCCGTACAAACAGACAGCCTGGGCCGGCCAGCCACGTGCCACTGTCTTTAATGGCTCTGCAAAGCCCCTGGCCATTTTTTTCATAGATTTATAGATTGTAAGGCCAGAAGGGACCTTGTGATCATCTAGCCTGGCCTCCTGTGCCAGCCATCTATCGGTCGGACGGCCATGTCTCCCCTGATTTATTTCCTGACACCACCTCGCACAGAGTAAAAGTTACCAAGAGCTTTGGGTTGAAAGAACACCGGGTAACACCACTGCTACTCTGATTCAGCCCTCGAAGGGAGCCAATGACCCAGCGATGCGCCGGATGCCGTGGAGAGGGGGATGCATGAAGATTTCAGCCCTGGGTAACAGGGCTCAAATAACAGGACAGACCCACCAACGCTGTCCAGTTATGGCCAATGATTTATTGTCGTCAGTATTCAAAGTAAAAATAAGAGACTCTGGCCAGGCGGAGGTGCCAGTTGATCCCAGCTCAGGGGCCCGCCCAGCTGCATCTGTTTTCCGTCTCACAGGACACGTCCAAATCCCACCTCGAGCCCCAGTGCAGCATCCTTCCCAGGCCCGGGGGCACAGGAGGTGCAGGGCTGTCACCATACAGGCCCCACCCTAAAACTTCTTGCTCTTGCTCAGTTTGTTGCGGCGCCAGGTATTATGCTTCCGCAGGAGCCTCCAGTACTGGGGCGTCTCAGGGTCCAGCTCCTCCAGTGTCTTGGGGGGGCCGAGGTGCATCTGGAAAAGCCTGGGGACCAATGCACAAGAGAGAGTGAGTTTCTAGGTCAGGCGGGATCCCTTAATCCTGACCCAGGTGATGGGATGCATCAGCCCACTCAGGTTCCAGCTAGCTCCTGGTCTCATGCGGTCACTTGCCATCGAGCACGCCTCATCATTTAAAGCGCCCTAAGGCTAGCCAGGGTCACCAGAGCTGGGCCCAATTTTTTGCACAAAGCTTTTCTGGTGAAAAATGCAGATTCAGCTACACTGAAAAGTTTCACAAACACGCACCAAATTGCTTTGGTTGGGAAGAATGATCCCATTTCATTTCCACCTTTTCAAAACAAAATGTTCTGATTTTTTTGGTTCCAAGCGAGGTGGCATGTCCAGCTTTCCTTTGATTAAATAATAAAAAATGTTGAGAAAGACAAGATCAAACCAAAATGTTTTCTTCCATCTGAAATGAATATTTTTCCTGCTTTTCAGAATTACCAGCAAACCAGAAACTCCCCCTACTTGCTCAGCTCGGCTGGTCAACCCCCGGCAGATGGGGGAGGAAGGACCCCCTGCTCAGGGCCTGATCCCACAAACACGTGGGACTAAGCACTGGCAGGGTCTGGCCCTCGGAGGCCACAGGGCGGGACGCTGCTTGGTTCTGCAGGGGGCCATGGGTGCCGGGATACAGCACAAGCATTGCAGGTAGCTAGAGTCAGACACTGACAAGTGCAGGGGTGCCGGGGGGGAGTATGAAGGGGGGGGGATGACACCTTTGTAGAGGGGGTGACAGCTCTGCTTGTTTATTATTTCTATTCTGGTGGCACTTAGGAGCCCCAGTCATGGCCCAGAACCCCACTATACAAAGTGCTGTACATTATTTATTAGGTGTATTATGGTAATACCTAGGAGCCCGAGGCGTGGTCCAAGATCCACAGTGCTAGGGCTGTACATTATTTATTAGGTGTATTATGGTAGCGCCCAGGTGCCCTCATCGTTACCCAGGACCCCATGGTGCTACGGGGCTCTACATTATCTATTAGGTGTATTACGGTAGTGCCCAGGAGCCCCAGTCATGACCCAGGCCCCCACTGTGCTAGGGCTGCACAAACACAACAAAACACCCGGACCCTGCCCCAGGGAGCTCACAACCCGAGTTATTCAGCAACTTGCTCTCCCCTTTCAGCTGTGGGGCACAATATATCCCATAAACCTGATTTAACCCCATGTTAGAGACTGGCACAGCTAGGTACAAGGTCTCGCAGGTGGTCAGTGATGGAGCCAGCAATGGAACCCAGCAGTCCTGGCTCCCAGGCCCCTGCTCTAACCACTAGTCTCCATGTGCCTCGAGTGGCTGGGAGAGGGCAGACCAGGCTTCACCCACCAGTCAGGATACTCAGAGTTGTCCTTCAGAGCCACCTCTGGGCCCTGTTTGTAGAAGTTCACTCCCATGGCGTGCGTGGTGAGCAGCACGGGGTCCTTGCACACCTCCGGGCCTTTCAGCTCCTCCTTACTGAAGCCTTTCCCTTTGGCCTTCACCGCTGCAGAGACAAACACAGATGTCAGCAGGGTGCCCGGCCGCCTCGGCACTGGGGGGAGGCACCGGACTATTGCAGGGAGCAGCAATGGTCCTACCAAGTTCCTCCGCCTGCGATTTCCACTTCACAGGGGGCAGAGACCAAACACTCTTGCTACACAAGTGAGCGGCTTTGGAGGCACGTCCACTGACTCGGAAAACCTCAAATGCTCCGCAACTGTACCACTCAACCCTCTCACTTCGACTCCCCATAAGCCCAGCCCCCGGCAACGCAAGGAGCAGAAGCCTGTGAATTTCTGACGTGCCTGTCACTGTGACGTCAAGGCAGCTCTCAGTCCAGTTAGGGTCACATTACCTCCGAGAGTCTAGGCCACTGTGGTGCAAAACAATGAGCCTCTCTTGTTGGGGCAGTCGGAGTGGGCATATTAAACCCCACACCACGCTGATGTCCAAACACACTTGGGAGGACCTCAGCGCAGAGCAAAATGGGCAGCAATCTACGAGGCTCGTAAGATGCCATCACTACAGCACGTGACCCCTCACAATCTGCAGTGTAGTTATTTTCCCAATGCCCTGGAGGTAGGACCCCCCTTTTACAGGTGAGGAACTGAGGCTGGCTGCCTGGCCCAGGGACACACAGGTCGTCTCTGGCTCCCAGGTCTCCCAAATCCATGGCTAGTGCCCCAAGTGCTGGACCAATCCTACCTCCCCTCGCCTCCAATGAGGTTGGTATTATGGATTTGCAACATGGGGAAACTGAGGTACAGAAGGGGAAAGAGAAACTCGCCCAAGAGGCTGCAGAGGTCCGCCAGCAGGAACAGAACCCAAGAGTCCTGACTCCCAGCTTGCACCCGGGGTAGATGTTCCTCCCTCAAGGGCAGGGTGAAATCTCGGGGGTAGGGGATTGCTCTGAAACGAAACCCAGCCAAGGCTGCGCCCGGGGGCTGCTGGCGTGAGAGCCGCAGCCTGGACACAGCCACACCATGGAAACAGGGGCCAGCGCCCCCTCTCCAAGCCCGCTGCTCCCAGCAAGCAGCGCTAGGGCTGGGGGCCCCAGGGGGCTGTCGGGAGCGGGGCCACCCGACCTGAGCGCGGGGGTCCCGGGGAGGGCAGCAGGGAGAGCCCAGCTGAGTCCCAGCCACTCAGTGCACCCCAGGCCCCCAGCAGCCAGCGGGGAGGGGGGGCCCGGCCCCACGCTCACCTGCTTTCTTGGCATAGCCACGAGCCAGCACGCTGCAGAAGGGGCCGGCGCCCGGGCAGCGCCCAGCCGCGACAGCCCGCAAAAGCGCCCGGGCTGCCATGGGCCCGCTCGCTCCAGCTGCACGCGCGGGGCCGCGCGCCCGCCTTCCCCGCCCGGGGCGGCTGGGATTCGCAGTCCGGCAGGGACCAGGGAGCATGCTGGGAGCTGTAGTTCCTTCACTCCCCTCCCCTCGGCGCTGCAGGCGGGAGATGGGGGAAGGCTCTTTCGGTGGCCCGAACTGTATTTCCTGTAAATCTGCTCCTGTGGATTAATGGCAATTTAAATTCGGATTGTGCCCAGTGCCCATGGGCAGTGACTAGGGTCTACACTGGGAGTTGAGGTCGAATTTAGCAGCGTTAAATCGATTTAACCCTGCACCCGTCCACACGACGAAGCCCTTTTTTTCGACTTAAAGGGCTCTTAAAATCGATTTCCTTACTCCACCCCCGACAAGGGGAGTAGCGCGGAAATCGGCCTTGCCGGGTCGAATCTGGGCTACTGTGGACGCAATTCGATGGTATTGGCCTCCGGGAGCTATCCCAGAGTGCTCCATTGTGACCGCTCTGGACAGCGCTCTCAACTCAGATGCACTGGCCAGGTAGACAGGAAAAGGCCTGTGAATTTCAATTTCCTGTTTGGCCAGCGTGGCGAGCTGCAGGTGAGTGCAGAGCTCATCAGCAGAGGTGACCATGATGGAGTCCCAGAATCGCAAAAGAGCTCCAGCATGGACCGAACGGGAGGTACGGGATCTGATCGCTGTACGGGGACAGGAGTCCGTGCTATCAGAACTCCGTTCCAAAAGACGAAATGCCAATATATTTGAAAAAATCTCCCAGGGCATGAAGGACAGAGGCCATAACAGGGACCCAAAGCAGTGCTGCATGAAACTTAAAGAGCTGAGGCAAGCCTACCAGAAAACCAGAGAGGCAAACGGCCGCTCCGGGTCAGAGCCCAAAACATGCCGCTTCTATGATGAGCTGCATGCCATTTTAGGGGGTTCAGCCACCACTACCCCAGCCGTGTTGTTTGACTCCTTCAATGGAGATGGAGGCAACACAGAAGCAGGTTTTGGGGACAAGGAAGATGATGATGAGGTTGTACATAGCTCACAGCAAGCAAGCAGAAAAACTGGTTTTCCTGACAGCCAGGAACTGTTTCTCACCCTGGACCTGGAGCCAGTACCCCCTGAACCCACCTAAGGTTGCCTCCCGGACCCACCAGGCGGAGAAGGTATCTCTGGTGAGTGTACCTTTTAAAATACTATACATGGTTTAAAAGCAAGCAAGTTTAATGATTAATTTGCCCTGGCACTCGCAGCTCTCCTGGATGTACTCCCAAAGCCTTTGCAAAAGGTTTCTGGGGAGGGCAGCCTTATTCTGTCCACCATGATAGGACACTTTATCACTCCAGGCCAGTAGCACATACTTGAGAATCATTGTAGAACAAAACATTGCAGTGTATGTTTGCTGGCGTTCAAACAACATCCGTTCTTTATCTCTCTGTGTTATCCTCAGGAGAGTGATATCATTCATGGTCACCTGGTTGAAATAGGGTGCTTTTCTTAAGGGGACATTCAGAGGTGCCCGTTCCTGCTGGGCTGTTTGCCTGTGGCTGAACAGAAATGTTCCCCGCTGTTAGCCACGGGGAGGGTGGAGGGGCTAGCCACGCGCTGGGGGGAGGCAAAATGTGACCTTGGAACGAAAGCACACGTGCGATGTATGTAATGTTAACAGCAAGGTTTACCGTGAAAGAGTGCACCCATTATTCTATAAAATGTGTCTTTTTAAATACCACTGTCCCTTTTTTTTTCTCCACCAGCTGCATGTGTTTAAAGGATGACAGGATCTTCTTCCTAAAGGCTAGCGAAGATTAGAAGGCAAAAAAAATGCACTCGCAATGAAATGTTCTCTGAGCTCATGCTGTCCTCCCACACTGACAGAGCACAGACGAATGCGTGGAGGCAGACAATGTCAGAGTGCAGGAACGGGAGGAGAGGTGGCAGGCTGAGGAGAGTAAGTGTCAGGCTGAAGAGAGGGCTGAAGCTGAAAGGTGGCGGCAGCGTCATGAGTGGAGGCAGGATTCAATGCTGAGGCTGCTGGAGGATAAAACCAATATGCTCCAGCGTATGGTTGAGCTGCAGGAAAGGCAGCAGGAGCACAGACCGCAGCTACAGCCCCTGTGTAACCAACCGCCCTCCTCCCCAAGTTCCATAGCCGCCTCACCCAGACGCCCAAGAACGTGGTGTGGGGAACTCTGGCCACCCAGCCACTCCACCCTAGAGGATTGCCCAAGCAACAGGAGGCTGGCATTCAATAAGTTTTAAAGTGCTGTGTGGCCTTGTCCTTCCCTCCTCCACCACCCCTCCTGGTGCTTCTCTCCTCCACCACCCCTCCCGGGCTACCTTGGCAGTTATCCCCCTATTTGTGTGATGAATTAATAAAGAATGCATGAATGTGAAGCAACAATGACTTTATTGCCTCTGCAAGTGGTGATCCAAGGGAGGAGGGGAGGGTGGTTAGCTTACAGGGAAGTAGAGTGAACCAAGGGGTGGGGGGTTTCATCAAGGAGAAACAAACAGAACTTTCACACCGTAGCCTGGCCAGTCATGAAACTGGTTTTCAAAGCTTCTCTGATGTGCACCGTGCCCTCCAGTGCTCTTCTAACCGCCCTGGTGTCTGGCTGCGCGTAACCAGTGGCCAGGCGATTTGCCTCAACCTCCCACCCCACCATAAACGTCTCTCCCTTACTCTCATAGATATTGTGGAGCGCATAGCAAGCAGTAATAACAGTGGGAATATTGGTTTCGCTGGGGTCTAACCGAGTCAGTGAACTGCGCCAGCGCGCTTTTAAATGTCCAAATGCACATTCTACCACCATTCTGCACTTGCTCAGCCTGTAGTTGAACAGCCCCTGACTACTGTCCAGGCTGCCTGTATATGGTTTCATGAGCCATGGCATTAAGGGGTAGCCTGGGTCCCCAAGGATAACTATGGGCATTTCAACATCGCCAACGGTTATTTTCTGGTCTGGGAATAAAGTCCCTTGCTGCAGCTTTTGAAACAGACCAGAGTTCCTGAAGATGCGAGCGTCATGTACCTTTCCCAGCCATCCCACGTTGATGTTGGTGAAACGTCCCTTGTGATCCACCAGTGCTTGCAGCACTATTGAAAAGTACCCCTTGCGGTTTATGTACTCGCCGACTTGCTGCTCCGGTGCCAAGATAGGGATATGGATTCCATCTATCGCCCCACCACAGTTAGGGAATCCCATTGCAGCAAAGCCATCCACTATGACCTGCACATTTCCCAGGGTCACTACCCTTGATATCAGCAGATTTTTGATTGCGCTGGCTACTTGCATCACAGCATCCCCCATAGTAGATTTGCCCACTCCAAATTGATTCCCAACTGACCGGTAGCTGTCTGGCATTGCAAGCTTCCACAGGGCTATTGCCACTTGCTTCTCAACTGTGGGGGCTGCTCTCATCTTGGTATTCTTGCGCCTCAGGGCAGGGGAAAGCAAGTCACAAAGTTTCATGAAAGTGCCCTTACGCATGCGAAAGTTTCGCAGCCACTGGGAATCGTCCCAGACCTGCAACACTATGCGGTCCCACCAGTCTGTGCTTGTTTCCCGAGCCTAGAATCGGCGTTCCACGGCATGAACCTGCCCCATTAGCACCATGATTCCCACATTGTCAGGGCCCGTGCTTTGAGAGAAGTCTGTGTCCATGTCCTCATCGCTCTCGTCACCGCACTGATGTCGCCTACTCGCCCGGTTTTGCTTTGCCAGGTTCTGGTGCTGCATATACTGCTGGATAATGTGTGTGGTGTTTAATGTGCTCCTAACTGGCAAAGTGATCTGAGCGGGCTTCATGCTTGCAGTGGTATGGCGTCTGCACAGAAAAAAGGCGTGGAACAATTGTCTGCCGTTGCCCTGATGGAGGGAGGGGCAACTGATGACATGGCTTACAGGGTTGGCTTACAGGGAATTAAAATCAGCAAAGGGGGTGGTTTTGCGAGAAACAGAATGGCCCCCTCAAGGATATAACTCAGAACCTCAAGGATAGAACTCAAAACTGGGTTTAGCAGGCCGTTGATTTCACGGATAGAGGGAGGGAGGAGAAAATGAATACAAAACAAATCTGGTCTATTTCTTGTTTTGAGCCACTTCATCTATCTTTGTACATCTTGCTGGCAGTATGACCGCTAGCCATCATCATCTCCTGGGTGCTCGGCAGAAGACGGTGCAGTATGAGTGCTGGCCATCATCTTCTGCTGGCTGCAGATTAAAAGACAGTGCACTGCCGGTAGAACTGAATTGCTATGAGACGAAACTTAAAAGGGAAATGACCTGGCTAAGTCACTCTCATGTTTGCCCAGGTGCCCCTGATCTCATTGAGGTCGGTTAAAAGAGCACCCAGGACTACGTCAACGATGGCTACCAGTCATACTGCACCGTCTGCTGCCAAAAGGCAATGAGCTGCTGCTGTGTAGCAATGCAGTACCGCGTCTGCCAGCACCCAGGAGACATATGGTGATGGTGAGCTGAGCAGGCTCCACGCTTGCCGTGGTATGGCGTCTGCATGGGTAACCCAGGAAAAAAGGCGCAAAACGATTGTCTGCCGTTGCTTTCACGGAGGGAGGGAGGGAAGGGGGGCCTGACGATATGTACCCAGAACCACCCGCGACAATGTTTTAGCCCCATCAGGCACTGGGATTTCTACCCAGAATTCAAATGGGTGGCAGAGACTGCGGGAACTGTGGGATAGCTACCCACAGTGCAACCCTCTGGAAGGCGACAGTTGCCTCTGTACGGTTGCCTCGGTGGACGCACTCTGCCAACTAAATGCACTTAGAGCATTTGTGTGGGGACACACACAATCGACTGTATAAAAACACTTTCTACAAAACCGACTTCTATAAATTCGACCTAATTTCATAGTGTAGACATTCCCTAATGCACTAGTTCTGGAGGGGAGGGATAGCTCAGTGGTTTGAGCATTGGCCTGCTAAACCCAGGGTTGTGAGTTCAATCCTTGAGGGGGGCCATTTGGGATCTGGGGCAAAAATGGGGATTGGTCCTGCTTTGAGCAGGGGGTTGGACTAGATGACCTCCTGAAGTCCCTTCCAACCCTGGTATTCTATAATTACTGTAATGGTAAGAATCCTTATTAGTCATCACAGATGATTTTCTAAAAAAGCTGCTCTAGGAATTCTTTCAGGGCAGTGTTCTGGCCTGTGTGAGACAGGTCAGGCTAAGATGATCACAACAGTCCCTCCTGGCTGTGGAAGCTATAACAACGGTACAGTAATTATTAAAACAATTAAGGATTTTAGTTCTGCTTTAACTGCAAAATGCAATGCAACTATGGAGTGGCAAGAACACCTTCATTTGTCATTATTACCCCTTGCTATTTATTATGAATATCACTATTATTATACTTAAGTGGGATGTCATAATAATAGCTTACATTAATTAATAATTATTATTTAACTTATTGCATCTAGTGCTGCAAACTCTCAGTGCAGGGGACTGGACTAGATGACTTATCAAGGTCCCTTCTAGTCCTACTCTTCTTTGATTTTATCAGGAGTTTCATGATATTTGGGGTTTTTCTTAAAGCCCCAGCTCCCAGAGTCATGTGATTACATGAGACTCTCAGCTTATGTGAATTGAGAAAAGGATGTTTCTGGCCCTTGTGGTCGCAGGGGAGAGCTTGAAAATGGACCCCTAAAGGTGCAAAAACCAGAAAGCAAATACAGAGAAGCTACAATTTATTATTTTTGAAAATCTCATGATTTTTAAGCCACTCCCACCATTTGTCATTGCTCCGCAATACAAGCACCCAAAGCCTGATCATGCAAACAGTGGCACTTGTGTGTGAACTTACCAGTAAGAATATAGTCCAGTTGAATCAATTGGCCTACTCATGCATCTAAGCACTTGCGGGATTAGAACAAGAGCACAGAGCAGATTCTAGTTAGGAATAATCCTGGCCCCTTGCCTGCTCCAAATACTTATGCAAGTAAGTTCACACTCCTGAGCAGACTTCTGGAGTAGCATTTCAGTCCTCTAGAGACTAAACTGTAGCATGGTGCAGGCAGAAAATGGGAGAGGCCATGTTGCCACCAAAATCTGAGGTCCATGTGGTGGCAGGAAATTGTTTAGGTGAGATGTGCACAGATGATCCCAGCAGGCGAACCATGCCCCATGCTGCAGAGGAAGGTGAAAAAACGCAAGGTCTCTCCCAGTCTCCCAATTCCTAAATGGTGCTATGGGAGTAATATAAATAACCATTCATAATAAATCCCTTCATTGAGTCAGAGAGTCCAAGGCCAGAAGGGACCATTGTGATCATCTAGTCTGACCCCCTTAGAACACAGGCCAGAGAATGTCCCCAAATGAATTCCTAGAGCAGAGCTTTCAGGAAAACATCCAGTCGTGATCTGGCCTCCTAGGCAGACCTCTGCACCCATAAGGAACCCCACTGAGGTCAACTCCGCACAGACACAAGGACCCATCTGCACTGGTCAGGTTGCAGGACTTTACTAGTGCAATTAACTCAGTCGTGCTATTTGGCCCCATAATGCAAGGTACTAGCTTAAGAGCCAAACCTGCAATGCATCTTCATGAGATTTAGGGCCCCAGTGGCACCGTTTCAGATTTGCGGTGGGGGAGGGGCAATATTAACCATAATTCCAGGAGTTACTTAGGCACCTATAAACTCTAGGTTTCAGAGTAACAGCCGTGTTAGTCTGTCTTTGCAAGGTAGCCTATTTCCCCTTGCTTTTTCCTACCCCCCCCCCCCCAGACGTTCTGGTTAAACTTGGATTTAAACTTGGAGAGTGGTCAGTTTGGATGAGCTATTGCCAGCAGGAGAGTGAGTTTGTGTGTGTGTGTGTGTGTCCCCGGGAAAGGGGGCGGGGGTGAGAAAGCCTGGATTTGTGCTGGAAATGGCCCACCTTGATTACCATGCACATTGTAGGGAGAGTGGTCACTTTGGATGAGCTATTACCAGCAGGAGAGTGAGTTTGTGTGTGTATGGGGGTGGGGGGGTGAGAAAACCTGGATTTATGCTGGAAATGGCCCACCTTGATTATCATGCACATTGTAGGGAGAGTGGTCACTTTGGATAAGCTATTACCAGCAGGAGACTGAGTTTGTGTGTGTGGTTTTTGGAGGGGGGTGAGGGGGTGAGAGAACCTGGATTTGTGCAGGAAATGGCCCACCTTGATTATCATACACATTGTGAAGAGAGTGGTCACTTTGGATGGGCTATTACCAGCAGGAGAGTGAGTTTGTGTGGGGGGTGGCGGAGGGTGAGAAAACCTGGATTTGTGCTGGAAATGGCCCAACTTGATGATCACTTTAGATAAGCTATTACCAGCAGGACAGTGGGGTGGGAGGGGGTATTGTTTCATGGTCTCTGTGTGTATATAATGTCTACTGCAGTTTCCATGGTATGCATCCGATGAAGTGAGCTGTAGCTTATGAAAGCTCATGCTCAAATAAATTGGTTAGTCTCTAAGGTGCCAAAAGTACTCCTTTTCTTTTTATAAACTCTATGTTTTTTGCAGATAACTTAGAAATTGTCTGACAGGAGCACTATATCTAATTCCTATATAAAGAAAGAAAAAATATATACAAACACCAGTTAAAGTCATATTTTAAGTTTATATGTAAATTTAGAACAATCAGGAGATAATACACCAAGTTATTCCCAATTCCAAATCTTGAGATATCATAAGAACATAAGAGCAGCCATACTGGGTCAGACCAAAGGTCCATCTAGCCCAGTATCCTGTCCTTCAGAGAGAATGAACAGAACAAGCAATCATCGGGTGATCCATCCCCTGTCCTCCACTACCAGCTTCTGGCAAACAGAGGCTAGGGACACTGTCGCACTCAGAGCATGGGGCTGCATCCCTTCCCATCCTGGCTAATTGCTGTTGATGGACCTATCCTCCAGGAACTTATCTAGTTCTTTTTTTAACCCTATTATAATTTCGGCCTTCACAACATCCCCTGGAAATGAGTTCCACAAATTGACTGTGCGTTATGTGAAAAAGTACTTCCTTTTGTTTTAAATCTGCTGCGTTATTAATTTCATTGGGTGACCCCTGGTTCTTCTGTTATGAGAAGGGGTAAATAACACTTCCCTATTCACTTTCTCCACCCCAGTCAAGTTTTTATAGGCCTCTCTCAGATCCCCCCTTAGTCGTCTCTTTTCCAAGCTGAAAAGTCCCAGTCTTTTTAATCTCGCCTCATACAGAAGCTGTTCCATCCCCCTAATCCAGTGGTTCTCAAACTGTGGGTCAGCACCTCAATGTGAGTCACGACCCCATTTTAATGGGGTTGCCAGGGCTGGCGTTAGACTTGCTAGGGCCCGAGGCTGAAGCTCGAGCCCGACAGCTTCAGCCCTGAGTGTCAGGGCTTAGGTTACAGGCCTCCCACCTTGGGCTGAAGCCCTTGGGCTTTGGCCTTCCCGTCTGGGGCAGTGGGCCTTGGGTGGGCTCAGACTCCGGCCCCCCTCCTGGGGTCGTATAGTAATTTTTGTTGTCATAAGGGGGTTGCGATGCAATGAAGTTTGAGAACCCGTGCTTAATCATTTTTGTTGCCCTTTTCTGTACCTTTTCCAATTCCAATATATCTTTTTTGAGATGGGGTAACCAGATCTGCATGCAGAATTCAATATGTGGGCATACCATGGATTTGTATAGAGGCAACATGATATGTTCTGTCTTATTATCTGTCCCCTTCCTAATGGTTCCTAACATTCTGTTGGCTTGTTTGACTGCAGCTGCACATTGAGTGGATGTTTTCAGAGATCTCTCCACGATGACTCCCAGATCTTTTTCTTGAGTGGTAACAGCTAATTTAGACCCCATCATTTGTATAGCTGGGATTTTGTTTTCCAATGTGCATTACTTTGCATTTACTTTCCTATGTCAGTTTTGGAGCCTTAGTACAAGAATTAATAACTTTAATTGGTAAATAAAATGAATACAGAATATTTACTAAATACAATTGTCCTTATAACCTCACACCAATCACCCTCAAACACCCACGCACTTTTTAATTTTAATTTATATTATCGTCTGGAAAAATATAAGCAAGAAAATACATGCACTCTTACTTTGTATATCTCATTTCTCATTAAAAAGTTATGAAGTCTAAAGTAGTTGAGTTTCCTCTCAAACGTTCTTCTAAAACATGGAATAACTAACAAATTAGAAAACAAATTTGTTTTGGCACTAGCTTAAAAAAAAAGAAAGACAAAAAGCTTTTAAAGTGATAATTGGAAAGAAAATATTACAACAGATTTGCCAACATAGGTTTCCTATCAGCTCTGACACACCTGAAGGTAGATAAAAGTTATCACCTTTTTCTAATGGAAAAGTGTTTTCTTTTCCTGTTAAGATAGCCAGTAATTAGAAAGAAAGTTTTAACCATTGTAATCTGTTTATACAATGCATTTACAAATGACTGATCTAAAAGCCTGTTTTAGCTTCTGGAAACTGTTCAGTTCCATAATGTAATACAGGAATCCTGAGTATGCATCTACAGTGACGCAGCTGGATGATTATTAACCGTGTCTTAAAATATAAAGTGACACTATATGTCTTAAATTTTATGTAGAAAATTTGCCCTCTAAACAATGTCATTTTCAAGGGCTTACTCAAATATTAAGGAAGTTAATAAAGAAACCTGTTCCAAGGCTATTAGCCAGGATGGGCAGGGATGGTGTCCCTTGCTTCTGTTTGCCAGAAGTTGGGAATGGGCGACAGGATGGATCACTTGATGATTACCAGTTCTGTTCATTCCCTCTGTGGCACCTGGCACTGGCCACTGTTGGAAGACAGGATAGATGAACCTTTGGTCTGACCCAGTATGGCTGTTCTTATGTTCTAAGGCTTTAACAGCCTTGTAGGATTAAGAAAGAGCCCTCCAGGAATTGTAGAAAGTCTCAAGAGTCCATAGAATCATAGAACTGGAAGGGACCTTGAGAGGTCATCTAGTCCAGTCCCCTGCATTCGGGGCAGGACTAATTATCTAGACCATTCCTGACAACTGTTTGTCTAATCTGCTTTTAAAAATCTCCAATGATGGAGATTCCATAACTCCTTAGGCAATTTATTCCAGTGCTTAACCACCCTGACAGTTAGGAAGTTTTTCCTAATGTCCAACCTAAACCTCCCTTGCTGCAATTTAAGCCCATTGCTTCTTGTCCTATCCTCAGAGGTTAAGAAGAACAATTTTTCTTCTTCCTCCTTGTAACAACCTTTTACATACTTGAAAACTGTTATCATGTCCCCTCTCAGTCTTCTCTTCTCCAGAATAAACAAACCCAATTTTTCCAATCTTCCCTCATAGGTCATGTTTTCTAGACCTTGAATCATTTTTGTTGCTCTTCTCTGGACTTTCTCCAATTTGTCCACATCCTTCCTGAAATGTGGTGCCCAGAACTGGACACAATACTCCAGTTGAGGCCTAATCAGCGGGGAGCAGAGCAGAAGAATTATTTCTCGTGTCTTGCTTACAATACTCCTGCTAATACATCCCAGAATGATGTTTGCTTTTTTTGCAACAGCGTTACACTGTTGACTCATATTTGGCTTGTAGTCCACTTTGACCCCCAGATCCCTTTCCACAGTACTCCTTCCTAGGCAGTCATTCCCCGTAGACTAATTTAAGAAAGAAAACATGTTTTATTTTCTGATTGAGAATCAGAGCTATGTACAATCACTTCCTCTGATTTCCATCAGGAGCAACTGAAATGTCTAAAGACAGCACTGAGTGTGACATGGAAAATAAAACTGATCAGCTTTGTGGGAGAGACTTAAGGAGATCAGCACTCACCAGGTCTCACCCAAGGCTCGGCAGAAACTGCTCTCTCCTGGCTTTCATCCTACCAGCTGGGTGACGGGGAGCTACCTACCCACATGGAGGGCTTTGAGTGTCCCCCTGGTCCAGGAGCTGCTAGCGCGGCTGCTGGCTGTGGGCTGGCAGGGGGGTGCTCATGGGTGTACAGGCTCCCAGTTGCCCAGCCGGAGGGGGCATTGGAAACCTCACTAGACCAGCTCTGCGCACGGGTGGGGAAGGACAGAACCATGTAGCCAGCTCTCCAGTGCGCGGAGCCGGCGGCCCACACCGCCAGGGAATGTACATTTCCCACCACCCAGAGCCGGGGGGGGGCCAGCCCTGTCAGCCAACAGCGCTTCCAGGGCCCCGGCTGAGGGTTCCCCCGCAGAGCACGGAGCCGCAGCTCGCTTTCCTGTTTGCACCCTGCTGTGGTGGGAAACTGGGGGGCAGGGGACACGCCCCCCCCACCTGAGCCGTGTAGGCACAGTTAGGACCCTGCTCGCAGCTTTGCAGGAATGGGGTCGAAGGGCAAAGATCGTCTCTGACCAGGCGGCAAGTGTAAACCATCGGGGCAGGCGGTGTGTGTGTGTGGGGGGGGGCTGTAGGCGCCCAAATAAGACGAAGCACCAGGTATGGGGGCTGTCCCCATAGAACGGGACACCTGGGCTCCCTCGGCACCGCCAGCGGCTCTGCAGCGCCCGGCCCCCGACACCGCGGGGAGGGGCCTGGGAACTGCGCCTCCGAACTACATCCCCCAGCAGCGCCCCGCGTGCTCGGCGCTGCGCGGCCGGGCCCAGAACTACATCCCCCAGCAGCCTGCGGGGCCCGCGCACGCTCGGTGGAGGGGACGAGCCCCAGGCGGCTGGAAGCGGGAGGGAGGGGCTCGGGGGCGAGCGAAGTTTCGCTCCGCAGCCACATCAAGGGCAGCTGCCGGCAGGAGGGGGGGCGCCTGGGGCGGCTGCGGCGCGGCAAGAGTTAACTGACCCCGGGTTCCTGCGCCGCTGCGTCTCCCGGAGTTGCTGAAACTTTCTTGGAAGTAAGTTCGCGCCGCCAGGCCGGCGTGTGGCCAGTGCTCCCCTAGCCCCGTCCTTCCCCGCCGTGGGGCCAGCATTGCCCGGCCGATCCGGGGCATCCCCTTCCTGGCCTTCAGCCCCGGAAAGGGGGGAGTCAAAGCAGGAGCTCCGTGGAAATAAGTTGGCTGCATCCGTGGAAGGGCTTGGCCCGGAACGAGGGGATCCGGTCTGCGCATTACATGGGGACTGCTGGGAGATCACAGAATACCAGGGCTGGAGGGGACCCCAGGAGGCCATCTAGTCCCACCCCCTGCTCCAAGCAGGGCCAGTCCCCAGTGTTTGCCCCCAGATCCCTAAACGGCCCCCTGGAGGATTGAACTCACAACCCTGGGTTTAGCAGGCCAATGCTCACACCACTGAGCTGTCCCTCCCCAGCGAGATGTGGCTCGCTAGTCATGATGCTCCAGGCATCGTCAAAAAGTGGGCAACTTACTAGCCACAGGAGTTAGTTGCCCACCTTTTATCACCTTAGCGACTCAGATCCTGCAGTCGGCCACCCTTGTCCCAGTGGAGCTGCAATGAAGTCGGTGCCCTGGCAGCCCCTGGGGGTGGAAGCCTAGAAGCGTCTGATTGCAAAATTGGGGCCTAGCTAGTTGGTTTTACTCCCCAATCTAATGAAACCCCCTTGTGTTGGGGCAGTAAGTAATTTTGTAAGGCTAGATTGTGGTTATGGGGCCAGATTCTGCTCTCAGTGATGCAGGTGTAAATCAGGAGCAGCTCCATGGACTTCAGTGGATTCATTCTTGATTGAGGCCTCCCTGTTTGTGTGTCAGATGTTAACGTGCAATGTAAGCAGTGTGAGGGGGCATGCGGGGGTCTTAGGGGGCTGTGACATTTCTACCTCCGGGATCTGACAGAGGGGAAGCAGACTTTGTAGGGGGGGCGATTTCAGCATTCTCAGCACAGCTGCTGGGAGAGACACAGGAAGCAGCCACTGATCTGTGCATGGTGACCTCCAGCCTTGTCCTGCTGGGGTCTGAGGGTGCTTCCCAGCATCTCAGTGTACCTCTGTGGATCCCCGCCCTCCAGGGGAAAACAACTGATTCGGGGAACACTGCCCAGCAGAGGAGAACATAATAGCTCTTCAGAAGGAGTTTTTTATGAGTCTCCTGCACGAACCTTGGGGCTGGATTCCTTGCAGCAGTACCAAGAGCGGGGGTTGAGCCCCATTGCAGGCAAGGAAGCATCCACCCTCTTCAGGTTAGACAGTGGATATGTTTGGAGAGGGACTAAAGCGAGAATTGTTAATGTGGTCTCAGGGCACCAGACTGTGAGTCAGGACTCCTGGGGGGTCTGTTCCTGGTTCTGCCACTGACTCACTGCCTGACCTTGGGCAAGTCCCTTAGGGCAGAGTTCTCACAAGAGGCTACTGGCTTTGGGTGCCCAACTTGAGAAACCTGGAAGGGGGCTGATTTTTCAGAAGTGCTGAGTGCCCACAGCTCCGAGCGGGAATCCAGGGGGCTCAGCACCTCTGAAATAATCAGCTTGGGCTCCCAGTGTCAATGGCCACCTTTGCAAAATGTCAGCCTTAACGGCTCTGTGCCTCAGTTTCCCCTTCTGTAAACTAGGGACAGTGAGATTAGCCAGCCTCCGAGGAGGGCCCTGTGAGATTCGGTCATTGATGAGAGTAACGTGCAGTGCATCAGAGAGACTGATGTGGGTTTTCAGATTTGCCCAGCACAGTCTGAGTGCCGGCCCGCACCTTACTCCCATTGATTTCAATCCTCACTGCCGCGGAGGATCTGGGCCTGAGGTCCGTGGTGTGGGAGACTCCACACGGCTGCTCCCTATGGGTTGCAATGGCAGGAACAGCTTTGCAGCTGCCTTTGTTAATTCAGCCCTGCCCAGCCTCCGCTGCTGATTTCCATCCAGAAGACCAGGGGCTGGATCCTCCGCGGGCCTGACTCAGGGCAGCTCTGTGAGGATCTGGTCTACGAAGCTGTCTCTGCTCTTACTTTCAGTCCTGCCCATGTCTAACCTCCAATACCTCTTTCCTTCTGTTCTCAGTGTAGGGTGAGTTTCTTCTTCCCCCACCTGGGCAGGAGCGACTGTGATGGACAACGGCATGGACTTCCAAACCGATGTGCACCCGGGGCCTGGCTTTGGCAGCCACAGCCTTCCCGGGGAGCTCCTGGAGCCTCCAGCCATGGACCTGGAGGAAGGGGCCTCGCCAACACTGGCCATACCAACGGCCTGTGAACAAAGCCTGCGCAGCCTGCAGCAGCCCGGATCCCCCTTCAGTGCCCTGCGCTCCGACTTCAACCCCTCTGCAGCTGAGGCTGAACTGTCTGTTGGTGCAGCCATCGCAGAGCCGGCTGTCCCCGAAAGCCCTCTGGGGGGCCTGCAGACCCCCGGCCCCGCAGCTGCTCTGGACTCAGCCCTCCAGGCAGCTGGGGAAGCACGTGATGATGCTTGCAGGGACCTGGGAGGGGGGATGGAAGACTGTGAGGACACTGCAGCACCTGGGAGCGATGCTGACTGGAAAGGGAACCCAGAGGGAGCCCACCCGGGGGTGGATTGTCCCAGAGTCCCGGCCAGCACAGAGCAGGGTGATCTGGTTTGCATGGACCTGGATGAGGAGCCCGAGGCCCACCTGAGAGGGGAGGAGTGGGCCGAGAGTGTGGAGGATGATGACCAGTTGGAGATCCAGGGCCTCCTTGCCCAGCTCCAGATCCTTAGCCCCAGCTTCCATGACGACTTGCCTGCCTTGGAGGACGACCCGCTGCTGGCGTCGGACTGTGGCGCAGGCCCTTTTGGGGGAGACGCAGCACTTCCCCACAAACGGGCCTTTGGCGGCTGCCGGGGCCTGCTGGGCGAGTGCCCTCCCTGCCTGCTGCACGTTGCCATGGGGAGAGGCCTGGCAATGCAGCCCTGCCATGCTCAGCCCTCCGCTTGCTCCCGGAGGAGCCAGGAGAGCCACGGCCTGCTCTTTGCAGAGGCTGACCGGGAGGACTTGCTAAGCCTCCTGCACCATGAGGGGGGGCTCCCAGCGGAGGCCACTGAGGAGACCCCCCTCGCCAGGTCAGACGTCCTGGCTGGGAGCGACGGGGAGGTCCTGCAGTGTCAGGAGAGCCCAGTGGCCCAGCAGGCAGAGGAGGCCGCTTCACAGCCAGGCAGCTCGCAGGCAGAAGGCTCCTGCCGGTGGTATCGGAGAGGGGGAGCCCACGAGGGAGACTCTGCCTGCGTGTCCCCGGGCAGTTGGGACAGCTCCCCAGAGCCCGTGTGGGTGGCCATGTCCCCTCCTCCCAGCCAGGGTCTGGAGCAGCCCTCCCCCAGGAGCACAGCTGTGAGTGCTTTGCATGCTGGCTGGAGGTCTGGCCCCAGGCACCTTGTCTTGGGAGGCCCTGGGATTGGGTGGGGCTCTGAGCTATCTCTGGATGCCAGGCCTGGAGCTGAGCGCTCTGAGAGATCCCCGTGTCAACGGCTACGCGGGGTGGTTGGGGGTCAGCCCTTGGCACAAGAGTCGCTGACGGCTGCCCCCAGGCTGGGGGGCGGGGTGGTGGAGGGGAGCAGGATGCGGAGAGCAGCTGCCCCTGGCTCCCTGCCATGTGTGGGGTATGGGGGAGGCGTTCCCGAGGGCAGCCGGCAGGTCGAGGGGCTGCTGACACGCATTGTTACCTTGCAGCCAAGCAAGGGGCCCAGCGTCATGTGTAGGGGCTGCCGAAGCCCAGAGCCTGGGTAGGGGTAGGTCTAGACCCTCTCAGGGCCGGGGACAAGGTCTGCTCTCCACTGTGTGCATGGGAGTCTCACACATCCGGCCACTGCGAGCTGAGACGGCACTGGCCTCAGAGGGTCTGGCATGGGAAGAGCAGTTCTGGGGGTGCTGCATGATGGGCTGGCAGCGGGTACCAACTGGAGTCCCTGCCCCCCTCCAGCCCTGTCCCCAGAACATCCCCTACCCAGGCTTCCCAGCAGCTTGACCGTCCTGCATCCCTGCTGGGGCTCACACGGCTCTGGCCGATCCCAGGCTGCTGAGTTAACCCAGAGGCCTCCACCCTGGCAGCAGCTGCCCACCGACCTCAGCATCCCTGGCCCGCCCCTTCCTCTGCCCCTCGCACCCAGAACACTGAGCCCTCTGGCCTTGCCCTGCTGCTGCTCTCGGTTCCTCTTTGGCTGCTGCTTGGGGGTTACTTAGGTCTTGTGCCCATCACTGGAGCCTTGGCTGGAGGTGGCCGGCAGGCGTCCCGGCGTCTGCGTCCCCTTGGGTGCTGACACTCACTGCTCTCATGGTTGCTTTGTAGGTTAAAGAATCCCAGGCGGCCTATCCGGCCTTCAAAGAGGGTGAGTTACTCGTCCACTTGTAACAGGGATAGAACCCAGGCGTCCTGCTTCCCTGTCACCTGCTCTGACCTCCAGCCCGTGGGCTGCCGTGTGAGTGGCAGCCCCTCCTGGGTGCTGTGTGGCTAGTGCATGGCAGGCCGGCCCAGCCCGGCCAGGAAGGGGAGGGGATTTATGAAGGGCGGGGGCGTGTCTTTCACTGACCTGGCTCATGGGAGGAAGGCTTTCTGGCTGCCAAGTCCTGGGAGAGGGGCCAGATTGAGGACACTGGTTCGAATCCTGCTCTAGTCACAAGTGACCTGTTGTGGCCTATGTGACACGAGTTTGGAGGGTCTCAGTCGGGTCCCCACGCTGTGTAAACCTTCTTGTGGCTGCCTGTGACTGGGGTCCCCCAGGGCAGCCGCAGCAGGGAGGTCGAGGAGGCTGCACTCCCCTTTGCTCAAGAAAGGGGTGGCTCCAGCTCAGGGCTCAGGCATGTGTGTGTGGGGGGGGCTGGGGGCACTTGGCCGGCCACTATTGGTGCCATCAGCCTCTGGGGCTGCCGACGTGGCACATGCAGGACAAGGAGATGCCACAGGGGGCTTGGCCTTCCCAGCCCTATGGAGGAGGCAGCAGGTGATGCAGGATACGCGGCTGGGGATGGATCCAACTCCCCTGCAGCTCCCCCCACGAGATCTGGGCGCCTCGGAATGGGGCAGTGCCTGCAGGGAGCTCAACGGTGGTGAGTAATGGAGAGCTGCCTTGGGAGGGGCGTGAGAACCAGGATTGAAACGCCGGTTCTCGTGGTGTCTGCTGCTGCTCAGGCCCGGCCCTCGCTAGGCCCTGGCCCCGCTGCGCGGGCCTGGCTGGATGCAGGTCTCTGTGTCGAGAGGGGAGCTTATCCCTGCTCCGCAGAGGGGCACGTGCTGGACATTTTCCCACGGGGGGTTCAGGCCTGTAAAGCAGGGGGCACCGTGCCCGGGCTGATCTCGCTCATTGCAAGAATGCTGGGGCTCCAGGGGGTGCTCCAGCTTTAAACGGGGGGAGCGAGATGGGAATCACGCCCTGCTGAGGCCTGGGGTGACCTGGCCCCCCGGATAAAAGGCTGCTGAGAGGGGCCATGTCCCCCCACATCCGCAGTCAGCAGCTGCTGGGTCTGGCTCCAGACCGGTGTCTCAGGCCATGGGCATAGCAGGGAGGGGAGGAGCAGGGAGGCCCTGCCTTTGCTGATACCTGCCCCTGGCTTCTCAGTGGCAGGCCCCTGTGAGCCGGAGGATCTCCTGGATGGAGTGATCTTCGGAGCAAAGTATCTAGGCTCTACACAGCTGGTCTCGGAGAGGAACCCCCCTGCCAGCGTCCGCATGGCGCAGGCCCAGGAGGCCGTGGACAGGATAAAGGTGGGTGAGGGCGCCGGGTGAGCTGAGCGGTCACTAGTCCGTGCGAGCCGGTCCCCTCGGGGCGGCACTGCCGCCTGCATCTCTTCAGGAGCATCCAGCCCTGGGGGCAGAGGCTGCTGAGATGAGCTCCTGGCACTAGTTGATTTTCACCCGCCAGGAGCCAAAGCCCAGCTGTCTGGGACTGCCCAGCCACGGTGCCCACATCGATGCAGCCGAGGAGGTGCCCTCTCCCATGCCCAGAGCACAGTGTGCATCCTCCTCTGCTCTCTGTCCTCCCCACCCTGCGCCCGTCGCAGGCGGCTCCCGGGCTCACTGGGCTGGCCTGGCACATAAGCAGGTCGAGGGAAGTGTGGGCCCCGAGGGTGGGATCCTTGTCTGTTCCCTCGGCTGCAGCGGGGCAAAGCTGAGCATGTCACGAGCCGATGCCTGTGTTTGCATCAGGTTCTTGCCCACCCCTGCCATTGCAGCCAGCAGCTGAGCTTTGACTGGTGGGTGAAAAAATAGGGACACCCCCCCCATTTTCCGGAGCCCCACTCCAGAAGAGGGTGCTGCTGACTTCTCCGAGGTGCGTAGCTCTGTTTATACTTAGACCTGTAGGATGCAGGGAGCAGGTGTGAAGAGCAGTGAAAGCAGGTCACTCCTGGGTCTGGCTGCAGCTGGAAGTGAGCTCCCACTCGCTAGACTGGGTGGAAGGTGTGGGGGGGATCAGTGGGGAGGTCTGATTCGAACAGGGTTCCAGAAGTGGGATGCAGAGAGGCGAGAGGGAGGAAGCAGTGGTCAAAGCACAGGCCAGGGAGTCAGGAGGCCTGAGTTCCAGTCCCACCTCTTCCACTGGGTGACACTAGGCCAGGCCTGGTGTCTCTGCGCCTCAGTTTCCCCACCTGTAAAAAGAGGCTGATTGATTCCTCCTGCGCGGGCTGTCTGTAAAGTGCTCACTGAGGGTTGCTCTTGACAGGAGTCATTCAGAGATCGGGTAGAGGAAGACAAGGCAAACACAATCTGTCACGTTAGCTGCTGCTAGCCAGCTCTGGCATTCCAATGGGCTGTGAATTCTAGTACCCCATCGCCCATCCCAGCACCCCAGACTGCATGTTCATGGAGACCCATTGCCCCTTGAGGGGAAACGGAGGCACAGAGAGGAGTGGTGACTCACTCCTGGTCACAGAGAGAGTTAGGGCAGAGCTGGAAATAGGACCCAGGAGTCCTGGCTCCAAGTCCCTTGCTTTGAGCCTCTGCCTTGGGGCTACTGGTGACCACGCACACGGGTGCTTTGTCCTTACCATGCTGCAGGCGCCGGAGGGGGAGTCCCAGCCCATGACCGAGGTGGATCTGTTTGTCTCCACCCAGAGGATCAAGGTCCTGACGGCCGACTCGCAGGTGTGTAGGACAGGGGATGTCGGTACAGGGGGTGGGTCACCTGTGCTAGGAGAACTGGGCTTGTTTCTGTTAGAATTCTCCCGGCCTTGGGACGTCACCTTCTGTGCACCCCACCCCCTCCAGCTCGGATCAGGGCACTTGGCCCGTGCAGGGAACTGGCCTAAGGTGATCGATTGTACGTGGTGCAGGTGTGTTGGGGTTGTGACCCCACCTGGGTAAAGAGGCCTTTCCTCCTGGAGGATCCACTGGCATCAGTGGGGATCGCACAGCTGCTGCCAAAATGCAGCCACCTCTGGGGTGGACCCAGCAGCAGTTAAAAGTTTACATGTAAAGGGAAAACCAATTGGTTTTGTGCATTCCTTAGGCCAGAGGCGCCGACTTTCTAATGTGCCACAGGGTGCTTTTCCCCAGGCCCCACCCCCGCTCCACCCCTTCCCCCAAGCTCCCGCCCCGCCTCTTCCCGCCCCCTCTGGAACGCCTGGGGAGGTGCTGGGAGGGAGAGGGAGGCACTGATTCAGGAGTCTGTTTTTTTTCCGGAGCCCCCAGAGTGTTGGTGCCTCCACCTTAGGCCTCCTCTGTGTTCAGCGCTCCACTGGTACAGAGCCTCCTGGGCTTGCTCCTAAATTAATCTAAACCTGGCTTCTCTTGATTGATTACTGAGCTAAACAACATCAGTACACAAGAGGTGTCAATCTCAGCATGAGCGTCCAGGCAGGGTTACGCGGCAGTTTCACTGGATGGATAGAGAAAGCCGGGGAGGATTCGTATTCTCCTGTGTAACCATCGGGCATGTGCAGTCAGGTCTCTGCTGGCTTTGCTGGAGGTCTCCTTGCACGACCCACAGGAGTCATCCATCCACTCAATGTGCAGCGGCAGTCAAAACAGCGAACCGAATGTTGGGAATCATTAAGAAAGGGATGGATAATAAGACAGAAAGTATCGTATGGTTTCTATAGAAACCCATGGTGCACCCCCACCGTGAATACTGTGTGCGGATGTGGTCGCCCTGTCTCAAAAAAGATACATTGGAATTGGAAAAGGTTCAGAAAAGGGCAACAAAAATGATGAGGGGTATGGAACGGCTTCCGTGTGAGGAGGGATTAATAAGACTGGGACTTTTCATCTTGGAAAAGAAGCGACTGAGGGGGGATATGATAGAGGTCTATACAATCATGAGTGGTGTGGAGAAAGGAAATTAGGAAGTGTTATTTACTCCTTCTCATAATACAAGAACAAGGGGCCACCAAATGAAATTAATAGGTAGCAGGTTTAAAACAAACACAAGAAAGTATCTTTTCACGCAACACACTGTCAACCTCTAGAACTCCTTGCCAGAGGACGTTGTGAAGGCCTTTCTATCACGGGGTTCAAAAGGGAGCTAGATAGATTCATGGAGGATAGGTCCATCAATGGCTATTCACCAGGATGGGCAGGAATGGTTTCCCTAGCCTCTGTTTGCCAGAAGCTGTGATTTGGTGACAGGGCATGGATCACTTGATGATAACCGCTCTGTTCATTCCCTTTGGGGCACCTGCCATTGGCCACTATCAGAGGACAGGATACTGGGCTTGATGGACATTTGGTCTGACCCAGTATGGCCGTTCTTATGAGTGGCTCAGGAGTCCTTGGCTGAAGGCGTGTCCAACCTGTAACTCAGATGGGTGTTCTCCCAACGGTGTGGCCGGCGTTTGAGTGAAATAGCCACTAGAGCCCCAGGGTTTTAAACAGGCCGTGAAGAACCCTTCCCTCCTCTCGGTTAACAGGCTCCCCTGGCTTGGAGGCTGTGCTCCCATAATCCTGCTGGCACTCCAGCTGTCCACTGAGACCACCCCTGAATTTCTCATGCCCCCTCCCTCAGGAGGCCATGATGGACCATCCGCTCCAGACCATCTCCTACATTGCGGACATCGGCAGCATCATTGTGCTGATGGCGCGCAGGAAGCTGCCGCGGCGGGCAGACACCTCGCAGGAGAAGCGGCTCTACAAGATGATCTGCCACGTCTTCCATTCTGCGGACGTGAGTCTGGGTGGGGCGGGGTAGGGGGTGGAGCACTGTGCGTTGGCTTTATGCAGGCTTCGAGCCTGGAGCTCCAGATCCCAGTCCTACCCGAAGCCCAGTAGGCGTCATGAGCTGGGGGTTCTCAGCTTGGCCTCCAGGTGTTGCTGTTCCGTGAGGCGTTTCAGTTGCATTTCTCCCTGCCGCTGTGCTGGGCCTTGTGCCTGGGAGCTTGCTCACCCCCATCTCCAGCCGCCTCGGGTCTAGCTCGGAGACAGGAAAGAGCCACCTGGAGAGTGGGTAGGGTGGGGGGTCCTTTGTACTGTTGGAGAAAGCCAGGGCTGCGGGGGAAGGATCTTTGGAGGCGAGAGGCATGAGGGTGTCTGTGCTGTGAAGGGGGCCCCACCTGGGGAGGGGAGGGGAGAGGTGTGTGGGTATCTGTCCATAGAAGGGGTTGGAAGTGTCTGTCCCACCCCCGCCCCGCAATACATCCCAGGTTCTCTGCAGCTGCTGTAGCAGTGTTTGGCTGTGCCCCAGCCAGGCTAGCGGGATGGCAGATGGGTTGGCTTTGACCCCCTGGCACTGCCCAGGCTCCCGGGTGCTGGGGGTGTTGGAGGGTGGAGCCCTGTACCCACAGGCGCTTGGGGCCCAGCGCCCCGCTGCCGGGGTAACCTCGGGGCACTTCCTCCTGCAGGCTCAGCTGATTGCCCAGGCCATCGGGCAGGCCTTCAGCGTGGCATACCAGCAGTTGCTGCAGGCCAGCGGCATCGACCCGAGCCAACTCTCCCCTGGCCAGGACAGCCGCGCCCTGGAGAGCCAGGAGCTGCACAACGGGGACCTGGCCCACTTCTCCAAGCAGGAGAACTGCAAGGATGTAAGAGCTGCCTGCAGGGGTCGGGGGTGGGATCAGCTCACTGGCACCCAGTGCTCCAGGTTGGCTCCCTGCAGCGCCTCCTGCTGGTGTCTGCAGCAGTTGGGAGCCTCCTGTGTTGCAACCTGCCAGCGCCCTGCTGCGGGAGCCGGGTCTGGAGTAGCCGGGGGCTCCCCTGGGGCAAGTGCCCAGGCCCCGCTCCCTACAGCCTCTCCGGGGCCCCCTCCCGCCCACTGCCAGTGGTGTACCTGCACCCTCTGGGATCCAGGTCTGGAGTAGCTGCGAGCCACCCACTCCTCTTGGTGTCTGCACCGCAGCCTGCTGCAGCCTGAGCTCCCGGCTGCACGGTGTCACCAGCCCCGAGGTCCCCCAGCGCCCGCTCCGCAGTTCAGTGGGCCCTGCGCTCCGCCCGGCCTGCAGGTCTGCATCCGCAAGCAGAAGGGGGAGATCCTGGGCGTCGCTGTGGTGGAGTCGGGCTGGGGCTCCATCCTACCCACCGTGGTCGTCGCCAACCTCATGCATGGCGGCCCTGCGGAGAAGTGCGGGGAGCTGAGCATCGGGGACCGGCTTATGTCCGTCAACGGGACAAGTCTGGTGGGGCTGCCCCTGAGCACCTGCCAGAGCATCATCCGGGTGAGCAGGGGAAGGGGAGATGCGGGGGGGGGGGAGGGAGGACAGTGGAATGGGTGACTGGGGAAGCGGTTGGGGGGACAGTTAGGAGGGGGTGTTGGAGGGGTGAGGGGGTTGGGAGGGGTGAGGGGACAGTGGGGCAGGGGTGGCTGTGGAGGGGGTGACAGGGATCAGGGGACAGTGGAGAGGGGGCGAGGGGAGGTGGAAGGAAACAGGCAGGGTGGCTGTGAAGGGGGTGATGGAGATGGTGGGACTGGGGGGACTGAGGAGGGGGCAATGGGGATGGTGGGGCACAATGGTGAGGGGGTTCTGGGGGTCGGGGGTAGTGAGAAGGGACAATGGAGGAGGATGGTGGGAATGGGGAGGGAGTGTAGAGGGGTGTGGGGGGGGGACCTGTACTCAGTTCCTGGGCCCCTTAGTCTGTGATAGCAGCCACCTTTCCATCAGAGGCGCTCAGCCCTTCGCGCTCAGTGTTGAGGGACATGCAAGGTGGGGCTGGTGCTGCAGCCAGGTGGGGGTGGAGCAGGGGCTGGAGCCTTCACTGCTGGGATGCCGGCTGGGCCCAAGAGCCCCCGTGGGTGCAGTGAGACCTTCCAGACTTAAGCCTGCAAGAGTTTGCCACCAGGGAACCCAGGAGTCCTGGCTCCCAGTGTTCTGCTCAGATCCCTCTGCAGGTGGGACTCAAGCTTGCCCTGGCCCTGGGAGGATCAGCTCCAGGCTCAGGCATTTGGGGGCATCCTATGAGATGCTTCCTCTGGGAGGTGTCTGAGCAGAACACGAACAAGCCCAGCACTGCACCAGAGGGCAGCATGGCCTAGAGGTTGGAGCAGGGCAAACTGGACTTGGATTCCTGGGTTCTTTTCCCTGACCTGCAGTGTAACCTTGGGCAAGACTATGCCTCAGTTTCCCCCTTCCCCCCCATAAAAGGAGGGTGGTGATTAGACCCGCCCCCAAGTAAGGCGTGCAGAGCACAGTGGTCGTGTTCAGTTCTGCCCTCCCTTCCCCCACATGGCCCCAGAGAGTGTCATGGGGCCAGTGGGCGTAAACCTGCCCCCCGTCTGCCCCGCCACGGCTGGGCCGATCCTGATTCCCCTGTGGCGCTAATGAGCCCCGCCCCTGGCAGGACCTGAAATCGCAGACCGAGGTGACGCTGAGCATCGTGCACTGCCCGCCCGTCACCACGGCAATCGTCCGCCGGCCCGACTCCAAGTACCCGCTGGGCTTCTGCGTGGAGGATGGCATTGTGAGTGGCGAGAGCCCCGGGGCACGGCGCTGCTGGGGGAGGGCAGGGGCCCTCTGGCCAGCACAGATGCCATACTTGGGGCGAGAACTCAGGCTCTTGTGCTCCAGGCTCGCTGGCTGGCGCTGCTTGAGCTAGGGGAGAACTTCCAGCTGCCCGAGGAGCGGCAGGCATGTGGCCCCGGTGGGCATCGGGTCCCAGGAGAGGGAGAGAATCTCTGGTCCCAGCCCCAGGGGCAGAGATGGGGCTGGTTCCATGCGGGGCCTCGTCAGTGCCATGGGTAGGGAGCAGGGGGTGAGCAGCGAGGCCTGGGCGCGTTACCCCAGCGCCCGCAGACTGTCTGCTTTCGCCCTGCCCCCACGGCACCAGCTGCCAGGCTGATGTCCCTGTGCCAGGACCCCCGTGACCATGGCCTTTCCTGGACCCCAGCTCTCTGGCACTCTCCAGCTCGGAACCTTGACTCTGGTGACCCGGCCCTGCTGCCTCCAGGGCCGGTCCTGTGGGGGGCTGAGCCCCAGCTGCCAGGGCGCAGAAGGGTGCTGGAACGTGGTGCTGAGTGAGCAGTAAGGGGGCGCTGTGGCTGGTGTGATGGCTGGCGAGCGCAACGTGCCGGGAGGGGCAGGCCCAGGGGTGGGTTTCATGGGCTCTCCCGGCAGGCAAGATTTGCTCTGCTTGGGGAGGCTGCGGAGGATGGCGTGCTGGGGGCGGGGGCTGGCCTGCTCTCACTGGCGCCCCCTGCCATTCAGATCTGCAGCCTGATGCGAGGGGGGATAGCGGAGAGAGGCGGCATCCGAGTGGGCCATCGCATCATCGAGATCAACGGGCAGAGCGTGGTGGCCACGCCGCACGAGAAGATCATCCAGCTCCTAACGCAGGCCGTCAGCGAGGTGAGCTGGCCTGAGGCCAGGGAGTGCAGCAGGGGCATGCAGGCCCTTTTCCCCATTGGGGGGGCTGGCATGGGGCAGACCCCTCGCCCTGAGCCCCCTGCCATGGCTCAGGGGAGGGAGGGGCAGATACACGGCAGACCCCCATCCAGATCCCCCCCGCCCTGGCTGCGGGGAGGGAAGGGCAGGTACGGGGTAGACTCCTGCCCTGAGCCCCCTACCTCAGCTGGGGAGGCTGGTTTGGGACAGACCCCCTCCCCTGTTTTGGGGAGGAGGGCTGACTCCCACCCTGAGACCTCTGCCCTATGTTTAGGGGGGTCTGACATGGGCCAACTGCCCCCAGCCCCACAATTTCCTGGGTGCTCATCTCAACTCCCAGTCCTGCTTTGCAAGCTGCACCCTCTGCTAGGGAGGGGATCCCTCGTCACGCTGCTGAGCAGCACACCTCTTCGGCCTACTGGACTCTGGGAGCAAAGCCTTTTCTCCTGCAGCTCCCTGCTCTCACTGCCCCTTCTGTTCCTCCTCTGCCTGACCTGGAGCCTCAAGCAGGGGCTGATCTTCCATGCCCTGGGCTGCAAACTCTATTAGGGAGGGACCAGCTGCCGTCTTCTCCCCCCGCAGGGCAGCACAGCCCCCTCGGGAACTGCGGGTGCTGTAGCAAATGATGCCTAGGATTCGCCATCCCTCCATGCCGGCACTGAACTAATGCCCCAGGTGGGGCACAGCTCGCTCTCCAAAGCGACAGGCTGCTGCGGGCTTTGGAGGCTGCAATAGGGGTGGCAAAGTGATGGCTATTTGCCCTAGCCCGTCCCTAAGCCTGCTGGCAGGGTTAATGCAGGTTAGCATGGGAATCCCAGCCACCTGGCCTGAGCTCCCCTGCAGGCCTAGGCAGGTTCAGGCTTCTGCTAAGAACTGTTGGTCTTTTCTGTCAGGCCTTCGAGTTTGCCCTGAGCCTGGGCAAGAAACTCCACATCCTGCCCTAACCTGCGTTTTTCATGGGGAGCTGTGCCCTGTTCAAACCAGTGGCTCAGCTCCACCCCAGCAGCAGCTGCATTTCAGCAGACGGGGGAGAAGTAACTCTTGCAGCCAGTACCTGGACATGTAAAGTGCCTTAGTGTCTCTAAACTGTGCTTTAGCATGAAACATTTCCCCTGGGTCCTTCTCCCAGGCCCAGAGAGGCTGGGGCAGATGAGTGGCATGTACAGGGCTCTGAGCCCAAGTGGGCGTTTCTGAATGGAGCTCTCCCAGCTGATTCATTCTCTATCTCTCTAGGTCCATATCAAGACCATGCCGGCCTCCACCTACCGGTTACTGACAGGCCAGGAGCAGCCCGTCTTCCTCTGAAGGGTGGAGTTTGCATTTACCCCGTCTGTGGCTCTACACATGTACCAGCTACGTGGCTTTGGGGCCCCGGCCTGGGGCAGCAGCCCACAAGGAAAGGATGTCACTGCATCTCCAGTTCCCTCGGGGCCTGCTGGGGGCCAGATCCTGCCACTTTTCTTGTTTCATGCAGGGACCCAGAAGGCAAACCCCCCTTTGCCTCTTCTGGATGTGCTTTGCCTGGCCTCCCCACATGAGGGGCTTTGCACCAGGCCTTAGAGTCAGGGACCCAAACTCCTTGGCTCCTCTCCTGGGCCTCCGCTCACTCAGCTGGAGTCGCCAGCTTGCGCCACACAGTGGGGAGCGGGGCCTTGCTGATGGGATGGACCCTGGAGAATGCCAGGGGCTTCCTTGGCTCAGCTGGCCCCGTGTGCGTGGCTGGCTGAGAAGTACCTGCTCTCGGGTCAGCGCAGGCGTTGGCAGGAGATTCTGGAGTTGCCATGGGGGCAGGGTTTGGCCCCTGCCCTGCTTTGCAAAGGGCAGTGACTCGGACTGGCTCAGATGGGCGCTCGCACTCGGTGCATCCTGCTGGAGCCGGAGCAGGGCCTGGCTGCAGGGGAGGCTGTTCAGGATGTGGTTTGTGTGGGCAGAGAGAGTTTTCTAGCCAGTGGCAGGGCATCAGGGAGCCAGTGCCACGCTCTGCCCCTCCTCGCTGCCTGCAGGAGGAAGATCCTGCCTCATGTCTGCTGAATCCCGGCTGAGTCTGCACGACAGATCAAGGACGACAGGCCTAGCCCTGGCCACTCCCTCCCTTGTCCTGCCATCAGCCTGAGAGGGCCCATCAAACTGCCAGCGATACCAGGTGTAACACCAGCTCAGGCTGAGGAGGGGGTGCTGCCCATATGGACACGGCCCCTCTTGGACCTGCTGGGATGTGAGGGGAAACTCCCTCTGCTTTCCTGTTCTGCCTTGTTAATGCTGTTTGTAACCCCTCCTCCCCCAGCACCTGGGACCAGGCTGGGCCTGCATCCCCTGCCATGAGAGCCAGATTCATCTGCCAGCTGGCCCCATGGTGGGGTGGGTCAGCTGCGCCCTCGTTCTGAGAGAAGCTGCAGGAGCAGCATGACCTGGCTTGGGTCTAGCACTGGGCGTGGGGAAACGTCAGGCTGAAGCAGGCAGCAGAGACCTGGCCAGCCACGGTGTGTTGGGTGGGGGAGCACAGGAGAAAGGGGCTCGCTGCGATCCCACTCTGCTGCTGGAGCCTCTGCCCTGGGCCGTTTCTGTAGGCAGGGCTGGCCCTGCAGAAGGCTACTTGTACTAAGTTAATCGCAGTGGTGGTCCCAGCATGAGACACAAAGTGAGGGAGGTTGGACCAACATTTGTCCAAGAGAAGTTGGTCCAGTAACAGCTGTTCTCACCCTCCTTGTTTCCCCTGGACTAAATCAGAGTCCTGGGTGCTCCATAAGCTGCAGGAAGCCCGGGGCTGTCCGTTTTAACCTGTACTGCTGGCTGATGTAGGAATAAAGGCTGTTTGTGGTGTGTCTAGGACTGACTGGGTAAGTGAAATGCCAGGCAACCGACCTGCATGGGAAGGACAGCACTGTGGGCATATGAGGTCCTGGGGCCTGCTCTGGCCGGGGATTGCTGGCTGAGTCCCCCACTTCCTAGGGGAGGCGGTGTAGGGAACAGCACAGGGCTGGGGAAGGTGAGCAGCTGCTCAGAGTGTCCCTATCAGCCGGCAGAGCTTGCCCTAGCTCCAGCCTCAGATGGAGGGAGCCCTGGGACCTCCCAGAGTCAGGGTTCATCTAGCCCCAGAGGCCACCAGCAGCCACATGCCAGATGCTGGACCCATGGCTAAGGCTAGGAGCTTTGTGGGGGTGTCTGGTTCAGGGACAGACGCTGTGTTTCGTGAGCACCGCTCCCTGGCACGCATCATCTCAGGATGGGCTTTTAGGAGCAGCTGTCTGTCCTGTGTGTGCACAGTTGTGCAATAACGGTGCAGAGATGGTGCCCCATCGGCTGACGAGGAAAGTTGGCTGCTGCACTAACAGCGCCCTGAGCTGGAGGGGGGCAGCTAGCCTGGCCGAGATGTGCCAGCTGCTTGCAGCCTGGCTTCATTCGGTTCCCGTGCAGCGAGGCGGGAGCACAGGTACGCTGCCTCCCTCCTCTGCAGGGCATGCTCCCTCACGGCTGCCCTGCGTTTCGTTCGCCAGCCTCCTCTACTGAGGCTTAGAGCAGAGCCCAGTCCACCACCTCTTCCCCGCCTCCGCCGGGGGATACAGAGACAGCAGGGGCTAGTGAAAAGGATTCCTTTATTACAAACACAGGCAGAGCTATTTACAGCACCACCCAGGGTGCCAGGGCGTCCTGCCTGGTGACGCTCAGTGGGCAGAGCTGCACTTGCCAGGGACGCTGGCACATTGACGTCACTGCAGGCAGCTAGGACAGGGCTGAGACCTGGGCTCTGCCGGCAGAGACGCGGAGGAGAGTTGAAGCCTAGGACGTGGGCAGAGGCTAGGAGCCCAGGAGAAAAGCTCAGGCTGGCTGCTAGCCAGCCAGCAGCACGCTGCCCTGAGCCTTGTGTTCAGGAAGATTAAAACCAAACAACCCTGCTCTGGAGAGGGGGGTGTGCAGGAGGGAGCCGACCCCGCGTGAGAATGGACGGGCTCCTCTCGCCGGCCCAGGGTGGAAAGGGGACGATGCAGCTTGGCAGGCACTTCCCAGAAGGCAGCTCGGTGGTGTATAACGAGGAATCCTGGAAGCCGTTGTGGCTACAGGTCTGTAGCTGGGCCCCAGTCGTAGCCTTCATCCTCATCAGAGTCGTAGGCCCGGGCCTGCGTGAACTTCTTTTTCAGAGCGTTGTGTTCGTACTCCCTGCAGGGCAGCAAGATGCCACATCAGGCCCTGGCTGAGGAGCCGGGGAAGGGACAGCAGCTGCAGAACGCCCCCCCAGGGTACTCGACTGAAGAGCTCACAGTGGCCCACAGGCCATGGCTGGTTTGGGTTCAGAACTGGCCCTGGCTGACATTCCCCTCCCTGCCGCTGAGCCTGTGTGGAGCCCACAGACCCCGCCAGAAGGATGGGAAGGTTAAAAGGAATCCAGTGACTTGCATTAACACCCCTCACAACTGGATTCAGACAGCAGCCACAGACCCAGCGAGCAGAACTGGTGTCCTGGCGAGGGTGCCAGCTGTTCGCTTTTCGACCAGAACGCCCAGTCGGAAAGGGCCCCTGGCGGCTCCAGACAGCACCACTGACCAGGCCTTTAAAAGTTGGGTTGGCAGTGCAGCAGGGCTAAGGTAGGCTCCCTGCCTGCCGTGACTCCGTGTGGCGCCTTGAAGCAGCGGCATGTCCGCCCTCTGGCTCCTACGCGTAGGGGTAGCCAGGGTGCTCCTCATGCTGCCCCTGCCCCAAGCCCTAGTGCTGCATCTCCCATTGGCTGGGAACTGTGGCTAATGGGAGCTGCAGGTGCGGCACCTGCAGATGGGGCAGCGCACAGAGCCACCTGGCTGCACCTCCACATAGAAACCAGAGAGGGGACGTGCTACTGCTTCTGGGAGCTGCTTGAGGTAAGCGATGCCTGGAGCCTGCACCCCTGAGACCCCTCCCACACCCCAACCCACTGCCACAGTCCTGATCCCTTTTCCACCCTCCGAACCCGTCAGTCCCAGCCCACAGCACCCTCCTGCACCACCCCTCTGTGCCCCACCCTGATTCCCCTCCCACGATCCGAACCCCTCAGTCACAGCCCCACCCCACAGCCAGAGCCCTCACACCCCCCTCTGTACCCCAATCCGCTGGCCCAGCCCAGAGCCCCCTCCCACAATCTGAACCCCACAGCCCTAGCCCAGAGTCCCCTTACGCACCTCAAGTCCCTCCTCCCCTCCCCTCCCCCTGCATCGCATCCCCTGCCCCAGCCGGAGCCCTTACCCCACCCACACACACTCCAACCCTCTGCCCCAGCCGCCTCCCGCACCCTGAACCCCTCATTTCTGGCCCCACCCTGAAGCCTGCACCTGGAGCCGGGAGCAGGGGTGGGGCCTCAGAGGGGGGGTGGGGCAGGGGCGGGGCAAGGGTGTTCAGTTTTGTGCAAGTAGAAAGTTAGCAATCCTAGTCCTGGCAGGAAGGATGCTCCGAGCACGTGATTCACCCCCCACCCCCCTCACTTCCCGTGTCACGCCTGCTGGGGCAGGAGAGACGAGGCTGCTGGTACCTGATGCTGCTGTAATCCTGTCTCCACTGGCCCTGAGGCTGCTGGTCTCCATCCTATTGGAATCAGAAGGAAGTCGTGCGAGGCTGCAGAGCTGAGCGCTCCAGACGGGGGCGCTGCAGCCCCAGGCACTGCCCTGGGGGGGGGCTCCGCGGACAGAGAGGCAGCACCAGCCCTCAAGCCCGGCTGGCCTGCTGCCTGCCCCAGGGAGAGTGCCCCCACCTACCCCTGAAACGGGCACCTCACAGCCAGAGCTGGGCCAGGCTCCCCTGCCCACCCTCACCCTGGGCTTTGAAGAGGGGAGTTCAGCTGCCCTGGCGCTGCTGAGGCTGCTCACAAGGGGACCCCTTGGTGCCCATTCTGATGGGGGTTAGCGATGCCCTCTGTGACCAGGGCAGAGACCGCCTGCCCCCTTCCCCAGAAGCCACCGGCCAGGGCAATGTCGGACCCCTGCACCCCCCAGTGCTCTGCCCGCGCGGCCCTGCTCACCCGTGAGGCGGCATAGGCCAGAGAGACGGCCACATGCTCATCTGGGTTGTGGGGCTCCGCCGGCTCCGAGGACCGGGCCAGGGCTGTCTGGGCATAGTCGTCCTCCAGCTCGTTGTCCGTGTAGGGCCCCCCCTCGCCATCCGTGTCCTCGTAGTCGCTGTTGGCACGGCTGTCGCAGGTGAGGTCCCCTGTGCTGGGGGAGCGCTGCTGGTTCAGCAGGTCCAGGCCCTCCTCTGGGGAGGCATCCGCCTGCAGGGAGAGGAGATGGGGTCACCTGGCAACAGGCCCAAGAGGGCCCGCGGTGACCCACGGTGCTGCCCGAGGTGGGCGTCTGCACTGGCTCCATGGCGCTGGCGCCCAGGTCTCGGTCTCCCTCGGGCCCTGTATCTCAGCTGCCTTGCAGAGGAGCAGGGGGCCAGGGGAGCCCCTCCACGTAGTTCTGAGGCACTGTCCTCCCCACTCCCGCTAGTGCCCGGAGGGCTGCCCTAGCGGGCCGGGGCCGTTGGGATCAGAGCCGTGTCTGCCGCAGGGAATTAGCAGGGCTGGCAGGCAGACTCCAAGGCCGGCTCCCTGGCGGTTCGATGGGGTGGCCGGCCCCGCCCAGGGGATGCCCCGTTTCAGTCAGGGCAGGCAGGTGGGAGCTGAGAAAGGCGGGGGCCTGGAGGAGCGAGAAGGCCTCTCCGGGTACCTGCTCCTCCGCTGTCCAGATAGGCCGGGCCTGCTGGGCGCGGACGATCTCCTTGAGGCTCTGGTACCAGGCGTTGGTGCTTCCGCCGAGGCTGATGGTGGCCGTGAAGAGGTAACTGTAGTTCTTCTTCATCTTGACGGCCTGCGCGTAGAGGCGGCGGGAGCTCTTCTTGGAGCCGGGGGCGAGCCACTGGCGCATGGCCTTGATGCCCTGCCGGCTCTCGGGTTCACAGAACACCACCACGGGATAGTACTGCACGTAGTTCAGCCGCTCCACCGCTGAGGGCGTGATGTCCAGCAGCGCGTGCTTGTCCTGCGGGGCAGGAGAGGGGCTGGGTGAGGGTCCTGGGGGCGGGAAGGGAAACCTACGGCGTGGTTCCCCTGCCTCAGAACACCAGCCGAGAGGGGCTGGGCCATCCGCTGCCACGAGCATTGGAATACAGCTCTCTGGGCCCCCGCCCCCCGAGAAGGGGGATCCCCACTGCCTGGCCTCGCCCTCCACTTCCCGGGCAGACATGGCAGGAGTCAGGGCATTGGGCTTGATTCCTAGCTCTGCACTCCCTCAGGCAAGACACCCAACCTCTGTCCCTGTGGACTGGGGTGACGCATGCTTCCCAGCAGGCAGCCAGCGTGGGCAGGCTTGGAGGCCCTGGCTGGAAGAGGCTCGGGGAGGGCAGAGCATCCCTCGCTAACCCTGGCCCTGCGGGGGCCTCACCTTCTCAGCAATCTGTCGCACCGAGTCCAGTTTGATGACCTTGGATGATGCCTCGTCGCGGGCCACGCTCTCTGGGGAACAAGCACAACCCGGCATGGGAGACAGTGAGAGCGTCTCCAAGCCGGACCCTCTGATGGTCCCCAAGTGTCCCTGGCCCAGCTGTGCTGCTACTGATCCCAGGAGAGCTCCTCAGCCCAGCAGTTTGGGGTGGTGGGAAATGGCATGAGGGGCCCCAGGGCATTGCAGGGGTGTGCACGGACTGGGAGGGGGGGGGGTGTGGAGAGGGGCACAGGGCATCGCAGGGGGTGTGCATGGAGGGGCGGAGAGGGGCCCCAGGACATTGCAGAGGGTGTGCACGAACTGGGAGGCGGAGAGAAGGCTCCTGACCTGTCTAGCTCAGGAGGAAGCCATCAGCAAGCTGGCAGATGATGTCGCAAAGCAGCTGGCACATGGGGGGGCAGACAGGACAGGCAGGCAGAGACACACACTGCACATGGGAAATGTGGAGGCCCAGGATAAGGAAGCAGCTGGGATCAGGGCCACATCCCTGAAAGGGCCCCTGGGCTGCAGGAGGCTCTCAGCATTAGCCATGGCTGGGTGCCTGAGAGAGAACACTTCAGCAGGCCATGTGGGTCCGCCAGCTCTTGCCCAGAGCACCCCCTCCTTACGCTGGCCGCACACGGGAGCCCTGCAATCCCCACGTAATATCCCAGGACAGGGCCCCAGCCAGAACAGGGCCTGTCGGACGCTCCCAGCTGCACTTACGGGCGATTTCAAACTCGTCAGGCAGCTCGGCACTCAGCTTCTCCATGGCGATGTCAGAGATGGGCCCCAGGATCACGACTGGCCGTTTGAAGTTGGCTGCGGGGAGAGGAGAGGGGTTCAGCGAGCCGGGCACCACATGAAACACAAGGTGTGACCCCATCCCTGCCACTGAAACGCTGCAGCCTCGGGCAGGCCCCCCACCCCTGTGCCACCGTGACGTGTAACATGGGGGATGGGCACTCTGCCTCCCGGGCTGGGCGTAGATGGGCCCAGGGGATGGCTGCGAGCGGCAGGATCAGATACGCCAGAGGCCTCAGGCTGTCGGCTGCAGGGTCAGGGCTGGCAGCTCCCATGAAGATACCAAAGGGCAAGGCCCGGTGAGGAATAGGCCCCAAGTGCACTCCAGGCAGGTGACCCCCCCATCTCATCAGAGAACAGGAATGCAAAGCAGCTGCCCGTGCATGGGCAGAGCCTGGGGTAACACCTCCCAGGGGACAGCCCAGCCCAGTGGGCCAACAGGAAGGGAGTGCAGGGCTCCCCTCACATGGACAGGCCAGCAGCAGCCAGCCTCCTCCAGCCAGGCCAATCCTTCCCTCCCCCAGGCCTGAAGGATCAGCCCCCCAGCATCGCTCTTCTGGGACAGCCCCGGGCTGGCAGCCATGCCCACCTTCCCGCAGCACCACCCTCTCGTAGGGTGGATAGTGGCCCTGCTTGGTGAGAGCCGACAGGTCCTCGCGGCTCTTCCGCAGGTTCTTCTTGGCCCCCCGCAGGCCCCGCAGCTTCCAGAACTCGGCCCGGGCCCCGGAGGAGCTGGCAACGGAGGTGGCCTTCAGGACGGACTCCAAGCTGGCGAACTGCTCAGCCCTGCACCAGAGAGCGAGGCAGCGTCAGCATCGAGAGCCCCAAAGCATCTTGGGGCGCCCCCGAACCAACCGCCTCACTGTCCCTGCTCTGGCACAGCCAGTCTGTCCCACGGTCCAGGACTGGTGAGCGTTTCCAGCATCGCGAACCAGGGCGCCTGGGATCCCCTCCAGGGGCCGATACCAACTCACCTCCTCCCTTGGTGCCCCCCTTTGTCGGTGGGAGGGGCTGGCAAGCAGCAGACACTGCGAGCGCTCAGTATCGTTACACAGACCATCCCAGGAGCCGTGTGCCAGGGCAGAGAGAAGGTCTAAACGGCACAGCCCCGTGCAGCGAGACCCAGGGTGCATTTCCTTGCAGGGCACACGGCCTGGGTCACTGGATTTCCACATCGGCACAATAGGCCTCCAATTCCCTTCCTGAGCAATGGCCCAGCAGTGCTAGGGCGCGAGTCCTGCCCTGTCTAACCTTGCAGGCATGGCAGGAAGATGCTGTGCAACAGCCCCTTCAATCCTAGGGCATCAGGCTGCCCTGCAAACAACCCCCACTGCCTCCCAGGAAGAAACCATTGTCCCCATTTCACAGATGGGTAAACTGAGGCAGAGACCTGGAACATGACTTGGCCTCAGGACACATGGCCACTTTGTGGCAGAGCCAAGATTCCCAGGGCTACCACTGGACCATGCTTCCTCCAACGAGGCAATGCAGGGTCAGAGCTTCCTCTCTCTGCCCCAGAGAAGCACAGGCCTCCCTCCGTGGTAGGCTGGGAGGCTGGCAGGGGTCTGGGGCAGAGCAGCTCAGGACAGCATATGTGGGGCTGGCGGGTTCTTGGTCCCATAGCAGCCACCTGCCCAGGCCCTGGCTGCAGGCAGACAGCCCGCTGGTCCTGCTGCTCTGTTGCAGTCCAGGGCAGAAAGCTGGATTGATGACTTCCCGCCATGGGAGCATCATGGGCCCTGAGTAAACACCCTCAGGGCTCCCAGCTGCAGATGCCTTGGGGTGGGAAGGTTATTGTGATCCACACTGGAGGACGTCTCCCCCACAGCTCCCTTAGTAGCTCCGCTGCCCTTTGCTCAGCCCCAGGGCTCAGTTCCCCCGCTCTGAGACTCATGCCAAGGACCCTGTCCCCCACGGCCTGCCCTACCTGCTCCTGTTGGGGATGATTCCCTTGTCCAGTTCCTGCAGGTCTCTGCCCATGCGCACGGCCAGCCAGCTGCCCAGCTTGCCGCGGTACATGGTGTCCAGAACATGGAAGACCTCGCCCCGCGTGAAGCTCAACCCAGAGGGAGCGTCCTTCTCGAAGTCGAAGTGCGTGCGGATGTGGAACGAGTCCCTCACGTTGGACTTGACCATCTTCCTGTAGACTGGGCAAGGCCAAGACAGGGCCTGTCAGGGAGAGGTGGCCAGAGAGGAGGGGGCATTTGGGGGCCAGCACGCGGGGAAAATGGAGGAGAGATGGGTCGGCTGCATTTGTGCAGCACCTTTTACTGCCCAGGTCTCAAAACCCCGGCAGAGAACCAGGGACCGTCTGCGTAGAGGGAACAGAGTCCCCCAGCATGGCTCATGAAAAACGGGAGCCATCAGCAACACAACCGAGCTGGAAGGAAGGTGAACCCCTCGCAACCATGGAAACTCTGGGAGCGTGAGCTCAGCGTCCAGGGAGATGGGCAGAGCCCAGGCCAGAGCATTGGGCGGGATGGATACCCCACCACCATGAATGAAGGTCGGGGAGCAGGAGCGTGCAGGGCAGCAACCCCAACATATTCAGGTTGGGAACAAAAGCGAGTGGCCGGACGAAGCAGGAGGCAGCTCTGGTTGGGAGCTCGGCCAGTTCCACCCTGAAAAGGTACAGGGTAGATGGGGGAGTGGGACCCCTTAGAGAGATCAGGCACCAAGAGCCCAGACTATAACCCAGGCCTGGATTCAACCCAAGACAACAAGCGATTTGCCATAGGGACATGCGGCTTTTCTTTGGGTCTCCCTACCGGCATGAGTGTAGCTACACCAGCCCTGCCCCTCGGTTCAGATGGCTGTTCTGGTGTCACACGGGTGCCATTTAGCCTCACGGATGCCAGCCCTGTCTGACACGGGTGCAGCCCATCTGCACTGGAGGCTGGCATTGATGTGGCATCCCTGGCATGGTGGCTCGCGGTGTAGCGTTTGGAGCAGGTGTTGCAGCACTGGAGGATTTCTCTGGGATGCAGTCGAGGGCTGGGTTAACTCTCCCACCCACCTGTGCTCAGTCCAACAGGGGATGTGCCTGGGCCCGTCCAGCACAGCTGGGATTCTGGGCACTCCAGGGGAGCCAGAGTTCTGGGAAGTCCCAGGCTGGTCTTGTCTCTTGCCCAACTTCCCAGGGGAAAGAGGAGGAAACTCACGTGGGCAGAGTCACGCTGGGCTCCCAAGGGACAGACGCGGGTGCACATTGGCAGCTCAGTCACAGGCAAGAACCAGCCAGAGCCTGGAGTGGGACCTTAAGCCCCAGCAACCCTGCAGCTGCAGACTGGAGGTCAGTTGGTCACTTACTGTCCTGCTTGCGCTGGGTCAGCAGAACGACCTCCTCGCCCTGTGGCAGGGACAGCAGATACTGCACGGCGTCCTCTCGGGTCAGGCTCTGGAAGCTGGTATCGTTCACCTGCCAGAGATGAAAGGGCCTTAGCGCCGGCGTCCCCCGTCCATTCCTGGGTGGGAGCAGCACACGCCAAGGGGCAGGGCCTGCACGGGGAGGCCACATGGGGCTGTGGTGACGACGCTCAGGCACTGCAGGACCGGGCTGTACAAGCCAGGCTAGTGCAGGGCTAATGGCTGGAGCCGAGGCCCAGAGTCAGGGCTCCTGGGTGCTATTCCCAGCTCCATGACCCTGGTGCTTATGTTTCCCTGTCAGTCACACTGACCGCACAAGCAGGTTCAGAGGGAGACGGGGGAGCCTATGTAGTCTGTGTATACAGCCTACAGGTGACTGTTCTGGGTCTCCCCCTAGGCCAACCCACAGAGGCTGAGCCGTTACAGGGCCAAGGCTCCATCGCTCCAGTTGCAGCGGTTTGTGGTTTTAGCTCCGGGAGCTCCCCGGTTCAATCCCTGGGCTGCCAGCTGAGATGGTGGCCGTTGCAGATTAACACAGGGGCGCTTCAAGGAGAGCAGGGGGCCCGGATGCCTCGGGGAAGAGCATGGACGTGCTCTGGGTATTCTAGACATGCAGCAGGTGGTACTCTCTCAGTGCTGGACTGCCAGAGGGTGACAGCTCCTGGGCGAGCACCTGGAAGCGCTCACAGCCAGGAGAAGTACACTCCTGGCCGGGGCAGGCTGGAGGGAGGGGACTGGACTAGAGGTTGGGAGAAGCATTTCCCATGTTCTCTCCCAGGATTAGCTTCCAGCAAGGTCGGACGTGGCACTCCATTTGCGGGTGACTCTCCACACAGGGCTGCTGGGAGTGAGGGGTTTGGGAGGCTAGAGACGGTCACGCCATATAACAAAGTGAGAGTTCGGGATGTCCCAACCCATAGGGAGCTGAGCCAGGAAACAATCCCAAGATTTTGGGCTCCCCTGCACTTCCTGGGCTCAGCTACTTCCCAATAACAGTAAGACCCACACCAGACAAGGACCCGTGGGGGAGGGATAGCTCAGTGGTTTGAGCATTGGCCTGCTAAACCCAGGGTTGGGAGTTCAATCCTTGAGGGGGCCATTTAGGGATCTGGGGCAAAAATTGGGGGTTGGTCCTGCTTGGAGCGGGGGCTGGACTAGATGACTTCCTGGGGTCCCTGCCCACCCAGATATCCTGTGATTCTGTGACCCCAGCTTTGCGCAGGGTGGGTCGTTGACGCAGCAGCACTTTCATTCCAGACACTCTCCCTCCCCTGCCCCCTTGTTTGCGGTGGTACCTGCAGAACTTGGTCCCCCTCTTTGATCCCCTGGCTGTCTGCGGGGCTCCCCTCCTGCACACCTGCCACAAAGATGCCCACGTCATTGCCGCCAGCCAGCCGTAGCCCGATGGTGTTGGCCTTCACAAAGTGCACGATCTTGGCGTCCGGGCTGTACCTGCAACCGGGAAGAACCACAGTGTGAGCTTGGAGCCGCAGAGTCAGCGCTGCCGTCGGGGCAGACGGGTTCCAGCAGCTCATCATCCACAGCCAGCATGGGAGGGCTCAAGGGCACTTCACCACCACAAACAAGAGCCTTTGTCTGAAGGAGCCAGGGTCACCCTTAGCTCCTCCTACCCGCCCTGCTCCGAGCTGGCTTCATCCTGCCCCATGAGCTCACCCCCTGCTGAGAGCCTTCCCCTTTGGCTTCAGAGCTCTTCTTAAAGCCCAGCTATTTTCCCTGGCCAGTCCCATCGCCCACTCCCCCTGCCAGCCCACTGCTGAGTGGCTTCTCTGCAGGCTGTTGCCAGGACTGTGCTGCATCTGGGCAGGGCCCTGTTCTGTCTGCACAGCCCCGTGACCTCCGCAATACCTGCGCCTAGACACGGCTCCTTCCCCAGCTAGCCAGGAGGACTCCGAGTTACCAGCACATGGCAGCAGCTTACCCATCCTCCTCGCTGGCTCTGGCTGCAGGGTGGTCGTAGGAGACGCTGTAGGCCCTCTCCTCAGCAGGTTCCCGAGAATCTGCAATGGGAGAGGGTGGGGTAAGGTGGAGCAGCCCTGGACATTCAAGCTGCTTTGAGGGCTGCAGGGACTTGGCTGGGTCAGAGGGGTTGGAAACAGGGAGTCTTAGGAGCTTCTCAAGAGCAAAGAGCCCATTTACTGCCTGGGTGTGGTGCGTGGCCCAGTGCTCCGGAGATGGCTGATGAAGATGGGGACGTCCATGCTGCTGCCCTCAGAGTGGCAGGCAGCACCGCCAGAGAGCAGTGCGCCCTTCTGCAGGGGCTCGAGAGCACAGGACGCCGCAAGGGAGAGATGCATGCGGGCCATCAGGGCGCCCGAGCCTACACCAGGCAGCTGCCAGAACACAGCAGCTTGCCCGGCCCGGCTGGGAGCTCGGCCCACAGCATCTGTTCAGAGCCACGATCAACAGCCTGGCCTCACGTCTGGGAAGTCAGTGCTGGTGAACGGCCCCTACCGACAGGCTCTGAGACTGATGGCCTCTGCTTCACCACAGAACAGAGAGCGGCAGGGTAGGTTCCCCCTCCCCGCAGCTGCCACCCGCCCCCGCAACGTATCTTCGGCCGTGCCCAGGAGAGGCCTCCTCTCCAGACAAGCGAGGAGATCGATTTCCAGGGCCCCACTCAGTCCTGACCCCTCTGCTTAGCTGGGCAGCCAGACTTCCAGTGACTCCTACCCATGCTGGTGGTTCCTGCCATGAAGACACCTGAGTGCCAGGAACCAGATCATAGAATCTCAGGGTTGGAAGAGACCTCAGGAAGTCATCTAGTCCAACCCCCTGCTCAAAGCAGGACCTACCCCAACTAAATCATCCCAGCCAGGGCTTTGTCAAGCTGGGCCTTAAAAACCTCTAAGGAAGGAGATTCCATCACCTCCCTAGGGAACCCATTCCAGTGCTTCACCACCCTCCTAGTGAAATAGTGTTTCCTAATATCCAACCTAGACCTCCCACGCTGCGACCATTGCTCCTGGTTCTCGATACATCAGGCCATTCCCAATACGCAGTTGGTCACGATCCTGCTGGGTGGGGCATGAACCAGCAGCCTGCAGGGGAGAGACTGTGCAGGCCCAGTTTCCAGAGCAGGGCAGGCTGGACTCAGTCTCGAGGCTCCTTGCCTCGCCCGGAGGAGACCCGGTAGCCAGGACTCACCTGGGAGAGGAGCATCGTTCTCCTGTACAGCGGCTGCTGTCTCCCTGCTGAGCTGGCTCCCCTCCCTAGAGCAAAAAGAGATGATGAGAGGACTGCTGCTGCTCCTCCATTTGTGGGACAGGGAAGGGGGCCCTGGTCCCATTCAGAGAGCCCTTTCCCACAGCTCCAAAAAGCAGCAGCCCCTTGCCTGAGAGAGCTAGGCTGAAGGCATGGGGACAGCCCGGGACCCACACTCTTTGGGCTGCCTGGTTCTGCCCAGCTCCTGGAGCTCCCCTTCACCCCGCAGCAAGCGCGTGGGAGGCGGCGGGAACAGAGCTGAGGGGACTGGAGATGCTCAGTGGTGCTGCCAGCCGGAGGAGCATCAGTGCTTGTGGGGCTAGGGCCCCGTTGTACTGGGCACTGCACACACTGCGAGCACATTGCACACTGCACGTGCACACACTCCTGCGCCAAGAAACATGCAGTCTGTGCAGCAGGGCCCGGCTCTTCACCAGCAGGCAGCCCACTCTGCCAGGCTGCCACCCCCGGGAAGGGCTGTTCTCTGGGGCGCAGGCCCTGCAGCGGGAGAGCTCCGATGGCTCACATCACCCAGTCTCCTCTCGGACAAGCCACAGACCAGCTGCCGGCTGGATCCGGCAGGGAGATGCCCATGCCGCCCCTGCCTTCTCCTCCAAGTGTCATCTCCTGCCTCGCTCTGCTCCCTGAGCCCCACACAGGCGCCTGCTCCAGCCCCTCCCTCATCCACCAAGGAGCCCTTAGAGAGGCACCATCCCCAGGGGCTGTCCTGGCAGCGGAGAGACCAGCGACTGCCAAGCAGTGTAATCATTGCTTGGGCTGTAGGTTTCCCCCTGGATGGCCCTGTGCTGCTGTTCTCTGGGGCCGCGAAGTCAGAGGCTCCTGACGGTTACATGATGGGACCCAACGGACAGACGCCCCGGGAACTCCGCTTAGGCTGCTCCAGCTGGAGCAGGAACATTACCTAGAAAACTGGACGAGGTTTGCAGTGCAGGTCCAAGATGGGGAAGTCACCTTTAAACTAAACTCAGTGCCCAGCTCCACATAACCTTACTGACGGCACTGCTCGGCCCTGGCTCCTGGGCACTGCGAGGACTCATACACAAGCGTTAGTCCATGTTACAGAGGGGAGAGGCAGAGAGCAGCCACCGAGCCAATCAGCGTCTGAGCAGTGTTCATCCACACCCAAACCGGGGCTGTCTCTCGGGGCTGACGGTGTCTCAGGACAAGCTGGCTGCTGGGGAACACAGCCGGGGCAGAAGGGGAGAGGCCCCTCAACCTGGGGTGGCACAGCGAGGGTCTGATGACTCGAAGGGTTGAGGGGGAAGAGGAAGTGGCTTACGATAGCGAGTTCGTCCTGGAGGCCTCTGGAGCCCGCTGGGGGCTCTGTGCTGGGGGCGGGTGGGACAGTTCGGAGCCAATGTCGGAGATGTCTAGAGCACAAAGGGGGGAGATAAGACAGTGCAGTAGCTGCTCACACGCTAGAGCCAGGCACGCCAGGGCAGAGGTTCGTTTCCCTCCTCAGCTCTATGGCAGTGACAGGGCGCATGACCCTCTGGGCATTCGGGGTCTGGGGAAGGACTGGAGGACTCTTGCTGTCTCATGCAGTGAGACAACAACAGCTCGGAAGCAACAGACCAAGTGCTCAGAGCCCACAGCCCTGCCATGCGCTGGAGAACACCACGAGTCTGCCATGTGCGGCTCCACCCCTGACCTCCCCAGACGCCCAGTGGCAGGGCCTGGCTTCTCCCTCCAGCTTGCCCAGCATAGCTGCACCTACTCAAGGAGCAGATCTGACACAAACCCAGCCCTCGCCGGACTGGCGTGCACCGAGCACACTGCATAGGCCGTGTCGCCGGATGACTCTGCTTTTGCAGAGGCTCCCAAACAGTAATTACCCTTCAGAGTCCAACAGCCGTCTGGGGCTCTTGCTTGGAGCCAACGACCTTCCAAATGGCTGAGCACCATGGCAATTAGGTCACCGTGACCTTTGAATTCAGACAGCAACTAGATACTTGCTACTGCCCTGGTGTGTTCTCCCCCCTCCCCAGCACTGAATACGGCACTGCCAGGTCGCCTGTACCCAAGTCAGCCACAGAACACGTGTGTCCTGGCTCCTTCCACCTGGAGGCTCCCCGGGGCCCTCGTGACTCCGCTCACCGTCCAGCCGCGAGCTGTCGCTGTCGCTGTCCCTCACTTGGGGGATGTTGACCAGGAACTGCCGGTTGTCCCGGAACACGAGCAGCCTCAGCGTCCCCTCTGACCTTTCAATCAGCCTGCGGGTGTCAGCCAGAGACATGTTCTCGCTGGTGACACCATTAATCTAACCAGAGGGGCAGAGAGAGGGGGCGGAGGATTACAGAGCTGCCTGCCAAGCACCATGCTCAGGGGGAGGCTGCAGCCTTCCCTGTGCCTGGGCACAGCCGAGAGCAGAGGTGTAGCGAAAACGAGCCTATAGACCAGACTAAGCCCAGATCCACTAACCCCCTGCAGTTCATCTAGAGATCCACGCTGGGGAGTGCAGCGCTGAGTCAGTCACACCAAGCCAAACACACACGCCACACGCCAGCCAGCGTGCCTCATATCAGAGCACCCAACGGGAGGGGTGGGACTGTTGATTTAACGGGGCAGGGCCAAGGCTGGCTCTGATGCCCATAACTACCCTGCTGGAATCAGGGAAAGACATTCCTGTGGACAATGCAGGCAGGCAGGGAGCCCAGCAAATCCACGTGGGTATTGGGACAAGGAGTTTAATCACGCTGTGTACACACACAGGCACAGCACAGTGAGGAACAGCAGGCATGTTAACAACAATACTCACCACTACTTCAGAGAGGGGTTTTCATCCAGAGATTTCAAAGCACTTCACAACTGCAGTGGGAAATATCATTAGCTCTTAGATAAATGGGAAGCTGAGCCAGGAAGGAGGTATGTGGTTGGAGCGTGAGCACGCACACACCAAACACACACACACACACACACACACACACACACACACACACACGCTTGCTCTCCCTCTGTCCCCAAACCACCCGCTGATGGTTGGGTGGAAGGATCTCTCACCACAGAAGGACCTCTGACTATGTACATAAGAACGGCCACACTGGGTCAGACTAAAGGTCCATTTAGCCCAGTATCCTGTCTTCCGACAGTGGCCAGTGCCAGGTGCCCCAGAGGGAAGGAACAGAACAGGTAATCATCAAGTGTCGCCCATTCCTAGCTTCTGAACAGAAGTGAGAACGTTTAGAAAGTTCTCCAGACAAGCAGCACCTCCTGATGTGCCCAGCCTGTGAAACACACTTGCAAATCGAGTTTAATTATAGTTCATAGAATCATAGAATATCAAGGTTGGAAGGGACCTGAGGAGGTATCTAGTCCAACCCCCTGCTCAAAGCAGGACCGATCCCCAATTAAATCATCCCAGCCAGGGCTTTGTCAAGCCTGACCTTAAAAACTTCTAAGGAAGGAGATTCTACCACCTCCCTAGGTAACGCATTCCAGTGTTTCACCACCCTCCTAGTGAAAAAGTTTTTCCTAATATCCAACCTAAACCTCCCCCACTGCAACTTGAGACCATTACTCCTTGTCCTGTCCTCTTCTACCACTGAGAATAGTCTAGAACCATCCTCTCTGGAATCACCTCTCAGGTAGTTGAAAGCAGCTATCAAATCCCCCCTCATTCTTCTCTTCTGCAGACTAAACAATCCCAGTTCCCTCAGCCTCTCCTCATTAGTCATGTGTTCCAGACCCCTAATCATTTTTGTTGCCCTTTGCTGGACCCTCTCCAATTTATCCACATCCTTCTTGTAGCGTGGGGCCCAAAACTGGACACAGTACTCCAGATGAGGCCTCACCAATGTCGAATAGAGGGGGACGATCACGTCCCTCGATCTGCTCGCTATGCCCCTACTTATACATCCCAAAATGCCATTGGCCTTCTTGGCAACAAGGGCACACTGCTGACTCATATCCAGCTTCTCGTCCACTGTAACCCCTAGGGCCTTTTCCGCAGAACTGCTGCCTAGCCATTCGGTCCCTAGTCTGTAGCTGTGCTTGGGTTCTTCCGTCCTAAGTGCAGGACCCTGCACTTATCCTTATTGAAGAGAAGAGTGAGGGGGGATTTGATAGCTGCTTTCAACTACCTGAAAGGGGGTTCCAAAGAGGATGGATCTAGACTATTCTCAGTGGTAGAAGAGGACAGGACAAGGAGTAATGATCTCAAGTTGCAGTGGGGGAGGTTTAGGTTGGATATTAGGAAAAACTTTTTCACTAGGAGGGTGGTGAAACATTGGAATGCGTTACCTAGGGAGGTGGTAGAATCTCCTTCCTTAGAAGTTTTTAAGGTCAGGCTTAACAAAACCTTGGCTGGGATGATTTAATTGGGGATTGGTCCTGCTTTGAGCAGGGGATTGGACTAGATGACCTCCTGAGGTCCCTTCCAACCCTGATATTCTATGATTCTTCCATAGATTAAACAATCCCAGTTCCCTCAGCCTCTCCTCATAAGTCATGTATTCCAGTCCTCTAATAATTTTTGTTGCCCTCCGCTGGACCCTCTCCAATTTTTCCACATCCTTCTTGTAGTGTGGGGCCCAAAACTGGACACAGTACTCCAGATGAGGCCTCACCAATGTCGAATAGAGGGGAACGATCACGTCCCTTGATCTGCTGGCAATGCCCCTACTTATACATCCCAAAATGCCATTGGCCTTCTTGGCAACAAGGGCACACTGTTGACTCATATCCAGTTTCTCGTCCACTGTAACCCCTAGGTCCTTTTCTGCAGAACTGCTGCCTAGCCATTCGGTCCCTAGTCTGTAGCGGTACATTGGATTCTTCTGTCCTAAGTGCAGGACTCTGCACTTGTCCTTGTTGAACCTCATCAGATTTCTTTTGGCCCAATCCTCTAATTTGTCTAGGGCCCTCTGTAGCCTATCCCTACCCTCCAGCATATCTACTTCTCCTCCCAGTTTAGTGTCTTCTGCAAACTTGCTGAGGGTGCAATCCACACCATCCTCCAGATCATTAATGAAGATATTGAACAAAACCGGCCCCAGGACTGACCCTTGCGGCACTCAGCTTGATACCAGCTGCCAACTAGACAGGGAGCCCTTGATCACTACCCGTTCAGCCCGACAATCCATCCAGCTTTCTATCCACCTTATCGTCCATTCATCCAGCCCATACTTCTTTAACTTGCTGGCAAGAATACTGTGGGAGACGGTGTCAAAAGCTTTGCTAAAGTCAAGGAACAACACGTTCTTGCTTTCCCCTCATCCACACAGCCAGTTTTCTCATCATAGAAGGCAATTAGATTAGTCAGGCATGACTTGCCCTTGGTGAATCCATGCTGACTGTTCCTGATCACTTTCCTCTCCTCTAAGTGCTTCAGAATTGATTCCTTGAGGACTGTTGTCTATTCTGACGCTCTTACCAGGGCCTCTTGAACAAATCCACTTCGGCTTCTGTATTTTTATGCCTTAAAAAATAAATCACACCCTTCCCTCCCCACACACACACAAAGCGGCAGTGGTGTCCTCATTTGTAGAGATCAGGTTATGTAGAAGTCTGGCTGGGAGGGGGCAGGGACCATTAAATAAACTGATTAGTAAAACATTGACCTCGACTAGCTCTGCTGAGATAAAACTCGTCTGTGCCTTTTCTCCACTAAGTAACACGCACCTTGTCTGCAGTGAAGACAAAGCCTCCGTCATTTCAGTTCCAGGTTTTGCACAGACAAGGCCAGAGGGTTGCTTTGGCCAGGGGAAAGGACTGTAGATTGGGTTCTTTGTGTGCACTTGTCTTTCACTGTAACAGATGAGCACTCTCCTCTGTTCAGGTTTTCAGGGGCCAAACTCCACCCTGGGGCAGGCAGGCCACCGCATTCCCGGTTTGCACGAATGCTCAGTTCATCTAGACAGTATGTTGCAGGCGCTGATGGCAGCTCTGTGGCTAACACTGCCCCAGGCCCTTCCTTGTAACTATCTCCTTCTGATCCCTCTGGGATACTTTTTTGAATGAAGTATTTGAAAAGATAAAATTTGGCATGTTTGGAATTTTCGATGGGAATGTTGGGTTTAAATAAGGTAGCTGTTTTCAGGTTGAGACATACACACACGCACACAGTACCACGTCAATTCTAGTGGGTTAGGAGCAGATACACAGTGAGGCTGGTACAAGCCCCTCGTGCAGGTGCAGTTGCTCTGGCATTGAGGCGCACGTAACAATCTGCTGTGTCCACACTAGGGGCTGTGCCGTTAACTACCTCCCAATCCGAGCCCAGGCGGTTCTGTCGGTAAAGACGATCTAGCCCCCAAAACAAAGAAACCCTCCAAAAACACCCAAACCCACAAAGCTTGCTCCAGGTGTTCAGACAGGGGATGTGTCTTTTTTGGAGCCCTATGGGTTCCAAGCCATGGTGCAGACTCCACAGAATGCACCACACAGCAAAGAATTCATGCCATTTAGTCAACGGGGCTGTCACCACAGACACGTAGGCCTGGAAGGGCCCTCGAGTGGTCATCTAGTTCAGTCCCCTGCACCGAGGCAGGGCCAAATATTATCTAGACCATCTCTGACAGGTGTTTGTCCAACTGCTCTTCAAAACCTCCAGTGATGGAGATTCCACAACCTCCTCAGGTAATTTATTTCAGTGCTTAACTACCCTGACAGTTAGGAACTTTTTCCTAATGTCCAACCTAAACCTCCCTTGCTGCAATTTAAGCCCATTGCTTCTTGTCCTGTCCTCAGTGGATGAGGAGAACAATTTATCGTTCTCCTCTTCAGAGCAACCTTTTACGTACTTGAAGACTATGTCCCTCCTCAGTCTTCTCTTCTCCAGATTACACAAACCCAGCTTTTCCCAATCTTTCCTCGTAGGTTGTGTTTTCTAGACCTTTCATCATTTTTGTTGCTCTCTTCTGGACTTTCTCCAGTGTCCCCCCCTTTCCTAAGGTGTGGGGCCCAGAGCTGGACACAGTACTCCAGCTGAGGTCTTAGATGAAAAAAACATCTAACATCAGTGAGCAAAACCAAGGCTGCCCAGAGCAAAGTGGTGAAAACAGCAGAGGTGTCTGCGCAGAACAACTACCAAGACAGAGTTTTGAGCACAGCATTATAACAGGAGGTTTTGAGCATGAAAGTACTCACAAGAGTGAGTGTCCGTCATGACAAAGGCTAGACGGAAGGTTTAAGAGGCTCCTCTGAAGTCCTCTTTGGAGATCCAACAACATACAGGCTTTGTCTGGGTTAAGATAGATCATGTTAACTAGCCTGATCTAATGAACGTGACCTAATAACCCCCCGGTTAAGTCCCAGTCTAGACAAAGCCACAATGGCCAAACCAGCAACCAGAGAGGTGATAAAATAGCTGCTCTTGCAGAGGCAAGGGCTTGGGAGAGAATGATCAGGAGAACGAAAGGGCAAGACGAGCCACGAGAGCGGGCACAATCGCTCAGCTCCGCGCTGGCTCCGATAGGCTCCATCCTCATGTCCCAGAATGGCAGGTCTGACCCCAAGGCCGAACAGTTACAATGGGGCTGGAGTGGAGCTGTGAGCTCAGCCACCTGCTCCTCAGCGGAGAAGAACTGGGATCTAGTAGCCGCCTCCCTTTGTTCTGTTGAGAGCGCTGAGGAGGAGAGTCTCAGAGGCGAGATGATGCCTTGGAGCAGGCAGGCATTGTGGACAGTCCTTTTTGGGGCAAGGACCAACTGGGGAGGTTTTGCCCCATCTCTGTGGCAGATCAATCCAGGAATAGGTTAGAACAGCCCAAGCACAGCCTTAAGTTGTTCCTCCTCCTCCGCTCCCCACCTTCCATAGCCTCCCAGACCTGAAGAAGAGCTCTGCGAGAGCGCCAAAGCTTGTCTCTTCCACCAACAGAAGTTGGCCCAATAAAAGAGATTCCCTCCCCTGTCTTGTGTCTCTAATAGCCTCCAGGGGCATTCCAGCAGCAGAGAATTGCTGGTCTCAAGTTGCAGTGGGGGAGGTTTAGGTTGGGTATTAGGAAAAACTTTTTCACTAGGAGGGTGGTGAAACACTGGAATGCGTTGCCTAGGGAGGTGGTGGAATCTCCTTCCTTAGAAGTTTTTAAGGTCAGGCTTGACAAAGCCCTGGCTGGGATGATTTAATTGGGTATGGGTCCTGCTTTTGAGCAGGGGGTTGGACTAGATGACCTCCTGAGGTCCCTTCCAACCCTGATATTCTATGATTCTATGATTAAGTGGCATCCCAGCAATAGCTTCTGCTCCCCCACCCCCACAGAATCCCCCCTGTGCCAAAGTGAGTCTGTGGGAGGTGATGCAGAGCTGGCTCCACCCATATTGGGTGGAGGAGGTGAACTGGATAATCTTATGGAAAAGACGGTTACCTACCTCTCATAACTGTTTTTCTTTGAGATGTGTTGTTCACGTCCATTACAATTAGGTGTGCGCGCGCCGGGTGCATGGACGTCGGAAACTTTTTCCCCTTAGTAGCTCCCGTCAGGACAGCAGGGGAGCCCCCTAGAGTGGCGTCCTCATGGCAGTGTATATATTACCCTGCCGGCCTGACCCCCCCTTCGGTTCCTTTTTGCCGTTGACTCCGACAGAGGGGAAGGGGGGTGGGTATTGTAACGGACGTGAAGAACACATCTTGAAGAACAACAGTTACGAGAAGTAGGTAATCATCTTTTCTTCTTCAAGTGATTGTTCACGTCCATTCCAATAAGGTGATTTCCAAGCTTACCATTGAAGGAGGGTAGGAGTCATGGAACGATTGACTGAAGAACAGCTCTGCTGACTGCCGCATCATCTCTGGCCTGTTGGTTAGCAGCATAATGGGCTGTAAACGAGTGCACTGAAGACCAGGTGGCTGATTTACAGATCTCCTGGATAGGGACCTGAGCCAGAAAGGCTGACGAAGACGCCTGTGATCTGGTTGAATGGGCTGTAATTGCTGGGGCTGGGACCTTGGCCAACTTATAGCACGTGCAAATGCAGTCTGTGATCCAGGACGATATGCGTTGCGCAGAGACAGGAAGACCCTTCTGTCATGGAGTCCCTGGGTGATGCTCTGGAACTGCTCCCTATGAAGTCAGTCAGGACTCTGGGGAAGTCTCCTCTCTGTGAGCAGACTGTCTGCAGGACACACAGCTTCCACCTTCCTTGGTCTGACCTCGGAGCATTCAGCATCCTCTGCCCCTCCGTGTGCTTCCCACAGCGAGTCCACCCAGGCGGGGTCCTGGGGAAGCCAGAGGGTCCTGCACCCCAATTCTGCAGTCAGACGTGACTCTCAGCCAGCCAGTAAAACAGAAGGTTTATCAGATGACAGGAACACGGTCTAATACAGAGCTTGTAGGTACAGAGAACAGGACCCCTCAGCCGTGTCCATTCTGGGGGGCAGTGAGCCAGACAACCACGTCTTCACTTCGCTCCATGTCCCCAGCCAGCCCAAACTGACTCATCCTCCACCCCCTCCTCCTCTGGGCTTTGTCCCTTTCCTGGGCCAGGAGGTCACCTGATTCCTTTGTTCTGCAACCCTTTAGCTATCACCTTGCAGGGGGGAAGGGCCCAGGCCATCAGTTGCCAGGAGACAGAGTTTTGGCCATTTATGTACACTGGCCCTTTGCTCTCCAACAATTACACCCCCTTATCCCACCTCCCAGAGACTTAAGAAATGCATAGGGGAAACTGAGGCACCCACACAATATTCAGAGGAAACATTAAGAACAGTCCCATTTCGTCACACCTTCATTCTGTCAGCTATGGCGACGAACAATTGGGTCAACTTGTGGAAAGATTTTGTGTGCTCTATGTAGAACACCAGGGCTCTCCGAACATCCAGCGTGTGTAGGCTGCGGTGTCTTGGGCTCATGTGGGGTTCTGGAAAGAACACCAGTAAGCAAATGTCCTGACCCATGTGGAATTGGGAGACCACCTTGGGGAGAAATTTAGGGTGGGGTCTAAGCTGCACCTTGTCCTTATGAAACACCGTGTAAGGCGGTTCAGAGGTGAGGGCTCTCAGCTCGGACACCCTCCTTGCCGATGTAATGGCCACCAGGAATGCCACCTTCCAAGAAAGGTAGAGGAGGAAACAAGTGGCCTGGGGCTCAAATGGTGGGCTCATGAGTTTGGAGAGGACCAGATTCAGGTTCCAGGTTGGGACAGGTGGGCGAGAATACGGGAACACCCTCTCCAGACCTTTGAGGAATCGCCCCACAATGGGATTAAAAAATACCGAGTGCCCAGACTCCCCTGGATGGAAAGCTGAAATGACCACCAGGTGTACTCTGATGGAAGAAAGGGATAGACCCTTTTAATGTTTAATGTGTAGGAAGTATTCTAAAATAACTGGGATGGTAGCCTGGAGCGGTTGAAGGCGCTTGTGTTCACACCAACAGGAAAACCTTTTCCATTTCACCAGGTAGGCAGCCTTAGTGGAAGGTTTCCTACTGCCGAGGAGAATTTGTCTGACCGACTGAGATCACTGGCTCTCCATGGGGTTTAGCCATGGAGTTTCCACACCATGAGATGCAGAGATTGCAGGTTCAGGTGAAGGAGGCGCCCATGGTCCTGCGTGATTAGATCTGGGTGAAGGGGCAGAGCAATTGGGGCATCTATGGACAGCTCTAATAGGGTTGTATACCAATGCTGTCAGGGCCAAGATGGGGCGATCATGATTACCATCGCTCTGTCTCTGTGAATTTTGAGGAGGACCCAGTGGACAAGCAGGATAGGAGGAAAGGCATACTTCAGACCCTCGCCCCATGGTATTAAGAACACATCGGCAATCAAGCCTGGACTGTGGTTTTGGAATGAGCAGAACTGAGGGCACTGTCTGTTGCTCTTGGTGGCGAAAAGGTCTACGTGGGCATAACCCCACTCCTGGCAGACTGACTGTATGATGTCCAATTTGATTGACCATTTGTGCACGTGGTATGACCTGCTGAGGCGATTGGCAAGCTCATTCCGCACTCCTGGGAGGTAGGATCCTTCGAGAGGAAGGGATTGGGCTATACAGAAGTCCCAGAGAAGACGAGCCTCACAGCACAGAGGTGAGGAGCGGGTTCCGCCTGGTTTGTTTATATAGAACATGGCGGTGGTGTCGTCTGTCAGGACTGTCATGCTGTGACCTTGCAATGTGGTATGAAAGGTTTGGCAGGCCAGACGAACCACCCTGAGCTCCTTCAGGTTGATATGGAGAAGTATATTGTCCCTCGACCACAAGCCTTGTGTCCTCAGATCCCCAAAGTGTGCGCCCCAGCCCAGATCTGACGCATCTGTTACTAACGTCAGAGAAGGCTGGGGCTTGGCGAAGGGGACCCCTGCACAGACCACTGGTTGGTCCGGCCACCAGCGCAGGGATTCTAGAATCTGTGCCAGGATCATCACCACGAGGTCCAGGGGGGCTCTGTATGGACGGTAAGACAGTGTGAACCACGCTTGCAAGGGTCCAAGTCTCAGTCGGGCATGCTTGACCACGTATGTGCATGCTGCCATATGTCCTATCAGCTGTAGGCAATACCTGACTGTGGTAGTGGGATACCAAAGCATTGATTTTACAATCTACTCTATGGCTTGGAATCTGGACTCTGGAAGGTTCGCTTTCGCCTGTACCGAGTTCAGGACTGCCCCTATAAATTCTATCGTTTGAGTGGGTATGAGAGAAGATTTGGGTACACTGAGGAGGAGCCCCAGTCTGTGGAAATGTGTCCATGACCATCGTCATGTGGGACTGGACCTCGTCCTTGGAAAGACCTGTGAAAAGCCAGTTATCGAGGTATGGGTACACTCGAACCTGCCTTTTCTGCAGGAAGGCTGCCACCACCGACATACATTTCGTGAACACTCGGGGGGCTGTGGACAGGCCAAATGGGAGAACCATGAACTGGTAGTGATCTTGGTTTATGACAAACTGGAGGAAGTGTCGGTGCGCTGGATGAAAAGCGATATGCAAGTATGTGTTTTTCATGTCGAGGTCAGCGTACCAATCCCCCGGATCCAAAGATGGAATAATAGTGCTTAGGGAGTATAACGATGCTGGTTCTGGCAGGACCCAACTGAGAGTGCCAATTCAGGACAAATTGCTTAAAGCAGGGAAGTTACAGCCCAAGGCTGGGGTTTCTATGCACACCAAGGCAAACCAAACCAGCCAAACAGAGAAGACTTTGGTTTTACCCCACTGGCTCACCACAAGTCACACAAGCAGTTCCCTTAGACACTCCAGTTTCCCAGTATCTCCACCAGTGCCCCTCGTTATGGGGACAAATGGTTACGAAAACCAATACCCCAGTAAAAGAAAAAAGGTTCTCTCGATCCCAAAGGACCACACCCAGGTCAATATACAAATCAGATCTTGCCCACAAAATCACACTGTTGCCAATCCTTTAGAATCTAAAGTCTAAAGGTTTATTCATAAAAGGAAAGAAATCACACCCGCTCACACACACACACACACAGAGTTACTCACAAAGACACACACTGTCCACTCCTCTGCAATTGAACCCTACCCAGCCAGCCTCCACGGTCACACCGAGGCAGCCTGAACTCTGCCCTCTGCAAAGTGCCAAGGGGTGGAGGCGGAATACACATATCTCCTGGCCAGGAAAGAGCCCAGATTAATCTACATGCCGGAGGGCCAGACCCCCACACCACTGCGTCACATGATCTCAACCAGCTAAACTTATTCATCAGCCAAAAGAAGTACGTAACTGTTGGAGCGGACGAGCAAACCATCGGGTTACCTGCTAATATCTACCAATAAAGAGGCGCTGGACAGTGTGGAGTGTTTGCATGTAATAACTTACTGGAAGTGGAGACCTCCGTAATCAAAAGTCAGAATTTAAGTTCTCGTCCCATAATACGCTACAAAAATCAAACTAACAAGGATAGGTTCATATCTACAGCTCAATGCTTTCATGTAAGTGACATCACTCACTATACATCAATTGCTTATCTTCAGCTCTCACAGAACACAAACTTCACAGTTCCAAAACTCAGCTCCATGCACCACATGCTGTCAGAAATAAATCCGAGTAACTTTACTCCGACTGTCAGTTCTTTGGGGCAGGATCTGTGTCTCTGTTCTGTGTTTTTTCAGCACCTAGCGCCCTGGGCTCCTGCGCCACGACTAGGCTCCTTGGTGCTATGGCAATACACCTAATCAGCGGGCTAGACTCCAAACTGAAAATGGTAGGCAATCGTGATTAATCCACGGGACAGTGGTGTCAAAGAGAGGGCAGTTTTCAGGCTGTCTGAGTGGAACTTTGGGGCCTGTGGTCGTGTAGAATTGATTTGCTTGGGGAACAGAGCGTGTGTTTGCGCATTCTTGTTGATAGAACCAGGGAAATGTTGGGCTGGAAGGGCCCTGAGAGGCCACAAATCCAGCCCCCTGTGCTGAGGCAGGACTAAGTAAATCTAGGCCATCCCTAACAGGGGTTTGTCCAGCCTGGTCTTACAATCCTTCTGGGATGGGGATTCCAGAGGGCCCCCCCCGGGAACCCTGTTCCAGAGCTTCGCTACCCTGAGAGTTTTTCCTAATATCTAACCTAAATCTTCTTTGCTGCAGATTAAGTCCTCCTTTCAGTGGACATGGAGAACAATTGATCACCTCCCTCTCTGTAACAGCCTTTAATGTATTTGGAGACTGTAATCAGGTCCCCGCTCCGTCTTCTGTTCTCAAGCTGTGGGGTTGCGGGTCCATGTTTCACACTGTATTTCCTAAGGCTGGGGGAGCATTATTAACTTTTACTGGTTTTCCCCCCAACACCACTTTGTTTTTTAATATTGGTCCATTGAACCACATGACAGCAATGCCCAAGTCACGAGCAGATTGAAGAGGAGTTTCTGCTGTGCCTCCCATCAGCTCTAAGGTTGCATCTGCACCGGGGAAAGGAACCTTTTTTGATGGTGGGGGTCAAAACAGCCTCTTTCAAGTGATGCTGAAGCCAGTTACCCCATCTACACTGGCAGGGCGGACATTTCAAAGCCATTTTGGGGCCGGCAGAAATAGTTTAAGATCTGTTATCAAAACAGCCTCATCTTCCTAGTGCAGAGAGTTCCCGAGAATCTCCAGACAGCCCGGCCCATAGACAGCGTCACACCCTACACTGAAACCCAGCAGCAGGCACAAGCTGATGAGTGCACCAATCCTTCCAGGCCTCTGCATACCTTTAAAATGAGGTCCCCTTCGTGCAGCAAGCTGTCCTTGGCAGCCAAGCCGGTCTCCGTTATGTGTTTGATAAAGATCTGGCTTCCCAGCTTCAAGCCGTATTCTGCGCCCCAGGAGAGAGACAGACAAGTCAGGTTCAGGGAATGGAACGAGAGAAATACCAGATCTGGGATATCAGGGAGACAGGCCCTCGCTATGAGCCCACAGTACGCAGTGGGAACCCTTGCCCTCCCCTCACGGCTCTAGCTGTAGGGTGAGCCAGGCCATAAACTCCAGTCGCTAAGGCCTGGTGGGCATACACAAATTGCACGCATTTAACTAGCTCGGTTTCTAAACTGATTTAGTTAACTCAGTGCAATGTGGCCCCAGACCCAGTGTGTGTAGAAGTGAAGATATTCCTTCCTATTCCACCTCCCAAGGCATCCCCTCTGGGGCAGAGCAGTGAAGACAACAGCCAGTAGGAAGCATGCACCACTGCTCAGCCTCGCTGGTGTTAAAGGTCCTTAATTTCTGAGTCCTCAAAGTCATCCTGTTCTGTCCCTCCCGCATGCCAGGCAGCCTCCACCAGACTGCAACGAAGAAGGATGGTTCATTAACACGGGATGGGGTTGGTGGAGAGAGAATAGGGAAGCTGCCTCTTACCTTCGCCCTCTTTCTGCTTCACCAGAACAGAGCGGATGGGTTTCATTGGTACCTCCTGGCGCGGCAGCCTCTTGAACCCAGACACTAATACAAGCCCATTGGTGTCCTCTTCGTGGCCATACCCATTGGTGGAGCGTTGTCTATGGTAACTCTGCCTTTCAGAGCCACTGTCTTGCCTCTGTCTCCTGTTGCTGCCATCCTGGCTCCGCCTTCTACTTCTGGACACCTGCCTTCGATTATCGCTGTTATCCCGATAGTGGCCGGAGCTCCTCTCACTGGAGGAGTCTCCGTCGTAGCCTCTACTGTAATCCGCGTCATCCTGGGGCCGGCTCCGGTTGTAACTGTCGTACCTGTATCCTTTTCCTGTGCTCCGCGGCGACGACTCGTCTCCCTGGTACCCGAATTCCTCATCCGAATCATATCGGACGGTGTTGGGAGAGTGCAAGGAGTCGCTGGATAGTGGCTGGCTGGTTTTGGTTACAGGAAGCTGAATTTTCTTTGGTCTCTTCACTGTCTGCAGGTGGGAAGGAAGAAGAATTGGCTGGCAAATGACACGTACTCTGTTAGACACAAACAGCACTCCCAAAAGAGAACCACCCCTGATTTCAAAGCACTTCACAGAGGGAGAAGAGTGACATTATCTTCATTTACAGATGGGGAAAGCCACGGCACAGAGACATTACGTTATTTGCCCAAGGCCCCACAGAGAGTCAGTGACAAGGCTGGGACAGAGGAGCCCCCTGGTTTCTATACTAGAAAGTTGTCGCCCTTGAACTACACTGGCACAGACAAACCAGTTCAGCGCCCCCTCGCGAGGACGCAGTTGTGCTGATAGAAAGGTGCTTTGTACCAGTACAGCAAAGGGAAATAACTATACCAGGACAAGGCGCCTTTATACGGATGTAACTGCAGCCACACTGGGGCTTAGCCTGGTGTAACTATTTCAGGAATCACACCTCGAGCCACAATAGTTACACTGGTAAAACTGAAGTGAAGACCAGCCCCACGAGTCCCTTCCTGTAACTCCTACGTGTGTGCGTTAGAGGTGACGGACTCTGCCAACTAATGGGATCCAGACTGTTCCATGGTTCAACAGGCACAGATAAAAGGGAGATGAGCAAAGGAGGAGCCATGTTGTCTCAGATTAAACATGGAGGGGACAGGACATATCAGGAGCCACGCGGTCCCATCTGTTCTTTGAAGAGTAAGCAGCCAGACTGACAAGTGGCCAGTCCCATCAATGCAATGGCATATCGCGGACCTCCCAACATAGCTGATTGCCTGCCTACCTCCACCCTCCCCGCATCCCTTCCTTCCTCAGCTCATGCTCATGACCCAACCATGCCCTTTGTCTCCTTTGCCCCCTCCTGACATTGTGCCTTCCTCCCCGCTGGCTCATGCCTTTGGAACAGCCTCTCGAGTCAGGTGTGTCTCGAGTCATCCTTAAAATACAGCCAGAGCCCCCCGATGCGTGAAGCACTCTGCTCACAGTGAGTCCACACTGCACTGTTTGTTCTGTGCTGGGCTGCTGCAGAGTGAGAAGGGCCGTTAACGGGAGATCGCTCTGAGCCCTGGTCTACACTAGGACTTTAGGTCGAATTTAGCAGCATTAAAATCGATGTAAACCTGCACCCGTTCACACGATGAAGCCCTTTATTTCGACTTAAAGGGCTCTTAAAATCGATTTCCTTACTCCACCCCTGACAAGTGGATTAGCGCTTAAATCGGCATTGCCGGCTCGAATTTGGGGTACTGTGGACACAATTCGACGGTATTGGCCTCCAGGAGCTATCCCAGAGTGCTCCATTGTGACCGCTCTGGACAACACTCTCAACTCAGATGCACTGGCCAGGTAGACAGGAAAAGAACCGCAAACTTTTGAATCTCATTTCCTGTTTGGCCAGCATGGCAAGCTGCAGGTGACCATGCAGAGCTCATCAGCAGAGGTGACCATGATGGAGTCCCAGAATCGCAAAAGAGCTCCAGCACGGACTGAACGGGAGGTATGGGATCTGATCACTGTATGGGGAGAGGAATCCGTGCTATCAGAACTCCGTTCCAGTTTTCGAAATGCCAAAACCTTTGTCAAAATCTCCCAGGGCATGAAGGACAGAGGCCATAACAGGGACCCGAAGCAGTGCCGCGTGAAACTGAAGGAGCTGAGGCAAGCCTACCAAAAAACTAGAGAGGCGAACGGCCGCTCCGGGTCAGAGCCCCAAACATGCCGCTTCTATGATGAGCTGCATGCCATTTTAGGGGGTTCAGCCACCACTACCCCAGCCGTGTTGTTTGACTCCTTCAATGGAGATGGAGGCAACACGGAAGCAGGTTTTGGGGACGAAGAAGAAGAAGAAGATGATGATGAGGAGGAGGAGGTTGTAGATAGCTCACAGCAAGCAAGCGGAGAAACCATTTTTCCCCACAGCCAGGAACTGTTTCTCACCCTGGACCTGGAGCCAGTACCCCCCAAACCCACCCAAGGCTGCCTCCTGGACCCAGCAGGCGGAGAAGAGACCCCCGGTGAGTGTACCTTTTAAAATACTATACATGGTTTAAAAGCAAGCATGTGAAAGGATTACTTTGCCCTGGCATTCGCGGCTCTCCTGGATGTACTCCTAAAGCCTTTGCAAAAGGTTTCTGGGGAGGGCAGCCTTATTGCGTCCTCCATGGTAGGACACTTTACCACTCCAGGCCAGTAACACGTACTCAGGAATCATTGTACAACAAAGCATTGCAGTGTATGTTTGCTGCCATTCAAACAACATCCATTCTTTATCTCTCTGTGTTATCCTCAGGAGAGTGAGATATCATTCATGGTCACCTGGTTGAAATAGAGTGCTTTTCTTCAGGGGACACGCAGAGGAGCCCATTCCTGCTGGGCTGTTTGCCTGTGGCTAAACAGAAATGTTCCCCGCTGTTAGCCAAGGGGAGGGGGGAGGTTTGAGGGGGTAGCCACGCGGTGGGGGGAGGCAAAATGCGACCTTGTAATGAAAGCACATGTGCTATGTATGTAATGTTAACAGCAAGGTTTACCCTGAAAGAGTGTAGCCACTGTTTTATAAAATGTGTCCTTTTAAATACCGCTGTCCCTTTTTTTTTTCTCCACCAGCTGCATGTGTTTCAATGATCACAGGATCTTCTCCTTCCCAGAGGCTAGTGAAGATTAGAAAGAAAAAAAAACGCACTCACGATGAAATGTTCTCCAAGCTCATGCTGTCCTGACACTGACAAAGCACAGACGAATGCGTGGAGGCAAAGAATGTCAGAGTGCAGGAAAGCACAAAATGACGGGGAGGAGAGGTAGCGGGCTGAAGAGAGTAAGTGGCAGGATGAAGACAGGGCTGAAGCTCAAATGTGCCGGCAGCGTGATGAGAGGAGGCAGGATTCAATGCTGAGGCTGCTGGAGGACCAAACCAGTATGCTCCAGTGTATGGTTGAGCTGCAGCAAAGGCAGCTGGAGCACAGACGGCCACTACAGCCCCTGTGTAACCAACCGCCCTCCTCCCCAAGTTACATAGCCTCCACACCCAGACGCCCAAGAACACATGGGGGGGCCACCGGCCAACCAGCCACTCCGCCACAGAGGATTGCCCAAAAAAAAGAAGGCTGGCATTCAATAAATTTTAAAGTTGTAAACTTTTAAAGTGCTGTGTGGCATTTTCCTTCCCTCCTCCACCACCCCTCCTGGGCTACCTTGGTAGTCATCCCCCTATTTGTGTGATGAATGAATAAAGAATGCATGAATGTGAAGCAACATTGACTTTATTGCCTCTGCAAGCGGTGATCAAAGGGAGGAGGGGAGGGTGGTTAGCTTACAGGGAAGTAGAGTGAACCAAGGGGGGTGGGGGGGGGGGGTTCATCAAGGAGAAACAAACAGAACTTTCACACCGTAGCCTGACCAGTCATGAAACTGGTTTTCAAAGCTTCTCTGATGCGTACCGCGCCCTCCTGTGCTCTTCTAACCGCCCTGGTGTCTGGCTGCGCGTAACCAGCAGCCAGGCGATTTGCCTCAACCTCCCACCCCACCATAAACGTCTCCCCCTTACTGTCACAGATATTGTGGAGCACACAGCAAGCAGTAATAACAGTGGGAATATTGGTTTCGCTGAGGTCTAAGCGAGTCAGTAAACTGCGCCAGTGCGCTTTTAAACGTCCAAATGCACATTCTACCACCATTCTGCACTTGCTCAGCCTGTAGTTGAACAGCTCCTGACTACTGTCCAGGCTGCCTGTGTACGGCTTCATGAGCCATGGCATTAAGGGGTAGGCTGGGTCCCCAAGGATACATATAGGCATTTCAACATCCCCAGCAGTTATTTTCTGGTCTGGGAATAAAGTCCCTTGCTGCAGCTTTTGAAACAGACCAGAGTTCCTGAAGATGAAAGTGTCGTGTACCTTTCCTGGCCATCCCACGTCGATGTTGGTGAAACGTCCCTTGTGATCCACCAGAGCTTGCAGCACTATTGAAAAGTACCCCTTGCGGTTTATGTACTCGGCAGCTTGGTGCTCCGGTGCCAAGATAGGGATATGGGTTCCGTCTATGGCCCCACCACAGTTAGGGAATCCCATTGCAGCAAAGCCATCCACTGTTACCTGCACATTTCCCAGGGTCACTACCCTTGATATCAGCAGATCTTTGATTGCGTTGGCTACTTGCATCACAGCAGCCCCAACAGTAGATTTGCCCACTCCAAATTGATTCCCAACTGACTGGTAGATGTCTGGCATTGCAAGCTTCCACAGGGCTATCGCCACTCGCTTCTCAACTGTGAGGGCTGCTCTCATCTTGGTATTCATGCGCCTCAGGGCAGGGGAAAGCAAGTCAAAGTTCCATGAAAGTGTCCTTACGCATGCGAAAGTTTTGCAGCCACTGGGAATCGTCCCAGACCTGCAACACTATGCGGTCCCGCCAGTCTGTGCTTGTTTCCCGAGCCCAGAATCGGTGTTCCACAGCATGAACCTGCCCCATTAGCATCATGATTCCCACATTGCCAGGGCCCGTGCTTTCAGAGAAATCTGTGTCCATGTCCTGATCACTCACATGACTGCACTGACGTTGCCTCCTCGCCCGGTATCGCTCTGCCAGGTTCTGGTGCTGCATATACTGCTGGATAATGCGTGTGGTGTTTAATGTGCTCCTAATTGCCAAAGTGAGCTGAGCGGCCTCCATGCTTGCCTTGGTATGGCGTCTGCACAGAAAAAAGGCGCGGAACGATTGTCTGCCGTTGCTCTGACGGAGGGAGGGGCGACTGACGACATGGCTTACAGGGTTGGCTTCAGGGATCAACAAAGGGGGTGGCTTTACATCAAGGAGTATTTCAGGCAGGACTTCACAGAGGGTTCCAATAAGAAATGGTGCACCTAAGTTATTGTTCTTATTGGAACCAGGAGGTTAGCCTGGCCTCTGATTGATACATGGCTAGATTTACCTCACTGCACCTTCCCTGTGAGTGACTGCAGTGTGTCCTAGAGGAATGAGTCCCCTAGACGGGGGAGGGGGGGAGGCAAATGAGTACAAAACAAATCTGGTCTATTTCTTGTTTTGATCCACTCCATCTATCTTTTACATCTTTGGCTGGCAGCAGACGGTGCAGAAGGCCTGCATGCCATCCTCATCTCTTGCCTGCCCGGCAGAAGATGATGCAATAGGACTGCTAGCAATCCGTATCGCCTGCCTGCTCACTATAAGACAGTTCAATAGGACTGACTGCAGGACTAAAGAGAATGACCTGATCAAGTCACTCCAAATTTAGTCCCTGCGCCCATGTCTGCCCAGGCGCTCCCAGCCGACGTGGCCAGGAGCACCTCGGACATGATGATGACGGCTACCAGTCATAATGCACCGTCTGCTGCCAGCAGGCAATGGGTTGCTGCTGCTGTGTAGCAATGCCGTACCACGTCTGCCAGCACCCAGGAGACGTACGGTGACAGTGAGCTGAGCGGGCTCCATGCTTGCCGTGGTATGGCGTCTGCACAGGTAACTCAGGAAAAAAGGCGCGAAACGATTGTCTGCCCTTGCTTTCACGGAGGGAGGGAGGGAACGGGGGCCTGACAATATGTACCCAGAACCACCCGCGACAACGTTTTAGCTCCATCAGGCATTGGGATCTCAACCCAGAATTCCAACGGGCAGCGGAGACTGCGGGAACTGTGGGATAGCTACCCACAGTGCAACGCTCCGGAAGTCGACTCTAGCCTCGGTACTGTGGAAGCGCTCCGCCGAGTTAATGCACTTAAAGCATTTTCTGTGGGGACACACACACTCGAATATATAAAACCGATTTCTAAAAAAACGACTTCTATAAATTCGACCTTATTCCGTAGTGTAGACATACCCTGAGGCAGTCTCAGGCATTCAGAGCAGCTCCACGAGAGCAGCAACAAAGGTCCCAGAGCCACTTTGCCGAGTAGGGCCCATTCAGAAGGGCATGATCTACGAGGGCTCTCCATCTGATTGAGGGCTCCCCCCACTCTGCCTACACTGGCCTGAGACAGAAGCGAGCACAGGACTTGGAGCCAGGAACTTCTGGTTAGAAGCTAAAATTTTAATAGGTCATTTTTGGGGGCAGCCTATATATGGGGTAATTTGGTTCCCAGTTTCCTACTACAAATTCTGGACCAGGCCCTGGACTGACATGTGACGTACCTATTTTCAGATCTGTCTACGTACATGGATTTTTAGAGAGATTTGAAAATCCAGCTTTAAACAAAAGTGCTGATGCAGTTTTACTTCTGGTGCTGCTACTCACCACCCCAGCATGTTTGCAGTTGGCTTTGAGCTGCGATTGCTTACAATTAATCCTAGAAAAAGAATAGGTGGACTTGTGGCACCTTAGAGACTAACGAATTTATTTGAGCATAAGCTTTCGTGAGCATCTGATGAAGTGAGCTGTAGTTCACGAAAGCTTATGCTCAAATAGATTTGTTACTCTCTAAGGTGCCACAAGTACTCTTGTTCTTTTTGCGAATACAGACTAACACGGCTGCTACTCTGAAAGCTGTAATTATTTCTAGAGTTATCCTCTTTCACAATTTTAAAAGTTTGCAAGGAGTTAGTGCCCTGCAATATTAAGATGCTGTTGATTCCTGCGGGTAATTTGCCAGGTTAACAGGGACCAAGACATGCCAATCTAAACAAGCCATGGGGAGGAAGAACCAGGGCTGTAGCTAACCATGAAATGCTTGGTAGAAAGTGGACCCAAATTCAGCCCTGGTGTAAGTGGATGAGGCCTCACTTATTCAGGGTACATCTGCCTACAAAGTTAATTCGAGTTGCTGCTCTTGAGTGAGAGCGGCCACTCTCCAGCTGCGGTGTCCACACTAAGCAAAGGAGTACTTGTGGCTCCTTGGAGACTAACAAATGTATTTGAGCATAAGCTTTTGGGAGCTACAGCTCACTTCATTGGATGCATGCAGTGGAAAATACAGTGGGGACATTTTATATACACAGAAAACGTGAAACAACAGGTGTTACCATACAGACTGTAACAAGAGTGATCAGGAAAGAAGAGCTATTACCAGCAGGAGAGCTGGGGGGTGGAGGGGGCCTGAGGAAGCTTTTGTAGTGATAATCAAGGTGGGCCATTTCCAGCAGTTTACAAGGACAGTAGGAGGGGAAATAAACACCGATGCTCCACTGACTCCTGGGTGGAACTAAGACTTCTGGGAGCATGTCCCATAGTTCTTTGCACTTCAGTAACTGCTTCACTGGCCAGCTCTTTGAATTCACTCTCAGTTAATTATTGAAGAACTTGTTTGTTTCTCTGGGCCCATGGGGGGAATTGTGGGAAGGCACAGGAGGACCAGCGGCTCTCGAGTGGAGCAAGCCTGCATCCACACTGCAGAGCGGTGGTGTTAGCAGCTGACAAGTTGTATGAACTCGAGCATTAGTCTGCACTAGAATCATAGAATCATAGAATATCAGGGTTGGAAGGGACCTCACAGGTCATCTAGTCCAACCCCCCGCTCAAAGCAGGACCAATCCCCAATTAAATCATCCCAGCCAGGGCTTTGTCAAGCCTGACCTTAAAAACTTCTAAGGAAGGAGATTCTACCACCTCCCTAGGTAACGCATTCTAGTGTTTCACCACCCTCCTAGTGAAAAAGTTTTTCCTAATATCCAACCTAAACCTCCCCCACTGCAACTTGAGACCATTACTCCTTGTCCTGTCCTCTTCTACCACTGAGAATAGTCTAGAACCATCCTCTCTGGAATCACCTCTCAGGTAGTTGAAAGCAGCTATCAAATCCCTCCTCATTCTTCTCTTCTGCAGACTAAACAATCCCGGTTCCCTCAGCCTCTCCTCATAAGTCATGTGTTCCAGACTCCTAATCATTTTTGTTGCCCTTCGCTGGACTCTCTCCAATTTATCCACATCCTTCTTGTAGTGTGGGGCCCAAAACTGGACACAGTACTCCAGATGAGGCCTCACCAATGTCGAATAGATGGGGACGATCACGTCCCTCGATCTGCTCGCTATGCCCCTACTTATACATCCCAAAATGCCATTGGCCTTCTTGGCAACAAGGGCACACTGCTGACTCATATCTAGCTTCTCGTCCACTGTCACCCCTAGGTCCTTTTCCGCAGAACTGCTGCCTAGCCATTCGGTCCCTAGTCTGTAGCTGTGCAGTGGGTTCTTCCGTCCTAAGTGCAGGACCCTACATTTATCCTTATTGAACCTCATCAGATTTCTTTTGGCCCAATCCTCCAATTTGTCTAGGTCCCTCTGTATCCTATCCCTGCCCTCCAGCGTATCTACCACTCCTCCCAGTTTAGTATCATCTGCAAATTTGCTGAGGGTGCAATCCACACCATCCTCCAGATCATTTATGAAGATATTGAACAAAACCGGCCCCAGGACCGACCCCTGGGGCACTCCACTTGACACCGGCTGCCAACTAGACATGGAGCCATTGATCACTACCCGTTGAGCCCGACAATCTAGCCAACTTTCTACCCACCTTATAGTGCATTCATCCAGCCCGTACTTCTTTAACTTGCTGACAAGAATACTGTGGGAGACCGTGTCAAAAGCTTTGCTAAAGTCAAGAAACAATACATCCACTGCTTTCCCTTCACCCACAGAACCAGTAATCTCATCATAGAAGGCGATTAGATTAGTCAGGCATGACCTTCCCTTGGTGAATCCATGCTGACTGTTCCTGATCACTTTCCTCTCATGTAAGTGCTTCAGGATTGATTCTTTGAGGACCTGCTCCATGATTTTTCCAGGGACTGAGGTGAGGCTGACTGGCCTGTAGTTCCCAGGATCCACTAACTCAGGCTTTAGCTTATACCCTCTGATGGGCCAGAAAACTGGAGTTAGTAGCATCATCACAGTCCAGTTAAGGACGGAGTGTGAGGATAGGACTCAAGCTAGGGACACAACACACATTCTCACTGGAATTTACTGCGCAAGGGAGTTGCAGCCAGTTCCATGAGGGCTGCGTTTAACCCAAGGACAGACAAGTGGAACATCCAGGCGGGAAAACTTGCCCCACATCAAGGCTTTACGCTGGACCCTTGTTACCTCTCCTCCCACCCAAGCCAAGTCAGCCCCTCCCAGGCAGGATGCTTACAATGTTAGCTAACTTGCCACAGGTTTTGAGCGTCTGGATGGCAAAGGAGGAGGACACGTTCTCCATGGAAAGGCCGTTCACCATCACAATGTGATCTCTCGTCCTGGAAAGGAAAGACTCAAGTCAGGCAGATCCCTTGCCAGGGCACAGGGGAGAGTGCGATAAGGCTCCCGAGTGGCTAGGAGCAGCCCCTCAGCCCAGGCAAATGCCTCTGCAGTGACAGTCTAACCCACGTTTCACCCCCGGACAGTCTGCTGATGGGGAGCATGTTCATTTGCAGTTCTGAAAAGGCAGGTCCCACCCCAGAAAGGGCAGGAGACCCTCCCAGGTCCAAAATCCCCATGTCCTCCAATCTGCACCCCCACTGGCCTCTTCCTTCCCCAACTCCACCCCCCAGTCTGCCTCCTGACACCAAGGCAGGAGCCAGCAGCTAGAAAGGCAGATCCCCTCAGGGAGCTAGTGTAGCAGGGACCTTCCCAGCAGCTGCTACTCTCCCCTTCCTCCCACACTAGTGACCCCAGCAGACCTGCCTCCCAACCCCCACGAGGCATGTTCTGAGCATATGACTGGAGCCAGGACCTCCCGGGTTCTAACTGACTCCCTTGCTGACCTTCAGCCAATCATGCCCCTCTCTGTGCCTCAGTTTCCCCTTCTGCAAAACAGAGAAGACGATAGCAACTCCTAGCTCCAGATCAGCAAGTGTTTGAAGTGTTGCTTCCTCTCATGAGTAGAGAGGGACCCGAATCCAAGATACCCCAGAACCTGGGGAAATTTGGATCCTCTTTGCTCACAACGCTTTCCTCAGTGAATCCTTCCGGCTCCAACAGCCACTCACTGGAGCCTGCCAGCTGCTGGTCCACCGGGTACCACATCTGAGACAACGATAGAGGGGTCCCCAGCCAAGCCGCTGGGACGGTCCCTGCCTCCTGAGATGGCGATGCCAAAGCCCCTTCGAGGGTCCTAGTGCGACAGATACATACAAGGTCGGGCTCTGCACAGAGGATGCCGGCTGCAGATGGAAGGGGGAGGGCACGGGGGGTGGGCAGGCATTTCTGAGTGGCTACTTAGCACTGCTGTAAGCCACTTCCCTGGCAGGCCAGTTGCATCGCTGCCACGAAGGGGCTCCTACGGCCAGATTCAGCTAGCTCAGTACCACAAGGAAGCTCACGCTGCTGGGGGGCTGCTTGGCACTGGCCAGGCACTTCTAGGGTCACCCCAGCTGGCTTGCGCTGCCAGGCTGGCGTCAGCAGGGCCCCATGGGGAAGCAGCTCACGCTGCTAGGAGCCCAGTCACATCGGAAGGCAGAGGGCTCCAGCCAGGGGGCTTGGCTGATCCGCAGTGTCACCGCCCACGATGAAAGCCCCGACGCCCACCCTCCCGAGGGAGACAGCGCAGGGCACAAGCCAAGGGGTGGGGCCGGCTCACCTTGCTCAGCGACACAGTGTGCTGCTCCCAGATGACCATCTCCTCCATGGCTGTAACCTGGGAGCCCGGGGAAAACAGGACGGTCAATTAACAACATCAGATTGTTGCCCCAGTCTCCAGAGACGGGGGAGGGGTGGCCAATTTGCTCCTGTCACTTCTCTAGACCCCCAGAGATCTGGGCCTACTAGAAATCACTTTTAGCTGCAAAGAAACAAGCTGACTTTTTCCTAAGGAGGTAACTGGCCATGGCTAGGGCTCCCATGTCCCCCTCCCCCGTAAACCCAGCGTTTACATGAAAGACTTGCCTCTTCAGCTGCAGAGAGAGCATCTCCTATTCAGGGTGCGTCCAGGCCAGGGAAGCTAAGTGCGCTACAAACAGACGGCAACTCTCAGCATACAGAGGTCAACAGCAGGCTCATCTGAACGCAATGAGATCAGATGAAGCCAGGGAGGCAGTGTTATAGCAAGGGACAGAAGCACTGTACATCACTTCATTAACCCGTGCCTCAGTTTCCCCAAACTGAAACAGGGATTATACCAGTCTACATCAACAGGGGATTAGGGAGGTTTATTGATGTTTTTCGAGCATTTAGGGAGAAAGCTTCTTCATTAATTTCTGGAACCTGATACCCATAATGGTTCTGTTTAAAAGGGCCCAGTTTAGTCTGTGTTGTGGATTACACCTGCTGAGACAGTCCCAGATTTGCAGGGTCTAATCCTGAATTCTCCACCAGAAGGGAACAGTGGGAGCGGAGAAAGAAAGTTGGAGGAGGGAAGAGACCAGCAAATTCCACCAGGACTGCATCTACTTATTGTGAAAATCAACATTGCCTTCCCAGAGCCAGTAGCTGCACAAGAGATAGTCAAAAGAAAAGGAGGACTTGTGGAACCTTAGAGATGAACCAATTTATTTGAGCATAAGCTTTCGTGAGTTACAGCTCACTTCATCGGATGTGATAGTCAGTTACCTTACACATGGTCCCTGACTTGAACGAATCTATTCAAACTAGGAAGAAGGACCAAGTTTATCTACAAATCAGCCTCTGACAGTTCCTACTGGATGTTTGTCTATCAAAAGACAACAATAAGTGCAAATATCACTTTTTCCATTCACAGAGCTCAATCCTACGAATACTAATAGCACCATTCACAGCTGGGGAAGCTGAAATGCAAACAGAGACGTGACTAACCCCAGAGCACATGGAGTGACAGAGCCAGGCACAGAACTTAGCCCCAGACCCTTGCCCCATGCTCTGGCATGGAATTAAGCAGCGTGAGGAGGCCAGTGATCCAAGAACAGGTAAGAGCAGAAGCCTGCATGGTTACTTATTGCTAAACAATTCACATGGGCACTTGAGAATTAAGCTGTGCCACTAGCTAGCAGTGACTAGCTAGCAGAGCACACAGCGGGTGCCCCCTCCTGGCTATCTCTGCTCACTCCTCCTCTTTGTGTTCCCACAGAGGGTCTTAAACACACCAACCCAGTAAGCGGAGTCCCTGGAGGAGGCAAGTGAGGCTGGCATGGTGCGGAGAGCAGGGCACACACTGACCACCTCCACGGCCTGCCCCAGGGAGCTGGAGAACTCAGGCCTTGGCCAGAACGCAGACAGGAGCTTGTTCCGAGTCAGTCGGCTGCCAGACGCTGGAGAAGCATCAGCAGCCCCGCAACGGCCCCAATTCGGAACCCAGCTCAAGTGGACACAGCAGCAGCAGAGCCCCAGATGGATCAGGCGGGCGGCACGTGAATCACCTCACCGGCCTCTCCTCTGGGGATTCAAGTGCAATTGTCTGCGGTCCACGTCCATGTGGGAAGCAGAGGGGCTTTTAGCCAAAATGAAACTCCTGCCTTCCAGGGAGAGAGCGATTAGGAGTCAAAGACCCACAAATGCTGCGCTTGCAGTTATTGTAACCCACAGAGTTTAGAAAAGCTGCATGTTATAAGCCTCACCAATTGGGTTACCGCAGACCTCCTCCTTGGCCTGCCCAGGGGTCAGACTGCACCAGATACAGTCCACCAGGTTACACACGTGCCCGTGACTTTAAAGTATCTATTCAAACTAGGGAGGGGAATCGGGTTTATCTGCAGGTCAGCCAATATGCAAGGACAGATGACAGTTCCTACTGCATGTCGGTCTATCAAAGGACAACATACAATGAGCACTGGTACAGCATTTAATAAACGGTAAATTATAGGTTAACAACATACAGTAAGTGCTTATACAGCAGTTTCCAATAATAGAGTTCAATAATAATATCACCCGTTTACCGATGGGGAAACTGAGGTACAGAGCACAGACGTGACTAATCCCAGAGCACATGGAGTGACAAAGCCAGGAACAGAACTCCAGTCCCATACCCTAGCCCCTGCTCCCCAGCGCACTGATGCACAATTAAGCAGCGTCAGGTCTGTGGTCCAAGAAAGGTAAAAGCAGAAGCCTGCATGTTCTCAGCCTGGTTTCAAGTAAGGAGCAGACGGTGCATTCTGAATGAGCAGGCCCATGCTGCAAGGTCGTTATTAGGCACCTGCAGTCTCAAAACTACGGTAACCAAACACCGAGCAGTTCAGATCTTGATGGACAGCCTGGTGTACGAGAGGTGGGAAAGGATCCGCGATTGATCAAGTAACCCAGACCATACCCCCGCCGAGGGTAGGACTGTCTGCAGGGAGGCTGGACCCCAGAAAATTGGCAGAGCTGTGTGGAAAATGCTCTCCCATTGTGCCAGCTCCAGCCGCCACCCACCCCACGATTTTGAGCATTAACAGCCAGCCCCGGAAAAGGGTGAAGTCTCGAGATCTCCCAGTCTCTGCTCCTCCTCAGCAGCTGGTTTTGAACATCAGGCACCACCCTCCCAGCACCTTTGTCCCCTCAGTGAAAAAACCAACAGCCGGCATCCAGAGAATGAACCTCCAGCACCAGCCGCATCACCTAGGACTAGTCACTTTTCAGTGACCACCACGGCCCTGACTCTGCCCCAGGCAGGGTTGCCAACCCTCCAGGACTGGCTGGGAGTCTCCAGGAATGAAAGAGTAATTTTTAATTAAAGAGATTGTCATGTGATGAAAGCTCCAGGAATACATCCAACCAAAATTGGCAACCCTAGCCCCAGGACTGCGTCAGTGGAATTACACCAACACCGAACCAGAGTAAGTGTGGAGGCTCAGGCCCAAAAGCTCTTATCAGCGTTGAGGAAACCACTCACAAACAACCCCCCAACCCAAGCAGATCAGCCGGGCTGATCATTCCCTCAGCTGAAAGTGTATCTGTTAGCAGGACAAGAGGCATTCCACAACCCAAGAGGAGGAATCCCGAGTAGGAAAGACATCCAGATGCCTAAAGAAGGAAACAGCCAAAAGGTGGTGTAAGCAAAAAGGACAGGTGGACAAAAAGACTTCAGGAATTGGAGAGAGGGTTTGAAATCCACAAGCTGCAGAGACTGATCAAACCTGGATCATCTTGCTTCCTTCTGCAGAGCTGATACAGTCAATAGTGAACAGACCAGGCCCTGCAGTTGCTGCACTGCAGGATACAATTAGAGAAGGGAGCAAGCCACAAACTTCAGATCCATATTTAAAATACCCCGAAAGTTTGCGGGAGCTCTGATTCAGGTCCCTTTCTAGCCAAACCTTCCGTCTGCAGGGGAAATTACGCATCAGGTGGAATCCCTAGGTTCAGCAGACAGAGCGTCCCCCCAGCACAGGATTTCTCAGAACAGCTGGCGTAGCAAAGTAGTAAACACAATGTGACAAGAAAGCAAAATACACCACCACCCAAATCTGGATATGCCTGAAAAAATTAATGTTTGCAGGTTACTGGAGGGGAGGGAGAGCTCAGTGGTTTGAGCATTGGCCTGCTAAACCCAGGGTTGTGAGTTCAACCCTTGAGGGGGTCATTTAGGGATGTGGGGCAAAAATTGGGGATTGGTCCTGCTTTGAGCAGGGGGTTGGACTAGATACCTCCTGAGGTCCCTTCCAACCAATTCTATGATTCTACAGCATGAGAAGCGATAGGATGGTGTGACCACATGCAGAGCATGTCTGCACCGTGCACAGAGCCAGTCCAGGTCAAAGGGGGTTTTGCCATTGGCTTTAACGGGAGCAGGGTGGGCTGCGAGCAGACTTTCCTCAGAATCATCCTGATGTTTGCATCTCCTTCCCTCTTGAACTAGGTTGCTGGTTCAGATCTCAGCCAGGCTGGGAGTGAGCAAAAGCTGCTGCCATTGGCCGTTGGAGGCCCTATGCGAAATGCGTTTGGCAGGTCTCAATCCATGCACAAAGCCAGTCCTCAAGGAGGAGCAAGCCCATCATGGAAGCCATCACACCCGATGCCCGGCGGTCACGCTCCGCCCGGGCGCCCAGGGCAGAATGGGCCGCGAGGCTGGTCTCCCCACTGGAGGGGCCCCTCTAGGTCAGGGCTGGGGGCAGTGCGTAAGGGGACACTTTCACAATTGCTGCCTGCTTCGTACCTGTTCTCCACAGGAGCCAGGGTGGGTCCATCACCAGCACAACATTCTGCACATGGGCAGAGCAGCTGGGTGCAGAGCCAAGAGCAGAGAATGGAACCCTGCGGCGCTGCCCTTTGGGGAGTTCCCGACCCTCTCCCCTCCCCACCCCCGCTTGGATAAGATTGTTTTCTTCGCCTGGAATTGCTGTCCTTTGAACAGGCTGCTACGGAACTGGAGCAAGATAAACCCTGTTTCTCCGTTCAGATTGTTCCCCTGCCCCACGACGGCTGTCACCACACACAGCACTTGCAAAGCTACTGGCCCAGGAGCTGTTTCGCTGGACGCGCACACACCTGCTGGAGAAAGAGACTTGCCTGAAATCTTACAGCCATATTCCACAAAGCCCCAGGCTGCTGGCTGCTCCCATGGGCAGGGCTGGCCCTGGGGACGAAAGGTTCCAGGAGCTCCAAGCAGCAAGGGAGACGATCTATGCGGAGCAGGTGTGCAGAGGCCGAGAGATTCTGTGGTCAGCTGCAAGGTTCGGGCACTTTACAATCAGTTCTTCCTTCTCCCAGGGAGATGGGGGCTTACACCTGCTGCTCCGCCTCCTCCCCTGTTCCACGGCCCGCCTCCTGCTGACACAGCCAGGTGCGGGACACACCTATTCCAAGAGACCAGGCTGACGTGCGCTCAGGTGACCAGCTGACCTGTGGTCCCAGCCAGTCTCCTGCCTGGACTTCGTTCTCATCTGGTACAAGGCTCCAGGCCAGGATTTCCTGGCAGCTGGGCCAGGGGAACAGAGCTGGCTTTGGCTAGAGAGCTGCAGGTTAGGTGCAGGCAGGAAACAGGGAATGCAGCATGCAGGTAAGGGCGCCGGACACGGATTCCAGCTGCCCCAGGCAGGGAGCCTCTCTGCGCTCTTGGGAGGAAGGAGAATGCCGAGCAAAGAGTGTTTTTGCCACCCCGCCATCCCACTAATGATGCATCCACAAGAGAATGGTTCCCAGTCACCATAAACGGATTTGCACTAGATGAGATTTAATGGCACCAGGACTCCTGGGTTCTGAGAGGTAATGGGAGCTCGTGGTAAAGCCAGAGGGTCCGTCTGCACAGCGAAAGCTGGCCTGGGCTCACCTACTGCAGCTGGCTTGGCCCCAGCTAACTCCAGGAGCAGTGAAGACAGCGCAGCCTGGGCACCAGAGCGGGCATCACAAGCCAGGCAGGGTGACCAGACCGGAAGCGTGAAAAATCGGGACTGGGGTTGGGGGTAATAGGCTTCTATATAAGAAAAATCCTCAAATATCGGGACTGTCCCTATAAAATCGGGACATCTGGTCACCCTAAGCCAGGCATGGGCTCTGGCTCTGTATTGAGCTCACTAGCCCGCTCTGAAGCCTTCCTGCTTTGTTACTGGGGCTAGCTCGGTGGATGAGCCTTTGCCCAGCTTTCACTGCATAAGCAGACCCAGAGTCAGGACTCCAGGGTTCCTTCTCCAGCCACTGACTTCGCAGTGCTTTGGGCAAGTCACCTCAGTTTCCCCATTTGTAAAATGGGACCCCTAATCCTTATGCTATACATAGTACTGCAGTATCCCCCAGAGGCATAGCTGGCATCAAATTAATGCTCATTAACATGGGTAAGCTACTGTGACATCCCAGCGGAAGGGAGCTATACAAGCACAAAGCATTAGTATCCTTCTGGTGAGGAGGGGTCAGCCCACACTGCATCCTCACACATTTCATAGCATGGACCACACCTTGGCTGGTGGACACCTCTCCTCCTATTCATGATCACGAGCCATCTGTCTTGCCATTCATGAGCATTCGGCCTCACTTCCCTGGGGCAAATGACAGCAATTTGAAAAGTTTGTTGATGCATTTTAACAGCTGGAAACGTGGAGAAGCCGGTTCCATGGGATCTCTCTGCAGGCTGCAGTCTGGGAGCGACTAGATTAGCTCACCTCTCCTGTAGCCTCCCACGATGTTCCTTTATCTCTGGCTTTAGCAGGCCATAAGGAATGGAGCTGGTTGTGATTTTCTGTGTCAGGCTGAGTGCTGCAGGACACCTGCAGGATTCCTCTCTCTCATGTGCAGCATTGTTTGACAGCCTACACTCAGTGCCTTGTTTGCTGCACGCAGAGAGCAGCGCAGGGATTCGGGCTTTTGCCTCTGTTCGCAGTAAGTCTGCTCTTTGCTTTGCAACAAATGTTTACATTTGGAAAAGGCAATAGGAGAATCCTGGTATGAGCACAGGATTGCAAACAGCCCCAAGGTCAGCCCAGAGTGAAAAGGGAACGGGCCTAACATGTTCTCTTCTATTTAGGTTCTTATACCACCCTCATCACCACAGGATCTGGGCACCTTCCAGTCATGCATTAAGCACGGTGATTAACATCTGTCATGCGTTTGTTCTCTCCTCCTCTCCGCAGGGGCAGAAGTGTGTGCAGTGGAGTGTTTTGTTGTGGATTTTTTTTTGGTAATCACACTTTTACCCCCCCTACCCCGACTCCGTCCCCTCACTGTCCCTATTTGACCCCTCCCCAAATCCCCACCCCGGTCCCGCCACTTCCCGGAGCCTGCCCTATTCCTCCTCCTCCTCCTCTCTCCCAGCGCTTGCGCCGCGAAACAGTTGTTTCGCGGCACAAGTGCTGGGAAGGAGGGGGGAGAAGCAGGACGCGGCGGCGCACTCAGGGGAGGAGGCAGAGGCGGCGGTGAGCTGGGGCGGGGAGCTGCCGGTGGGTGCAGAGGACCCACCAATTTTTCCTTGTGGGTGCTCCAGCCCCAGAGTACCCACTGAGTCGGCGCCTATGCACACACGCCCGCCCACACACACACACACACACACACTCTTGGTGCAGAAGGTGGGGAGGTTTGTGATGGTCATTAGCTCCAGGGGGAGTTCACTGCATGTCTACACAGCAATGTAAGCCCAGGGGCAGTGGGACTTGGGTCAGCTCACCTGTGTCAGGGAACCCTGGTCTTGACTGTCTACACCGCATTTTAATCCTAGGCTAAGGATTGTCTCATCTGTGGTCAAACCAAGTGCTCTGGCATCCATACTGTGGTGCACAGGCCCAAGTCAAAGGAAACATTTTCCAAAGTGCTAGCGTCCCCACCACCTACCAGTGTTGACACTCTAGCCCAGGGGCGGGCAAACTACGGTCCGTGGGCCGGACCCAGCCCGCCAGCCATTTTAAGACGGCCCTTGAGCTCCTGCTGGGGAATGGGGTCTGGGGCTTGCCCCACTCCTGCGCTCCAGCTGGGGAGCAGGGTTGGGGGCCGCTCCACGCGGCTCCCAGAAGCAGCAGCATGCCCCTCCTCTGGCTCCTACATGTAGGGGCAGCCAGGGAACTCTGCTCTACACGCTGCCCCCGCCCCAAGCGCCGCCCCTACAGCTCCCATTGGCCGGGAACCGCAGCCAAGGGGAGCTGCAGGGGCGGTGCCTGCAGATGGGGCAGCATGGAGAGCTGCCTGGCCGTGCCTCTGCGTAGGAGCCGGAAAAGGGACATGCCATTGCTTCCGGAAGCCGCTTCAGTTAAGAGCTGGCTGGAGCCTGCACCCCTGAGCCTCTCCCCATGCCCCAACCCCCTGCCCTGATCCTACTGCCACCCTCTGAACCCCTTGATCCCAGCCCGGAGCATCCTCTAGCACCCCAAATCCCTCATCCCCAACCCCACCCCAGAGCCTGCACCCCCAGCCAGAGCCTTCATCCCTTTCCGCACCCCAACTCTCTTCCCCATCCCTGATCCCCCTCCCACCCTCTGAACCTCAAACTCCCACCCTCCCTCAGTCCCAGCCAAGAGCACCCTCTTACACCTCAAACTCCTCATCCCCAGCTGTGACGAAGTGGGAAAGTTCTTAATGTTCTCTCTGAATACTGTGTGGGTGCCTCAGTTTCCCCTAGGCATTTCTTAAGTATCTAGGTGGTGGGATAAGGGTGTGTGATTGTTGCAGAGCCCTCGAGGGCCAGTGTGATGGTGTCTGCACAGCGAATGGCCAACACTCTGTCTCCAGGCAACTGATGACCTTCCTCTGCAAAGATGCCAACTGAAGGTGTTCAAAAACAAAGAGATCAGGTGGCCTCCTGGCCCAGGAAAGAGACAAAGGCCAGAGGAGTGGCCAGAGAGTTTCAGTTTTGAGCTGGCTGGGGAAATGGAGGGAGGCCCAGGTGGGGCTCTGGTCTCCCTGGTCCCCCAAGATGGACCTGACTGAGGGGTCCTTTTTCCCGTACCTACAAGCTCTGTTTTAGACTGTGTTCCTGTCGTCTAATAAACCTTCTGCTCTACTGGCTAGCTGAGAGTCACGTCTGACTGCGGAATTGGGGTGCAGGGCCCTCTGGCTTCCCCAGGACCCCGCCTGGGCGGACTCACTGTGGGAAGCACACGGTGTGAGAAGGGGATGCTGAGTGCTCCGAGGTCAGACCCAGGAAGGTCAAAGCTGTGTAAGGTGTGAGCTTCTTGCCCTGGAGACAGTCTGCTCACAGAGAGGAGGCTCCCTCAGTGTCCTGCCTAGCTTCGTATGGAGTAGTTCCAGAGCATCGCTCTGTGACTCCGTGACACCAGCCCCACCCCAGAATCTGTACCCCCAGCCAGAGCCTTCACCCCCCGCCCCACACACTCTACTCCCCAGCCCGGAGCCCCCTCCCACACCTTGAACTCCTCATTTCTGGCCCCACCCTAGAGCCCTCACCCCCTCCCACACCCCAGCCCCAATTTTGTGAGCATTCATGGCCCGCCATACAATCTCTATTCCCAGATGTGGCCCTCGGGCCAAAGAGTTTGTCCTAGAGCAGGAATGGGCATGGTGCCTGGGGGAAAACTCTACTGCCCACCCTGTTTCCTAACTGTGCCGATGCTATGGATGGACTCAGGCACCCATGAGGTGCATTAGGACTCAAACCATATAATGCCTCCTTTGGGGGCCGTCTCCGTAGACCGACGGCAGGTTGAGAAGGCTTATACTGAACAGCCGTCTAATGTGAGAGCCGGGCTCTCCAGCTCTAGGCAGGAAAATGCCCCTGTGCACCTGTTCTGAGGAGAAGGGCCGTCAAACTGTCACAGTGAAACTCTGCCATTCTTCATTTGTAACTGGGTTGTTCAATGAAGGGGTTTGGGTTGGTTGATTTTTTATTTATTTTTGTCTGTTGTGAAGTTTGACACAAAATGTAGGCTCCGAGTGTGGAGTGGCGCAGTGTGGCTCCAGGGCTGGGCGTGCAGCATGCTGGTGCCTGCCCTGCAAGAGGACAGGAACAGGGAGCATCTCGGCCAGGCAGCAATGGCGCACGTGGCCGCTGCACTGGCTGCCGGCAGCGCTGCTTGTCTGCTGCCGGGAACTCTGGGGTACATCTAGAGGACTTCTGGGACCTGAGTCAAGCCAGGGCCACGTGCACGCAGGAAAGCAATAGGGCCCAGACCCTAGGACCCAGCTCAACACAGGCTTGGGCCCTCCAGCCCTGCAGGTTCCTGGGAGCCTGGCTCCGAGCCCTAGGTTAGGGCATTTGCAGTGTGGACACAAGGCGGGTTTGGCTTGAGTCTGGGCTCACGCTGCTGTGTAGAATTACCATAAACTCCGTCTCTTAGACATGGCCAATTCCCCTGCTTGTCTAGCGTCCTGTCTCTGACAGGGGTCAGAACCGGATGCTTCAGAGGAAGGTGCAAGACACCCCTACCCCTTGGGGAAGTTCATCCCTATCACCCTGTGAAGGATCACAGATCTTGCATCCATGCCTACGGGCCCCCAGGCAGGACTTGGGCCATGACATCCACCCAACAGCTCACCAGAGTAACTGCTGCTTCCGGGAGCTGCTTGAGGTAAGCGCCGACTGGAGCCTGCACTCCTGAGCCTCTCCCCATGCCCCTGCCCCAGTCCTGATCCCCCTCCCATCCTCTGAACCCCTTGATCCCAGCCCAGAGCACCCTCCTACACCCCAAAACTCCTCATCCCCAGAGCCTGCACCCCCAGCCAGAGCCCCCCAGTGCCCCAATCTCCTGCTCCAGCCCAGAGCCCCCTCCCGTACCCTGAACTCATTTCTGGCCCCACCCCAGAGCCCGCACCCCCAGCCAGAGCCCACACCCCCTCCCACACCCCAACCCCAATTTCATGAGCTTTCATGGCCCGCCATATAATTTCCACACCCAGATGTGGCCCTTAGGGCAAAAAGCTTGCCCACCCCTAATCTAAGACATGAAATCACAAACATCTGTCCCAAAAAGCTAAGTTTGCTGTAATCTGTTTAAAGCAAAACTGCTGGGAATTTGGCAAGCTGTTGGCATATAGACTTAAGCAAAAAGCGAACAGAAAGAAGATTGCTACCATGACAAATAGCAACAATAAGTTATATACAACACAGTCAGATATTCAAAGAATTTCAACAGTTTTATGTAGCTGATGAGGGAAGATAGTCCACTAGAAAGTTATCTAGGTTGCCTCTGCCACAGATCTCGGACTCTCAGAAGGAACTTTTAGATGCTTCTCTAGAAATCACAGAACTGACTCAGGCTATAACAGAAATAAAGGGTGGAAAGACTCCTGGTGCAGATGGGTTCCCAACTGAATTTTACAAAATGTTATCTGAAATTTTAACACCTAGATTATTGAATATGTTCAGTGAGGCCCAGGATGAGCTAACCCTCCCACCTACTCTTAAAGGAGCTATAATTTCTGTTATTCCTAACCTGGGAAAGACCTTGAACTATATAGTAATTACAGGCCAATTTCTTTAATCAATTGTAATGCTAAAATTTTAGCTGAAGTTCTTGCTGTATGAGAGAACTTTGTCCAATCCCATATTATACACATAAATCAGGTAGGTTTACTTCATAATAGACAAGGCCCAGATAATTTGCATCAACTGATTGATATTATTGCCCTTAGGTGTCATTTCTTTACACACTGTAAAGGCCTTTGACTGCATAGTCTGGGACTGTCTTTTTCCTGTGTTAGCAAAATTTGGATTTGGTGACCCATGTATTGCTTGGATGAATCTTTTATATTCTATCCCAATTTCCAGGGTAGTTACCAATGGTATTATTTCTACCCCATTTCCATTACAGAATGATACGAGGCATGGCTACCCCCTTCCTCCTCTGTTTGATTTAGCTCTAAAACCTTTAGCCATTGCCATCCGAGCTAGTCAATATATTCACAGGATCAAGGTGGTCCGAAAAGAGCACAAAATTATGCTCTGTGGATGATGCTCTTGTATTTGTGTCTAAGCCTGAGGTTACCATCACTAATCTTCTAACCACTATTAATAAATCTGGATTCCTCAGGATATAAAATTAATTGGGGGAAATCAGAAATCTTAGGCATTAACAAATATGCCCACAAAGGCCTTTCCTCAAATTGGGAATTTCAAGGGCAATCATCTTATATGAAATATTTAAAAATACCAATTCTCAAAACTATTCAGGACATTCCTAAGATAAATACAGATCCAATTAATGCCCAAGTGGCTGGCAATTTGGGGAGATAGAGTGTGTTAACCCTCAGTTTGTTTATTGGATAAAATTAATATACTGACAATGAATGTCCTTCCCAGAATTTTGTTATGTCCTGTCGGGGCTCCCTATTTCTATTCCTCAAACTCATTTTAAAAAAATTCAATAATATTTTCAGAATGTTCCTTAGGAGTGCAGGTAAGAAACCTAGACTGGTTCTGAACAAATTACAGCTCCCCCTGTCTCTGGGAGGATTTCATTTTCCCAACTTGGAAAATTATCATATCTCCTTTTTGTTAAGCCCGGCATCTTGGTGGCTGTTAGATATGACCCCACAGACCCCACCTTGGGTTCAGACTGAACAAGAATTAGTATACTCTCTCCCACTTTCAGGCATTGTAGGATCACATTATTATAGATTTGATGGCTCCAGAGCTCCCACAATAGCATTTGTGAGGCAAGCTTGGTCAAATTTAGCTAAAAAAATTCTGTTTCCATCCATTTTTCCATGTAGATGTGGTCCTCTGGAGCAATCCTATCCTTAAAATCAGCAGCAAAACTTTGATGTGGAGGGACTGGATGGCCACAGGAATTATGACTGTGTCACAGCTAACTAACAAGGATAAATTTAAACCACTTGTAGACCTTCAACAACAATTTGGCATGCCCTGCTCTGGACCATGGAAATATCTTCAGTTAAAGCATTGACTTCTACATGTATTTGCACTGGATGCATTGAGAGCTCCAGAACGTTTATTATTTTGAAGGAAATGTCCTGGATTTTCTCAGCCAGTGGTATCCTTTTATTATTGTCTGGTCCAAAGAACTCTGCCAAAGATTGCAAACTTTCTACTGAAATTTGGGACTGAAATTTGGATACACAGCTATCTCTGGCCCAGTGGAATACAATTTTATCTATTGTTTAAAAAGCAACTATAGACCTGAGACTACAGCTCATTCACCAAAAGAGACACTTTTTTGAATATAGTTGTCCCCATATAGGCTAATGGTAATGGGTCTCATAAATACTGACCACTGTTGGAAATATAATTCCCTTGGTGTTACATTAGCTCATATGTTTTGGGAGTGCCCCTGTATAAAGAATTTCTGGTATGAGGTGCGTCAAAGGACCAATTTGATATTGTATGCTAAACTGGAGCCCTCCCACTTAAGTTTCATTCTTGTATATATTCTGGATAGCTGGAGATTACCTGGTAACAAGGCAGCATGGTTCCAATGTGCATCTTTGATTGCTAAAAAGTTAATCCTGCAAAAATGGTCAATCCCCACCAAATAGTGATGCCTGGCTCAGTGATACAGCTGACCTTGCAGCTAATGAACAACTGGCATTCTGCAGAAAGGGTATGCCTGAAAAATTCAAAACAATTTGGAATGACTCTTTAAGAGGTCTATGATTAATGTATACTCTGAAGATAGATATCTTACTTCACTGCTTTTATCCTACTGTCTTTACTTTTGTATTATGTTGAATCTGGTGTTTTGGTATATTTGTTGTATTTGAAAAATGAATACAAAGGTATAAATAAAAACAAACCAACAAGATTGTTCTCATTGCCTGGATGAAAATCTACAGGCAGGTTCCTGGGAGAAGACCATGGATGAGATGTGCCAAGGTGAGAAACGTGATCAAACAGGTCATGAACCACCAGTTCTTTACCAAAAAGGACTCCAGTTATTCCTACAGGAGTCAGTCCTGTCTGTATCTATTATGGATAGTTTAACAATTATCTGGAGTCCAGGTATCTGTTCTGAGCTCACGTGCACTGCACAGTCCTTATCAACTTTCATGATCTGACCACCACATGGAGCAGTGAGGAAGACCTCAGAGACACTTCATTTCTAGGGAACCCTGGGGATTTTCTTCCCAGGCCCTATACAGAAGTATTTCATTTCTATTCTAGTCTCTGCCATCAAGACATGAAGCCCTATTTGCTTCAAGGACTTTTCATAGATTCATAGAATCCATGGCCAGAAGGGACCATTGTGATCATCTAGTCTGATCTCCTGTATAACACAGGCCAGAGAATTGCGCCAAAATAATTCCTAGCAAGACAAATATCCAATCTTGATTTAAACATTCTCAATAATGGAGAATCCACCACGAGTCTTGGTAAATTGTACCAATGGTTAATCACCATCGCTGCTAACTGTTTATGCCTTATTTCCAGTCTGAATATGTCTAGCTTCAATTTCCAGCCACTTAAATGCTCTGTCCCCAGATTGGTGATGCATGCAAGATACAAAACACAGTTGCTGGAATACATACAATTAAGGACTATTCCACTAAGGTGACAGACCCATATGTAAGCCATACATCATCAGGATGTTCTTTGGGGAGGGATCTCATCTTTTCTTTTCAGACCCCACTTACAGTCCTACAGAATCTCTTCACAAACAACTGTAATGTATTATTTTCCCTTCTACAGGACGTGGTTCTATTTTCATGTCTGCTGCTGACTCGCTGCATGACCTGGGTCAAACTGTTCTCTCTCTCTGTGTGCTCGTTTTCCCATCTGTACAATAGGGATAAGGACCGGCAGTGATGTAGCCTCGCTGTTGTTAGTGCATTCGATCCCACAGCTCTCATAGCTCTTTACAAACATGAAGGCTTTAAGTCTCATTAAATCCTTGTGAAGTAAGCCATTGTTTTCTCCCCATTTTACAGACAGGGAAATTGAGGCACAGAGCAAGTTTCACAACATGTTTATGGCAGAGCCAAAGCTAGAACCCAGATCACCCAGTCCGACACATTAGCCACAAAGCCAGTTTTGTCCCTGCTTTTGTCAGTGGGAACATTCCATAGTGTTTGATATTCTGTGGGGCCACATTTCTTAGGGACACCGGCAAGGGGCATTTTTGTTTTGGTTGCTACTCTTCAGCAGACCTTTTATTTCCATACTGCAAGATCCCTGCTGCGCTAGTGATCACCGTGTGTGCGATGGCACGTCTACCTTGGGAGAGATGCACGGTGCAGACAGGCACAGTGAAGCAGCCAGTTTGGGTACCAATTTATACAGAAGCCCAACTTCAAAAGAAACACACACCAGAACATTTGGACTAAAAGCTCTAGAATCTCAGCGGTGCAGCTCTCACCATCACAGAGCCACGAGCCTTCTCAGGGGGGCGACACAACTGCTCGGAAAGCCAAGATGTGCAAAGAGGAGAGGGACAAATTAAGGGAGGGGGCAGCTGCACTCTAGACAGAATCATCTTTTCACAGGCGGAGTCACAAAAGCAGCATTGTCTGGTGGCTAGAGCAGGAGCCTGGGGGTCAGGACTCCTGCGCTAGTTCCCTTTCTGCCCATAACCTTGGGCAAGTTAGCCACACGGAGGGCAAGTATCTCCCCCCTGTAAAATGGGGCGGGGAGGCTTTGTAAAGCACTGGACCATCAGAGAGAGGAGCCATAGAAGCAGACTGTTGTGTTTAAAAACAAAAAGGAAGGTGTAGGCAGGGCCAAATCCTGCGAGGCTGGGCCCTGGGCACCTCTGTTCTAACCCCAGCATAGGGCCAGGATTCAACTCCAGAGAGAGGCTGCAGAGCTCACTCCTAGGCTAGGACTGCAGAAGGATAAGATAAGGATTGCAGAATCCCCCTGCCTTATGGGGAGCTGGGCCCTCCCCGGCTGTGGCTAGAGGTGGACTGGAACCAGAAAGGTTTCAGAGTAACAGCCGTGTTGGGGACACTGGGCATGACTACTAGGTAACTCGAGGGGATGGAAGACCACAAGTGTGGATGAAGCCCCCTCGCACTAGGCCCAAGTATCCTTGCCCCCCGCCTGGAGGCACACACAGCAGTTATGCTGAGGATCTGCAACAATATGTTGCAGAGTCAGACTGCCTGAAACTAAACAAGGCCAAACAGGGCAGACATGGAAGAACAATGCTGAATAAAGCAGCTTTATGTATAGTTTAACAAATGATACAAAAAACAAGGAAACTAGCTGGGAACTGGATTGGCCGGCTGTATGGATACTTAGGGCAGCTTGCTATTGGTAAGTATACTGAAGAAAGGATGTATAAAAGCCTGTGTAACTTTCTGCTCTGTGTACAGGATTTGAGATTCTAATCTCCCTGTACCTTTTTGAAGCTTCAAATAAACTTTTCTGCTTCTCCACCCCGTTGCGATTATTGGGTGAAGCATACTGGGTAGCGAACCCCCCCCGCCACCGCTGTTGCTCGCCTCTGGCACTGTGTGCCGGCAACAGCCGTGTTAGTCTGTATTCGCAGGAAGAAAAGGAGGACTTGTGGCACCTTAGAGATTAACCAGTTTATTTGAGCATAAGCTTTCGTGAGCTACAAATAAATTGGTTAGTCTCTAAGGTGCCACAAGTCCGCCTTTTCTTGGAACCAGAAAGAAAGCACAGTGGGGAGTGGCACAGGGAAAGATCGCTCAGTGACTGAGCCCAGCTGCTTAGACACCTGCTGAAGCAGATGCAATCAACAGGCTCCTAGCCTAGGTCTGAACTGGCTGCAGTCTTTGACCCGAAACTCCTCTGCAGGGCGGGACAGTGGGCGTTAAAACAGGCAAGTTTTACTGGCATCAGGGAGGCAATCAGAGCCATCCTGAATTCTCCACCCTGCTACATTGCCCAAGGTGAGGAGCAGTTTCTATTGCCCCTAGCCCCAGCTCTCTCCTTTATTGGCTGCCCAGCACAGGGAGTTCTGAGAGGCCTAGTGCAAAGATAAACCGAGTGGTTTTGAGGAAGGGAGGCCCAGAGGGGAACACACATGCAGTCCCCAGGAAAGGGCTCTCTACTATCACTGCACTTGGGAGTGTCCAAGTGGGGGACTCAGAAGAGGCGACAGCCAGATTGCTAGCTCTAGTAAGCGCTCGTTTACCTCAAAGCACTACCCCTTACTAATGACCTGCAGCCCCCCTCCGCTAGTCCAGCCTTGGCCTCCCCACCCCCACCGCTCTGCCAGGGCCCTTGGGAAAGGATCTGCAGCCCCTCCCCTGCAATTCCCCGTGACCCTCCCCACTTTTGCACTCTGAGGAGCAAGATTACAGGAGCAATTCAAGTGCCTACACAGGTTTGCTTCTGCCTTGATGGAATTTTGCTCCACCCTTGGGGCACTTAAACACCAGCCTAGCTGTGGTGGGTGTGCCCATGCTGAGGGAGAGAAGACACCCGATCAAACAGCCAGAGAAGCTGGTTTGGCAGGTTTCATTGCAGAAACCACCCCCACACTCTCAGCCTGCTAAATCAAGCAGTATCTCGAAAACACTGACCGTAGCCCTAGCCTGGCTGGGGGGCTGGAACAGTTTGTACAGTGAGGGTGCTGAGAGCTACTGAACCAATCTGTAAACCCTGTATGTGATGGAACCTCTTCAAGCCAGGGCAGCTCCCCTTCCCCGGCCGCCCTAGTTCCAGCACCTATGAGCCTGACTCCCATTGCAGCCCATGGCACAGGGCTACTACAGAAGGAAGGAGACAGCAACAGCCCAGTATTGTGTCATTGTGCTTTAAGCACCAACTGAGCACAGACCCTGACAGCTCACAGTGTAAACAACCACAGTTGTGGGGAAACTAGAGGCAGGGAGGGTCTGGTCTAAGAGAGTCTCTTAAAATCCACCGCCTCATGATGCCTTTCCCACCAGTTTCTGAGTCAGGCCCTAGCAATCCAGGAGGGCTCCACAGGAATGATGCGATTGCAGGACTGGAGTCTTAGGCTGGGAGCTCTGAGGCAGGGAGCTTGGCCCCTGGTTTGTATATACGGCACTGGGCGCACTACAAATAGCGGTTTTGTCTTTTCCTTTCCTTTCCTACTGCCCAGCAGAGATGTGGCTGAACAAACATGCATGGACACAAAAGCTTTTAGGACTTTTCCCCAGGGCTTAAATTCAGATCAGGTCCCATCTGTGCTACAGATGGAAACAGTGGTATAATCAGATCCTCTGACTTAGTTTTATTTGCAGCATAGATTTGGCCCCGAGAGTGTATCCTGTCACATATGCAGATTTGGTTCTAAGTTACACTTGTATAAATCCAGAGTAACTACATAAAGCTGCCTAGAATTTCTTAAAACTTGTTTTTCGTCAAAGCGCCTTCGTTGTCTGCAGTTCACCTACTTATGCCTCACTCTGCTCAGCAACATGCTTCAGGGTCATCAGAGAGACTGTTTACATCCAAGCAAGCTACTTTGTGGCTACAGCAAAGAGCTGTTTGCTTCGCTGCCAGGTGCAGGGGAGGGCCCCTGAGACACACCAGTGTGATGGAGTTTAGATGAGTGAAATCAGTCAGGCTTTGGGGAAGTCAGCCTAACACTTCAGAGCTCATATTTGAAATGAAATGCTGGGGAGTTTAATTGATTTTAACTTTCTGTTTCCAGGCTCTAGGCTCAGCTCTGTGTTAAAGTCACTGGCCATAGCAAATCATGTAGAGCTGACAAGAGTGAAAGGTGAGTGTTAGGATATAGATATTCAGGCCTGTCTATAAAGGCCTATACTCTAAGAATTTAGGTATATTCTTATCACTTAGCTAGTTCTAGAGGTATAAAAGAAAGAATCAAAATCACTGTCTGCTGGTATAAGGGCCTTCTCTTACTGTGACAGTCTTGAGGCCCTGTTCTCAGGCTAAGGCCTTTGGCTAAACAGCAGAGGCTGCCATAAGCTGGGAAGCGACCGGTCACATCCTCACGTTCCAAACTAGTCACATTGAAATAAGGTGCTATTGGGCTGTTAGGAATACAATCCTGTCCTGATAGTGCCTTTCGCCTCCAGAGAAAGGGAAGTGCCTAGAAAATGCAAAAGGAAACTTAGTTTGATAGCATCCTGTCTGGCAAGAACTCACTTATCAATAGCTGGGATGTGAAATACTCACTTCTGTATTGTTTTGTCATTATAGTTCCCACTTTGCTATTGTTTATTGTCATGGTCTCTGTCTGGTTCTGTGATTGTTTCTGTCTGCTGTATAATTAATTTTGCTGGGTGTAAACTAATTAAGGTGGTGGGATATAATTGGTTAAATAATCATGTTACAATATGTTAAGATTGGTTAGTTAAATTTCAGTAAAATGATTGGTTAAGGTATAGCTAAGCTGAACTCAAGTTTTACTATATAGTCTGTAATCAATCAGGAAGTAAGGGGGGGAATTGGAATTATGTTTGGCTAAGGGTAGGAATGGGAACAGGGACACAGGTAAGGCTCTGTGGTGTCAGAGCTGGGAAGGGGGACACTAAGGAAGGAAACGGGAATCATGCTTGCTGGAAGTTCACCCCAATAAACATTGAATTGTTTGCACCTTTGGACTTCGGGTATCGTTGCTCTCTGTTCATGCGAGGACCAGGGAAGTAAGCGGGTGAAGAAATAAGCCCCCTAACAGTGAGTTTCCTTTACAAAATTGCCATTAGAGATGGGTTCCAACTGCAAAATTCAGTCCTAGAGCTGCCCTCCCTCAGTTTAGCACTTGAAGGCTGATCCTTTAAGAAGCACCTATAAAAGTAAATAGGAATTTTTTAACATTGCTCCCTCATTCCAAGGGAGCTTTAAGTACTTCTGGATACATCCGTCCCTTGGAAACACTACAGCAGGGTCTGAAAGGCCCTTCTATTGCCTCTCCTGGCTTCCAGGGAGGTGTGCAGACAAAATGGGTCAGACCGTACTTTTTCCAAGTCAAAAAGTACGTTGTTTTTCAGCTGTGGGCTAGCACCGAGGGATTCCTTCTCCCTCCACCACAACCCAGTTAAATCAAACCCACAGTTTCACCGCATTAAACACTCACCTTTGGGGAGTGGGAGGTGTTTGCTCCTCAGCAACAGAGAAAGTCACTGGGATTCAGCCACACATAGAGACGACTCCCTGGTGCTCCCCTACCAGGAAGAAGACAACTCTTCACTCCCCAGGTAGAGCCTCCTTGAAATATGCAGCAGCAGCTTTCATTTCAGGGCGGCTCGCTTAACCCTTTGTGGGCCACACACTGGAAAGCAAACAGAGGGCGGAAAAAAACCGTAACTTTGGGGAACTGGGACTTGGGCAATTAACCCTTTGGGAAACAGGACTTGGGCAATTATGCTGGCAATTAAACATACAGGAAGACTGAGAGCAGGCCAGAAAATACTCCTTATACCTGGGGGAACCCTAAAAAATTAATAGGTAGGAGAGACAAGTCTCTGTATTGCAAGGGGATGGGGCTGATCTAAAACAGCCTTGCACATTTCTTTCTCACCCTCCCCTGCTCACCTGGGAGGGGTGTTTCTTCCTTAGCATCTCCCTAGCAAGGACAGGTGAGGGGCTGGGTGCTTGGGCTGGGAAACTGGCATGGCATTTTTGCAAGGGGGATCAAATGGCTCTTTCCTCCCTAGCCTGCTATGACTCTGTGGTTTCGAGGCACCTTCCCACCTGCATTAGTACCACAAGCCTCTGGCCAAGGTGGGCAAGATGCATCTCAGTCAGCCAGAGGGGTCCCTATTGAGCAATAAGAGTTGTCGTGTCTCCCCTCCCCCCCACATCCCCAGGGCTTTCTCTTCTGCAGCACCCTCAGCACCAGGGAGCAAAAAAGAGTGGGGCATTCTCTCCCCTGTGCTGACTAGCTGCTAGCTCCAATCCCCACCTGCCCTGCATGCTCCATCCCTCATCTCCCCTACCCATTTCTATGGCCCCGCTCCCTCCCTTGTCTCCTCATCTAGCAAATCCCCCTGCACCCATGAAAGTCCTTCTGAAGGATTAAACAAAACACGCAGCACTCAGTGACATTTACACCTGTTGCTCTGCACGTCTGTTACGCCCCCTTCCCTCCTTGGCTCTGGTCTGTTTTGGATGGAAACTCTCCAGGGAAGGGACTCTCTAGTACTCTGTCTGGCCAGCGCCTGGCACAATGGAGCCCCATCCTCAACTGGCCCTTAGCTGCATAGGTGCTACCATAATACAAATAATAAAGAACAATAAGAATTGCCCTACTCCCCTCTCCCTGGGGCCAATGCAGAACAATATCGCTAAGTCACGGGGCTGGGCTGCTGGTTTTTCTTCACTGAATTCAGTAGAGCAGTGCTTGCCTGCACCAGTGTGGAATTTGGCCCATTTGCCACCCCCAACCAGGCCAACAGTCCAAGTCCTGCTGTGTGTCCCTAGGACTGTGGTCAATGTTTGATGTTATAGAGGAGGGCATAAAAGTCACCTTAGACAGCAGCCTGATTGCGCAATGCTGAACAAGGAGAAAAAATTCTTCCCTAACGTCAGCAGTGATCCGCTTCATTCCATCCCAGCGCATGAGACAGGATTATGCTATAGTCTTAGCCTGCAGGGCCACCAATTTCATCCCTGCTCGTGGAACTGTCCATCGCTTTGTTTGCTATCAAGCACAGTCTAGTGGTGTGAACACAAGACAAGGAGGGAGGAACGTCTCAGCTCTAATCACATCTCCGACCAGGATTCTCTCTGGGGACCAAGGCCCGAAAGTTCCTCTATAGCTCAGCTTCCTGGGCTGTGAAACGGAGATAACGATATTTTTCTCTGATGGGGGGTTGTGACGATTCCTTGGTCAATGTCTGCATAGCACTTTGAATGATACGGAAGGCTAAATATTCTCACTAGCTACAGTGTTTGACTCCACATTATGTGGCTGCACAGGTGTTGTCTTGGGAATCAGGTTTCCATTGCTTTGAGAATAATGGGGAACTCAGGTGCTGTTTCCTTAAAGTACTGACCCTTCCAAATTACAGACCAACTGCCAATGGGCTTTTTCTCTCCCTCCTCAACCCACAGACCAGATCTCTTCTGAGCTGTAGATTCTCACTTAACCCATCTGATATTGGTAAGGGGCTATTTTTAAACAAGCAGATATCTCCTCCCTGGAGAGCCAAATAAAACTGAACAGTGGCAGAGGCAGTTCCACACTGCAAGTACATGGCTCTCCCAGTGAGGAATCTCTTGACAGTCCCGGAGTAACAGGTAACTTCCACATGCTTTCCAAAATTAAACAAACACAGCTGAACACTGATCTAATAGATTAGGCATATCATGGTGACTGATACTTAGATGGCACTTTCCATCAGAGTATCTCAAAGCTCTTTATAAAAGTGAGTATGTATTATAATTCCCATTTTACACACAGAGAAACTGATGAACATATAGGTTAAGTGACCTGGCTACGGTCAAACAGCAAGTCAGTAGCAGAGTCAGGTCTCCTGATTCCCTTCATTCCCCAGACCATGCTGCAGCCCATGTCTCCCGATTCCCAGTGCATGAACCACTAAACTCCCTTCCTCCCTTAATCAAATCTGTATAATCAAAGAATAATTGAAGGCACAAGACCATAGGGGAGCTTTTCCCACCCAGGTGCCATATTGGCATGCTAGGTAATATTTACTTAGAAAAAGCTGGGGTGTTCCTGTTGTGGAATCTATCTAGGGCCCTGATTCTGCAGACACTCACATGCTTAACTTTACTAGCACAAGTACTCCCACTGACATCCGTGGAACAACTAACCGCGGTGAAATCAAGCATGTGTATAAGTGTTTGTAGGATGGGGGCCTCGGTCTCTATAGAATAAGGCTGCACTACACCTTACTCTTCCTGGCCCCCAATTGTACATAAAGGTTTACAGTATACCCATCAAGGAATACAGGAGCTAATTAGGAAGTACTTAAAAGTTTTATGCTGCTTAGAAACTGAGCAAGTGTGATGGGTGCTCACCAGTGGCGGATTAATGATTTTGCCACCCCTAGGCCCTGAAATAGACCACAGCTGAGGGGAATTCGGTAACCCTGGACTGATGCTGGAGCCCAGCTGAGAAGGAATAGGCAGGGCTGGTACAAAGCCAGGAAGCTGGCAGCAGAAAAAGGCTGCAGAGGGAGCCTATAGCTGCTCTCTGGAGATTTGGTTGTATTTGGCTGAATGAGTGATGACAACATTGGCCATTCAGGTGGTGTGTGTAGGTGTGAGGCCCAGGGCTGGCTCTGCTGTTTTTGCCGCCGCAAGCTGTGAAAAAAACCCGTCGCCGCCGAATTGCGGCCGGCAGGAGAGAGAGAAGTTGCCGCCGAATTGCCGCTGCGGCCAGCGGAAGGGAGAAGCTGCCGGCCCTTTCTGACCGCCGCCCTGCGCACCTGCTTGGAACGCTGGTGCCTGGAGCCGGCCCTAGTGAGGCCATGCCTACGCTAAAGAGAAAAGGGGTATTTTTAATGTTAATATCCTGGTAAAGAAAAGGCAGTTGTAGTTTTAACAGGGCCTAGCAGGGCAAGATAAACCTATACCAGCTGTTACATTCACAGCATACGCACAGAGCTAGAAACAAAACAGAAATGCCCTTGCTGGAAGGTTGAACTTTATTTCCTAGAATCCAGAAATCTAATACGCACCAAGCAAATACAGAGCTAGTCAAAGCAGGCTGCTCCCTAAAGCAGAGGAGCACAACTCACCCCACCTTGCACCAGACTGGCTCTTTTGCAGACTCACTGCTGAGGAGCAGATTTGCACTCTTCTCTAGGAGCCCCCTCATCTGCAAGCAGGAGCAGGAAACCCCTTAGAATTTAAAGTGACAACTTATTTTAAAAAAAAAAAGGAGTACTTGTGGCACCTTAGAGACTAACCAATTTATTTGAGCATGAGCTTTCGTGAGCTACAGCTCACTTCATCAGATGTATATGTATATTTTAACAAGTTTTCAATACACCACACCAACTAGGGTGACCAGACGTCCTGATTTTATAGGGACAGGCCTGATTTTTGGGTCTTTTTCTTATATAGGCACCTACTACCCCCAATCCCTGTCCTGATTTTTCACATTTGCTGTCTAGTCACCCTAACACCAGCTAACACATTTAAACCACAACTGCCTTCCTAGTCTTCTCTAGGGTGGTGCCATTGGTTAACACCTGTTAAAAACACACCTTTCCCCCCCTCTCATAATGAAGACAAGGCTGAGAGAAAATAAAATCAGAGACCAGGGCAGATCTCTATACTAGATGGTGCCATTCTAAGTGGAAAAGAGGTGACCTGCCAGCAGCCTGCCATGAGTTATTGGGAAGTCCTGGGCTCATGAGAGTTGAAAACAGGACATAATGGGTTGGGGAGGCCAGCGCTTTCTCAGCCCAGTATCCTGAAAGGACAATATTGAAGGCACAACTCTAAGATAAATGGGTTATTATGAGGCAGGAGGGGATTGTTTCTTTGAAGAGCTTCTTTTAGATGAAGCATCTTCCACAGCTGATAGGATGTTTCATTTGTAACAAGCTGCTTTGGGATCGTCCTTCTTGTTAACAGGCGGAGTGCCCATCAATTAGATTGGCCAACTAAGCCTGACACTGGCATCCTCGTGACTTCCTCACCCCTGGAGAGTACGTCATGTTGCCACCACAGAAAACAAACACTGGCAGCAGCATAGCCAGCTGGCAGCCTCCCAGCAACACAAGTATTGTAAAGAGAGAAAAGGAAGGGAAAGAGACACACTCTCAAGGGGCCAACAGCCCTGGTGAAAGGGGGGACGGTTCTACTGACTTCAGTGGAGCTGAGCGCACTTACAGTTGGGCTGAATTGGACCCAATATTAGGGAGCCGCGGAGAGATGGAAAAGGCTGTTGGACCAGAAGGACCAATGACTGATTCACAGTTAAAGGGACCAGAGTCTATTTCAAATCTAGTCCACTGCAAACAGTAGCTGCGGGTTCTGACAGCTCCCTCTCCTGCCCCCTTTACAATCCCACCTGCCTGTTTTAGAAATGTTTCTCTTCCCCCCAGTTGCTGTACGGAAAAGCTCCCAATATCAAGAGGAAGTGACTGTCTCGGGGGGGGGGGGGGGAAACAGTGACACTGACGAGACACAAAGTACCGTCAAATGTACAAAGCATTAGTGTGGAACTGAGTCGAGTCACACAAACCCTGTGTGGTCCTGCCATGTCCCTGCAGAAGAGGAGGCACTCCTGCACTGGGAGCAGAAGAGATTCCATGTAGGCTCTAGCCACGTCCCAGCATTTACAGGGAGGGGGAGGGTGGTGTATGCAGGTGCCTTTGCAAGGTCAGCGCATCCCCTACCATGCCCAGGCACCTGTGTGTGACACCATCTTCCTGCTGCCCTGTGCTGTCCGGCCACATTTTGTGAAATGGGAGTGGGACACAGGGTGACACTTCTTTTGCTTGGTAGCTAGGCCATGCCAGAGTGGTGCTTGAGGAGGAAGTGGGCATGCAGCTTTGCAGAAGCAGAGCACCCCTCATGGGGCCCTTATGGGGGAGGGCAGGAACTCACACTGCTCTTCTTCCGTTTGAGTCAAAACCACCAGAACAACGTAATATAAAGCTATATATCTACCTACTCCATCTTCTTGTACTATACCCCCCATGAAATCAACCAGAGTCACCAAGGTCATATCCAGACAACTCTAACCCTGCCCTCTGTGAAATACCATGAAAATCAGGATGCACCCATCTCCTGGATAAAAAACTTCCACACTGCCATATTGGAGGCTTCAGTGCAATGGGCTGGTCTGAGGATCTGCTCCTTTGGTCAAGCAGGGATTGGCTATGATGCATGAGAAGTATTCTCCTTGAGAGGAGGGAGGGGTGATGTATTTCGTAATGTTCAACAGCAACTGCTTTGTCATCCCAGGTGAGACTCATACGTTGTATTTGGTTGAAAAAATTATTTTTTTTTGAAGCAGAAAAGAATTTTATTTGTATAACACTTACAAAGAATCACCAAAAAGGAAAAAACAAAACTATGCAACAAAACAAAAGCAATTGCAAGGTATAACACAGCAGCCTTCAGGAGGGAGAAGTGTTCAGGCTAGCCTGGGCCTAGAGCAGGGGGGGCTTCCTCGACACTCATGGTCTTCCACCCTCCTGAGTTACCTGGTGGCCTAGAGCGGGGGGGCTTCCTCGACACTCGTGGTCTTCCACCCCCTCGAGTTACCTAGTGCCATGCCCAGTGTCACCGATTATTCCTCTCCTGAGAGTGCCTGACAAGATGGGCACAGCTGCGGGATGGGCAGTTTGGGGGGGGAACGTACACCCACGTGTGATAGGACCCCTAGTAAGTGACTGTGATGATGGTATCCACAGCGGCAATGGCTGGGTCTGGGGTCTCTTGCTCTTCCCCTCAATCAAAGGGTCAGACGGAGGGAACCGGACGGGGTCACCGAGCAGAGAACCTCGGACAGCGCCCACCGGTCCTCAAAGGCATCAAGGGAGTCGGTGGACGCCACCCAGAGGAACTCCACCCAGATAAGTGAATGTACTGAGGATCGGAAAATGGCCCTACAGTCGCAGGATGCTTCATTGGCCAACCTCTTCTCTCTGGTTTTATAGATGGCTGTTTTAGCTAGGGCTAGGAGGAGGTTAACCAGGAAATCCCACGACTTTGTGGGGCCACGGATGGGGAATGTGTAAATAAAAAGGTGAGGGGAAAAGTGCAGCCAAAGTTGAAGAAATGATGCCAACAACACAGAACTACTAGATCCTGTGTGTTAGGGCAACAGAGGAGGAGAACTCTACCACTAGGTGGTGCTGTTACATGAGCGAAAAAGAAGATGCCAACAACAACCGGTAATAATTGACTGTAAAGTTCTGGGCCTATGTGGGTTAAGAATAAAAGGGAGAGTGGGGAAGAGGATTGTTTTGGCTCAGTTCCCTAGGAGGGCAGGGTGTAGCCCAAAGGCCACTTTGGGTTTGTCTAGAATCTAGACTAGAATTTAAAGGTGCATTGTTAAAATGTGCTATCTAACCTGTTCTAGCTAACATATTAGAAGTGTAGCATAGGCAAGGTGGTGTACATTTTAACACAGTGGTTCTCAACCAGGGGTATGTGTAACCATGGGAATATGCAGAGGTCTTCCAGGGGTATGTCAAGTCATCTAGATATTTGCCTAGTTTTACAACAGGCTACATGAAAAGCACTAGTGAAGTCAGTACAAACTAAAATTTCACAAAAAGAAAAACAAAGTAAAACTATTTCCCCATGTTTATTTCCCCACCCTCCACCCCCCACTGTTCCTCAGATGTTCCTGTTAACTGCTGGAAATGGCCCACCTTGATTATCACTACAAAAGGTCCCCTCCGCCCCCCCTCCCCCGGTAATAGCTCATCTTAAGTGATAACACCCATTTTTTCATGTTCTGTGTGTATATAAATCTCCCCACTGTATTTTCCACTGAATGCATCAGATGAAGTGAGCTGTAGCTCACAAAAGCTTATGCTCAAATAAATTGGTTAGTCTCTAAGGTGCCACTAGTACTCCTTTTCTTTTTGCGAATACAGACTAACACAGCTGCTACTCTGAAACCTAAAATTTCACAGACACTGACATGTTTATAAAAAGAAAAGGAGGACTTGTGGCACCTTAGAGACTAACCAATTTATTTGAGCATAAGCTTTCGTGAGCTACAGCTCACTTCATCGGATGCGTACTGTGGAAAGTATAGGAGATCTTTTTATACACACAAAGCATGAAAAAATGGGTGTTTACCACTACAAAAGGTTTTCACTCCCCCCACCCCACTCTCCTGCTGGTAATAGCTTATCTAAAGTGATCACTCTCCTTACAATGTGTATGATAATCAAGTTGGGCCATTTCCAGCACAAATCCAAGTTTTCTCCCCCCTCCCCCCCCCCACAAACCCACTCTCCTGTTGGTAATAGCTACAATCCATAGGTGATCTTCCTGATAACACCATCCTGGCCACTATGGATGTAAAAGCCCTCTACACCAACATTCCACACAAAGATGGACTACAAGCCGTCAAGAACACTATCCCCAATAATGTCACGGCTAACCTGGTGGCTGAACTTTGTGACTTTGTCCTTAAGCATAACTATTTTACATTTCGGGACAATGTATACCTTCAAATCAGCGGCACTGCTATGGGTTTCCACATGGCCCCACAGTATGCCAACATTTTTATGGCTGACTAAGAACAACGCTTCCTCAGCTCTCGTCCCCTAACGCCCCTACTCTACTTGCGCTATATTGATGACATCTTCATCTTCTGGACCCATGGAAAAGAAGCTCTTGAGGAATTGCACCATGATTTCAACAATTTCCATCCCACCATCAACCTCAGTCTGGTCCAGTTCACACAAGAGATCCACTTCCTGGATACTACAGTGCTAATAAACGATGGTCACATAAACACCACCCTATACTGGAAACCTACTGACCGCTATTCCTACCTACATGCCTCCAGCTTTCACCCTGACCACACCACACGATCCATTGTCTACAGCCAAGCTCTGCGATACAACCGCATTTGCTCCAACCCCTCAGACAGAGACAAACACCTACAAGATCTCTATCAAGCATTCTTACAACTACAATACCCACCTGCGGAAGTGAAGAAACAGATTGACAGAGCCAGAAGAGTTCCCAGAAGTCACCTACTACAGGACAAACCTAACAAAGAAAATAACAGAACGCCACTAGCCGTCACCTTCAGCTCCCAACTAAAACCCCTCCAATGCATTATTAAGGATCTACAACCTATCCTGAAGGATGACCCAACACTCTCACAAATCTTGGGAGTCAGGCCAGTCCTTGCCTACAGACAGCCCCCCAACCTGAAGCAAATACTCACCAGCATCCATATACCACACAACAGAACCACTAACCCAGGAACCTATCCTTGCAACAAAGCCCGTTGCCAACTGTGCCCACATATCTATTCAGGGGACACCATCATAGGGCCTAATCACATCAGCCACACTATCAGAGGCTCGTTCACCTGCACATCCACCAATGTGATATATGCCATCATGTGCCAGCAATGCCCCTCTGCCATGTACATTGGTCAAACTGGACAGTCTCTACGTAAAAGAGTAAATGGACACAAATCAGATGTCAAGAATTATAACATTCATAAACCAGTCGGAGAACACTTCAATCTCTCTGGTCACGCGATTACAGACATGAAAGTTGCAATATTACAACAAAAAAACTTCAAAACCAGACTCCAGCGAGAGACTGTTGAATTGGAATTCATTTGCAAATTGGATACAATTAACTTAGGCTTGAATAGAGATTCGGAGTGGCTAAGTCATTATGCAAGGTAACCGATTTCCCCTTCTTTTTTTCCTACCCCCCAACCCCCCTCAGAGGTTCTTGTTAAACCCTGGATTTGTGCTGGAAATGGCCCACCTTGATTATCATACACATTGTAAGGAGACTGATCACTTTAGATAAGCTATTACCAGCAGGAGAGTGGGGTGGGGGGAGTGAAAACCTTTTGTAGTGGTAAACACCCATTTTTTCATGCTTTGTGTGTATAAAAAGATCTTCTATACTTTCCACAGTACACATCCGATGAAGTGAGCTGTAGCTCACGAAAGCTTATGCTCAAATAAATTGGTTAGTCTCTAAGGTACCACAAGTACTCCTTTTCTTTTTGCGAATACAGACTAACACGGCTGTTACTCTGAAACCTGACATGTTTATAGCGCTCTATATACTATTCAGCAGTTCTCATTTTAATGGGGTCACCAAGGCCAGTCTTAGACTTGCTGGGGCCCAGGGCAGAAAGCCACACGGGGCTGAAGCCAAAGCCCAAGTTTTTAAGAGAGGTGAAATTTGGGGTACACAAGACAAATCAGGCTCCTGAAAGGGGTACAGTGGCCTGGAAAGGTTGAGAACCACTGTTTTAACACATGATAAACGGGTCAAATGGGTGGGAGCTTAGACTTTCGAGTGGTGTAACATGTTAATGTTTTTGCTGCCTTGTCTACACTAGGCTTTTCAGAGTGGGTTCTTTCGAACATGGTCTGAGATCCCCCCTTGAAATCCAAAGCCAAAGTGTCTCTCGGGGCTAATTTCTTCGAAGAGCTCCTTTTAGACAACAAAGCTTTCCTAAGGGATTGTTAGTGGCTCTTTAGAAATCAAACATCCCAACATCACCAATTAGATTGACCAAGCCAGCCTGACACCGGCATTTGCATGACTTCCTCACCCCGGTTCAGCCCTGATGTGAGGGGACAAACTTCTATTGACTGGAATGCTGTTGCATTCACTTACACCATGGCTGAATTTTAAAGAATGTAGAGAAAAGAACTTTGGAACCTAAGGGTGTTGGTCACAGAGCTGCTGATTCAAATTGGAAGGGGGAGCATCAATTTCAAATCTAGTCAGTTTCAACTATGCTGTAAAATACTTGCAGGTTCCACAACTGCTCCTCACTGCCCCTCTTCCCCATCCATTTCCCAATCACATTTCCCTATTTGTGCAGATGCAAAGTGAGGTCTAATACTCCACTTGACTGCATTGCTCTGTTTGTATGTTGGTAATCCGATAACTTGACTGCATTGTTCTGTGTGCCGGTACTATGATAATTTTTGAATGCTGCATCCGATTAATGCTAAAATGTCTAGGAATGGTATCAATGGTCAGAAACCTGTTTATGGTGGTGAAAACTGGGGTGGGTGGGAAACGGGGCACACACAGAGCCCCTGCCATCTGGTTAACAGAGTGTCTGCTTTTACCACCTTTGTCTGTAGATCAAAAAGCCAGCTCATGGCAGAAATTAATGCCTTTCAGCATAACAACATCCCTCAGCTCTGATCTGGCCTGGTTTAAAATGTTGGCACCTTGAAAGCCTTCTCTCCCAGACAGAACCGAAATAAGGAGAATGGAGGGGGGCATGGGACAATGGAGCAAAGATGGGAATGGGGGCACAGAGAATCCCTGGAAGGGGGAGGCAGAAAGAGGGGACACTGACATAGAGAGAAGGGGGAATACGGAGAGGCACAGAATGCTGCTGGAATGAGGGGGTGGGTGGGAGGGTTGCAAGGAGTCCCTGAAATAGAGGGGACTGGGAGGGTGGCACACAGGGTGCTCATGGGGGGAATGGAGGGATGCTGAGAACTCCTAGGGCGTGCAATGGACACGGCATGCACAGGCACAGAAGCGTGACCCTCTAGTTAAAAAGATTTTCCTCTCCTCTGCTGCTGAATTAAAACCCCACACAAACAACAGCGGAAACTGACTGACTCTACCAGGGAGAGGAGGGGGTGACAGAAGTGCTGCTGATTCACATGTATTAGTCATTATCACATATATAACAGTAACATCAAGGGAGACCCCAGGATCAGGGCTTATTGTATTAGGCAATGTGCAGTCAAATGTGCGAAGCATCCAGGTGCTGCAAAGTCAAGCCATGGATGCCATGTCCCATTCTACCACATCCTGGCACAAGGGCAGTGGTGCCATCAGAGCAATGCCACATTCCATCCCGCAAGGTCCCAGCACGGGGCCCTGGTGCCATCGGGGGCGATGCCATGCCCCGTCCTGCTACGCCCCAGCATGGGGCCACGGGGGGATGCCACGCCCCGTCCTGCCACGTCCAGCACAGGGCGACGGTTGCCATCGGGGGGCGATGCCACGCCCCCATCTTGCCACGTCTGAACATGGGGGGACGGGTGCCCATCAGGGGCGATGCCACACCCCAGCACGGGGCCACCGGGGGCAATGCCACACCCCAGCACGGGGTTACCCGGGGGCGATGCCATGCCCCGTCCTGCCACGCCCCAGCACGGGGCCAACGGTGCCATTGGGGGGCGATGCCACGCCCCATCCTGCCACGTCTGAACATGGGGGACGGTGCCATCAGGGGCGATGCCACACCCCAGCACGGAGCCACGGGGCCACTGGGGGCAAATGCCAACGCCCCCAGCACTGGGTTACCGGGGGGCAATGCCATGCCCCGTCCTGCCACGCCCCAGCACGGGGCCATGGTGCCATCGGGGGCGATACCACGTCCCCCTCCTGCCACGCCCCAGCACGGGGCCATGGTGCCATTGGGGGGGCGATACCACGTCCCCTCCTGCCACGCCCCAGCACGGGGCCATGGTGCCATCGGGGGGCGATACCACGTCCCCTCCTGCCACGTCCCAGCACGGGGCCGACGGTACCATCGGGGGCAATGCCACGTCCCCTCCTGCCAACCGCCCCCAGCACGGGGCCACGGGGCCATCAGGGGCGATACCACGTCCCCTCCTGCCACGCCCCAGCACGGGGCGACGGTACCAATCGGGGGCGATACCACGTCCCCTCCTGCCACGCCCCAGCACGGGGCCACGGGGCCATCAGGGGCGATACCACGTCCCCTCCTGCCACGCCCCAGCACGGGGGCGACGGTACCATTGGGGGCAATACCACGTCCCCTCCTGCCACGCCCCAGCACGGGGCCACGGGGCCATTGGGGGGCGATACCACGTCCCCTCCTGCCACGCCCCAGCACGGGGCCACGGGGCCATTGGGGGCGATACCACGTCCCCCTCCTGCCACGCCCCCAGCACGGGGGCCACGGGGCCATCAGGGGCGATACCACACGTCCCCTCCTGCCACGCCCCAGCACGGGGGCCACGGGGCCATCAGGGGCGATACCACGTCCCCTCCTGCCACGCCCCAGCACGGGGCCCACGGGGCCATTGGGGGGCGATACCACGTCCCCTCCTGCCACGCCCCAGGACGGGGCCACGGGGCCATTGGGGGGCGATAACCACGTCCCCTCCTGCCCACGCCCCAGCACGGGGCCATGGTCCCATCAGGAGCGATACCACGTCCCCTCCTGCCACGTCCCAGCACGGGGCCACGGTGTCATCAGGGCCCGATACCACGTCCCCTCCTGCCACGCCCCCAGCGCGGGGCCACGGTGTCATCGGGGGCGATGCCACGTCCCCTCCCTGCACGCCCCAGCGCTGGGGCCACGGGAGCAGTGGAGCCCGGCCGGGCCGCTCGGCCAATGAGAGCCTCCCGCGGAAGGCGAGGCCGTGTTGCCGTGGTGACCCGCCCGGCCCCGCTCTGTGGGCTTCTAACGCCCAGTCCCGCTCTCCAGCCCCCGCCCCCGCCCGCCGCCCCACATCGCCCAATGGGGTCCCCGTTTCTGTGCCTAGGGGCTCGCTACTTCCGCTTCCCTGCGGGCTCTATGGTCTCCTTCCGCCCGCCGGGGCTCGTAGGGCGCCTCTAGCCGCCGCGCTCCTGGCTCTATGGTCCGCGCGGCCCGGCGCGCTCCCCGCTCTCCTCCGCGTCCGCCTCGCTGCTGCCGTCGGCCGGAGCCGGGGGGAGCGCGCGCGGGGGCGCTGCCGGGGGCCTGCCCGCTCTGGGCGGCCATGGAGCTGGAGGTGCCGGACGGTGCGGGAGAGCGCGGCCGAGGCCGGAGCCGTCAGCCCGGGAGGCTGGATGGGGGGGGGCCGGACTCGGCAGGAGGTGAACGGGCGGCGGATGCCGCGGGGTGGGGGGGCCTGAGGCTCTCCCCACGGGGGCGCCCGGCGGGGGACCCGTCCGGGCTGAGCGCCCCTCCCCCTCCTCCCCTCCCCCCGCACTGCCCCGGGGGGGCGCCCGTCCGGGCTGAGCGCCCCTCTCCTCCCCCTCCTCCCTCCCCCCCCCCGCACTGCCCCGGGGGGCGCCCCGTCCGGGCTGAGCGCCCCTCCCCTCCCCTCCTCCTCCCCCCCCCCGCACTGCCCCGGGGGGCGCCCCGTCCGGGCTGAGCGCCCCTCCCCTCCCCCTCCCCTCCTCCTCCCTCCCCCCCCGCACTGCCCCGGGGGGCGCCCGTCCGGGCTGAGCGCCCCTCCCCTCCCGCCTCCTCCCTCCCCCCCCCCCGCACTGCCCCGGGGGGCGCCCCGTCCGGGCTGAGCGCCCCTCCCCTCCCCTCCCTCCTCCCCCCCCCCCGCACTGCCCCGGGGGGCGCCCGTCCCGGGCTGAGCGCCCCTCCCCTCCCCTCCTCCTCCCCCCCCCCGCACTGCCCCGGGGGGCGCCCGTCCGGGCTGAGCGCCCCTCCCCCTCCCCTCCTCCTCCCCCCCCCCCCCGCACTGCCCCGGGGGGCGCCCGTCTGGGCTGAGCGCCCCTCCCCCTCCCCTCCTCCTCCCCCCCCCCCGCACTGCCCCGGGGGGGCGCCCGTCCGGGGCTGAGCGCCCCTCCCCCTCCCCTCCTCCTCCCCCCCCCCCCCGCACTGCCCCGGGGGGGGCGCCCGTCTGGGCTGAGCGCCCCTCCCCTCCCCCTCCTCCTCCCCCCCCCCGCACTGCCCGGGGGGCGCCCGTCCGGGCTGAGCGCCCCCTCCCCTCCCCTCCCTCCTCCCCCCCCCCCCCGCACTGCCCCGGGGGGCGCCCGTCCGGGCTGAGCGCCCCTCCCCTCCCCTCCTCCTCCCCCCCCCCCGCACTGCCCCGGGGGGCGCCCGTCCGGGCTGAGCGCCCCTCCCCTCCCCTCCTCCTCCCCCCCCCCCGCACTGCCCCGGGGGGCGCCCGTCCGGGCTGAGCGCCCCTCCCCTCCCCTCCTCCTCCCCCCCCCCCGCACTGCCCCGGGGGGAGCGCCCGTCGCGGGCTGAGCGCCCCTCCCCTCCCCTCCTCCTCCCCCCCCCCCGCACTGCCCCGGGGGGCGCCCCGTCCGGGCTGAGCGCCCCTCCCCTCCCCTCCTCCTCCCCCCCCCCGCACTGCCCCGGGGGGCGCCCGTCCGGGCTGAGCGCCCCTCCCCTCCTCCTCCCCCCCCCCCCGCACTGCCCCGGGGGGCGCCCGTCCGGGCTGAGCGCCCCTCCGCCTCCCCTCCTCCCCCCCCCCCGCCGCACTGCCCCGGGGGCGCCCGTCCGGGCTGAGCGCCCCTCCCCTCCCCTCCTCCTCCCCCCCCCCCCGCACTGCCCCGGGGGGCGCCCGTCCGGGCTGAGCGCCCTCCCCTCCCCTCCTCCTCCCCCCCCCCCTGCACTGCCCCGGGGGGCGCCCGTCCGGGCTGAGCGCCCCTCCCCGCTCCCCCTCCTCCTCCCCCCCCCCCCCCGCACTGCCCCGGGGGGCGCCCGTCCGGGCTGAGCGCCCCCTCCCCTCCCCTCCTCCTCCTCCCCCCCCCCCCGCACTGCCCCGGGGGGCGCCCGTCCGGGCTGAGCGCCCCTCCCCTCACCCTCCACTCCTCCTCCTCCCCCCCCCCGCACTGCCCCGGGGGGCGCCCGTCCGGGCTGAGCGCCCCTCCCCCTCCCCTTCCCTCCTCCTCCTCCCCCCCCCCGCACTGCCCCGGGGGGCGCCCGTCCGGGCTGAGCGCCCCCTCCCCTCCCCCTCCCCTCCTCCTCCTCCCCCCCCCCCGCACTGCCCCGGGGGGCGCCCCGTCCGGGCTGAGCGCCCCTCCCCTCCCTCCCCTCCTCCTCCTCCCCCCCCCCCGCACTGCCCCGGGGGGCGCCCGTACCGGGCTGAGCGCCCCTCCCCTCCCCTCCCCTCCTCCCTCCTCCCCCCCCCGCACTGCCCCGGGGGGGCGCCCGTCCGGGCTGAGCGCCCCTCCCCTCCCCTCCCCTCCTCCCCCCCCCCCCCGCACTGCCCCGGGGGGCGCCCGTCCGGGCTGAGCGCCCCCCCTACCCCAATAATGTTTCTTGGGCAAAATCCCTCCATGCATCGAGAGGAGGGATCGCTCAGTGGTTTGAGCATTGGCCTGCTAAACTCTGGGTTGTGAGCTCAATCCTTGAGGGGGCCATTTAGGGATATGGGGCAAAAATTGGGCACTGGCCCTTCTTTGAGCAGGGGGTTGGACTAGCTGACCTCCTGAGGTCCCTTCGAACTCTGATATTCTATGACTCTCTCCTGTGGGGGCCCCCCTTCTAAGAAGCGAGCCTGGGGCTGCTCCGCTCTGCAGGGTGGCACTGCCCTGAGCCTGCCCTGCTGCTCACTCTTCAGGAGTCGGGAAGGGGGCAGCTTGGGGTGGGGAGCCCCTGGAGCTGGGCGCTCTGGGTGGTGAGGAAGACCCTGCAGCTCGGGCGGGGAGGGGCATTGAAAGTAATGTACTAATGGCAGGGGCAATCTGGGCTGCCCCTGGTTTGTGGGGAGGGAATAGTGCAGTGCAGCAGCTTGTAGAATGAGAGAGGTGGGAGCCCCATTGCTTAGCAGTAGGACATCAGGGGATGGTGCCTCGTCTACACAGGACTGAGCCTTGGCGAATAGGGCACAGTCTTTCGTTACTGAGATGAACTAGATGGGACTGAATAGGCTTTCTCTGTCATCTCTCTTGAAAGGAGAGTGCTGGAATATCAGCAACATGCAGGGTCTTAGGGAAAAATTACCCTTCTTCTCCCAACCAAATACTAGGAGGTGACATCTGAGCAGACAAGAAGCCTATTGCTGCCTGGGTTTGTTGGCTTTTCTTAGCCCTCCTGTCCCTGTAATATCTGTGTAGCCTCACAGGCATTTTTGACGTTATCCTTGCAACATCCCTGCATGGTAGGGGAATGGTAAACCACATTTTATAGACACTAGGGCTTTTAAATGACTTGCCCAGGGATCACACACCAAGTCTGGGTTTCAGTCCTGTGCACCAACCACAACTTTCTCTGGAAAGTGCGCATCCATTTGGCTCTGTTCCTTTGATAACTACAATGTTATGTTCATATTCATTCCCATAGAGAATGGGATGGGAGGGGTCTCCTCTCTTGCATCCCTGGTCTTCATTGCTTTCATAGAATCCTAGGAGATGAGGGTTGGAAGAGACCTCAGGAGGTCATCTAGTCCAACCCCCTGCTTACTCAAGCTCTTCCTCTGACCTCCCCCCTGTAGCCCGTATAAGTTGTGAGAACCTTTTCCAGTCACAGGAAAATATTTCTGTCAAGTTATCAGTTCATCTTTTCCAAAGCAAGATCAGAAAGCTCTGCTTTCTCAAGGCTGCTTGAAAGTGATTATAAGGCTGGAAACAAGCTCCTGAGGAGGCCTGGCTATTACTGATAATATTAAATGAATTTGGGAGTCTCAAATTGACAAAATCAGAAACACATTGCTGGGCAAATCCCTGTGCATCTGTTCTTGCTCGCTGACTTACAGTTCATTATAACTTTACAATTTTTAGGTTCAGTTTTTCATATGACCATGGTGCAACTATTCCAGGTTGTTAAGCGGACAACAACTCCCATTGTGGGTCCCTTTCAGAGAGATGCTGAGTATCTCTGGCTCTGAACACTGAATTTATTCATAGTATTTAACAGAACCAGCTAAATTTTGATGTCACAACACAATGATCTGATTTCTTTTGGGTTTTTAGAGGCAGTAGAACTTAAATAATCTACTACAGAAATTGGTGGAGATGCCATCTAATGGGGTTGGCAGTGTTTAATAAGCCAAATGTTGTAAAAGGTGGTCGTAGCCACACTTCTAGAGACTCCCAGCCGGGCCATGCACTTTCTGCTTCAGTTGGTCAGTACTGCTAGGATAATGGAGGGAACAACTGCATGTGGCTTGCTGCAAGAGAGATCTAAAAAAGTAAATCAGAGATTTTTCTAGGCTTCCTTTTCTGGAGCACAGTGTGAGGCTTGTTTAGCAAGATGCGATACAGGCAGCAGGCTTTATGGCTTTTGATGCTGAGTAGAAAAAAGAAAACGCTTTGTCACAAAGCAACAAAAATCTCACTTGCTCTTTTGATTTTTTTTTTTTTTTTTAAATCTCTTTAATTTCCTAAGAGTGTCGGAGGACAGCAGAATATTATTGTGATGCTTAGGACACAGCAAGGAGTCTGTGGAAGCTATGGCTCAGCTGCTGACTTAAAACAAAACAATGAGTGGATAATTTTTTTCCTTCTCCAAAAAAAGCACACTGGCTGACCTAAAGCTGTAGGAGATCTAGTCTCATTTGACTAGCACCAGGCAGATACAGGGCAAAGAATAATGTTGTCAATGTTTTCATTTGAAAAACTGCTTACTCGGTACTTACATAGCTTTTTCCAAGTGTGCCACATGACTAGATATAGACAGGTCCCTGCCCTGAAGTGCTGACTGTTAAAATAGGTAACCGGGAATGGGGGTAGATGGGCAGCACACAGAAACGTTTTAAAAACATTGTCAAAAGAAAGTTTGACCTAAGCCTGACTGCATGCATTCTTCTGTGAAATATTCCCAAATGCATGGTTATGGCACGCTGTCACCATAAGGACTACACTGAAATCCTGTGAGGGCAGGGCACTGAGTGAAGTAGCGGGGTGCGTATGTGTTTTGAGAACTTGCATTCCTATGAATGGGAACGCTGTTCCTTTGCTTCCAGGCATATTTTGGGATGGATTCCTCCCAGATAGAACTTCTCCTTGTCTCACCCTCTGTTTCTCCACTAGCAGTTTTCCTACATTTCCCACCATTGTAGCTGCTGTACACAAATGCTGATTGATGTGATGGTTAAAGCTTTGGAAACTCACTGCACCAGCACCCGTTGCTGCTACATTAATGGAAGATTGCTGGTATAGACAAAAGCCACTTTGCAGTTGGATTGGCTGAGAGCTGTGCTTCCTTATTAAATGAACTTGACAGAGTTAATTAACAGCCTTGTCCAGGTCAGTAAAGGCCTCCAGAATGCATGGGGAGAAATGGCATGATGTGAACTTCAAGGAAAGAGAGGACTCAGTATGCACAGGGACGTAACTAGAAGTCATGGGATGGAAGTAAGAAGAAATTTGGGCTGAATATCAGAAACATTTTTCTGGCAATCAGATGGATTAAATTGTGGAGGGATTTCCCAAGGGGAATTTTGGAAGTTTCATGATGTCCGTGGGGAAAAAATCACACTTGACATTGGCAAGCAGGAAGTGCTCATTCATGAGCACAAGGGTCTCATTCATCAACTTCTGCAGAGTCTGATCTTTCTTCCTCTGCTCCTCCCCCCCCCCCACCTGGTTTTAGCCATTGTGGGGGGAGGGATAGCTCAGTGGTTTGAGCATTGGCCTGCTAAACCCAGGGTTGTGAGTTCAGTCCTTGAGGGGGCCATTTAGAGGTCTGGGGCAAACACTGGGGACTGGTCCTGCTTTGAGCAGGGGGTTGGACTAGATTACCTCCTGAGGTCCCTTCCAACTCTGATATTCTATGATTCAGAGAACAGTTTTGAAAATTGAATCACATGTAAACTGATACGGTACCATTTTCCTGAGTCTGCAGACTGTCTAGCCTGGACAGCTGCATGCAGTTTTACCAAGCAGCACTTGAGGACTTCACTGAGTTTTGCTGTGAGCGGCAGTGAAAGTGGTGAAAATCCCATTATCTTCACATGGCAGGTCTTCGGGGAAGCTCTGATAAGCAGCAGTAGTAGTGGCAGGCCCCGGAGTTACTCAGAATGGAGTACCTGTCCCTAGAGCATGGTTGGGAAGGGTGAATAGCAATGACCTCATCCTTCTCTCCTCCCTCTATTAGCAGCATCCAGGAAGCTCTGAGGGAATGAGAAGAGTCCAAAAACTCCTTGTAGGGAGTGGGGCTCAAATTATTGGAGACCCCAACTACATAATGGCGTTACAAAGATGGTGCCCCCAAGCAGGGTCCAAAGGCAACATACTTGTAGGAATCGCAGCAGTTTAGGGAGGTGAGGCCTGGATTTCTCTCTCACCCCACGCCATCTTTCTGATCTCTCTATCTAGTTGGTGTTTGGTCAGTTTTTCAAGTCTTGCCCCATCACTTGTGACTCTTAAAAGCTAGACTGGGCAAAATACTAGAATCCTCCAGTGTCTAGAGGGTGAGCCCTCTATTTGTCAGGAGATGGGCTAGATGATCTAATAGCTGGATTCCATTATTTGGCTCAGTACAGTGTTTCTCACTGTCTGCTTTCTCCTCCCTGGAGACAAAGGGGGAGTGCAGGGTGGAGTCTGTTCACTCTTAGGTGTTCACCCTCTTAGCCTCCGTGGACACTGGCATTATAGCTTCAGTCAATCTTGACATGTTGGTGTTAGGGGTGCTGGTTAGAACACTATTACAATGAAGTGTTTGCTCATTGGTGGAAAATCTCTTCCTCAGCCCAAAGATAAAATCATAAGTAACTTCACAAGGGATGTGGGAAATGGTTTTATCCAGTGAGCAGATTAAAAAGCTGAGATAAGAAGTCTACCTGCAGGCCAGAAACAGTTCAATCAATCAGTGTGGTGGAAAAGGAAATTGGAGAGGTCGCTCTGGGAATGGAAAGATCTTATAAGCTTGAGGAAGAATCAGATATAAATATCATCCCACGTGTGATGAAGGTTCAAAGCATGGTGCTGTGGTGCATGCCCACTGCCCTTGGAAACGGTGCCAGTTAAGGTGATGGTGGCTAGTTAGAAGACCCCCACCCCCAGACCCATTGACATTTTATAGACCCTCTGCAATAGCTTCTCCCTAAGTCAGCCCAGTACATAGCCTATCTGTGGCAAATTAGAAGAAAGCCTTTGAACTAAAGTTATAACTGGTTTAGCAAACTAATTGCCCCTTTAAATGAGAATAGGCAGGAAGTGAACACGAAGGGCTGGAGGATTTCTAGTGGAGGTTGAGAGCTGAGGAAGGACCATAAGAACTAGAGACTTTCCGGCTTGGCACTGAGTATTCTAGCCACTCTTTTAAAATATTTTGGACTTGCTTTTTTTTTTACTAACACTTTGGCTTAGCCAGCATTGATCTGTATGTAACAGCTAGTTGCATAATCCAGTACTACTACTTAGCATATGTGCAACATGCCTCAGGTGGCACGTGACCAGGATTCATTGCCAAATTTGGTCCGCAGGCTGGATCATTAGCTTCCCTGTCCTGCACTGGGTACCGACTGGCAGTGCGGCGTGAACACTGATTCATACCCCCCAATCCAGTACTGGTAGGACTGAGTGAATTGCTGCTGCTGTATTCCATTCAGGGAGCTTTCTTATAGGTCTCTGAAGAAGTCTTCCTTAGAAAATGATCTGAGACTGTACAAGTAGTGTATAATTTGAGTCCAATGATTAAAGCAATTCACTCACATGATTTATGTGCTTCTGGCAAGAGCCCGTAATCTGATTAAAATGTGAATTTTCCCATATACAGATCTTGCAGTATAAAAACAAAGTCCAGCTTACAGTGCTAGCTCTCTTCATGAAGGCACCTTTCTGCTGAAACAAATTAAATCCAGAAATAGGTCTGACATGGTCATGTGATATTCTGACAAAGGTTTGGAGTACTGTGCTCATCAGGTGCTGCTTACATCTTTGTCACTTCTTATTCCCATCCATCTCTTTGGACTGCTGAGCATGTTCCTGCAGGCCAGAATTAATTTGCAGGAGCCTGGCGGGTGCCTTTCTTCTGGCAGTGGTGATGTTGCACCTTAGTATTTTCTAAGAGGCTTTTTTTCCAGCACATGATTAGTTCCCATCTCTGTGCATGTGGGAACAAAGAGTTGTTCAAGATGTAATAGACTTGAAAGTCACATTTGTCTGAAAAGATTGCCTCTACCCTAGTCTCGTGTAACTACAGCAGAGATGGCTAAAACTGAGATTAGAGGGAAAACATTTTTCTGCCTGTCAGTGTCTATACTTGGTGCATAGTCAGTTTCACTCTGATCTGTTGACTTCTTGTCTTGAGCCTTCTCTTCCCCAGTATTTACCAGTAACACAGTAGCAGTTGGAGTTTAGCTCCAGGAGCTTGTCTCCTGTTTCTAGGATCCCCCCACTGAGGTGGGGAACAGCAGAAGCTAAGAATCACTTTCTTCAATCCCAAGACATCTTTATAGTGCTGGATTGCAATGGGAGCTTGGTGGGTCACAGAGTCCCCTTGTTCTCTAGACCCTTCTGATGCTAGGGAATATAAAATCTGGGTGCCAGGGAGCCCCCTTCTTTTTTACAGGCTGTGGAGCAGTGAGAGCTTGGGCAGGGACTGTGGGAGAAGTAGTACTTCAGTTTCCAGGTGTTCTTTGCAGGTCCTGGAGAGGAGGTTAGAAGAGAGGCTTTGCCTTGCTACTCCTGCTGAAGATGCAAGTGCATGGAGGCAAGAGGAGGGGTGAGCCCAAGTACGTTTGGACCTGTATAAATATCAGCAGAGCACCTGGAAATCCTGTCTATATTTTTTCATAAAGGAATCTTTTAAAAAAGATTAAAGGGGACTCTATCAGAGTGTTATTTTTACTTAATTTTTAAAAGTCTAGGTGACTGTCCTTTAATTCAAATACATGGCTTTCCCATGAGATGCCGTGTCTTGTTCTGGTCTCCTGACAGCTGTGCAACCTGCATGAATACAACTGAGAGCAGAACTTGCTCCATTCTTAGCCACATTAATAAAGAGTTAGTCATGCACTCAATAGGCCCAAAGTATTGAGCTTGTTCAGTTTCATGTGCACAGAGCAGGATATGAAGTTGAACTGGTTTGATATATTCTAAAAGAGCTCTCGTTCTGTGGCTTGAGTTCCCAATAATAAATTTACATTAGGTACCTCTGCACTGCACTTTACTGTTCCTTGATCTAGTTGAAGAGACTTGTAGAAACAAAATATTTTCAGGTTTCAGAGTAGCAGCCGTGTTAGTCTTTATTCACAAAAAGAAAAGGAGTACTTGTGGCACCTTAGAGACTAACCAATTTATTTGAGCATAAGCTTTCGTGAGCTACAGCTCACTTAATCGGATGCATTCAGTGGAGAATACAGTGTGGAGATTTATATACATAGAGAACATGAAACAATGGGTGTTGGCATATATCCCACTGGTAGATGCACAGGTAAACGAGCCTCTGATAGTGTGGCTGATGTGATTAGGCCCTATGATGGTGTCCCCTGAATAGATATGTGGACACAGTTGGCAATGGGCTTTGTTGCAAGGATAGGTTCCTGGGTTAGTGGTTCTGTTGTGTGGTTGCTGGTGAGTATTTGCTTCAGGTTGGGGGGCTGATCATAAGCAAGGACTGGCCTGTCTCCCAAGATCTGTGAGAGCGTTGGCATACTGTGTCCTTTTTCTTCTGTAGAGAAGCAAAGCGCGTGTTGTAAATGGCTTGTCTAGTTTTTGTAAAGTCCAGCCACGAGGAAGTTTGTGTGGAAGGTTGGTTTTTTATGAGAGTATCCAGTTTTGAGAGCTCATTCTTAATCTTTCCCTGTTTGCTGTAGAGGATGTTGATCAGGTGGTTCCGCAGTTTCTTTGAGAGTGTGCTATCATATGCTGGCAATGCCCCTCTGCCATGTCCATTGGTCAGACTGGACAGTCTCTACGTAAAAGAATAAATGGACACAAATCAGACGTCAGGAATTATAACATTCAAAAACCAGTTGGAGAACACTTCAATCTCTCTGGTCACTCGATTACAGACCTAAAAGTTGCAATTCTTCAACAAAAAAACTTCAAAAACAGACTCCAAGGAGAGACTGCTGAATTAGAATTAATTTGCAAACTGGATACAATTAACTTAGGCTTGAATAGAGACTGGGAGTGGATGGGTCATTACACAAAGTAAAACTATTTCCCCTTGTTTATTCCCCCCCCAGCCTCCACCGTCCCTCAGACATTCTTGTCAACTGCTAGAAATGGCCCACCTTGATTATCACTACAAAAGGTTTTTTCCCCCCCACTCTCCTGCTGGTAATAGCTCACCTTAAGTGATCCCTCTCGTTAGTGTGTATGGTAACACCCATTGTTTCATGTTCTCTATGTATATAAATCTCCCCACTGTATTTTCCACTGAATGCATCCGATGAAGTGGGCTGTAGCTCATGAAAGCTTATGCTCAAATTTGTTAGTCTCTAAGGTGCCACAAGTACTCCTGTGCTTCTTGAAAATATTTTCACTGTCTGTAAGTCTTTGGCAAAGCAAATTGCTTGCCCCGCAGATCCACCCTGCATTTACAGTATGTTGGTTGTGTACCTGCTTTGTACTCTTTCAGTACACGCATAAGCACCCGCATGTTCTCTCTTGTGGCATGGAAGATTCCTTAATGCAGATCTGTGGCATGCCAAGCACCTTACTGCATGCAGCTTTACAATTCCACTATATTGATACCTTTTATGATGGCAAAACATCAGTAACTCAATACAAAGATAAGTCAGTCAGTTAGTGATGTCCAACAAAAGGCTGCTTGATGCTGATATTAAATAACAAAAATCCAAAAAAGGAGGTGATGGAAAAGCCTGTAACTTGCTTGGTGGCCTGTGTGAAATGAGTTTAGCTTTAATCTATATCACAACTAGTGCTCCCAGCAGAGAGCCCAAAGATTGCATGTCCAGAGATCAGGGTTGACACACACTAGTGGGAAAGGCTTTCCTGCTATGCCTGACCTATTGAGAAGTAGAGGGCTTTCATCTGTAGAAGATATCAATCCAACACCTTTCACCAACGCTGAAATCCTGTGAATAGTCTAAGAGCCAATAGTGCTGTCTTGCCTTCCTTTAGGCAAATATTCTGCTCGTAGGGCTGTGTGGTGTGTGTTTGTGTTGGGTTTTTCCAGTGTTGTAGGTAGCCTAATTAACCTCAGAACTTCCTGGGAGACATTTCTAGTAATAAAGAAAAGGCCGAAACCGACGACAGTAGCTTTTCTCACTTTCTCTTTCTCACCCACATATTTAAACAAAATCTCTTCAACCTATAATTAGGTGTACAGTAGTTGTTTTCCGATGTGTTCTTGTGGCTTCTCCAGGTTACATGTGAGTTTCCTCACTGGCTTGTGGTGAATAACTAGACTGACTCAGTGTGTGTGGTGGGTAAATCTGGAGGATTCAACATATTCCCACCAATTTATGCTGTTCGGAACTGCCAGCGATGCTCAACCGGCCTCTTTCTGTGCTCTCTAGATTGCAGAGGCGACTGCACATCCCTGAGCAATTCCAGTTCGTAGTGAGCTATTTACTGTCACTAATTTTTTCCTACAATATTACCGAGTAAAACAAAATGCCACTGCCCTTCTGATTCTGTTATATCTAAATAAGTGAAGCCAGTGAGTGACTGTGATATAAATGGTGTTCTTAAATATTTACTGTAGAACAGGAAAGGGGAATGATTATAGTATTCAGACTGCACATGCAGTCAAATTTCATCTGTAGTAAACAGTGCCGACTGGAATTATCCCTCTGTACAGTTGCATGGCTTTTCTGTCACTGGGGACCCAATGTCAATAAATGAAATATCACAGTGCACAGCCATCTGTATAGTGCTGAGAGTGCAAGTCACTTCGCAGACTATTCAGGATGGGGATGTGCTCTTCAGTCTTGTCTCTAATTTAGAATTAGCAGTATCTGCAATAGTAATATTAATCTGCCTTTTGCCATGAGACTATTGGCTTAAAAAATCTTCATACAAGAAATATTCATTTGGAAGTGGGTATATCTACCCGTTCATCTGTAAACACTACACAGAAAAGCAGGGATAAATATTGGCAAACCAACAGGTAGCTGTGTGCTTCCTTATTGCTTATGAACTTGTCTGTGCTCAAGCCAATCTTGTGACAAACACACTGCTTCTGAAATGATCTGTAAACAGGCTGAGCATGGGAACTTTTCAGACAACTTGAACACAGGGCAAACAACTTTTTCTTCCATTTTGTGGAACACTATTCTAATCTTAAATTAGCAGGATGTCAGTTGACCACAAGATGAGAGCAGTGTCATCTTGTCTTCAGTGTCACTACATGGCTGATGATCACATGGTTGAGAAAAGCTTCAGTGGCACTAAAACTGTCAGTGTTGGACATAAAGTGAATATCCAGCCATGCCACCTTAAGGACCTAGGTAGTGATCAATCCAAGTGGTGCTCAGTCTGCAAGAAGGCATGTCCCCTTGGGATTTTCTATGATGATGATCTTGTCATCTTTCTGGTCTGTTAAGACCTAGCATGTACTTGGTACTGTATCTGTTATTTATAAAGCACTGATAATGAACTTGTATTGTACTCAAAGCTGGGTAGCTCGAATACATCTTCCTCCTTTACTGTATAACCTTGTAAAAGTCTTCAGCAACATATGGAAAAGATTGTGTGCCTATTAATAAACCTTAAATCCAAACACTGATAACTAGACAGTCAGCCTTTGATGCTTTTACAATGGAAATTGCGTTAATTTGGATTTCACCAAAGCCATGTCTACACTATCAAAGCGACCCATTGTTATAAGGATTGTCTGCAATGAGTGCAGCTAAATCATCTTCAGCACCAGGTGAACTGCAATGAGTGGCTAACGCTTGTTGAGTCTACCGTACATTAGCGCACAAGTGTAGAGTGTGTGTGTGTGTGTGTGTAACTTTTGAGATACAGCATTTAAAGGGGCATGGCCACTTGAAAGAAATCACGTTTGTCTGAAAATAGTGTGCGCGCGATAGTTATAGGTATAATTTACAATGGGTACAACTGAAAGATTAGGTTGTTTATTTTGTGGTTTTGGCAACACTTTGTATTGTCAGTTTCACTGTTTCCTTAGCATGAAGGCAGACTGACTATACAGGAAGGACCCTTCTATGCAGAGCCTGTAGCACCGTCTATAGTTGAAGTTGCCAGCACTTTCCCTGATAAGTTGCTCCCTATTGTTGCTTATATAATTTTTCCAAACGCTCAACTATTCGGGCTGAAATTTTTCATTGCCTGCTCTGCCTCAGGTTGATATTTCTTTAAGTTTCAGCAACTTAACTTCAGCTGATCAGCTGCTTGAGGATGAGGTTAAGGGAAAATAGTCTTGTCAATGTTAAATTATTTCCTCAGTATTCTCTTTGAAGTGCTCTAGCTCCTCCATGCTTTGGATTAAACTTAATTCCATGCAAAGGATGGATAGTGAATGAGACAAAGGGTTATAGGAAGAGAAATGATGTCCTGTTAGTTCTGAGGCACTGAACTGGGACTGAGGAGAGCTGGGTTCTGCCCCCATCTCTGCCTCTTCTATGTGGTGGATCAGACTAATATAATAAAGATTTGTGGATCATGGTGGATAATCAGCTGAATATGAGCTCCCAGTATGATGATGTGGCCAAAATGGCTAATGTGACCCTTGGATGCATAAATGGGAATCTCCAGTAGGAGTGGAAATGTTTTTACCTCTATAGCCAGCAGTGGTCACACTGTGAGAAATAGTCCAGTTCTGGTGCCCTCCGTTCAAGAAGGATGTTGGTAAATAGGAGACGGTTCAGAGGAGAGCCATGAGAATAATTAAAGGATTAGACCGCATGCCTTTATAGCAGGGATTGGCAACCTTTGGCCCGCGGCCCTCCAGGATAAGCTCCCTGGCAGGCTGGGGTGGTTTGTTTACCTGCCACGTCCGCAGGTTCGGCCGATCTCAGCTCCCACTGGCCACGGTTTGCCGCTCTAGGCCAATGGGGGCTGCAGGAAGCGGCACGGGCTGAGGGATGTGCTGGTCACTGCTTCCCACAGCCCCCACTGACCTGGAGTGGCAAACTGTGGCCAGTGGGAGCTGCAGTCGGCCAAACCTGCGGATGCAGCAGGTAAACAAACCGGCCCGGCCCCCCCCAAGGGGGTTACCCTGGTGGGCTGCGTGCCAAAGGATGCCAATCCCTGCCTTATAGCATTATTCACAAAGCTCAATCTATGTAGTTTAACAAAGAGAAGGTTAAAAGTTGACTTGATTAGTCTATAAGTACAGTACCTGCATGGGGAACAAATGTTTAATAATGGTCCCTTCAATCTAGCAGAGAAAGGTTTAACGCAATCCAGTGGCTGGAAGCTGAAGCTAGACAAATTCAGACTGGAAATAAGCTGTAGATTTTTTTTTAAATAAGTAGTTGACCACTGGAATAACTTACCATGGTTTGTTTTAGAAATACAGCCAATCTTGATTTTAAAAGATCTGCACTATGAATTATTTTGGGGAAGTTCTTTGGCCTGTATTATATATAAGTCAGACTGGATCAGTGGTTCTCAAACCTTTGTACTGGTGACCCCTTTCACATAGCAAGCCTCTGAGTACAACCTCCCCGCCTTATAAATTAAAACCACTTTTTATATATTTAACACCATTATAAATGCTGGAGGCAAAGCAGGGTTTGAGGTGGAGGCTGACAGCTTGCAGCTCCCCATGTAATAACCTCGCGACCCCCTGAGGGCTCCCGACCCCCAGTTTGAGAACCCCTGGACTAGATGATAACAATGGTCTCGTCTACCTTGGAGTCTATGAATAAGGCATATGCCCAAGGGGACTGAATGAAGGATGCGTGGACAACCCCAATTCTGCCACATTCTAGCTGTGGAGTGCTTTCCAACCCTAACCTTCTCTTGTCATAGCTTATTACATACCAATAAAATTCTCAGCAGTGGAGCAGAATAAGACTGTATGTATAACATAAAGGTTTAAAGGTACTCTCTATTCTTTTCAGGACAAGGACATATTTAAAGGGGATGCAGTGGGACTATTAAAGTTTCAAGTTGATTGTGTCTTTCTAAGCTCGTAAATATTCATTTGTCTTGAGTTGTTGTGAACCAGGCAATGTTGCATTAACTGAAGCAACCACTGAAATAACAGCATGACCATATTTTTAATACCAGTCATGTAATGTCTATAGCAATGAGAGTTTAGTCAATAAGGATGGTATGTGGATTTTCACTTTGTTTAGGACTCTCTAGAAGCTCAGGTAATTGAGGTCACTTTAGGCCAAATTGGGGAGCTTGGGAATTGAGTAATTTTGGTACATATTGTATTGGCTAAATCCTTTTGTGTTGTGTGTGAGTTATAAAGTCAGATGAATGCTTCCATGCAGTGGGCAGACTTGAGACCTTTTCATCACTCAAGACACATCTGTAAAATCAGTTTATCATCACACATCTCCCAGCAGATCACAGTGCCTTGAAGTGCTAAATCTTATCGGCATGCATTGTAGTGATAGAAATAACCTGTATACAAAGCACTCTTACTGTGTTAACAAAATTGGTAGGAACTCTGTGGTTACAGCAGTTAAGATAAGACATCGTTAATATTTCATTACTGGTGCTTTTTTGGAAATGGGATGAAATCCTGGCCCCATGGAAGTCAGTAGGTGTTTTGTCACTGACTTTACGGGGGCCAGGACTTCACCCAGGGCCTTCAAAGGTTAGGGAATAGGAAGAAAAACTTCAGTCTTGGCACAAGTCCTAGAAATGAAGGTTAGTCTCAATTACAAGTCAAATTAAGATGGTTAACCATTGCCTCTTAGAGCTACCACTAAGTTGGCTGTTCTGTTTTTAAAAGGTGTAGATATGACCTTATTGTAGCATTGAAAACTTCAATTCAAATTTTCTTTGGTGGATTTAAGGTTCAAACTGTTCTGGTTTGTCTTTGAAAAATGAATCTTCTAAAGTGCTACATGGGCTTTGGTGCTTGGTGCTGGCCTACCTGGATCTCATCATGAGGATGGTGAGAGCCTGCCCAGGTTGGCACTTTCCCAGTCATTCTCAGTTGCTGCTGCCCAAAGGCTATGCAGCAGGATGTACTAGAATCATTCAGCCATTGTGTTTGTCATTTCTGGTGTGCAGGGAACGCAATGGACTCTGATGAAAACTTCCAAAGACACACTGGCTCTTTCTCCACCATAGAAAGAGATGGGAAAGGAATCAGACTTTCACTTTCCATGGAAGATTTCTATTGGATGCAAATTTTGATCGTTTAGGGATTTTTTCAGCCAAATCTTTGTTCATCTCGCAAACTGACTTTTGTAAACCCTTCACAATAGGAATGTCTCACCCCATTTTTAAAGAAAGTCAGTCAACTAAATAACCACCCTTCTCTCTGAAAATTCCTTGCCTACAAGGGTTACAAATAACTCCTAAAATGAATGTGATTGAAAGATTAAAGGAATGTTTTTCAGGTTTACATTGTTCATGTAAGAGCACTTTGTATATAGTCAATTTTCCTGCTTCCCCTGTTAAGTCAGTCAGTTCCCTGTGTGTTTTTGGGCTTTGTGCAATAACAGGAGAAATTTTAAATTAAAAAGAAAAAAAAGGGGGGGGGGAATTGGAAATGTGATTGAAAACCTACAAAAATTGTCCGAGGGACTCTGTTCAAATGGAACACCTGAAAGTACTTTTTTTAATTGTCCGTTTCAAATTGATGTCCCTTTAAAGGGCAGCTTCCCTTTCTGTATTTGCTCTACAATGGTCCTTCTCACCATCTGCCCACATACGTGTTCATGGACACCGTGTTGAAACCTCAGTAGAGTTTGTTGACAGAAATGCAAACTGTAGAAATAGTATGTAAATTCAAAGCTGGAACTAAGATAAAAACAGCCTTGCAACTCTTCCAGGGTCTTAAGACTTTAGAGAGTTAAGAAATGATGTCCTATTCAGTTGCTGGGCTAATGCTTGCCTTTGCAGAATGGAGAAGTAAGGGTAAAGTTTCACGCTGGAATCCTGTGTTTTCTGGCTCCTGTTGGATTTAAATCAAACACATGTAATATTGTTGTGTTCACAAGGATTGTTCTTTGAGCTATCAAAGCTGAGATCTGGAAGATTAACCAGGATCTGTTACATTCCTAACTTTATTATATAATGCTAAGACCACCAATTATTAGATCAATAATTAAGCTTCTTTAGTGGAATGCAAATTATGCTTCATTCTCTACCACTCAATCTTTTCTTTTTCCAGCAATGGTTTATTAAATCTCCTCATGAAAGCAGGTGGGAAGTTAATCCTTCCAGTGTAGAGGGTATAGGATCTCTCTCCTTAGACATAGCATTTGGGCATCTCTTCTGTCTTCGGTTTGTTCTCATGAAAGAGAACTGATTATGCAGCCTCTTTCTCCACTTCAGTCTGTCAGGGTTGAATGTCTGTTTTTTTCACTTCAATATTAAACAGGAGTCACTAGTGGATTAACTTTCTAGGGCTCTCTTCTAAGAAAATGGCTTCTGATCCAGTAATGCTGGAAAATGCTTATTAAAGAAAATGAGAATCTTGGGGGGAGAACTTCCTAAAATTTTGCTAATGACTTTTTGTGGCTTGTTCACTTATTAATCATGTGTAACTATATATAGCCCTTCCTTCTCATCCCAGCACCCCCCAAAAGGCCACTGAAGTCCCTGCAAACCTGAGTTTTTAAATATCTAAGTCCTGACTCTATGCTTGTAGTGGAACAAGACAGTTATTGCAATGAGATGCTGACAATTTAAGCGTATGTCTACACTACGAAATTAGGTCGATTTCATAGAAGTTTATTTTTAGAATTCGATTTTATACAGTCGATTATGTCCACACTAAGCACATTAAGTTAGTGGAGTGCATCCTCACTACTGTGGCTAGCATCGACTTATGGAGTGGTGCACTGTGGGTAGCTATCCCAGTCTCCGCTGCCCATGGGAATTCTGGGTTAAGCTCCCAATGCCTGATGGGGCAAAAACATTGTTGCGGGTGGTTTTGGGTACATGTCATCAGTCGCCCCTCCCTCCGTGAAAGCAAGGGCAGACGATCGTTTCATGCCTTTTTTTTTCCTGGGTTACTCGCGCAGATGCCATGCTATAGCAAGCATGGAGCCCGCTCAGCTCATTGTCACCGCTGCTGTTGTGGGCAAGTCTATTGTGGGGGCTGCTCTGATTTAAGTAGCCAATACAATCATTGACGGTCTGTTATCAAGGTTAGTGACTCTGGGAAATGTGCGGGTCTTTTTAGATTTTAGGTGCATCATATTTCTGTCCTTTGTCTCTGGTGAAGAAGTCTTACAGCTGTACATTCAAGTCCGGTTGGCGCTGTAACAGCCCACAGTACTTCTGTGGTTGACACATGTAACAGGTCTGAGGCTCTTGCTCTTTTGCCTCGGCCGAGGTACCTTGCCCCACCAGGACCTCCAAGCATTCAACACAGAAGCACCTGCAGCAGCTGGCATTGCTACACAGCAGCAGCTCCTGGGTGCCTTCACAGCAGACGGTGCAGTAGGACTGCTGGCCATCCTTGTCCATGGTGTACGGCTCTACTGCTTCTGCTGCAACTCTGCTGTCCTGTGAGCTGGAGCCTTCTGCCTCAGGCTGCTCTCCCAGCCGGCAGCACCGCACAGTCGCACCTACCCCATCCTACCCCTTGCTCCCATGGCTTGTGAAGCCTAGACGGCAGTAAGGAACAGTTCAACTATTGGCTGAGCAAGTGCAGAATGGTGGTAGAATGTGCCTTTGGACGTTTAAAAGCTCGCTGGCACTGTTGGTCAGACTTCGGCACAACCAGCATTCCCATTGTTGTTGCTGTTTGCTCCATAATATCTGTGAGAGTAAGGGGGAGACGTTTATGGGGGGGTGGGAGGTTAAGGCAAATCACTTGGCATCAAATTTTGAGCAGCCAGACACCAGGGCAATTAGAAGAGCACAGCAAGGCGTGCTGCACATCAGAGAGGCTTTGAAAACCAGTTTCATGACTGGGCAGGCTTCAGTGACAGTTGTGTGTTTCTCCTTGATGCAAACCCGCCCCCTTTGTTGACGTTTAATTTCCTGTAAGACAAACACCCTCCCCCCTTCAAAATAAAGTAACTATTGTTTTGAAACCATGCATTCTTTCTTTATTAATTAAAAAAAAGAGATAATGGACAAGGTAGCCCAGGTGGGGTGCGGGAGGAGGGAAGGACAAGGCCACATGGCTTATTGTAGCCACACTAAAAATCAAACTGTTCGAATGACAGCCTTCTGTTGCTCGAGCCATTCTCTGAAGTGAAGTGGTGCCCTGGGCCTTTCTCCCTCTCTTCCCCTCCCCCAGCCGCGTTCTTGGGTGAGGAGGCTATGGAACACGAGGAGGAGGAGGGTAGGCGGTTATACAGAGAATGCAGCGGGGGGCTGTGCTCTTGTTGGCTTTCCTGCAGCTCCAACAGACGCTTCATCATGGCCGTTCGCTCCCCCATTAGCCTCAGCATGATGTTCTGCTTCTGCTCTTCGTGTTCACTTAATTCTTTCCTGGCCTCTGCCACTGAATGCCTCCAGGCATTAGGCTGTGCCCTATCAGTGCAGGAGGACTGCATGAGCTTGGAAAACATGTCATTGCGAGTGCGTTTTTTTTCATCTTCTAATCTGCAATAACTGCAGGGATGGAGATAATAGGGGGAGCGTAGAAACATTCTACACGCTACGATTCTAGGGGGACTGCATGGTCACCGTGCTGCTGAGTTCACCAAGCTGACCAAACAGGAAAAGAAACTAAAAAGTTCCCAGGGCTTTTCCTGTGTACTGGCTAGTGCACTGGAGTGCAAAGCGCTGTCCAGAGCGGTCACAATGGAGACTCTGGGATAGCTCCCGGAGGCCAATACCGTTGATTTGCGTCCGCACTACCCCAAATTTGACCCAGCAAGGTCAATTTTAGTGCTACTCCCCTCGTCGGGGAGGAGTACAGAAGTCTATTTTAAGAGCCCTTTAGGTCGATGGAACGGGGTTGGTTGTATGGACGCAGTCATTTTTAAATCGACCTAACACGGCTAAATTTGACCAGTGTAGACCAGGCCTAAGGAATGGAATCAGGAGGCCTGTTTTTGCTTCTAAATCGTAAACTAGGTTTACCTCTCGTTGTGTTTTGTGTGAACAGGGATGGCAACCCCACATTGATGCCAATTTTAAGAACATTTGGAGAAGAAATGATAAGGGTTAGAGTAGAGGACTGGATATTAGGACTCCTGAATTCTGTTCTTGAATCTGCTACTGACTCCATGGCCTTGGGGGAAAAGTCACTTAATGTGTCTGTGCCTCCACTTCCTCCTTAATAAAATGGGCATAAAACTAGCTTTCACAAGGTGTTGGGGCTTAATGCTTGTAAAGTACTTTGAGATTTTCAGATGGAAAGGTACGATGGATGGACAAAGTTGCTTTTAAAAAAGCAGAGTGACTGAAATGAACTTTGGAAAAACTAACTTCAAACTTCATGAAAACACTTCTATTAATATTGAGATTTGTGAATCTTTTTCCTTTTAAACCATCTTCTGCCTAGTTAGTGAGCCCAGCATTGCAGTGTTGTACTAATACATAAAAACCAAAATGTGAAAATGACTGTTAGTTAGCAACCAGAAAGCTAAAACTGACCAGTATGAATTTGCAGAAGCATAAAAATTAAGCTGGATTTGCACCTTGGGACAGACTTAAGGGTTTTTTTTGTGCCAAGGTGATGTGGAAAACCATTTTAATCTGTAATAGGGAGTGTCTGAGCCTGTTGTGAAAGGAGAGTAACAGGCACTTGGATTGAGGGTGATCGTTTATAGGAGCATTTGATTGATGAACATATTTTTGGCAGAACTGGTAGGATTGTCTTTAGTTAAAGTAGCCTGACACTTTCCATAACGAGCCCTGTTTTTCAGTTGCTTGCTAACCATTTGGGTTGGACATTTCCATGTTTGCTCTTTCCCTCAGGCTGACTTTTGGTTCAGTGGTTCATTCGTTTCTGAGAATGAGGGCAAGAAAAGTAGCTTTGCCAGTATTACACATTGTTCCATTGAGCTCTAGCATCCCCATCCTTTGAAGTAAGATCATGAAACTTGAAAGTAATAGTGCTGGGGTCAGATAACTGCCTTTTGCTTTCCCCCTCCCAATCATCCACTTACACATGCTCAGTAGAGCTTGTTAAAATTTCTTTGGTCATGGTGCGAGCCCCCACTGAGCCTCTTTCATGGTGGACATGGAGCTAGAGCTCCAGTCAGGGATCACAGCAGCCACAACTCCCTGTGTCTGAGAAGAAAAATTCGCTGGGTTGGGAGCTAGGAAAAGATAATGAGTTCTAGTCTTACACTCCTGGGGGAATTCTGTACCCAAAAAATAAATTCTGCACACTATTTTAAAATTCTGCAAATTTTATTTCTCAAAAGAACACTACATAATCATGCCAGTTCCAATTATTTTGGTAACTTATTTCAAAATACCTGTCAGCAAGTATGTCTGTAACAATACAGAGACACAGAAATTTCCCACCAGGAGTAGTGTGTTAAAGAAACTCTTAGGACAACCCAGTTCGTGTTTCTCTGCCTCCTCCCCGTCCTGAGCCCATCTGGGGGCCTCCCCCATCCAATACACCCTAACCCCCTACCTCCCCCAGCACCAAACCACCCTCCCCCCCACTCCTCAGAGCCCAGGGATCCAGAGGGAGAATCAGTCTGAGGCTGGGTCCCAGGCTTGTGTGGAGTTTTCTGTGTGCCGCTGTCTCCTTCCCTCAGAGGGTGCTGGGAACTGCAGTTGCTGGGACCCCTCTAGCTCTGCCCCCCACCTCGCCCCAGTAGTGTCTTCTGGGCTCTGCTGGGTCCAGCGGTCCCTAGCAGTGACCAGCAGCACTGCAGCCTATTTTGTGGGGGAAAGGAAATTCTGCATGCACAACATTAATTTCTGCAAAACTCTGCATTGCACGGATTTCCCCCAGGAGCAGTCCCTGCTTTTCCACTGACTTAATTCTGTGCACTTCACAGCCCTCACTGAGAGGGGGTCCATCTGCCTACCTTAAGAGGTAGGCAAGTATCACTTTTCCCCCTCCCTTTTCACATATGAGGGAAACTGAGAGATTGCACAAGGTCACTTCCAGTAGAACCAAGAATAAAGCTCTGTCTCTAGTATGACAGACCCAAGCCTCTTTCTTCTTAGGTGCCCTGCCCTGAATGAATGTGTGACGTTTATGTGCCTGGCTGTGCAGACCACATCTCCCACTATTCCTACAGCATCTGGAATAGAGCCAGAGATTTTCAGCATTCCTCTCTTGTCTAACAAATAGTTGTGTAAGCCATGGGCAAGTTTGTGTCAAGCCACCTTATGGTTCATCCACATAGAGGCATTAGCTACTTACTCTTTTAGCTCAAGTGGTAGAGGTCTGTGCCTTGGACCCGAGGATTCTGGGTTATAACCCTCCATGCAGAGGGTCTTCATGTTCTACATGATCTAACTTCTGTTTTTTAAGAATCTTAGGAAACTATTGTAAAGATCTTAAAAGAACATTAAGGTTGCAAAATCAGGCACTCAGACATTAAGAAATGTTAAGTTTAAGGTTGCAAGCTATAATCTTGAATTGCATGTGACATAACTTACTCGTCTAAGCATCCCTGTCTTATTCAGTGTGCAGGATGGACAGTGAATGAGGCGGTGTGTTGCATGAAGAGAAATGATTCTCTCTCTTGTGCAAAAGGCACTAGGCTAGAACTTGAGCTGGGTTCGGTTTCTGGCTCTGCCTCTAACTGCTTGTGACGGTGGGCACGACTATTGCAATGTACCAGTGCAGGAGGCCAGAATGAAAGTTGCATGATCACTCTTAATTCTGGCACTTCCTAAGTCTTGAATGCTTGACATTGCAACCCCAGTGTCTTTGGAAGTTTTCTATATTTAATATATAATTTTATTGCTCTATTTATATTCTAATTTAAGATTCCTGTCTGAAAAGACCATTGTTCTTTAGCTTGGACCATTTACCCTTACAAAGTCTGGGCACACAAATGGGGAGAACTCGTTCCTGAATGAATAAAAATTTGACACAGCCGTATTTGTTAAATGGAAGTAATAGATGCCAAGCTAGGAGTATAAGAGAGAACGCTGCTCAGTGGGCTGGAGATACTGCCTCGTTTTTATCAGTCTGCTTTTGAGCAAACTTGCAGATCTGTACCAGGAAGGGCCTGTTCTTCAGCTCGGGGTTGGCTTGGCCATGTTGGAGGCGCCTGTGAGAATGGTGTACAGTGTCATGTAGCTAACGCATCCATACTTCTCGGCTTATCGGCTGAGTCACAAGGTGCCATACCTCACTGACAGTTCCTCTGGAAATAGGATTTCTACTGAAGTTTCATCTTTAAGGTTCATTATGGTCTCTGGCAGCTCACTTTGAGCTTGTTTTGTTTGAACAGTTTAGGTGCCTCTCTTTGATCCTCTTTTTCCTATACTTGTACATTTTTAAAGGGCCATCACCAACTTGAAAACCACATTTGTCTGAAAATGTTGGACATATTATTTAAAGAGGGCCGTATAAGACACAAGAACTCTTCTTTTTTTTTTAATCAGTTTCAATAAATCAAGTTGAAACATTCTCTTTAACATTTTATCTAATTTGAGGTTAATTTCAATGTCCTCTTCTCCTCCTCTCCCCCAGCCTCTTCAACATTGTAAGCTCTAGCCTCTGGCCACTGGAAAGTGCTTCATGAAGGAGAGGAGTTTAGTCAGTGTGATGTGAGCAGCCTAGCAAAGGGGCTGCATGTTCAGTGACGCATGTTGTTACACAGCCCCATTCACAAATCCCCTGTTCGTCTGTGCTGCTTTGAGCACCCCCAGGAAAATCTCCCTGTCATGCAACGTTAGCAAGAGTAGAATTAAATCTTAGAGGATTTAGACAAGCAGCTTTTGCTGCAAAGCAAATCGGAAAATACCCCACCCGCTAAGAAAAATCCAGGTATATTTCCAGAGTGACGCATAAGACATGGCCTTAGTATTCAGACAGTTGCTTTTACTGTGAGCAAAGGGTGTTACATCTTTGGGGTCTGATCTTGTGGTGCTGAGTTCCCACTGACATCAGAGTTGTACTTGCTTACGCCTGCACTGAATTTGACTGTAGCGGTGCCAGCAGATCCTGGTACTAGGGCAGTGAAATTCTGGATCTTCTCCTTTTCCCCACTAGCACTGGATTTAGAGGAGTGTTTTGATGTACTTACCTTTAGTTCTTTCAGTCGTTAGTTTCTCAACTGGGTGTCTATCTTTTGCCCTTCCAGAAGGCCAGAATCTTTCTCTGTGGTAGCAAAATGTCTTTAGCAGTTTGAGGGGAGGAGTTTGTAGTTAGTAAATGTAACTTCTAGTCTTCAAACAGTGGTTGGTAGTAAGCAGATAGCTTGCGTCCCCTCTAGCAACACAACATAATGAAGGAAATAGTTAATGAACATATCTGTCTAATTTATCCCTCCTACATCTTTCTCATGTAGTGCAGAGGTTCTGATTTTATCATTCTGTGGAGCACTCTGTAAGGGGGAAAATCAGCAGTATTTCAGTTCCACTTAAATTCCCTACTCCTTTCTGTCTGCTACAGTGTTCTTGTGAGCAATGCACTGGGTCTCCCTGCCCCACCGGATGTTTCTAGAACCACTGGGGAGCGGGGGGTGGAATTCCGGAAGTATTACCACAGGCAGTGGAGATCAAAGTGTGGTTAGTATGGAAAGATGTTGCCCGGTGCTAATCTCCAGGACCACTGGGTACAGGGTTTTTGTTTGGTTAGTTTGTGATACTTTGTCAGTTGAGTGAAGGTCTTCGATTTGGCTGCAGGTTCTTTGTTCATTCCTAACTCCAGGGTCAGCCATAGCCGCATACTGTCATGCTAACTCTGTAGCTGAGGACTAGCCACCTCCTCAAAGGCTGTTGGTGGTCAAGTGTCAGAGGGCACTAGGTGGGTTGATTTGCTGTCGCTTGAGGAAACCCCCTCCACCAGCGCTAGCCCCCTCTGCAGTGCAAAGCCGGGAGGTTTGGAATTGAGCCTTGTGCACCTAATCCCACTGGAACATGTACCATTACAAAAGGGGTGTGTCTGGGGAAATAGAGTAGAGTGGTATCTAAGGGGAGAATAACTGCTTTCCCAAGCAGTCTGTGATGCCAGGTAGGTTGGTGGAACTCATGAACTCACTAAATCTTCCCCTTTATTAACATGTTAGAAGGAAGAGACCAGCGGAGACACTGCAGATCAGTTTCTCTCCCTGCCCAGAGGTTTTAAAGCTGCTTACGCCTTGCTTTCCTGCAGGAATCCATGGTTTGTTTTGAAGTATCAATGCTTTGCTAAAGTGTGTGGATCTGACAGGGAGGGGAATTTAATTCTGAGCTGAGTTATAAGGCCTTTGACTATATCAGCTCTTGTCAGGCTTCTCCAGGTCAGCTTCAGGCTTCAATATAGTGTCAGGAATAGGTTGTCTGGGGTCTTGTGGGACAGTTGGAGACCCCTTTGTTAATTGTCCAACATGCTGCTTGTGGTTCTGATGGAATCTGCTGATGGTCAGTTTAGCCTGTCCTTTTAGTCTAACCAAAGGAGCAGCGTGGTTCTTGTTCTACCTCCTGCTGCCTCCATTCTTGAAAGAGATGGGTAAAGTAGCTGTGATTTGTATTAAATACTAAAGCTGTAGGGTCTGCCCAGTTAACTCCAGTGATCAAATGAGGAAGCTCAGTGTCTGTTGTTTTGGGGTCCTAGTGTCATGTGGCAGGAGCAGAGATGGTCTAGACAGTACATTTCTCTCCTGGGTAGATTGAGGAGAGTGCATTCTTGCTCTTGAGTGAGATTCTCCTCTTCCCCCACACCCCGGGATAGCTTTTGAGCATTCAGAATGATATTGATTGGCTCTGGAGACATCCATTGCGGGATGTCCAAGGACCTTATTTCCTCTGCTACAAATCAACATGGCAGTATAATGTGCTGCTAAGGTGTGTCTGTCAAAGGGCATTGGATATGTCATAGATGTAGGAAGATGGGTTTCTGTCTCAAAGAGTTTACAGTTCTTATACAACCCTCATTGTGGGATAAAAGAGATCCAATGGTGTTGACTACCTCAAATTAGTCTGTAGGTCAAAATTTGCCAATAGTGAATGCTTGATTTTGGAGGTTGTAATAATGGGAAGCCAAGGATTAGGAAAAGGATTCCATTTCTTCACCACTGACTCATTGGTTGACCTTTGGGAAAGTCACTCCCATATCTGCCTGTCGTTTCCCATCTGTAAACTGGTGACAACACAGGTGTGTTAAGAAATTTTCTTGATTAATCTCTGAAATCCTCCAATGACAGGTGGCATAGAAGTGGAAAGAAGTACTATTTTTGGTTAAAATCTGCACTTCATCTTTAGTGGTGGTAAACTGTATTGCAAAAGTTAAATGTCTGAACGTACCACTGGATTACATAATGATACAGCTGAATGTGAAGCAGTGTACTCTGCGACTAGGTATTGTGTATGTTCTTCTTGATTAGATTTTTGATTCATTTTCCAGATGACCTATCATACAGTTCATGCTAAGCTCTCTGAAAAGCCCTTCCTAGCCATGCAGCTGATTTAAAACAGTAAAATAGCTCATTGTTTTAAATTTCACTGCATTTGTTCTGCTTATTCAGAGCTGGAACTGGCCTCTCTGCTGTAAATGTTTCCTGGTTCGTTGTCAAGGAGACATTTTAACACAGTATGTATTAGCTCAGCAGTTCCCGCTGTGGGAGGAATGCCCCGTTGTAGTGAGTCAGGAGAGAAAGAGCATACCCTATGGTGAGAAGTAGTCTAGGCTTGGAGTAGGATGAGTTAATTGCTATCCTGAATCACCTTGTGATCCTGGATAACAGCAGATTATTTCCTGTGACAGCATGAGTTTCTGCTGAAGAACTTCTTAGAAATAGCCTGGTTAGATGCCTTTTTTTACTGCAGAAGTATCCTGTTTGTTGCAGTCATTTATACTAAAGAGATTCCTTGAGCAAGGCATCTTATTCCATAGCTCTGGTTATGCTGTATAATGTAGTGTGCAATGATTAGCTCAAAGAATATATGGCTACAGTTCAGCTGGTGGTCTCCTTCCTATAGGAGTGAGTTCAGGAAATGATTGTAGAGTCACAGGGGAGCTCTTTCCTCTGGTCCTAGGTTCACGCAGTGTAAGTCTCTCATGCGATAGGGCAGGAAGTCTAGATATCATAGAACTGGAAGGGACCTCAAGAGGTCATCTAGTCCAGTCCCCTGCACTCAAGGCAGGACTCAGTATTATCTAGACCATCCCTGACAGGTGTTTGTCCAACCTGCTCTTAAAAATCCCCAATGACGGAGATTCCACAACCTCCCTGGGCAATTTATTCCAGTGCTTAACCACCCTGACAGTTCGGAATTTTTTTTCCAAAAGTCCAGCCTAAACCGTTCTTGCTGCAATTTAAACCCATTGTTTCTTGTCCTATCCTCAGAGATTAAGAAGAAAAAATTTTCTCCCTCCTCCTTGTAACAACCTTTTATGTACTTGAAAACATTATCATGTCCCCTCTGTTGTCTCTTCTCCAGACTAAACAAACCCAATTTTTTCAGTCTTCCCTCACAGGTCAAGTTTTGTAGACCTTTAATCGTTTTTGTTGCTCTTCTTTGGACTTTCTCCAATTTGTCCACGTCTTTCCTGAATTGTGGCGCCCAGAACTGGACACAATACTCCAGTTGAGGGCTAATCAGTGCTGAATAGAGCAGAATTACTTCTCGTGTCTTGCTTACAACACTCCTGCTAATACATCCCAGAATGTTTGCTTTTTTTGTAGCAGCATTACACTGTTGACTCATATTTAGCTTGTGATCCACTATGACCCCCAGACCCCTTTCCGCAGTACTCCTTCCTAGGCAGTCATTGCCCATTTTGTATGTGTGCAACTGATTGTTCCTTCCTAAGTAGAGTACTTTGCATTTGTCCTTATTGAATTTCATCCTATGTACTTCAGACCATTTCTCGAGTTTGTCCAGATCATTTCATCCTATCCTCCAAAGCACTTGCAACCCCTCCCAGCTTGGTATCGTCCGCAACCTTTATAAGTGTACTCTCTATGCCATTTTCTAAATCATTGATGAAGATATTGAACAGAACTGGACCCAGAACTGATCCCTGCAGGACCCCACTCGTTATACCCTTCCAGCATGACTGTGAACCCCTGATAACTACTCTCTGGGAACGATTTTCCAACCAGTTATGCATCCACCTCATAGTAGCTCCATCTAGGTTGTATTTCCCTTGTTTGTTTGTGAGAAGGTCATGCAAGACCATATCAAAAGCCTTACTAAAGTCTAGATATATCACCTCTACCGCTTCTCCCCCCTCCCCCATCCACAAGGCTTGTTACCCTATCAAAGTAAGCTATCAGTTGGTTTGACACTTTTTTGTTCTTGACAAATCCATGCTGACTGTTATTTATCACCTTATCTTCTAGGTGTTTGCAAATTGATTGCTTAATTATTTGCTCCACTATCTTTCTGGGTACAGAAGTTAAGCTGACTGGTCTGTAATTCCCCAGGTTTTCCTTATTTCCCTTTTTATAGGTCCACTATTTTTGCCCTTTTCCCAGTCTTCTGGAATGTCTCACATCTTCCATGACTTTTCAAAGATAATTGCTAATGGCTTAGATATCTCCTCAGTCAGCTCCTTGAGTATTCTAGGATACATTTAATCAGGCCCTGGTGACTTGAAGACATCTAACTTGTCTAAATAATTTTTGACTTGTTCTTTCCCTTTTTAGGATTTTAGATTCTGATCCTACCTCTTTTTCACTGGCATTCACTATGTTAGGCATCCAGTCACCACGAACCTTTTTGGTGAAAACCGAAACAAAAATCATTAAGCACCTCTGCCATATCCACATTTTCTGTTATTGTCTTCCCCCCTCCATTGAGTAACGGGCCTACTCTGTCCTTGGTCTTCCTCTTGCTTCTAATGTATTTGTAGAATGTTTTGTTGTTTCCTTTTATGTTCTAGCTAGGTTGATCTCATTTTGTGCCTTGGCTTGTCTAATTTTATCCCTACATACTTGTGTTATTTGTTTATATTCATCCTTTGTAATTTGACCAAGTTTCCACTTTTTGTAGGACTCTTTTTTTGAGTTTTAGATCATTGAAGATCTCCTGGTTAAGCCAGGGTGGTCTCTTGCCATACTTCCCATCTTTCCTACTCAGTGGGATAGTTTGCTCTTTTGGCCTTAATAATGTCTCTTTGAAAAACTGCCAACTGTCTTCAATTGTTTTTCCCTTTAGACTTGCTTCCCATGGGATTTTACCTACCAACACCCTGAGTTTGCTAAAGTCTGCCTCCTTGAAATCCATTGTCTTTATTGTGCTGTTCTCCCTCCTACCATTCCTTAGAATCATGAAGTCTACCATTTCATGATCACTTTCACCCAAGTTGCCTTCCACTTTCAAATTCTCAACCAGTTAGAATCATAGAATATCAGGGTTGGAAGGGACCCCTGAAGGTCATCTAGTCCAACCCCCTGCTCGAAGCAGGACCAATTCCCAGTTCTTCCCTATTTGTCAAAATCAAATCTAGAACAGCCTCTTCTCCCTCTCCCCCCCCCCCCCAGTAGCTTTCTCCACCTTCTGAAATAAAAAATAGTCTCCAATACATTCCAAGAACTTGTTGGATAATCTGTCCCCTGCTGTGTTGTTTTTCCTAATAGATGTCTGGGTAGCTGAAGTCCCCCATCACCACCAAGTCCTGGGCTTTGGATGATTTTGTTAGTTGTTTAAAAAAAGCCTCATCCACTTCTTCTTGGTTTGGTTTGGTCTGTAGTAGACCCCAACCATGACATCACCCTTGTTTTTTTACCCCTTTTATCATTACCCAGAGACTTTCAACAAGTCTGTCTCTTATTTCTATCTCAACCTCAATCCAAGTTTGTACATTTTTAATATAAGGCAACACCTCCTCCCTTTTTTCCCTGCCTGCCCTTCCTGAGCAAGCTGTACCCTTCTGTACCAATATTCCCATCATGCGGATTATCCCACCAAGTTTCCGTGATGCCAGCTATTTCATAATTGTGTGTGTTTACTAGCATTTCGAGTTCTTCCTGCTTATTCCCCATATTTCTCACATTAGCACTCAGACATCTACGATACTGATTTGATTTCCCTCTCCCCACTCCCAGTTCTGTGTTGTCTCTCCCTTATTTCTGCTATAACAGCCCATGCTCCCCACAAAGTCCGATCCTTCTCCCAGGTCTCCGTATTTTTTGACTTGCCTGTGGGCTTTGGTGACCTGCCCCCTTCGAACCTAATTTAAAGCCCTCCTCACTAGGTTAGCCAGTCTGTAGCCAAATATGGGGGAGTTCACAGCTATAGACTGTGCCAGCAAGAGGCCCTAAAATGAGTGTCCTGGGATTCTTGAAGCTACCCCAGTCCCACTTTATCTTGAGAGAGACCATGTACAGTGTGGTATAGAAACTGTTCTGGGGGGCTCAGAGCTCTCTGCTGTTGCTACATAGTAATATTTATATTACGGTAGCACCCAAAGGCCCCAGCCCAGATCAGAGCCCCTTTTTGCTAGGTGTTGTACAAACAGATATAAGAAGACATTTTTCTGCCCTGAAGAGCCTACCATCAAAATAGGCAAGACAAAGGGTGTGGGAAAGAGATTAATCTATTCTGAGGCCAGATAGGAGCATTATGATCATCTAGTGTGACCTCCTGTGTAAACAGGTCGGAGAATTGCCCCACAATAATTCCTAGAGCAGGTCGTTTAGAACAGGCGTTCTCAGCCTTTTTCTTTCTGAGGCCCTCCAACATGCTATAAAGACTCCACAGCCCACCTGTGCCACAACAACCATCTGCATATAAAAGGCAGGGCCAGTATTAGGGGGTAGCAAGCAGGGCAATTGCCTGGGGCCCCCCACCACAGGAGGCCCTGTGGAGCAAAGTTGCTCTGGCTTCAGCTTCAGCCCATGCAGTGGGATTTCAGCTTTCTGCCCTGGGCCACAGTAAGTCTAATGCTGGCCCTGCTTGGCGGACCCCCTGAAACCTGCTTGGGGCCCCCCAGTGGTCCCCAGACCCCTGGTTGAGAACCACAGTCAAATCACTCAAATCAATAACCTGTCTTCATTGTTTACCGCTCCAACAATTTTTGTCATCTGCCAACTTTATCAATGATTTCACTTTTCTTCCAGGTCATTGATAAAATTGATAAGTAGAGTAGGGCCAAGAACCGATCCCTGTGGGATGCCACTGGAAACACACATGCTCTATGACAGTTCCCCATTTATGGTTACATTTTGAGATCTTTATCAGCCATATTTGTAATCTCATTAAAAAAATCAAGTTAGTTTGACAGGATCTATTACCCTTAAACCCATGTTAATTTGCATTAATTACATTACCCTCCTTTAATTCTTTATTAATAGAGTCCTGAATCAGCAGCTCCATTATCTTACCCAGGATTGGTATCAGGATGACAGGCCTATAATTATTCGGGTCATCCTGTTTACCCATTTTAAAAATTAACACAACATTCGCTTTCTTCCAGGCTTCTAGAACTCCTCCAATGCTCCAAGACTTATTGAAAATAAACATTAATGATCCATCGAGTTCCCCAGCCAGCTCTCTAAAAATTCTTGGATGCAAGTTATCTGGACCTGCTGATTTTAAAAATGTCTAACTTTAGTAGCTTCTGATTAACATCCTCCAAAGATTACTAGCTGAATGGAATGTTATCACCATACAATGAGAATATATCTGTTTTCCTCAAATATAGAACTAATATTTATTGAACACTTTGCATTTTCTACATTATTATTGATAATTCTACCACCTACATTGAGTAATGGACCAATACCATTGGCAGGATTCTTTTTATTATTGTCCTTAACTCTGCTGGCTATAGATTTTTCCTTGTCCCTTTCCTTCCCTTATCAATTTTCTACAGTACTTAACTTCTCATTTATATTCATTACTATTAATTTCCCCTTTCTTCCATTCGTTATATTATTATTTTTTATTTGTTACAGCTGCCCTCATTTCCTCTCTAAACCAGGTCAGTTTTTTAACCAGCACGGCCTTCTTCCTTGATTACGGGTTTGTGGCTTTTGGGATATCTGGTATTCATTCTCATTTTTCTGATTAAATTCTTCCCTGAGCTGATTTGGCTCACAATTGTCTTCAGCTTTGTGAAATTCACCCTATTAAAGCACCGTGTGTGTATATATATATATTTTACTGGTCTGGACTTCATTCAACTTGCACATTATAAATGTGATCAAGTCTTGAACACTTGTACACAAGCTAATATTAATTTTTAGTTCAATGATCAGTTCCTATTTATCTGTTAGGACAACGTCTAATATCGAATTGTCCTGTGTTGGCTACAACACTTTGAGTTAAGAAATTGTCATGTGTAATATTTAGAAATTCCAAGGATGTTTTAGTACTGGCAACATGAGACTTCCAGCATATGTCACTCCAGTTGAAGTCCCCCATGATCACATAGCTTTTTCCTCTACACTTTATAGATAGGCGCATAAGGTAGCAGTCATCCTGTTTCTTAGTGTGATTTGGTTGTCAGTACCAACTAATACCCGACCTTGTATTGTATCTGTTTGAATGCTTATGGATCAATATTCTGTATTATTTTCTTCTGAATTATCAGTTACTCAGAAACAGGGCAATGGCATTTTTGACAGTGCCACTCTTCCTCCCGCTTTGTCCACTCAATCCTTCTTAAATAGGTTTTAACCATAGATTTTCACATTCCAGTTGTGCAGAACATTCACCAGGTTTCTGTAATATCACCTAGATCGAATCTACGTTCACAAATGAGCAATTCCAGTTCTTCTTTGTCATCCTAGCGTTGGTGTATCGGCAATTCCAGAATGCCTTCTCTTCATGTCCTTTGATTCCTTGATTAATATTGTTCTCAGCATCTTGATTTGTGCCAGCGAAGAGTTTATATTTTCCTCTTTCGTTATTCGTTTAACCCCTTCCTGACTTTTCTGACCAGTCTGTTCCCAAGGTGATTGGTCCCGTTCTAGTGGGGTGGAGTCCATCCAAACTATCTAGCCCCCTCTCTCCATAGAAGGTGGACCAACATTCCACAAAACAAACCTCTACTCCACTTTACTGAGTCAGCGATTGACTTTCATAATCTTCTGACTTCTGTCTTCCTTCGCTCGTGGGATAGGAAGGATCTTGAAGAGGATTGCATGGATATTCTTCAGCACACTTGTGTGCAACATACAATCAGAGTGTAGAGGATGTTGGTTGGCAAATGGCATGGTAGTTCCACCTGGTGGTGGTGGTGGTTGGTTTTTTACATACTGTGAGGGAGCTGAAGAATTAATAGGAGTAGAGGAGGGAAGAAAGGGAGGATAAAGAGGGGAGTATGGAGGACCAAGCAGTTGAAGCTGTAGTGGTGGGACTGGGAGGTAGCTGGACGTTCTCCCTCTCTGCTGATGGGTCGTTTACTCCAGAGGCCAAATTGAAGTAAGTAGTCTGATACCTCCACTCATGTCTGGGGGCCTCTGAAAGTCTCCTGTGAAGCCTGCTCCAGCCAGTGGCTATGGAAAGCTGGATGCTACTCAGTTCTACCCTCTTCGATACAGCTTGCTTGGATGGTAAGCTCTCCAGGGCTTGAGCTGTGTGGTACTTATAATGCACCATGCTCACTTATGGTGCTGTAGAATGCCTCATCTAAACACAGAGCTGAACTAGTGTGGCTTGTTAGTTAAACAGGTGCAACTCCTATGTATAGACAGGCCTAAAGTAACTCACTGAATTGTCCTGAATGCTCTAGGGGAGAATGGATTCATTTCAGTATATAAAGTTTGCTTGCCTTTTACAGGCTCATCTTATGTTGTCTTTCCCCCTTAATGAGTACAACCTCTCAAATTGCTTTACTTCACTGATTCTGTAAGCTCACAAATGGCATAAACTGCGGAATTTTCTTTGTTCTGGGTACAGTTAGCCACAGCAGCTCCTCGCAGGGATGTGCTGTATTTTTTTTTTAAATAGTGGGTTACTTTACGTATATCATCCTCAGCAAGCTGTGTTGCTTTTTAAAGGGAAGTCTTATCTATTTAACAAGGTAAAGTAGGTCATTGTAGGTCTCTGGGAAGGCCAGTTTGTAAATAGCTTCCCCTTCAGAGTGATGTTACTCTGTTTTCCCTCTAATTACTGCCCTCCTGCTGTGCCGCTGGGTAGGAACTGAGACTGCATGTTGTGGGGACAAGATGGAGGCGCTCTGAGGTTGGCTTCATCCCAGTCCACTTCTTTCCATTTGATGCATTCTGAATGCCAGCACTGATTTCTCTTCTACAACCTAGCCTGGCTGGCTTGCCTACTTAGGATGCTTATGAGTCTCAGCGTGAAGTCCTTTTTTGGCATCTTTTCCGAATTGCTTTTTCCTTAATTTCTTTTAAGATCAGTCTCTAATGGAAAAGAACAGCATCGTGCCGTCTCTTAAGATGGATATTTCATTTCCAGTACTTCCCACCATATTTCTCTTAACATGTCTGTGTGTTTTCATTCCCTTTTTATAGCTCATACCTCTGCGCTCTCCACTTTCTCTTCCAGTGCTTTGTAATGTAATACATTGACCAGAACAAGCTGCAGTTAGAACTGACCTTACAAGCAATCTTCACATCCTTGATGCTCTCTTTGCTTCTCCATATTGTCTAGACAGGTTAAGAATGTGCATGGTTCTTTGGTATATAGGCAATTCAAGAATTCCTTCTCTTCATGTCCTTTGGTTCCTTGATTAATGTTGTTCTCAACATCTCAATTTTGTGCCATCTGAGTGCTCATATCTTCCCTCTTTTTACCCTCCCATTTTACTAGTTTAACCCCCTCCTCATACAATCATCTTCCTCCTGCAATTCAGTTTCATTCAGAGCAGATTGAACAAACATAAAAATGTTTTGTGTACATGCATTACATTATAGTAGCATAACATACAATCTTCTAGTTGATTGGAAAGGGTCAGCACTGAAGAAATGTCAGGATTTTAAATGTCACTGCTAGTCACAAAATAAAAATGTAGTCCAGTGCTTTCAGACACTATCTTCCAAAGTTCAGCTATGTTGCGACTGCTAAAATGGACAACCAGTGTTGATCAGCCAAAAGTCTTTTATGCACCGTCTATTGCATTTTTTTTCTGGTGTTATCAATATAACTTCCTAATAAAAGGATAATCATAGAATCATAGAATATCAGGGCTGGAAGAGACCTCAGGAGGTCATCTAGTCCAACCCCCTGCTCAAAGCAGGACCAATCCCCAATTTTTGCCCCAGGTCCCTAAATGGCCCCCTCAAGGATTGAACTCACAGCCCTGGGTTTAGCAGGCCAATGGTCAAATCACTGAGCTATCCCTCCCCCCACCACTAAGTGGCATTTCATATTCAGGAGTGTACTTATTTACTGACATCTGAGGTTGATTGTAACAACAAATGAGTCCTCGGTAAATTCACCAGCTACTCAAGCTTTACTTCCTTGGCCTTACCCTGCAGAACATCACAGTAGCAATAACATTGGTAGTAGTAGGGGTATCTTCATTATAAGACCCTATTATCAGATGTCTGTAAAATGTTCTGAAGGAGTTACCCTTAGATAGAAACTTCTTGTGACTCTTAGCTCAGAAGTGAACATTTTTGGTGGCTTTGTCAAATTTCTATCTAGCTGCTTTTGAAGGAATAGCTTTGAAAATTTCTTCTTTAGTCGTTTAGCTTTTCAAGTTTCTCCTTTGTGCTTAAATAACTGAAAAACTTAATTTTAAAACTTCAGTCTTTACATAGGTTTTGGCCAATGAGGGCCTTTTTGCCTTTACTGAAATTTGGCTTAGAAACGGCATATGGGTAGTCTTCGGATTTTTTTAGGCTATGTCGATACTACACACCTTTTAGCAACACAGCTGTGCCATTACAGCCGTACCACTAAAAGGTGCGCAGTGTAGTCACTCTTTGTCAGCAGGGGAGAGCTCTCATGCTGACAAAATAAATCCACCCCCACTGAGAGGTGGGAGCTTTGTCGGTGGGAGAGCTCTCCCGCTGACACAGCGCTGTTCGCACTGACGCTTTTTGTTGGTAAAACTTTTGTCGTTGGCGGGGGGGGGGGTGTTTTTCACATCCCCTGAATGACAGAAGTTTTACCGATGAAAGTGTGGTGTAGACAACGCCTCCTATACATGCACACACCCAGCTGTAGACTCTTGGGAAGGCAGCATGGTCTGGGAGGCAGAAGCACTGGGTTCTATTTCTGCCTCTGCCAGTGACCTGCTGGGTGATCTTGGACATGTTCCTTCACTTGTCTCCATCTGTAAAATGGGAGTAGTTCTGAAATCTCTTTGTAAAGTGCTTTGAGACCTGTGAATAGACTAAGCTAACCTAGGGCTAAGCTAAATAAGATTCTTGAACCTATTTAGATTGAATTGTCTTGGGACTTTACAACTCTTTACAGCCTTTTTTCATTGCCATGTTTACTGGAAAAGTCGTGGAGCACACCACGGTTAAGTATTCAACTTAAACACCCTGCACAGTGAGGGAAAAATTGTGGCTGCATTGGGAAAACATCTGATTACCTTTACCCCTCTAAAAATCCCCCAAAACAAAACCACCTTCTCTGAAACATCTGATCTGTTTTGGCTGAAACTTTCCAAATAAATTTACCCTGAGATAGACACCTAGCATAAAGAATTTCAACCCAATTGCTTAGTTTGGCAAACGCTTTATAAGCATCGGGACAGTAATGGAAAGGGTTAGGCAACCTTAGCTGTGTTGCCACTGGCTCCTATCATAATACTTAATAGAAATGTATTCAATTGTTTTTTCCTGATGTGACGTCTCAACCCAAACGTTACCAGTTTGCCACCTGTTAAGTTTACCCTGTGTCTCCTTCCATGCATTCTCCCAGCTGTACAACTAGGGCCGGAAGTTGGCCCACAAATAAATCAGCGAGGAGGTTCAGCCCATTAGAACTTAGTGCACCTGCGTTTAGCACAGTGCAGTTATATTGTACTGCACTAGGGCATCCAATCCACTGGCTCTTTGAGTTAATTCCTATGAAAGCTTTGCAGTCGTCATTTAAATCTTTAAGTGTTGCCTCATTTTTCCACCTGAGTACAGTCGTGGCTGTTCAGCGGCCTTTGGAGCAGACAACTAAAGTTAAGATGTTTTCTGTCATTGATTATCTAGGTGCCAATCTTTATGGCAGTGAGTCTCAAACTCACATTAGGGAGCAAGTGTGAAGAGTTTGCTTTATGGCCTATTTCTCTTCTATAAAGGATTGTTTTGGCACCCTAGAATCTCCTACTATAGAACTTGTGAGTGAAACCAGTTTCAGTTAAGGTGTTTACTTTTATATAGATTCTAGTATTAAATTAAATCAAAACGAGTGAATTATTCTATAAATAAAAATAAAATCAGTTTTCTTTTTTTATATTTAGCTGCAGTTTTTTCATTAGAACCCCAGAATGTGGCAGGATTCTCTTTAAAGGGGCATTTGACATCTGATATGCTAGGTCAGCTGTAAATTACAACTGTGGCCAAGATTTCCAAAAGAATGTAAGGGAGTGGGGCACCCCATATAGGTAGCTTTGAAAATTCAGCCTGTATCCTGTCCTGCTGATGTTTTGTGGGCCACTTACTGGTGGTGTATGTGAGTGTCGTAGGTAGCTATAGATCAATCTGGATGTTGCTCAACTGCAAGGAGGATACGTCCTTTGGGACTTGCCTTGATGGTGAAGAAGTAGGATGCAAATAATAAATTGGGTTGTTTAAAAGTACTTTAACTTGTGCTTATTTGTTAACGAAACAACTAATTTTCTCTTCCAGTGTGTCTAGTCTCAGTTTAAATACCCATGATTTTTCAAGGAAGTTACAGTATAAATGAATGCTAAAAGTGGAAGTCGGCTCCCAGAATCTCTCTCTGTATAGCTCTGTAAATGTGCATGGTGCTTTCAGAAATAAATTCAGTCCTTGCCCCAAGGAGTGCTTATATTGGAAGAACAAGAAATTGTGACAGCAGCCAGAGGAAGAGTCAGGGAAGGGGTAAGGGTTAAATCAAACAGAGATGGGAGTTGCATTGTGCTGCAATCAGAATTCTCAGCTCTGAATGTTTTGGGGGGCGGGGTGCCGCCCTTTTTTTTTTTTTGATTGGGATAGGACAGCAGCAAGTCAAATGTACAGAACATACATTGCCTTTAAAAACAAGGGCTGAGATGGAGACAGGCAGAGAGTTGGAGTTACAGTAGAGTACCCTTGTATGAAGTGGCTGTCTTGAAAATGGCCCAGTGTGATTATGGATTTCTCGAGTTACATTGAGTAAGACGGTTTCAATTAGCTTGTTCAGTGTGGAAACTTCTAAAGGAGAGCTCCAACTCATCCATAAACCCAAGTGCTGTGTTTCGTGGCTGTATTACGCCTGGAGCTAGAGTTAAGTCAGTTTTTTTCCACCAGGCCATCTGTCAGCTTACTTAGGAGATAAGCACAGCCAAATGCTGCACGCTGAGTAGCCAATGGAATCCTTTCGATTTCTGCACAGACAGAAAGCCTGTTTATTTTGAAAGCCGATTTTTACTGTCAATGCTGTTGTCCCCCAAAACGAAATTTGTTCCAAAGAGCCGTGATCCCTTGCCCTAGGTGGCTGTTTTGATCACCCCTACTCCAGACAATGTGTGGACTCCGCACTTGGAACACAGACAACATTAGACACTCCAGATGCTGAGCACTAAAGCAGCTTATGGTAATTATCACAAAATTAAAGATAATCTCTTGCTCTGGAATTCGGACAATGTGCAGAAAGATTAACTCCTGTGGAATACAAAGCTGTAGCAGAAGGGGCCTTAGCCTTTACCTTCCTACAGTCAGCATAGAAAACATAGCCTCTCTGGCTCAAATCCTGCTCTGTTACACTGTGCACCTCCATTGATTTCAACAAGGCTATGCTGGTGTAACTGGGAACAGAATCTGGCCCTTTGAATCATGCCTTTGAGTAGATGGCGTGTTTGTTGGCATTGAGAAGAGGGGCCTTGTCCTGAGGAACTTACAATCTGGATAGGCAGCACAGGCACACAGGAGACCATGTTGTGACCTAGAATGGTTGTGAAAGGATTTTCTGTCTGCTCATCGTCCTAGCGGAGGTTAGTCCTGTGAGCTCTGAAGTGAGAGTGAGCGATACGATTTATGCAAAGAACAGTATTGGTTACTGAAGAAAGTGCAGTGGAATGGAATCCAGGGCCCTTCTGCTCATCCTTCCTACTGGTCATTTACCTGTTGCACTTGGGGGAGTTTTTTAAAAAATAAATGAATAAGATATTTGGTTCTGTTTGCCTAGGGCAATCTACCTACGGCTGGTTCAGCTCTAGCTGTGCTAGCAACATCGGGAGCCCGGGGGTGGTCAGCCTGCCATCACCATTCAAAGCATCAGCTTGCCTAGACCTGCTCCGTGGAAGCCGCTGTAGGCCTGTTGATGCCAGGTCTCCTCATATTTTTAACACAGGATCTGGGCCATAGATGCAGTGGTAAACTTTTATATTTAAATATTCCTAGTGAAAACCAAGCCACTGAGATCATCTTCCAGCATGTGTTCAGAAAGGGCCCAGCCCCAGGTGGCCAGTAGGAAGCGCTCTTCTTTCTGTTTGTTTCCTGAAATATAACCAAAGGGAGCCCTTGTCATAGGACCCTGTAGGTGCATTGTTGTGGGGTCAGCACGGTATTAGGATGTTCCTGCTAATCTCAAATTCTTGTTAATACTAATTTTGAACCAGATCTTGTAGTACTGCCACTTGGTTGAAAATCTCTGAGCTCTTCAAGAAGGGTGGGTATGGCACATCCCAGCTTACTGACAGCATCCCCTCTTTTTCTGAAGAGCTTTCGGGTCAAGTTGCGTTAGTTCCCATAACGTCTGATGGAATGGGAAAGTCTGATCAGCAGCGCTGGCTCCCTTGGCCTGCACTGCTCCATGCTGGCATGTCATGAGTCCTAAAGAATTGGACAGAAACATCCTCTTGCTCCTCCTGCCTTGCTGAAACAGCTACTCCCTTAGACTTTAGGAAATCTGCATTTAGGCCATGAGCAGGAGCTGCATCAGTTACATGTCTGTCTGGTGGTTCAAGGGCAGGTTAAGTGGGAAGGGGTGGCTGCAGGTATGGAGCCTTTGTTCTGTGCAGAATGAATTTCAGTGTTCTGCTTTGCAGCATGAAATCCTTCATTTAGAAGGATTAAGGATTGTTCAATAGTCTGCTGATCCTATCGTTCCTGTAAACCTGGAAGCATGTACAAGGCCTGTGTCTCTCTCAAACCAGGTAACTGAAAGTAGGTAACGCTAGTTAAGCAGCCTCACAGTGAAATCCATTATTTCTTTTTAAAAAGGGCTTTTCCCTCCCATTTAGCACATTGGCTCTTCCAGCAGAACTCTCTATTTAAGGAGATGATTACTTAACTTGCAAGCCTTTAGGGCAGCTCTGCAGGGGTGTGCTGTATTGCTGAAAGGGCTCCTCTGTGAGCAGCTCTTGATGCTTGAAGTCATCCAGGGTCAGCTTCATGAAAGCCAGAATTCTCCAGAATTAGGGGCGGTTGAGCTGTTGATATGTGCACATAACTGCTTGGGTTTTTTTGTTTTTTGGGGTTTTTTTCCTTTGAATGAAAATTTAGTAGCGCTGCATTAGCCCATTGCAAAGGCCCCTTGTTCTGTTAGCGTGCTCTGGTTCAGACAGCAAAGGGGGCTGTTCTCATTTAGAAACGTGCATGGCTCACTCTGCAAAGTTTGACTACAGATAAGGTGGGAAAAGGATGGGCTTGTGTTAAGGTGCTAGTGGGACATGCTCAGACTTTGCCTTTCTGTGTGACCTTAGGCAAGTCATTTAATCTGTGCCTCAGTTCCTTGTCTGTAAAATGGGAATAATACTTCCTTCTTCACCAGGGTGCTGTGAAAGCTAATACATTAGTGTGCTTGGGGTTCTTTAAGTAGATCTGGGGCTCAATTCAGACCAGTCTTTCCTCTTGTTGAGCATCTAGAAGAGAGCATCATAAAAGCCTCTTTGGGCTTTAATTAAATAATTATTCAGCATAGCACAGTCCCATTACTAGAGGAGCAGCAAGAAGTAGGGGAAAGTTATGTCAATGTAACACCTTTAGAGTAAAAACCCCACCGACAGCTAGGAAAGAAGACATGGGCAACCTATGAGCTTCTAAAAGCCAAGTTGTCCAGGCTTGTTCTTTAACTTGGGACCCCTGCACTTGCAGAAATGAAAGCTGGGCAAAACTTACTGCCTTGTTTCTTCTGACTATTTGCTTGATTGATCAGCTGTTGGGATAAATGCACCTGCTAAGAGCCTGTGACCATCCTCCTACTGACCTACTGTTCTTCTCTCCTCAGGTCTGGCACTGAAGAAGACTGCCCTCACTGAGGTGAGTTGCATACAACTGTTTAAAACCTTTTGCAGAGGGGGAGAGAGAACCCAAATAGAACTTCTATGGCGCACAGTTGAAACGGAGGAATGTGCAAGGTGGGAGAGTCATGGTTTTTTAAGTAAATCTTGGTGTTGGTGAAGGTGCCAGGTTGGCAGCCTATGAGAATGAGGTCCTCTATCTTCCTACAGAATGGTTGGCAGCAGGGCAAGGTATTGGGGGGTGGGGTGTTTTTGACCTATAGTGATCACATCTGGGGAGGGTATTTTTCATGATCCATTCAGCCCTTCTGTCTGCTGACTGCTAGTGGTAGGGCAAATTATGGTGATGGGTTTTGTTACGTTGATATGACCATTTGGAACTGGACTGAGACCCACCAACTAATCTATGTAATATTCAGGGATTCTCATTCTGAAGGCTAGAATGTCTGAGTCACGTGGAGCAATGGAAACTGCTACAAGCATGGCTGAGAATTCTTTTTATTGAGTGTCACCAGGTTGACTCATCACTGGGATTTGTTACTGATCAGTTTAAGTTCTCAGCTATTTCGACTCTACAAGTTACACCTGTGTGAAAGCATGGGCTTTTAGCTAAAGTAAGCCACTTTTCGCAACATGTATCTGTACCAAGCCAAGAATCCTAGACCATTGTAATGACAGCAGAATCTCAACCCATCACCGCCCTTACTCTACAGACAATTTTCCTGCAACAATTTCATTGGTTGTATGTCGGAAAGTGCACAGATGGATTTCTGGGCCCAACTGCTACAGTTCAGCAGGTTCAATCACTGGGATTCACAGTCTATTAGTGTCCAATTTTTAACTTCTTGGATATTTTTGGCTTTTTTTACAACATGACTTTGATAGCACAGGCTTTCAGCCTGTGTGTGTGTGTGTGTGTGTGAGAGAGAGAGAGCGTGCGTGCACTGAAGTGGGCCATCTCACCATTGCTCTCCACTGGGCTGAGCTAGGACTTGAGATCCAAATTCGATTCCTGCCTCTGCCACAACCTTTCTGTATGACCCTGGACAAGTCACTTAATCTATTTCCTAACTGTCCAATGGGGATGAAACATTCCTACATCTCAGGGGTTTTGAGAAGATCGTCTTAAGGATTTTATTACTACAGTGACGAAAGCCATGTAAGCACTTGGCTACCAATGCAGGCCCAAAATCAAATCCCTGGCCTTCTGGTCAAAGCTCTGTAACCCTTCACCAGTCCTGAGCAACTCGGGCACCTACAGTCTAACACAACAAATGTATCTACTGAAACTGGCCCCCATCTAAGTATTTGAACCTCAGCAAAGCACATTTTGTCTGTCTTAGAATAGAGATCCCAATAAATTGAGCTTCATTAAGCAGCATGCAAGTCTCAATCAGAAACGGGGAAAGCTGCTGCTAAGATTCCTAGAGCTGAGACTAAACTTGAGAGCCTGATTTTCAGACCCCATCCTCCAGCTAGTCGATGGGAGCTGCAGGTGCTCACCTGAAAATCGGGCCTTTAAATATTTGCTCAGTTCGCTACTTTAGTTACCAGATTTCTAGTCAATGCTACGCATTGTAGCTGCCAATCCCTCCCTCTCTCTGCTGCTGTGCTTGTGTGGGTCAGTTTTTGGCATTGGTTTTAGAATCTGAGTAAGCTCTTGGCTCTGGTTAGTGTTTCCACTGAGAATGAAGCACAGATAAGAGCAAAAACTTTGTATACTCATGGATTTAACAGCCTGTGATGAATATAAGCTATGCAAATATAGCATCTCTTCCAATCCCCCTCCCCGCCCCCTCTCCGCAAGCTACTCACCTACCACTTGTCTCTGTACCTTTCAACAATCCCACTGCTCTTGGTACACCTCTGAATGCTGCCACTGAGTGTATGCGTCTCATCAACTCTTTGAAATCTCACCTTAAAATTCATCTAACTCTTGTTTATGCTTGAATTTTTCTCCCTTTGCTAACTGTTAAGTAATACTGTGCAGATTTAGTGGTTGTAGAGTTAAAACAAATATTAGAAAAGCTGCTATAAATGTCTTGGGCGAGGTGGGTTATTGTGGGTGCATCTCCCCAATGCTCCATTGATTGGCTTCTAGGTGCAATTTGTAAAGTCCTGAATGTGCATCAGTGTGGTCAGGTGGGTAGAGCACTGGACAGACTTAGAAGACCTGGGTTCTAAATTCCTGATGCTGCTACTAGCCTGCTGGAAGACCTTGGGCAAGTCCCTTCCCCTCCCCGTGCCTCAGTGTCCATTTGTAAAATGGGGATAATGATGCTGACCTCTTTTGTAAAGTGCTTTTAGATCTGATGAAAAGCACTATGTAGAAGCTAGATGTTACTAAGCACAGTAGAAGAGATGATTATTAATTACATAGGGGGTGGATCCCAGGGAACACCCCTCTGTCACTCATTAGCTAGGATAAGGTTACAGTTTGCTAAGTCGCTCTCGTTTTCTGGAGTTAAACGCCACAGTTGGCAGCAGGGAGGATCCCCTGTGCCAGCCCCTGATCTCTAGGACAGTGTTCAGCCAATTTTTGTTTGGTCCAGCTGTGTCAGACTTTGAGTAATAAGGTTTGGTGCGGGGGGGGGGGGGCGGTCATTGTTTGTAGGCACCCAGATGCTGTGATGGGCCCTCCATTTAAATGTCTAACAATTATAATTTTCTATAAAGAGATGGCTCTGGGAGTATGTTAGCAATTCTCACACCTCCAAAATCAGCACCTAGTGGGAAATTAAACTTCTGGACAGGCTAACTCCTTATTTCATTGCACAAATAAAGATCCAGTCCTCTCTAGGACAGGAAATGCTCTGTTATGGTTAGAACAAGGGCCTGGGCGTTGAGCCCCTGCCCTCTATCCCCAACTCTTACTTGCTATGTGACTTCAGTCACGTAACCTGTCTGTGCCACTGTTGGTCAGTGTGTAAAATGGGGTTAATTACCCACAGCATGGGGTGGGATTGCAACAGTTTTAATTCATGTTTTGTAGTGAGTTTTGAGGTCATTGGGTGGAAGATGAAAAATGTAACATTAACTACATGTGTGGATTAATGGTAGTCAGAATGGCTGGAGTCTGCTGTAGAAATGTCCAAGACTACACAGATCTTTATAGAAAGAAATAAAGGCATCCAGTTGGTCCTGTCCAGAAGGCTCTCTAGCAGCTTGGGTAATTGGAAGGAAATATTGCAATACTTTGCTGCAGTCTGAATAGATTCACTCCCTTTGTGTAAACTTCAGTGTTGATAAATTGTCAAGTGCTGCAGCATAGACCAATACCACTGATGCGGTGTTCCTCCAGGAGAGACTGCCTTGGGTCATTACAAATTGTGCCTAGATGAGTCCTGTCTAAAGCCATGGCCAGCTGTTAATGGTGTCACAGAAGCAGAATGCTCAAGCTCCCTCCAGATGTACATGGTGAGTCCACTGAAAGTTGTTGGCGCCTGTGACGCTTCTCCACCGCCGTAGGTAGTGGGCAACTGCAGAGTCATTCAAGCAGCACGCCAAGGCAGAGATGTGTTTAGGTGGGTGGGACTGCAGAGAAACACTGCCTTGAGCTTTACAATGTGCAGTTGGCTTGATGTGTAGAGCTCTGCTGCTGATCCTGGAAGGAGCAAATGGAGGAAAGAGACGGGACAGAAGGGCTATCGTTTTAGTGTTGGCGCTCAGACCGCACTTTACGCACCTTTGCTACGTTTCTGGAGGAAACTGCTACAATTACAACAATTCACCTGGCTTGGTGAATCAGTCGTTCATAAACAGCAGCTTGCTTAAGTGAAGTGTCTCCCCATGAACACAACACTGGTGATTCATTATCCACTCTGCTTGCTGACTTTCAGATGGAGTATAAGGGGTTGGCTTTGAGCTCTAAAGCCCAAATGGCCTGGTACATCGGAGTGGGGTGTTTAAAGACTGATCTGTGTGTCTAGTATTTGATTCACATCCCCACAGTGCCCACAAACATGAATGCAGTTCTACTCCCATTACCCTGTGAGGTGGGGAAGTATCGCCAGTTTTCAAATGGGGAACTGAGGTACTGAAATTAAGTAACTAATTGTTTTGGGGGAGTTCGCTGGCCTTCATTAGACAGGAGGTCAGAGGATCATGATGGTACCTTCTGACTTTTACACAGGGAGTCTGATGGAGTTGGGAAACAAACGTAGATCTGAGTCCCAATCCAGTGTCCTAACCCAAGACCATCCTTCCTCCCAGTATGTCAAGATCCACAGTCCTGTGTGTGATAAACTCGCTGGCTATCAACTCACCTCTCATCCTGAGGGATGTATAATTTAGTGTTTCAAGCTTGCTGGTGCCAGATACATCTGTATGCACTCTGCAGATCTTTACACAGGAATAAATGCAGACCATTGCATTCCTTATAACCACAGCACCTTAGTCCTGACTGCACCACTGTGCCTCTTTTCTTCCTTCCGCTAGCGTAGCTTTTCTTCACCACTCTGACCTGGAAACTTCTCTTTGCCAGGCCCCATCATTATCAGGACAGCCTGGAGTTGGCCAAGGAAAGAAGATAGGTCATCGAGGAGTTGATGCTTCTGGCGAAACTACCTACAAAAAGGTTCCGTCTCTTGATTGATTTCTGGAGGGTAGTGGCCACGCATACAAATGGGAGGTTGAAAATAGAATAGCGACCAAGTGTGTATGAACAGGTCATTCAAACTGTAAGAAACAAAGGGGGAATACAGGTGTGCGATTGGCTAACCAATTTGATTAAATTTCTCTGCAGTGTACTGTGCTTACCTTACACGCTACAAGCATTTCACAACTGTCATTCTATAGAAACCTGAGGCACTCTATAGTGGTGTTCTCTTACAAAGCAGCCAATATCTGAGACCTCCCACAAGGCATCAGCATGATCAGAGCATCAAGGATACCTATATTTGGGGGCCATTGCTGTAACTTAACGGTGAATGTGCATTGACTGCTCTCTTCCTTCTGCTAGACCACTTCGACCACTCTGAAGGGGGCCATCCAGCTGGGGATTGGTTACACAGTGGGGAACCTGAGCTCCAAGCCAGAGAGAGACGTCCTGATGCAGGATTTTTACGTGGTGGAGAGCATTTTCTTTCCCAGGTAAGAGGACAAGTGAAACAAAATGCAGGGGCTGGCTGTTTCCTTTCATCATGCTGATTTAAAGGGGCTTCATTCTAAGCAGAAAGGTGGGCCCTCAGAATTTCAAGTGTGCACCTATTTCTTACCGGCATATTATTGGAAGCATTAGAATCCATGGTGCTGCAGCTCAAGAGATGGGGTTAGATTTACTATGGGCTGTGATATATCTGCTTACTGGGCTTCTTAGCCTTAAAGCTTTTGTTGCCTTTATAATTGTAGTCCTTTTTAACCTACCTATGTGGAATTTTCACCTCCAGATGTTACATTATCTTTGTACTGAGACTGAGGAAACCCCCCAGCCAACAATATTCATTGGACCACTTCAGCTTTTGCATGGCTGAGCTGTTAATGTGCAGGGCTTACAGAAACTAGAGTCTGTATGTATATACGTCTAGCCTTGCAAACTTCTATTTGCTCTTCCCAAGGAGTGAGTTTCCTTGCCAGGTGGTTAAAATATTAGATCTTTTTATTAGTGTCCTGAGGAGGTCAGGCAAGATCTTTGTGCCTAGGCTGGTGGCTTCTTGGAATGCCTTTTTGCAAAGCTCAGTTTTTCCTTTTTTTCGTATCTATCAACTGGCTGGGTGTAAATGTGCAAATATGCGAGGCATTAATGTGAAATAACATGCCTGCTCTTTTTGTATCCTTTCCATGCAGTGAAGGAAGTAACCTCACTCCAGCTCACCATTACCCTGACTTCAGGTTCAAAACCTATGCACCCGTGGCTTTTCGGTACTTCCGGGAGCTCTTTGGGATTCGTCCAGATGATTATTTGGTATGTATGGAGTTCTTTATTTCTCTGTGGTTAGTACTAGGTATGAATGGGCTTGGATAGAACTGCTTTACTTGAAGCCTCAGCAAAACTGAAGATGGGGAAACGCCATACCACAGACTGATATGTGACCAGTCAGCTGCACAGGATTAGGGGGTTTCCTTGGATTTTTGTTAAATTCAGTCTCCAGCTAATAGCTGGGGGAAACTGAGGCATGGAGTCAAGTGATAGGGTCAGTATCACAGGGGGAGTTGAGGTCAAATTTGAGGAGAGAACACAAAGAAAGCCAAACATCTCCCACCTAATATTTGGTAGCTGGAGACTGAGGTACAGTACTGGGATTAGAGAGAATCTCTGATCCTGTACATTAAGCAGATCCCAAATGTGAGGCAGTGTGTGGTGATGCTTCCTTTCTTGTACAGTCTGTGAGAGAGACCAGCTGGAAGAGTGGGTCTGAGAGGCTTCTGGTGTTTCTGCTTCAGTTTGCCAAGTCCATTCCCAGCAAATTAGGTCTGTTGGGGCACCCTCTGTTAAAGGAAGAATGGAATAATCTACTGTCATGGAGTCTTTTAAAGTGTATTTGGTTAAAATGATATGGTGGGGTTCTGTGTCTCACTGACAATGCAACAAATTTACTCTGTCTACAAGAAAAAAAGACAAGTATTCTAAACTCCCTTGGAACCTCAGGGAAGATGTTTGCTGCCTCATGCATCATCCCCAGTAATAAAGATTGAACAATCTGAGAGTTAACACTTGGTAAGGTGAAAATCAGAATAGACTCCAGCTTGCTCTCCTAGAGCTGAAATGGCTTGTCAGGGCTAACCAGTGTTCTCCCGTAAGATCGCTGATTGGCTTTGGAACAGACTGAGGCCGCGTCTGCACGTGGGTGCTGGAGGGGCACAGCTGTGGGGGTGCTGTAGCACCATAGTGTAGCTGCCTCCCACTGTGAGAAAGGGGTTTTCCCATCACTGTAGTTAATTCACCTCTCCGGGAGGGGTAGCTAGGGGGTAGGAGAATTCTTCCATCTACCTAATCGTGCCCGCACTAGGGGATAGGTCGGCATAACTGCAATGTCCTTTGTGAACTTTTCCTACCCCTGAGCAACGTCAGTTTAAAACTGAAGTGTAGGTCAGGCCTCAGTTAAAGTTGACTCCTGTGTGTAAGTGGTTGCACCTCATCTTGCTGATAGCGAGGCAGGAGTTTGTTGGAGGTAGGAGCAGATCGTCTTAAGAAGGTGCCATTTTTATGTAACCGCTTTGCCCGTATCTGCAGTTAGTCAGAAATGAGGACTGAAAACATACCAACAGAAATGAGCCTGTATGATGGGGCTGCTTGACAACAACAGAAATCCCCATCTGTGCCATCTGGGATAATGCCTACTGATTTGATAGTGGTTACAAACTTGGGGGAGGGAGAGATCCTGCCTGAATTCCAAAGGTGTCAGATCTGATTTGCAGCCACTGCTTCCCCTTTCTCTGGCCCACTATGGCAGTGAATGCCTTTTAATTATGCATGAGATAATTAAGTTAATAAAGTCTTGGATAGTTAATCCATGCAGTGCTGTAAGCTGTTTTCAGCATGTAATGATAGCATTTAATTTATTGCTCTGATTATGTCCCCTCTGCCTTACCTTCTTCAAATATCGGCTCCTACATAATGTTGCCCTAACCCCTTTTGTCTGACATATGCAAATGTTTTTGGACATTTGCATTTGTATCCACACAACACCTCTGCCTCCCTGCTCTGGGAACTTGCTGTTCAGATTTCTAGTCCCTGCTCTGTGCTCCAGGATTGGGTTCTGAATACAGGGAAGCATAATTACCACATGCCTACTGATATGCGAGTTTTCTGGGGGTGGTTTCCCACCTCTTTTAGTTGCTGCACTGAGGGTGTGAGGGACGCCTCTGCAAACCATGTATCTCTAATGTTTGAGCACATGGGAGAGCTCTAGTCTTGGGAACAGGCAGTGCATTTTGTTCCTCTCTGGAACTGAGACATGCAGAACGCTGAACAAGCTGGCTTGTCTCTTTAAATCTGATCTTTCTGTCTGCGCGCACCCGAACACACTGAGGGAAAGAACCTTATGTGGTGGTGGTACAGGGCACAAAACATAAAAAGATTTTATGTTATGCAGCCTGGGTGTTACTGAGGGCAGGCAGATTAGCTTGACTCTGTGAGCAGTCAGGGCACTCTGGACTGTAGTATATGCATCTCTTTGTAAGCTGTCTTCCACCCAATCCACTGTGAGATTAACTCCAGTTTAAGGTTCACAATTTCTGTACTGCTTAATATCCCAGACCTCTTGGTCTAGATTCCATGGGGTGGTGCCTTAGGAATGCCTTGTAGATGTAGTATTCTGATCCTAGTTTATCATGTGGTGTATGAATGACATCTTATTTTTTTCTTTCACTCCTAGTATTCATTATGTAACGAGCCTCTGATCGAGCTGTCGAATCCTGGTGCCAGCGGCTCCCTCTTCTATGTCACCAGTGATGACGAGTTCATCATAAAAACTGTGATGCACAAGGAAGCGGAATTCTTACAGAAACTTCTCCCTGGCTACTACATGGTGGGTATCAGGACATTGGTTTGTGGGAGAAATGTACAGCTTGCCTGTCCACAGCACCACAAAGGGTGGTGTTTTGGTAACCTAGCAGGGCTTCCTTTGCCCGCCTGCCCAGCACACATGACAAAATGAACAGCCTATTGTGAAGCCTGATGTGGAAACAAAATTCAACCCACTTAAAACCTGGAGATAGCTGAGCAATGTCCTGACAAGTGTTTGCACCCTCCTCCAGCTTTACTGCTATTGTATCCCAGGATAGCAGATTATCATGCCTTAACTGTTGGAGGCCTTAAGGAATGAAACTTTCTCCTCCCCTTTGTCTCCTATCAGATGTTCTTAGGTTTGTGAAGGCAGCTGTGTGGCAGAGTGGGTGTGTTTATTGCCCTGCTATTGTGTAGCACCCAAGCATGTTTGTTTCTGGAGTACCCATCCCTACTATTTCCTGAATTTCCCTTGTGTGTGCGCCGCTTAATAGTGATCTGCTCAGCAATCTATTATCTTGGGTCCCTGCCATCGAAAGGCCCTGGTACCAGTCTGTCAGCTGAAGCCTTTGCCTGTATCAGCCCATGGCTGCAGCTTGGTATTTTCTAACCTACCCCAGACTGTGGGCTGCTCTACAGTGCAGCAGCATGGTGGGTTAGCATGGCAGTGCACTGGGGCTCAGCAGAGGCTTTCCAGGAGGAGAAAATAAGAACCAGAACAGGAGCCCACTGTAGCAGGGAAGGTGGGTCCCCCCAGTGGCAGGAAGTGTCTCCTCCTACACAAAAATGCATCTTAGGGTCCAATTCCAGATAAAAAACTGTGTTCAAAGAACCTGAAGCCTGCAAAGGGGAAGCACTGTGCTATGGAAATGCCAGAGCTAAGGTTACCTACACAACCTTCACTCTGCCCTTTGTACGTGTGCATCGTACTAGTCTTTAATTACCTGATGAGCTGTTTTTCCTCACGTCCCTGCCTCACTCAGAGCACTGGTCTGGGACTGGAGAGATCTGAATTCTATTTCTGGCTATCGCACTGGCTTGCCGGGTGAGCTTGGCCAAGCCATTTCTGCTCCCAGTGCTTCAGTTTCCCCTTGTGTAAAAAGGATGTGATGATACTTACCTCCCTTTGTAAAGTGGTTTGAGAGTTACTGAAGAAAGGAGCTGGATAAGAGCTAGGAATTATTATTCAGAAGCACTTCAGGCACCTAGGCTCCAGAGTGTAACTGAAAGTCAGTGGCTCACTTTTGAAAATGGGATTTAAACAGCTACATCACTTAAGAGCTTTTGAAAATTTTACTCCCTGTAGGGAGTAAAACGTGCTAGGCAAGGCTCCTAGGATTAGGACATCTCAAATGAAAGTAGTAACTAGACTCTTCTTGTCCCAGGAGCTTTAGATGGTTGGATAATAAAAATAATTATAGAGGATCAAACACGACTTCTCGCCCTGTTGTAAAGCGCTTGTGCTGTTGTCCGATATGTTGTAAAGGTTACACTATGCTAATTGCTACGAGGGTCTCCCTGCTGCTGTCAGAAACTCCTCTGAGGTGTAAAATGACCTGAGACAGACAAGACACCGGGACGGTTGGTGCCGAGTTGCTCTAACTCTGGAAAGTGGAGTTCTGCTTTCAGCTGCTGGCTGGCAGTGGTGGCTTTGTGTACGGCACTACATCGACTGATATGCTCATAAAGAAAACTCACTCATGGGTCTAGTTAGAAAAGATGAGATGAAGGGCATTAAATTTTCATACACTTGCTGTGCTTCTGCTTTCCTTTGTTTTGAAATCTGGCAGGTTCATCTCTTCTCTCATATAGCATGCATAGCTCTTTTTGTTTCCTTTTAAAAGCCTCCCAGCGCTGAACAAGCAAGCTGCGTTTGTGATATCGTTCCTAATAACATGATTGCCTAAAATGGGCCTGACGTTGGGGTGGGTTAACTGATCTCTCTGGCAGACTGTTTTATAAATTGACTTTGTTAAAGGTAAGCTGAGATGATAGTATATCCTTCTGGAGAGGCTTCATAGAGATGTTGTAATAAATGTTATGCCATTGGTTTGTTCTGAGCTAGGGAACAGTTCATAGTTGTAAGGTGTCCAATTGGATGAGGATATCTGATATTTTAAAACTTTAAATTGCCACTAACTAGTTGGGGGGTTTTTTGGGGGTGGGGGGTATGATTAGGTTTCCCTTTCCTTAGCTGCAGTTTGTGGGGAAATCTGTCAGAGAGATGTGCAAAATGTTATTTTCTATAGGCAAGTCAAGGCATAGCAGTCTTTCCAGTTTGTAAAGCCAGATCCTAGATGGAGCCATTCAAATGGTTAGTTGAAGTTTGTTTGGGATCTTTCTCCTGCAAAGCTGTCAAGGTAAAAATAAATTCTGGATGCACAAATGCTAATCTGTGAACCCTTCCCAAAGCCAATCTGATCTTGGGTTCTGCACTAAACAAAGCAGAAGTCGTTTTTTCACAAAGGCTCTTTCTAACCTCCCCCTTCTGCCTTCCTTGCCCCACTGCAGAACCTGAACCAGAACCCACGGACCTTGCTGCCAAAGTTCTATGGACTGTACTGTGTTCAGTCGGGAGGCAAGAACATTCGGGTGGTGGTGATGAACAATATCCTGCCCCGGGTGGTGAAAATGCACCTGAAATTTGACCTGAAAGGTTCGACCTACAAACGCCGGGCATCCAAGAAGGAGAAAGAGAAATCCAGCCCCACTTTCAAGGACCTGGACTTCATGCAGGACATGCCAGAAGGCCTAATGCTGGACACAGACACCTTCAGTGCACTGGTGAAAACACTTCAGCGAGACTGCTTGGTAAGGGCAAGGTAAACCTAGAAAGCTGGACTAACAAACTGTGGGTCTCTAGCTCTCAGGCAGCTGTAACCAAGATGGAGTGTCCTGTGCTTTTGTTAGCTCATTAATCTGTAAACCCAAAGCCAGCTGTCTCCATCCCGGTTCTCAGCTCACCCAAAAGCAGAGTGCAGTAGTTAAGTACTTTGCTAGTTTCAGAACATCCATTACAAAATGTCATAAAACCAAATGACACTTGGCTCCCAGGGACACAGCTTGCCATATGCTGTGGAATTCTTGGATTTTCCTATCACATTTGTTCACTTATTCTCCAGTTCACACAATTCAGTCATCCAGAACGAGGTCATTGGGGTGAACGAGCTTCTGCTGTACAGTGTGCAACAGGTGACGAAGCAGAGCTGGCCCCTTGTAAACTCTTTGCCATCCCGCAACCCCCTTAAAAGACCAATGGCAAGGGTGTCTGAGATCCGTTAGACCAAGCCCAAAGTATGTTGAAACAAAGGGTGATTAACTCTGATGCTCTCTTATGCTGCTGCTAAGGAGTTGCTGGCATGAGTTTTGTGTAACCAAGATGGACTGTCCCACGCTTTTGGGTCTGCCTTTGAAGTAGCATGTGAGAACTTACTGGACTGACTGTCTTTTTGTCTGATTTGTTCTTGAACTCAATACTAACCTATAGGTGTTGGAAAGCTTTAAAATCATGGACTACAGCCTGCTGCTCGGGGTGCATAACATAGACCAGCAAGAACGGGAGCAGCAAACTGAGGGAGCCCAGAGCACGTCTGATGAGAAGCGTCCCGTTGGGCAGAAGGCACTTTACTCCACAGCCATGGAGTCCATCCAGGGTGGGGCTGCCCGGGGGGAGTCCATAGATACAGATGACACGTAGGTGAAAATGGTTCTCTTGTACTGCTGTAATGGGAGTGGGTGGAAGCAAAAAGCCAAAGTAGTAAATCCCTCAAGGTTGCCACCCTGTGCTGTTGGCTTGAGCTATCTGTGTGACCCATCTGCCTTAAGGAAAATGGAGCACAGCCGCTGATGTAGTGTAGCACGGAGCAGTTTGTTGTGAAATGTGGTCGTTGTCATTCTGAAACACTTTATCAATTCCCATTTTGTTATTTACAATGGTCAGGACCATGAATTGCACCCCATCCAGTAGGTAACTGGGCCCTGAACCAGCCTGTAGGCACAGCACTGGTCTTGGGAGGAGAGATGGGGGCAGGCTTAGCTCAGGAGTGTGGTGATGCAGTGGGGCTACACACTATCCTAGCCCGTGGAGCTTGGAGTTCAGTTTCTGCTTGGGTCATGAGTCTGTCACTTGCTCCCTGTGGAATCCTAGCATGCCAGTGTGGTTTGAGGATTTGACTTGCTTCGCAGTACCCGGCCTCTGCTCAGGTGAGATCCAGGCATTGGCATTTGGGGTTTGACGGGGAGGATTGGAAGTGCACAGGTGGAGCTGTGGGCGGCGGAAGCTTGCCCGGTGCTTGCTGCACTCTGCCTTATCTGTAGTTCTTGAGCCGCATGTGGCTCTTGCAGCATTTTGTGTTTATGGCTCGGTGGATTGGCCTTACTAACAAATTGTTGCTGTGTTTGTCTGATGGCATCTGTGTGCTGAGAGACCAGCTGCTCCATTTTGAACAGTTAGGATTCTGCACAGTTAAAGAGCCAGGAAATACGTTGGTGTTTCCATTCTCTCAAATAACTCTTAATTCCAGTGGACAGCCTGATGTCCGCATGTCAGCTTACCACGTGCTGACACTAATTGTGCTGCAAAGTCAAGATGGGTATTAATGAGTGGAGGTGGGGGGCGGTTTGAAAACCAAACTTGTGCTTAAAGATTTGGGCCAAGCTTCTGCTTTTATAAGCACACAACTCCCACTGACTGCATCCAGGGCTTATGCTATCTGTATTGGTGAGCAGTCTGGCCCTTACAATATAATAGGGGTTTCTACCCTAGGGTTCTCAAAGCGTTTTGCCTGAAAAGAGCATCCTAAGATTTACCTCCCCACTGCTGTAGGGAGCAGCTGGTGTGTGTGTGTGGTGGGAGCTAACACCCTGTCTTGATGTCCGAACGTATATTTTTGGGAGAAGGGGATGTTTGTCCGGATGCCTCCTTGAAGTGCCACAGGTGTCTTAATGTCCTCCTAGGCTGCCATGGCAGGAAGCTGTTAGCTTAGTGTGTCTGAAGGGTGCATTTCACGTGCGGCACTGCAGCCGGTTCTTTACCTCTAGCTTCTGAACATGAACCCATGTCCTACCGTAGGACAGGAACCCTGGGGTACTCCGATCCAGGTAGGAGAAAGCAGTCACCTGAATCATAATAAACCTTAGCACTGTATATGGTCAAGTGCTGTACAGAGGTTGACTTGTAGAACCCCACCTTCCATTCAGTCAGAAAAGTACACAACTCCACAGGTACTGTATCTTATAATGAAAGCTGTTGCACCAGAGTCAACCTGATTACCAGGGGGACAATCTTGTGGTTAATGTGGATATCTGTCTTTCCTCTCTGACATACAGCACAAGTATCCTAGGGCATCTCTGTCTTAGTGTGACAATGTTTTCTTTTCTTCAGAATGGGAGGAATCCCAGCCGTGAATGGCAAAGGAGAGCGCCTCCTGCTTCACGTAGGAATAATAGATATCCTGCAGTCCTACAGGTAAGGGGGCTTGAGCATCCTCTGACCTCTGAGCGTCTATAAAACCTGGTTTTAATACCGTATGGAGAAAGATTAAAGCCTGCCTTTGAGACGACGGTCTGCAAGAGCAAGTTTCCCAATCTGACTCACATTTATCAATGCATATTTGAAAGCTGTGAGTTTTTATCTTGCTAATTTTGAAGATTTATATCAGCCAGTGGTGCTGAATCTGCTTTTCTTAAAGAAAAGTCTCCCCTTTCTGGAGGGGTAGTACAGTGTGTAGGGGAGTGGTTCTTGTGCTCCTCCCACCTCCAATATTTCCAGGGAGTCTTGACCTTCCAGCTGCTGAGACCTAGAAACCTCCGCTTCAGAGGCATCAGCGCAGCTGTCTTGGAGAGAGGAAAGCTATGCTCTGAGAATGGGAAGGAATATTAGCAGCTGACTGTCCTCTGTTGTGGGAGGGTGTGAAAGGTGGTCTGGCCAGGGCGAGGAGGGCAAACCTGTGTCCAACACACTCTCTCTCAAAATTAGGTTCATCAAGAAGCTAGAACACACTTGGAAGGCCCTTGTCCATGATGGGGTGAGTATTCAACACACACAGCCTTGTGTGAGAAATGCTGTCAGCTAGCTGTGGTCTGCAGGGTTACTTACTTTGCTTTCTTGTATTCAGTTTGGTGCCCTTTGCTTTGCTGTTTGTAATCTCTCGGTGGGTACAACTTAAATCCAACGGACAGGAGGAATTCTTCATACCTGTAGGCTTGTGGCAGTAGAGTGGTACTTCCATTCGAGTTCCCTTAGCTTGGCCCACTTCCTCAAATGTTTAGCTGTCATACTACAAGCTTCTGTCCTCTGTCTCTCTATTGTACTAGGGACCTTTGTACTAGCACAGAGCACTGGGTGTGATATATTTGTATTTCCACTTGCGTGAATTATCTACTAACGAGGAGTCACTGTCTACCTGTTCTCCTCTGATATTCCAATGTGTTCCACAGCAGCAAATTGTGCTGCTACGAAATTGACTTCAGGTGGGACTTGCTCATCAGAAACACACCATCTATAAAATGCCTTTGCGTCATTTACAGAAGCCGATGGTTACGGAGGCAGAATAGAACATCAAAGCTGTCTAAGACCATTTCAGCTTTAGTACATGAAATGAACTGCACAGTACAACTAAAATGCAGTGATGCTGTATTGCTGAATTTTGGTGACCATGTCCAAGTGTGCTTTGAACATCAACAAACAAAGCCGGGGGACCCTCTTGTATGAAATCAGGCCATTTGCTTCCTCCAAAAATCTAGGTACCCTCTAAGCAGCAGAATCACCAGCTCAGCAAAATACACTGAGAACCTCATCAAAATGCCGTCAAATCGAAGGACGTGCTCCAAGCGTATTTATAGTGTTAAAATGGAAAGGCTTACCTGAAATGATCTACTTAAGGTGCTGTCAACATTAAATGTTGGAATAAAGAAGACTCACTGGGCACTGCTGATAAGGCGATGGTTTTTAAGCATAATGTTGATCACCTATCTTGTTTCTAGGACACGGTGTCAGTGCACAGACCCAGCTTTTATGCAGAGAGATTCTTCAAATTCATGACCAACACAGTGTTCCGAAAGAATTCCTGTAAGTGTATGCAGACTCACTATTCTGAGGCACCCGCTGGACCACCTCCCTTTGAGATGGGCAGAAAGCCTCCCCCACCCCATGTCCCCTGACCCTGCTAGGAGGGAAGACCTTGACTGCATGCTCTACCATACTAACGTAGCCCTGCTGCATCCCCCCCAGTTGATCTCCCTGCTCCCACTCCTTTGCATTTGTTAAAAGTTTTAAAAGCATGAGTGATTTGAGTTCTCCCGACACCTGTATGTATAATCACCTTTGCATAGTTCTCTTGGTGCCCTTGTGTCAGTGTAAAGGTCAGTGGTTCTCAAACATTTGTACTGGTGACCACTTTCCATAGCAAGCCTTGGCGTGTGACCCCCACCCCCCTTATAAATGAAAAACACTTTATATATTTAACACCATTATAAATGCTGGAGGCAAAGTGGGGGTTGGGGTGGTGGCTGATATCTCGTGACCCACCATGTAATAACCTTGTGACTCCCTGAGGGGTCCCGACCCCCAGTTGGAGAACTGGTATACAGAGTTCTTAAAGCAGGTATGTAGGAATCAGAGAATGCCGTGCCTCAAGACATCAGTGAGAGCACATGACTGGCAAATGCTTGCCAAGAGGAACTCGTTTTTCTCCTGTCAACCTTCCTTATGTGAGCTAACTATGTGGGGAAATTGGGCTCTCCCCACAGCAGTCCAAGCCTAAGCTAGGAAATTGCATTGGCGAGGAAGCTGGAGCTCACTGCAGTTTGGAGCTGACCAAACTTTATAACCGAAGTGCCTGATTCAGAGCTGGAAGCTCTTTAGGCAAACAGTATCAACAGCCCACAGCTAGGCCTTCCTGGAGACAGAGTCCTTCTGTTGCTGTGTTATGGGGATGTTCATCCAAGGGGTGGGATGGTTTCTCTAGCATCTAGTCAGTGAGTGTGGCTCGTGGTGTCATCTCCTTAACTCTTCTGACTGCAGCTCTGAAATCGTCTCCATCCAAGAAGGGACGTAGTGCCTTGTTAGCTGTCAAGATGCCTGGTCCAACAGCTGCGTTTTCAGCTAGCCAGATCCCCTCGGAGAAGGATGAAGCCCAGTATGATCTCCGAGCCGCCAGGAGTTACCCCACGTTGGATGACGAAGGTAACGGTTGTGGTGGGTTTGGCTGCCCTGTGGCGATTCTCTTCCCCCTAGGTGTGTAGCTGTTCCTTAGCATCCTCCCCTGTACTTTCAGTTTCCCCCACTGTGCACCAAGTATGCAACTGGATCAACAGCTCTTCATTCCATTTCTTGCTTTGCTTTGCAGGTGCTAAACTTGCCTTCCCCCCTGTCCTGGTTAACAGAATATTGCTCTGGCATGGTATTAGGGAACTCGTATATGGTTAAGCAGCGCCAGCAGCTTTGAAGAGGGTGAAGTCCCTTCCCTGCACTTCTGGAGAGAGCCAGCACCTTAGGGGTTCTGTGTAAAAATGGTCACTGACATCACTGCTGCAAGGTGCCCACTGCCAGTTGGCACTCGCAGTGATGACAGGGACAGTCCAGACACCGTGGAAACACTATTGGCTTGTTGACCATCTCGCTGTTAGTGAGAAGAGAATTGGGGATACGTGGGGATGTGGAACCCAATTACGTTGGTGCTCAGGTACCACTGTACAGTACAAGACTTGAACTTTGCCAGGAGAAAGCTGGGTCTGATTCTCCACAGCCTTGCATCACTTACGTCTGTACTATCTTTACCAGTTCCAAATGGTAAAAGGCAGTAGCCAGTTGGACCCATAGATGTGGCATCTTTACAGCGTAGTTGGGTGAAACACTGAGGGCTCCATTCATCGTCTGAGCACATGTGGGTATTGATCTGACAGTCTGAGCCCAAAGCCAGCTTGGGGTATGAGCAAGGAAGCTTTCAATGGTGTTAAATCCCCAGTGGCCCTGGGCCCATATTGCAATGACATGTTTCAGCCAGGAGGCTCTGTACTGGTGGAGTTGGGAGTGAAGCTCCTTGGTAGGGCTGTTCTGAGGAAATCTGCTGAGCCCTCACCTAGCTCAAGCCAGCGCTGTTAGTCACTTTTTATGACCACCCTCAAACACCTCCTCAGGTGCACAGCATTCAAGACTGCCCGCTACCCGTGGGGTGTGGATCCAGTGGTGGTGCAGGGATAAGGAGGTTTTAGTACCGTTATACAAGGGACTGGAGAGACCTCACCTGGAATACTGTGTGCAGCTCTGGTCTCCATGTTTAAGAAGGATGAATTCAAACTGGAACAGGTACAGAGAAGGGCTACTAGGATGATCCTAGGAATGGAAAACTTGTCTTATGAAAGGAGACTCAAGGAGCTTGGCTTGTTTAACCTAACTAAAAGAAGGTTGAGGGGAGATATGATTGCTCTCTATAAATATATCAGAGGGATAAATACCGGAGAGGGAGAGGAATTATTTAAGCTCAGTACCAATGTGGACACAAGAACAAATGGATATAAACTGGCCACCAGGAAATTTAGACTAGAAATTAAGACGAAGGTTTCTAACCATCAGAGGAGTGAAGTTTTGGAACAGCCTTCCAAGGGAAGCAGTGGGGGCAAAAGATCTATCTGGCTTTAAGATTAAACTCGATAAGTTTATGGAGGAGATGGTATGATGGAATAACATGGTTTTGGTAATTAAATATTCATGGTAAATAGGCCCAATGGCCTGTGATGGGATATTAGATGGGGTGGGATCAGAGTTACCCAGGAAAGAATTTTCTGTAGTATCTGGCTGATGAATCTTGCCCATATGCTCAGGGTTTAGCTGATCGCCATATTTGGGGTCGGGAAGGAATTTTCCTCCAGGGCAGATTGGAAGATACCCTGGAGGTTTTTCGCCTTCCTCTGTAGCATGGGTCACTTGCTGGAGGATTCTCTGCTCTTTGAAGTCTTTAAACTACGATTTGAGGACTTCAATAGCACAGATAAAGGTGTGAGGTTTTTTGCAGGAGTGGTGGGTGAAATTCTGTGGCCTGCATTGTGCAGGTCAGACTAGGTGATCATAATGGTCCCTTCTCACGTAAATATCTATGAATCTATGACTGACATGGCTTCAGCAGCTGGCTGGAGACCGGCCAGTGTTGCTTGTATTTAACTCATTCAGCCTGTTCTTTTCCTGTCGTCTTTCTGCTCTTGGTCTTCGGCATAGCAGGAAGGCCAGACCTACTACCCTGCACTCCTCCTTCCTTCGAAGAAGCAACCACAGCCTCCATAGCAACGACACTCTCTTCAACGTCGCTCTCTGTTCCTGAGCGGTCTCCCTCGGAGACCTCTGAGCAGCCCAGGTACAGGTAAGGACAGTGTTCTTAATCTGGTTAGCCTCTGCCCTACAAATCAGCAGTGTGTGCTGTGCTCTGCCATGGAGTGCTGCCAAAGATTTTAATTAAACCCCTCCCGGGAGTGAGGAACATGCTTTCGGGATTCATTATTGCTGTCAAGTAGAACAGCCCTCTCAGGGACAGCGTGGTTGTTGTGGCGTTTGTTTTTTGTTTTTTTTAAATCGCCACTCAGATAAACTTGTTTTTTGGTTTGTCTCCGCAGGAGGCGTGCACACTCCCCAGGGCAGGATGGCAGGTAAGACATCCTTTCATGCTCTAGAAATTGGTGTCCAGAAATCCCCTTCAGCTGACTGGGCTGAGTAAAAGCAACCACAGTGCCAAGGCCTGCACACCACTTCAGGCCTATTTTGAGGGCTTAAGTGGGATTTCAGTGGTGCCTAGGCTTTGTGCTGGGCCCCTTCTGCAGAGACGGGTGAATTTCTCCCTCTGTAACATTAAATAATAATAGTCCCCAGCTCTTATCTACCAATTCTCATCAGTAGATCTCCAAGCACTTTACAATGGCACCTAAAAACTGACAACCCGGAGGGAAACGCTTTTGAAAACGTGGACCCTTACCTCTGTGCCTCAGTTTTCCCACCTGTGGAACTGATGCCTAATTACATTATTCATAAAGGGGCTGAGGCTTAATGTTTGCGTGGAAAGCCCTTTGAGATCCTCTAAAAGTGCTGCAAGTACACATTTATTAATACATGAATCTACGTGAATTTAAAATACTTGCTCAGAAAACAAAAGGGACCGTACCCAGTTTGTTGAGGTTCTGTGTGCTGTATCTGGAGAATTTCCTCTGGGATTTTTAAAGAGCCATCGCTATAAGAAACTGCAAAGCTCCCAAGCTGAGTCCCATAGAACTATATGAGAGCTCCCCCTGCTGGCTATGCAGTGTGCACAAGCACTGTCAAATGAGCAAATGGGGGGAGTTTGCGATATCTTTAGGTATCTCTTACAAACCCAGGACACTGTAAATAAGTCTCTCTTCCCCAGCTGATTGTGTCCTCCACTTAGCAAACATTGACCCCTCGCATGAAGACCATCGAACGAATAATCTATTCTAAGGCCATGTCTAGTCTTCAGGGACTATTGCAGCATAGCTATGCCAGCATAAATCTGTAGTGTAGATGCAGCCTGTAGCAACAGAAGGGACGTTTCCATCATAGTGGGACCACCTCCTCCCCAAGTGGTGGTAGCTAAATCAGTGGAAAGCATTCTTCCATGGACCTAGCTGCAGCTACATCATAGCTTATGCTCAAATAAATTGGTTAGTCTCTAAGGTGCCACAAGTACTCCTTTTCTTTTTGCGAATACAGACTAACACAGCCGTTACTCTGAAACCATAGCTTTGGTGCTCATGGCTGTGTGTAGGGAGGGGACGTTTATTTGTTTTAGTTTTTTTTCTCCACACCCCTGAGCGGTGTAGCTATGTGTCAACCAGGCCTAAGCCTCTCTAAAATAAGCCGTCCCTTTAAATAATATTATGAACTGGATGAAACCTCATTATGGATTGAGTTAAAACCTTATTGAGATTGATAGGTGTGAGTGCATCCTTCAATTAACATATCTGTAAGGATAAGCCCACACCTAGGACAAAAAGAGTGTGTGAATCCCCCAGGAGGTTTTTGCTGGTGTTTTGTGGGGCAGGGGAAAGCAGAACACTGGGTACCAGAGAAACACAGACAGCAGGAAGGAGCAGCTGAAAGTACCGTGTCTGACCCTGGAAGAAACTTGGGCAGAGGGATTTGGATCAGGGGTGCAGGCTGAAAAGAATGTTCTTGGTGCTGTGTGCAAAAGAAACTGTTTCCTGGTATTTGATTTCTTGTGTTCAGAGACAGGACTTTATATATTCTCTGCAAAGAAACACCTGACTATCACCAATTGCTGTTCCCAACTGGAATGTCCCCATCGCCCCACACTGTGACTAGCCACTTGGATTGAAAAGGAGCAGTGGTACCATAATAATGAAATGGCAGACAATCCACAGAGACAGAGACACAGCTCTCCCTTGGGTTACACGTGTATAATCTAGTCTGGACTTTGTCATTCACCTTTAGTACCTGTGAACATGTTTGCATGGCAGGAAACACAGAAGTGGGCAAGGAGCTTCAGCACACCTGAGTCAGCTGTGCAGCTCTGCTTTTCTCACCTACAGCAGGCAGCTTCCTGCTGCTAGCCATCCTGAGGTAAAGCAGGGTCTCCTGTTGTCAGCCGGCCTGTTCCAGCTAATCCCACTGCCCCGGTTCTCTCCTCCAGCCGCAGAACTTGGAGGGGATTGACCCTCTGGGCTGGAAAGTTAGGCTGTCGGAAACGGTTGTCCCAAGGACCAGACGCTAGGAGACTCTGACTGCAGGACCTAATGTAGCTGTGTTATGCGTGTGCTGTGCAACTGCCCATGGGTGGTGTGCTGGCCACTTCTGTTGCAAAAGGCTGCCATTTGCCACATCCAGTCTAGCACTGCTGCAGTACGTGAGGCTATTGCTTTTCTGCCGTAAAGCAGACTTACAGTGCTGTGGTATTTGGAGACCCTGAGCGCTGGGGTGGAGGAGACCATGTGAAACAGAGCAGATAGGCTTGTGGACCTTTGGTTTTGCAGGTCACAGGAGGAGGTTCGGGTTGAAGAGGAGCTCCAGCAGATAACCGTAGAGCTGGAGAGCAAATGTGATGTTGAGATCATAGCTCCTGAGGAAGACGACGCAGGGTAAGTGTCAATGTGGAAAAGACAGGAGTTGCTGTTGGTATTGGCCATGAAGAAACGCTAATTCCTGCCTTTAATCCCATGGCACTGCTGCTTCAGCGCAGCTCCTCCAGGTGCTGGCCAGCCTATGGCACTCCAGGGCCTGGAAGGGGCTGATGTCTCCATCTCAGCTTTGAGATGCATAAAGACTGATTTGCTCTGGGTACCAAACTTCCAAAAGCATAGGTGCCTCACCCAGGGTGCTGAATGATTCTGCTTCTAACCCCACATTGATCTGCACCTTAGCACTGGGGAGCAGTGATGGTGTCCAGATTTGCAGTCTCCTGTCCCCTTCAGCTCTCCTGTAGTAAATCACATTAGCTCCATCCTTTTTTGATGGAGGAAACTGGACTCACGTTCTTTGCTTCTTACCCAGGGAGGCAGCCTCTTCAGCCTGTGCCATTGCAACAGCCACAGCTACAATCGAAGTGGAAACAGCCAGCCAGGCCTCGGAGCCAGCCAGCCAGGCTTCAGATGAAGATGATGTGCCAGTTGCAGACATATACTTCGTAAGATACTCTGTCTGCTTGGTCCATCTTACACCCATAATGTGTTCAGGCAGCGCTGTAGCTAGATCTGAGATACCAAAGCAGCAGATGAAGGGAAATAGTCTAACCTGGGTAATGTATGTCCTGTGGATCTGAAACACGTGGCTGTCAGTCGCCCATGCACTCATTGGTTAGATGGAAAGGTTTTAAATCCCAGTAACTTTGGTTTTACCCTTTGATAACTCAAACATAGCATGTGCTCAAGCACAGGAGATAGGTATGCATTGCTATTTCAATGTACATTGTAGACATGCCTGTCCACCACATGAGCGACTTTGCTACCTACAGGCACACGTCTGACAGGCTTAAACAAGCCAGCTGTCCATATCTGGGACTCTGTCGCTTTGAACGTACAGTTACCCTGCAAGTTCTTTCCTCCCCACAGAGCAGAATTCATTGTTTCTCTCCCTGAAAAGATGAGGCTTCAGATCCTATTCTTTCCTCAGAGCCTCCTGGAGACAGGTCAGGATGTTACTGTGCTGGCTGACTTCAGAGGTCTGTGGTGAACTCTGATTTTTCCTTTCCCTGCAGGCAGATGCGTTAGATGGTGCAGTGGAAATCTAGTACTGAGGCAGGGAGTAAGTGAGGGGGTTGCCGGGTTGGCAGCAGAGCGTGGAGTATCTCTGAGCTGTATCCCTCCACCAGCTCTCGCAATGTCTGAGCACCTGCTGGAGACTTGAGAGAGAGGAGACTTCTAGCAACACGTACCTCCTCTCTGAACTACCAAAGGCCAGCAAGGAGAGGTTGAGGCAGACTGCCTGCTGACACCTTCAGCCTTGCGTTGATGCTAGTTTTGGCTGCAGTGGAGTTACAGCAGGGAAGAGCCATGCCCTGCAATTTGGCACTTCCATAGAAACAGAGATCACCCTAAAGTGGGTACCTCAAACATTGCGTATCCTAGAGCATTCGTGCATCATGTTGTGGCATTCCTTGTGCTCATGTGACTCCACTGCAGAATTGCTCATTCATTGCTGAGTAATTTGGACAGCTCCAGGGAGCTGCAGGAGGAATTGGCTCAGTTTTAAAAGCTTGTCTGTTTTGATTTTTTTATGCATGCGATTCAAAATGCAAACAGCTTTCCCTAACATTTGCTGCTCTTTATTTGCCTGTGGATGGCAGTTGAGTGCGAGCTGCCTTCTGGTAACTTCCCTTCTCATTGGGAAGTGCCTTCTAGCAGGGTTCAACCCCCCATTCCCCCACCACCCAGCCATAGACAAGCCCACCTGCCTTTCTTAAGGATGCTGCCTGTTGGGATGGATGGGTTGGTGTGCTGTGCCTAGCAGTGTGCACAAATCGTGTAATCCATCATCAGCATTTCATAACTCATCTGAGCCCTCTGGCTTTGCGTTGCCATGTGTAGTGTGCTGTGGTATGTCTCTCCAAACAACTGAGATGAAGGGAAATGCACCGAGTTTTAGTTCCCACTGGTTCTCACCTAGGAAAACTGCTTAAGTGGTAACTCAAGTGAGCAGCTGAGCATGATGCTGGTTCGGACTGGCTGCCCTGTCCAATAGCTAGCTGCATTCTGGGGGGAATCTGAAGGGATGCTTGGACCAGAGGAGAAGTCGCAAGGGAGCATAAACTCACCTTTGAGAAAGATCTGCTTTCCAGTGCTTAAAGCAGCAACAGAGGGGCATGGGGATGCACTTTATCTCCCTACTCACTGCAGGGGAATAGAGGCGCAGAGCAGCGTGGCTGGGCATGGGGCTCGGCTGTTCCCACGCATGGCTCCCTTGCCAGCTAATCCTTTCAGACCTGGAGATGCCCAGCCCCTTGGTTGCGTTCTCTTTCATCCTTTCTTTCACTTCATCCTTTCTCCTCTGTTTCCTTTCTCACCTCACTTGCCCTGGTGCCATCCAGTTCACGGATGGGAGGTACTGGATTTACTCTCCCCGCCAGCGCAGACTCCGAGCCGCCTCGTTTTCCTCTGGGACTGTAAGTGAACATGCTAGCACTCAAGGGAGCCAGGCTGCAGCTTTGAAACACTGGGGTCAAGCAAAGGCCTAGCGGTTCCCTCTCTCCTAGATGCCCCAGGGACTAGTTCTGTTTTGTGGGGTGTCTGCACAGCAATTCAGGCTCCGCAGATAAAGGCTGCATGGCCAGCAAGCCCTTGGTTAGTTACCCTCTACAGCCTCTTTCCAAAGATCTCAGCTGGACCCAGGGTAATGGAGCTGATTGGGAGAGCGTCTCCCTCCTTCCTGCCCCCCTTTTTCTCGGCCAGTTATGAGATTGACTGAATTTAGCCAAGTGCTTTATCATTAATCCTTTGTGCCAGCATGTTTGGCAACATCTGCCATTAACTTAAACATGGCCCTGTATTTACATGTCCTGCTGGGCCAAGTCCTCCTGGGAGCCATGTAGGCTGGAATGCCAAGGCTAGATTCCAGGAAGACATCACTCGGCCGGTATGAAGCTGAGGATAAAATTCAGCTACAAACATGGCCCTTTAGGACACTGGCTGATTTCCAGGTGTCTAACGTACTGACCAGTTTCTACAGCTTAGGGGATCTAAGAGGGAAACTGCTGGGGACTCCAGCCTAGGGTGCAGTGCCTTCCCTGCCCTCAGCAGGCTGAGACCTTGGGAGTGTCACTTCACCTTTTCACTTGTTTTCCCCATTTATAAACTTGGGATAATTGTTCCCCTTCCAAGGCCTCTGTCCAAAGGGACTGTTTAATGGGTGCTGGTATTCCCAGCCCCTCCTCTGCCATGGTGCGAGGCTGGGGGCATTAAGCAGATGGGATGTAGGTGGCGAGCAATGTGCAGGCTGGGCCTGGCAAGATGGGGTGGGGAAGGAGTGAGAGAGTTGAGAGAGAATCGTTAACCTCTTCTCCCCCACACCCAGGATCTTGTAAACCCACTTTGTCCCCCATTTATTAGGAAGTCCCAGCACCGAGGGGTTAACTCTAGCCCACACTCAGAATGCTTCTCCTCTGTCACCACACAGACCCATTTCTAAAGCAGCTGTCGCTAGACACCTGCCTCTGGTGCTCACGAAAGGCTTGGAAGGTGGGTGGTGGAGTTCAGGGCTCACTCAGCCAGAGCAGTAATTCTCAGCTATGGGGAGCAAAGGATCTGGAGCAGGGCGGGCTCTGCACAGTGGGAAGGGGCTCTGGGGGCTCTAGCACAGCACTTAAAGCTTCAGCTCTGGATTCTGGTACCCCCCCAGCGGCTCCTTGTTGGCACAACCTGCAGTTATCCTTGGAGTTCCGTGTCGTAGACCTCCCCGCCCCCCAGTGCACCGAAGCTTGTCTGGCTGGTTGTAGCTGTATGTCGTAGACTCAGTGCCAACCCTGCTTCCTTTACCTCGTGCCTTCAGACACCACGGTGGGAAACCAAACTGATTGACGATGAAAGTGGCTCCCCCTTGAACTGTGTCTTGCCTTGCGTTCGACTGCAAGTCTCTCCCTGCTCATCTGGAAGCAGAAGCACATTTCTGTTGCATTAATGCGGTTCTGGGGTAGCTAAGTCCCTGGATCCTTCCCCAAAACAATCCAGTTCTGTGTTGCCTCCTTTGTCATCCCCAGTCCCTGTTCTCCATTTCCCTGCTGTCTCCAATTGATGACTAACCAGCTCCTCTTCATGGTCCAACATGATCTAACCCTGCACTTCCACCGCCTTGCTTGGCACGTCAGCACAAGGGGGTTACAAATATTGTTGGCTTTGCCATAAAAGCTCCCTTAACTTTAAAGTGACAGTAACATCCAACATGAGCAGATGCGACTGCAGCTGAAGGTGTGGGGAAAGGAATGGTCTTGTTGGTAAAATGCAGCATTGGGAGTCCAGAGATCTGGGGTCTAATTCCAGCTCTGCCACTGACCTGCTGTGGGACTTAGGCAAGTCACTTAGCTTTTTGTGCCTTGGTTCCCCATCTGTCATTGGGGCTGGTGCTGGTCTTGCAGGGGCTTTGAGGCTTAATTAATGCCTTGAAAGCTCTTTGAGGTGCTCACACGGAAGGTGCCATGGAACTGGAAAGTGTTGCCCTCTGCCCTGCAGCTGAACAGAGATTTCCATTTTAGCAGCGCAACTAGCGGCTCTCCCAGACGTTGTTAGGGGCTAAGGTACGTATTGAGGATGAGGAAGGCTCCTTCACTGAAGTCTTGTTGTAAAATCAGTTCTTCCTCCGGGTGTACAGCTGTTCTTATTGTATTTTCCTGCTCTCTCTATTTTCTCCTTTTCTCTCCCTCGCTCCCTGCTCTGCCGCTGCTCTTCTTGCACTATCCCTGCCGACTCTGGCAGCCTACAGACGAGAGGAGTTGGGTTTACTCCCCTCTCCACTATAGCACTCAAGTCCACTCTGTCTCCGATGAGGAGAGTGATACAGTAAGTGTTCAAGAAAGCTTTGATGTGCACCCAGAGGGGCAAGCTCTGAACATGGGCTGCGGTGCCAGGATATGGTTTGGGGCTCTGGGGCTTGGCTTTAGCAGGGGTGGCACTCGCATGGCTGGGGTAGTCCTGCTGCATCTTAGATTGGCTCTTTGGCAGCAGGCAAGATCTGCTGTGTAGTCCGAAAGCAGGTTCACTTTGACGACACTCCTGGTGGTTCTGTTGAGTTGTTTCTAGTACAGTCAAACCTCATTGAGCCAGAGTCCTCAGATCTAAACTGTTCTGTTACCTGAGGGTACAAAGGGAGCATGGTTCTCTCGCTCTATATAGGGGACTTAGCAAAGTGTGAAGCTAACTGAAATCAGCACAGCCACCACCTGCTAACTCCTCCTCCTTGCCTCTTTCAGTAATCTCTATGCAGACACTGAAGACCCAGAGAGCAGCGTTTCCCTCTGCAGGTTGATGCGTTCCCTTTCATTGACAGTCGTTCTGATGGAATGGGGAAGAGCTTGCTGCACTGCTGGATCCTGGGCACTGCGTTTCAGGCTGGAGCGAAATGTTCTCTAAACGTGTATTTATACCTATCCGAGACATGGACAGCAAATAAACCTCCCACCCAGAGCTCCTATGTAAAGTGGGCTGGAAAGAGTCCTGGGTAGTGACTGTTTCCAGACAGGCACCACTACAGCTACCTATCCATGTGTGATACTGTGAACCTTTTTAATTTTTAATCATGTATTTATTTTTTATCTTTGCACAGACACTGCACAAATGTGCTTTTTTTAAACATTTAGTTTACTGCACTTTTTTTGGTTGTCATATTCTATTTATGTGCTTCATCAAGAGTGTGAAACCTCACAGGAGACAGAGAGCAATCTTCACTTCGGGGGTGTGAGGAGGGCAGGTCCAGTCCTAGCTTCACTGATGAGGAGGCAGTGTGGTCTAACCCCCAGACAACAGGACTGGGAGTCAGGAGTCCAGACTCTGTGGGACCTTGGGCAAGTCACTTAGCCACTCTGTGCCTCGGTTTCCACATGTGTGAATGTGGGTAATCCCCACCTTTGTCAAAGCACTTGGACCCTCAGATTGAAAGGTGCTATGTAAATGCAATGTATTCAAGGCCAGTAACTAGAATTGCTCTAATATTAAAGCAGTCTGAGTTAGACATGCCACTTGATCTGAATTTAGAAATCGCTAGTGACCTCTACAATCAACTGTATGGGAGAAGCAAAAAAAACCCTGGCTGTAATGGCATGGCTTCTTGGCTTGGCTCTCTTCTGGGTGTTGGAGATGGTGGGGCTCTGCCTTCACCATGAACTGTGCTGCTCAGTGGTGGGCTGGAGATCTGCCCTGATCTGCTGGCAGACTGATATTCTGGCAGACTGCTGCCTCGGCCATGGGGTGTGGAAGGAGGAGAACTGTGACAGCTGCGGCTGGGCATTGCAGGCTATTGAAGTCACTTAGCAGCAGCATGTTCATGACTCTGATGCTTAAGCGAGTGAGGGTGGCTCAGAGGTTCACGTGTATTCCTTCATAGCTGAAACCAACATGCCACCCTTCCCCCATATTGAAGGAAGTCAGCGAAGCCCAGCTGGAAGCGTCTGTATTGGGCATGTGACACATGCTATTGGACGCGCAGCCAGGGGAGGCCAGCTGTGTGATGTGGCCTCTGAGGTGGATAGTGCTGCTGTCAGTGCTCTAGAGGCATCTTTGCAGGCTGCAGTCTTTAGACCAGACAAGATTTGGCTTCACTTAACCAATGAATGGCACAAAGCAGTGACCCGGTGTTGACTTCAAATTCCTCCTCGTGACTGTAGCTGTAGGTCCTGACTTCTCTAGCAATCCCATCTCCTCTCCCATGAATTAGAAAGTCTTGAGCTCAGAGGGGGCTTGGGCTTGTCTCTGTCCTCCTTGGACTCTCGTGTAAAGTGAGGGGTAAAGATCACTTTTTAATGCTGTTACATTCTTCAAACCTCTGTTCTCAAGCTGCCCTGTGCAGTAGCCATCAGAGGATGTCCCCAGTCTATAGGCTTGCGTGCCAAGCACTGAAGAGCTAGTACCACAATCTGTCCTGGCAGCACTCGGGACATACTTGTCATTCAGGTCCCAGAAGGCAGGCTGGGTCAGGGGAGCGTCGAAGCTTTTCCCGGGAGCCGTCAGTGTTCTGAGGGTTTTCATCTGGTGACTTTTTTCTCCTCTTTCTTTAAATACCCGGAGCCTGACTTTTCAATCCCGGCCCGCAGAGGCCGAAGACTTGCTCTCCCTAACATGTGCCAGGCTTCGGAGACGCTATTCCACCACTTGATCTTCATCTTGATTGGTCTAGAATGTCCTTTCTTTGGAATCCAGGTGGGTTTAAAAGGATTAACTTCTCTCATTATCAGCTGTGAAAACACAGATGCTGCCATTACATCCATGAGTCAGGTGGCGAATCTGCTACAGAACTCTGGCAGGTTCCTAAAAGCTTTCTCCGAATCACAGCCCCTTCTCTCATTACACACAAGTATAGCCAACTTCACTCGGGGATTTGGTGGTCTGTCGTGCTTAGCCCAGGTTCACCTGGCTGTCTCCTCTCCAAAGAGAAGGCTGGGCAAAGGAGCTAGGGAGGTGAGCAGTGTGTAGATTCAGGTGTTGCCGAGTGCTAAAGGCAAAAGATTTCAGAACACAGTTAAACGTACAGTGTGATTTTTCTGAAGCACTGAGCAGCTCCAGGTCCAAATGAAGCCAGTGGGAGCTGCACAGATGTTCCGCCCTGTGACAACCAAGCCCTTGATTTCAACATCCAGTAAACTAGGCTTTGGGAGGAGCAATGAAGATGAGCTAGGCCCATCTCTGACCAGCATTTCAGGGCTCTGAAAGGAAGCAGCTAATCAAATCTTTAGCCTTATGCCTTTAAAAGAATATGCTGAAGTTTGGCACTTCTGATTGCCCAAGAATAAAGAGCAGGATATTATTACTTTCAACCATTTGGAATATCTCTAATCTATCCAATACACCCACTCCAATCAGTATCTCTGTGGCAAAGACTTTCTGGTGATGAATTTTGCAACTGTGGAGTTTCCTTGGTCTGCTCCCACATTAGAGGCTGAAGCAGAGAGCCCTGTTCTGTGGTGATGGAAAACTGATCTTGCTTCCTCCGTTCCAGAATTACTCCTTGCTGACAGGGTTTTCCGCTCCGTGACTTTCTAGAGCAGCTTCATCTGTGTAAATCTCTTGTTTTCAGCCCTTTGCAGCAAGCAAGTATTTTAGGGTCTGTTATTGACTCTGAACTTCTTATAAAGATACAGATACCCTGGGACATGCAAAAGAACCACATTATCAAAAAACCCTTCCCAGGAGCCGCACTGCAGGGGGAGTTGGTCAGAAATAAACCATGTTGTTCACGTGCAGTCCCATCCCCAAAAGCATTGTGCTGTGTTATCTTGTACGTTACAAAGTGCCCCGCAGTAGGTTTAAACTCCCATTTCCATTATGGGAGAGGCAGCTGGATGAAGGAAGGGAGCTGTAGGGTATGTCTGCATTGCAATAAGACACCTGTGGGTGGCCCATGCCAGCTGGCTGAGGCTTGGGCTAAGGAGCTGTTTCACTGCAGTGTAGATGTTCCAGCTTGGGCTGCTGTCCAAGCTCTGGGACCCTCCCACCGCACAGAGTCCTAGAGCCTGGGCCTCAGCTGAAGCCTGAACCTCTACTCTGCAATTAGCCTCACATGCCCAAGTCAGCTGGCACAGGCCAGCCATGGGAGTTTAATTGCAGTGTAGATATATCCTGGGGCTCAAAACAGGCTCCTCTTCCATCAATTGGACTCTTTTTTTTTTTTTTTTCCCTGCCTCCTGGCTTTCAGCACAGTAGCTTTGCAAGACTTAATCCTACAGTAGGTGGCATGTGAGAGCTCCCCACTTCTAGAGCTGGATGGAGCTAGGGGTCTGCTACTGTCAGTTACCTCTAGGGATGACACAGACATTTTCTTTGGGGCCGGGGAGGAGAGGGGTTGCATCACGAGATTCTGCTGGTTGATTCTGCCCTAGTTCTACGGTGAGGCTTTGCACTGGGGGGAAGGAAGGGTTTGTAGAATTTCTCAGGGGCCTCTCTCGGAGACTGAGGGGTGTCTGTTTAAACAGCAGTCAATCTGCTTGCTCACTACAGCATGAGCTGTAGCTGTACTGTGTCACATTCATTCTTAGGGTGGTATGAAAGTTGCATTCTTACATTTACTGTATCTACCAGGATTTTCATTGTTTGCTTCACTATAGCTGACAGTTTGCTTATGAGCTATCGCCTGTTTCAAGATCTAGTCTACTTATATCTTTGAAAGGAGACACCTTGTTCCCTTTCCACTGAAATGTTAGTGGAACAATCCAGTGAGACCCCAGGCTTCAAAGTAGCTTCATGTCATTACTGTCTCACCATCATCCCTGCATCCTGCCTATCTCACCTGTTCAAAGTGGGTGACCATTGCTTCTGCTAAGGCTATTTCTGAGCTCTGGTGTAGGGGATTCCGAGGGGAGTGTCTCGTGCCAGACTACAGGGTGCGGAATGCAGACGGGGGTATAATTAAGACCCCACTTCAGCAAAGAAATGCAAAATGTTGACTGCCAAGGTGCATGGTTCTGGCCTCTGGGCTGTTACTTGCTGGGTGTTCCATCACAAGCCTGAGCCTTTCTCAAGCAGCTCCTTGGCGGGAGAAGCCTCAGTTTGAATGATTCAACAGGTGCACCATCAAAACAAACTCCGCTCCAATGAGTTCTGTGTTCATTTGGGAACTCCCCAGAGGGAACAGGAGCAACAGCTTCTCTGGAGAAGACTCCACCTGTGTGCTCAGTCACTGAAAATGAACAGACTGCAGCTCCAGAGAGACTTCTGGAACCCCCAAAAGCCCCAGGCTCTGCTAGGAGACTGGGATCCGTAGCTGTATCCTTTACTGCTGCTAGCAGTCAGTCACTGCAAGTATCCTGCTGTCACGCCCCTGCCAGTATCATCTGGGTGAGTGTCGAAATCACACTTCGTGAAACCGCAAAAAGTTTTAATCTCAGCACTGAAGCTGGCATGACTGTGATCCTTGATGGCAGCATTAGGATGACACAAGCTCTGTTTGTCCCTGTCATCGTCAGCCGGTTGACTCTCTTGAAACACGTTCCAGCCTTTCCTTCTAGCAGAGCCTTCCCTGAGCAGCTAAAACCAGCCTTGGTATCTTTTCTTCACACTCCCACCCAGCATCATTGCCCACGTTTTTAGATGGAAAGGCAGATGAGAGAGCTCAGACTTACTGGATCATGTCTGATTTGTTTGAAGTCTACATTAGACCAAGTATAATATAGCTGATGTTCATATTAGGTCATTTTGTATGTATGCTCCACATAAAGAATGTAAGTAGGGTTTTTTGTGGGAGGGAGGGGGGAGTTCTTCTCTGAAAAAAATGATGAGAATCCATGGATATTGTCATGTTTTTCTTTTTTTTGTTTCAGTTTAAGTCCTGAACGCTTTTTTGGAAGTCTTTTCTCAGAGAAACGTAAATTGATGCTAATTGTTCTTCAGCTGTGCGATAAAGCATAATGTCGTCTTTGATGTAAACACAGAGGCAAGCAAACTATTTATAATGTCTAGTGAATTAATTGCCTTACCCGAAACCCCATGGGAATGGTTCCTAAAAATATTGTTTTCCTTTTTAGTGTAAAGAATTTTGTAAATACTTTCAGCGTGAGATTGCACCCCTAGTTTGTCTTGTCTCTGATGGCTGCTATTGCTCAGAAAGTGGATACTGTTTGAACTATTGTACTGTATTAAAACTAAGGCATTTTGTGAGACAGTTTAGATGCAATGTTCTCCTGGAATCATGAAAGCTAAAAAGGCAATACTCTTGTTAATAGCAGAGTCCTCTCTCACCTGTTGGTGATGTTTCCTACAGTCATAACCTGTGCTCATTCCTGACCCTCACAAAGGGACTGCTGGTTTTGTTGAGACTTGGGTTTGTCACTCGAGTTTGGTTGGTTAATTCGTTTGTAAATATGTGGACAATCCACACATTCGTGTCCTGACCCACCTGTGACGTGCCCACAGCCATTGTCACAGACATGTTGGCTAACTCCACTTAACTTGCAGTGAGTTAACTCGCATTAAACTCTGATCAAAGCAAAACCTTTTTTTGTTGTTAAATTGCATTGAGGTCAATCTTCTCTCATGTTTTACTTTGTAATTTATGAAACGTTGTATGTCCTTAACTATTTCAGCAGGTTCTATTAGAACTTTTGAATCTGACAATACTTTGACAATCTCTAAGCTCTTTTTTGTGGAGGGGAGAGCTGTACCTTTGAACCCAGAGCCGTGGAATTTCTGTACAAAATGTACAACCACTGCAACTTGTATGCAACAGCCTCATCATTCTGCGTCCCCTCCTCCCCCTTCCTTTATTTTGGAAAGGATCTCTCTAATAAATAGGGTAATCATGCAGTTGCCTCAATCTCTTCATTGAATGCATCCGATGAAGTGAGCTGTAGCTCACTAAAGCTTATGCTCAAATAAATGTGTTAGTCTCTAAGGTGCCACAAGTCCTCCTTTTCTTTTTGCAAATACAGACTAACACGGCTGCTACTCTGAAACCTGTAGCAAAGGTTTTCAACCTTTCTGGCCTCAGGACCGATTTGTGTATGTTGATGGCCTGTCACAACCCTGTAAATAGGCCTGGGGAAGGGGGTTGTGTCCTGCCCCTGGCAGGGAATGGGCCCTGGGGGTGGGCCCTACCCTTAAGGGTAAGGAATGCTCCAGGGGAGGTTTGCAGAGCCCTGCAGCGGTCACTCCTGAACTGTGGGGCAGGCTGGACTCAGCTCCCTGCTCTAGATGTTGCGACCTCTGGGGTTGCAGCATCGCTCATGTTTGGCCTCGCCCCTGATGGACCAAATTTGCAAGTCGCATTGCAGCCTGGAGCATGGGCTGGCAGCACCACTCTCTCAAATTTCGCCAGCCAGCCACCTCTCACGATGGAGGGGCAGTGGGACCAAACCTGAGTGGCACTCTGATGCTGAAGGTTGCAATGCCTGGAGCAGGGAGGCAAACCTGCCCAGACCCACAGGACCAGAGCTGCTTATGTGACCCTCTGAAACACTTTGGTGACCCCACTTAGGGTCATGACCCACAGGTTGAAAAACCCTGACCTATAGGACCTCTTGCACTGGATGCTGTATAACCATCCTGATTTGCTACATACAAACTAGCTTTGATTGTGTTTTGATCAGGGTTTGTTTACAAGGGTGTTGAGTACCAAAATCTTAGTGTGACGTTCCTGTCTGGTGTTATCTGGACCAGTGATCTGCTAGGTCACTCTAATCCTTGACTCAGAGCTGGCCTTACCCTGCTCTGCTGTGAGAACCCCCACTCCTGGGCTGTTCACGCATGGTCTCTGGCATGTAAGCGGCTCTCTGGATTGTGCAACTGAATGACACTAGCCAATATCTCCAGTCCCAGACACAACCCTAGGAACCTCCATCTTGCAGTGTCCAGTTATGCCTGCTGGATGCTGCAAGCTTATATGAGTTCATCAATTTAACAAAGAAATTGGTATGTACCAGGCTTGTTATCCCAAGAGGAGTCTCTGTCGCACTTCCAACCAAAGGAACTGCTTCAGGTAAAATAAACAGATTTATTAACTATAAAGAGATTTTAAGTGATTATAAGTCAAAGCAGAAGAAGTCAGATTTGGTCAAATGAAATAAAAGCAAAACACATTCTAAGCTGCCTTAACACTTTCAGTGTCCTTCTAAACTTAGATGCTTCTCAACCCAGGCTGGCTGGTTACTTTTCAGTCAAGATCTCTCCTTTTGATCAGTGCTTCATTCACTTGGTGTGGTGTCCGTAGATGTAGGTGGAAGAGAGAGAGAGCATGGCACATATCTCTTCCTTTTATCATGTTCTTGGCTTTGCGCCCTCCTTCCCTCTTCCCCCCCCCCCCCCCACTTCCCTCTTCAGAGTCAGGTGAGCATTACCCTATCACAGTTCCAAACTGACCAAAGGAAGGGGGGGTGACTCCCTCGAGAGTCTAAGAGATTCTTTTGTTGCTGCCTAGGCCATTGTCCTTTGTTCCTGTGAGGCTGGGCTGGGTTTCTCCCAACCACACCCTGATGAGGTGTGAACTGCCTCTCTGCTGCTAGAGAGTTTTTGTCTGGGCTTGCTTTAAGCCATGAGGACACATTTCTCAGCCTCATAACTATACACATGAAATTATAACCTAAACATTACTATAACCTTACTGTCACAACCATGCTCAGGCATCATGAGTCTTCCAAAGACACCCAACATGACAAACTTTGCATTAGATACCACACCATCATTTTACAAGGATGAGTATGGGGGTGCTGGGTGTTCCACTGAGGTACAGAGCGTCACACTTAAGGCCTGGCTACATCATGCAGCTTTTAGCGACAAGGCTGTGTCAACACAGCCTTGTCGCTAAAAGTCAATGTGTGCAAAAGCTCTTTGTTGGCACTTTTGCTGACAAAATATGCCCAGCTCCAGGAGAGGCATTAGCTTTGTTGGCAGGAGAGTGCTGCTACTGACAAAGCCGCGTTCACACTGCCCTTTGAATCGGCAACACTTGTCTTTTGTGGAGGGGCTTTTTTAAGTACCCGTGAAAGACAAAAGTTTTGTCAACAACTTTTCAGGGTAGACATACCCTTAGTCCCTCTTCACTCACGTGATATGGCTGTGCGTGTATTGCTTTGTGCTGTGATCCTGTTCTCTTGCATGCTAAGAAGAATTAATCTAACCTAGGTCTTGCATGGGAGAGCTCCTAGGAGCAATTCAGATGTGCTGCAAGAAATGATTAATCCGTTTGTGGTACACATGGGGGAAGAGAGAGTGTTGAAGTAATACCCCCGGAGGGGTGGAATGGGACGCTGCTACAGAAGGATCTCACTTTTCATATGAAATGTATAACTGAGATCCCAGTCCCCTGACACTTGTTTCCTAAAACAGAAGTGTTAACACTGGCATCCTGGCCAACTAAGAACTAGATTGGGGGTGGGCAAACTACGGCCAGCAGGCTGGATCCAGCTGTTTTAAGCTGGCCCTTGAGCTCCCACTGGGGAGTGGGGTCTGGGACTTGCCCTGCTCTGGTACTCCAGCTGGGGTGCAGAGTCGGGGGCTGCTCCACAGGCGGCTCCCAGAAACAGTGGCATGGCCCCTCTCTGGCTCCTACACATAGGAGCAGCCAGGGGGCTCTGCTCTGCATGCTGCCCCTGCCCCTGCCGCAAGCACCACCCCTGCAGCTCCCATTGGCCAGGAACCACGGCCAATGAGAGCTGCAGGGGCAGTGCCTACAGATGGGGCAGCATGCAGAGCTGCCTGGCTGTGCCTCCACGTAGGAGCTAGAGAAGGGACATACCGCTGCTTCAGGGAGCCACTTGAGGTAAGCGCCTCCTAGAGCCTGCACCCCTGAGCCTCTCCCCATGCCCCTGTCCCAGCCCTGATCCCCCTCCTGCCCTCTGAATCACTCGATCCCAGCCTGGAGCACCCTCCTGCACCCCAAACCGCCCAACCCCACCCCATAGCCTGCATCCCAACCCTCTGCCCCAGCCCTGATCCCCCTGCTGCCCTCCAACCCCCTCGGTCACAGCCCAGAGCATCCTCTTACACCCCAAACTCCTCATCTCCCACCCCAGAGCCTGCACCCCTAGCTGGAGCCCTCACCTCCCCCCACTCCCCTGGCCAGACCCCCCCTCCCGCACTCTGAACTCCTCAGTTCTGGCACCACCCTGGAGCCTGCACCCCCAACCAGAACCCTCACCCCCTCCCACATCCAACGCCAATTTTCTGAGCATTCATAGCCCGCCATACAATTTCTATTTCCAGATGTGGCCCTCGGGCCAAAAAGTTTGCCCACCCCTGAACTAGATGGTGAGTTATGACTTCTTCAGTGTGTGCAAGAAATCAAATGAATGCCACAGTTACGTCATGAAAAGCCACTTCCCTTTTGTTAAATAAAAATGTCTTTTAAAGAGTGAGAAGTTAATATATGCAACAGGTTAATACAGGAAGTGGTCACTATGTAGCCATGCCATGGGTTCTTTGTTTTGTTCAGGGATCTGGAGATGGGAAAGGAGAAACCACCGCCCAGAGCTCACTATTTAACATTGTAGCAGTACCTGAAGGCCACAAGCCATTGTACTAGGTGATGTACAAACAAATGAACGGCCCTGTCCCAAAGAGCTGACCCACGAAACAATCAAATATAACAAATGGATGAGACAAGAAGCAGGCTTGGGTGGGATGGGGTAAAAGGGGATGTGCAGAATTGTTAATCTGGGCAGTAGTAGTGATCTCTCCCTTGCTTAGCCATTCTCATTCCCAAATATATTACCTAAGAGGGACTTTGAGGACAAGTTGGGGGCTTTCTGCAAGCTGACTGGGAGCTTTGCTCACTTGTAAGGGGCAGCATGAGAGACAGCATGAAAGAGATTGGAGGGCAGCAACACTGGAAATGTAGGCATTAACCTTACACTAAAATGACACCATAATAGAGGCTCAACTTAAATGTACACCCCAAATGCAAAAGCACAGTGAGAGAACCAAACAAGAGCCACCATGGCTAAACAACAAAGTAAAAGAAACAGTGAGAGGTAAAAAGGCATCCTTTAAAAAGTGGAAGTTAAATCCTAATGAGGAAAATAGAAAGGAGCATAAACTCTGGCAAATGAAGTGTAAAAATGTAATTAGGAAGGCCAAAAAAGAATTTGAAGTACAGCTAGCCAAAGACTCAAAAAGTAAAAGCAAAAAAATATTTTAAGTACATCAGAAGCAGAAAGCTGCTAAATAACCAGTGGGTCCACTGGACAATGGAGATGCTAAAGGAGCACTCAAGGACGATGAGGCCATTGCAGAGAAACTAAATGAATTCTTTGCATTGGTCTTCATGATTGATGTGAGGGAGATTCCCAAACCTGAGCCATTCTTTTTAGGTGACAAATCTGAGGAACTGTCCCAGATTGAGATGTCATTAGAGGAGGTTTTGGAACAAATTGATAAACTAAACAGTAATACGTCACCAGGATCAGATGGTATTCACCCAAGAGTTCTGAAGGTACTCAAACGTGAAATTGCAGGACTGCTAACTGTTGACTGTAATTTATCATTTAAATCAGCTTCTGTACCAAATGACTGGAGGATAGCGAATATGATGCAATTTTTTAAAAAGTGCTCCAGAGGAGACCATGGCAATTACAGGCAGCTAAGCCTGACTTCAGTACCCAGCAAACTGGTTGAAACTATAGTAAAGAACAAAATTGTGACACATAGATGAACATAATTTATTGTGTAATAGTCAACATGGTTTTTGTAAAGGGAAATCATGCCTCACCAATCTACACAGTTCTTTGAGGGGCTCAACAAGCATGTGGACAAGGGGGATCCACTGGATATCGTATATTTAGATTTTCAGAAAGCCTTTGACAAGGTCCCTCACCAAAGGCTCTTAAGCAAAGAAAGCAGTCATGGGATAAGAGGGAAGGTTCTTTCATGGATCAGTAACTGGCTAAAAGATAGGAAACAAAGGGGAGGAATAAATGGTCAGTTTTCAGAATGGAGAGAGGTAAATAGGGGTGTCTCCCAGGGGTCTGTACTGGGCCCAGTCCTATTTAACATATTCATAAATGATCTGGAAAAAGGGATAAACAGTGCGGTGGCAAAATTTGCAGATGATACAAAACTATTCAAGGTAGATAAGTCCCAGGCAGACTGCGAAGAGCTACAAAAGGATCTCTCAGAACTGTGTGACTGGGCAAGAAAATGGCAGATGAAATTCAATGTTGATAAATGCAAAGTAATGCACATTGGAAAACATAATCCCAAGTATACATATAAAATGATGGGGTCTAAATTAGTTGTTACAACTCAAGAAAAAGATCTTGGAGTCATTGTGGAGAGTTCTCTGAAAACATCCACTCAATGTGCAGCGGCAGTCAAAAAAGCAAACAGAACGTTGGGAATCATTAAGAAAGGGATCGATAAGACAGAAAATATCGTATTGCCTCTATAGAAACCCATGGTACACCCACATCTTGAATACTGTGTGCGGATGTGGTCGCCCCGTCTCAAAAAAGATACATTGGAATTGGAAAAGGTTCAGAAAAGGGCAACAAAAATGATTAGGGGTATGGCCATTGGCCATTATCTTTGAAAACTCATGACAATCGGGGGAGGTTCCCAACTGGAAAAAGGCTAATGTAGTGCCCATCTTTAAAAAAGGGAAGAAGGAGGATCCAGGGAACTAGGCCAGTCAGCTTCACCTCAGTCCCTGGAAAAATCATGGAGCAGGTCCTCAAGGAATCAATTCTGAAGCACTTAGAGGAGAGGAAAGTGATCAGGAACAGTCAGCATGGATTCACCAAGGGCAAGTCATGCCTGACTAATCTAATTGCCTTCTGTAACAAGATAACTGGCTCTGTGGATGAGGGGAAAGCAGTGGACTTGTTATTCCTTGACTTTAGCAAAGCTTTTGATATGGTCTCCCACAATATTATTGCCAGCAGGTTAAAGAAGTATGGGCTGGATGAATGGACGATAAGGTGGATAGAAAGCTGGCTAGATTGTCGGGCTCAACGGGTAGTGATCAATGGCTCCATGTCTAGTTGGCAGCCGGTGTCAAGTGGAGTGCCCCAAGGGACACTGGGACCGGTTTTGTTCAATATCTTCATAAATGATCTGGAGGATGGTGTGGATTGCACCCTCAGCAAGTTTGCAGATGACACTAAACTGGGAGAAGAGGTAGATACGCTGGAGGGCAGGGATAGGATACAGAAGGACCTAGACAAATTGGAGGATTGGGCCAAAAGAAATCTGATGAGGTTCAATAAGGATAAGTGCAGGGTCCTGCACTTAGGACGGAAGAATCCAATGCACTGCTACGGACTAGGGACCGAATGGCTCGGCAGCAGTTCTGCGGAAAAGGACCTAGGGGTTCTTCTTCGAGTGCTTGCTCATATCGATTCCAATTAGGTGTGCGCGCACTGCGTGCACAATCGTCAGAAGATTTTTACCCCAAAAACACTCGGTGGGTCGGCTGAGGTGCCCCCTGGAGTGGCACCTTCATGGCACCGGATATATGCCCCAGCCAACCCAGCGCCCCCTCAGTTCCTTCTAACCGTTGGAACTGTGGAGCAAAGCATAGCTGATCTCCACTCTCCCTAGCTTTCTCTCTTAGTACCTGTTAATTGTTGTAATTAGTTGTTAATAGTTGTTTATAGTTGTTAGTAGTTAGTTAGTGTAGTTAGATCACTGTACTTAGTAGGGTGGAGCGGGGTCTTCTCCCCTCTCCCCCATCCCGGTACCGGGGCCCATGCCTGGGTCTCCCGGGCTTCAAACCCTGCTTGGCTTGCCTGAAACCGCTGCCAAGCGGAGACCCCCACGACTCTTGTCTAAGGTGTCCGGGGCAATGCCACGAAGCGGACAAGTGCTGCATTTGCAAAGCCTTCAAGCCATGGACCGAAAAGGAGCGGGACTTTAGACTCAAGCATCTCCTTATGGAGGCGGCACGTAGCCTGGTCCCTTCCTCCGTGCACCGGGACTCGGCGTCGTCTTTGGTGCGGAGTGCCCCTGTGGCACCGACTGGTCCAGCACCGCATTCAGACTCTGCTAAAGACTCGTGGCGTCAGGCCGCCCCGGCACCTCCACCACCGCGGTGCCGGTCCCTGTCTCTGGGCCAGAAGAAGAAGCAGCCCAAGCAGGTGCTGACTGATCTTCATCTTTGTCGGTTCGACAGCCACCGACACTTCCCGCACTGCAGTCGGAGCCGCGTCCATTGCTGGAGCGCACAGGACAAGCAACAGCTCCTGCACCTAGAGCTGTCGGTGGACACTCCAATTCCACTCCCGCTGTGGCCAGACCTGATCACTCAGGACCACGGACGACTCTGTCATCCTGACCTGCAATCTCTCCACCTCACAGCGTGGATTCTGCATGGCTAACTCAATCCGAGCTGTGCGGCTCTCACTTGGTACAGCAGGTCCTTTTGGGTAACAGGAAGCCCTCTACCAGGTCCACGTACTTAGCCAAGTGGAAACGTTTTTCCTGCTGGTGCGCTCAGAGTCATACGGCCCCGCTACAGGCGTCAGTACCTATCATCTTGGACTACCTCCTGTCCTTAAAACAGCAGGGCTTGGCAATATCATCCATCAGAGTGCACCTGGCAGCTATTTCGGCTTTCCACCCAGGCGAAAATGGGCTTTCGGTCTTCTCCAATCCCATGGTCAGCAGATTTCTCAAGGGGTTGGAGCGCCTGTTCCCATGAATTCGACAACCGGTCCCTACGTGGGATCTTGACCTGGTTCTCTCCAAACTCATGGCTGCCCCGTTCGAGCTGACGGCCACCTGCTCACTCCTGTACTTTTTCGTGGAAGACAGCTTTCCTCATAGCTATCACTTTGGCGAGGCGTGTGTCTGAGCTCAGGGCACTCACATCGGAACCACCGTATACAGTGTTCCATAAGGACAAGGTACAGCTGTGACCCCACCCGGCCTTCCTCCCTAAGATGGTGTCTGTCTTCTATCTCAACCAGGACATCTTCCTCCCCGTCTTCTACTTGAAGCCACATGCCTCTCGACGGGAACAACAGCTGCACTCCCTGGACGTTCACAGGACCCTCACCTTCTACATCAAGTGAACGAAACCTTTCAGGAAAACGTTGCAGCTGTTTGTTGCTGTGGCAGACCGGATGAAGGGCCTTCTGGTCTCCTCCAGCGCATCTCGTCCTAGATCACATCATGCATTCATGTGTGCTATGACTTGGCTGGTGTCCCAACTACGCACCTTACCGCCCACTCCACGCGGGCTCAGGCTTCATCTTCTACTTTCCTGGCACACGTACCCCTACAGGAGATATGTAGGGCAGCGACTTGGTAATCGGTGCATACCTTCGCTGCCCACTATGCGATAATTCAGCATTCCAGGAGTGATGCTGCATTTGGTTCAGCAGTCCTTCACTCAGCGACATCTCACTCCGACCCCACCACCTAGGTAAGGCTTGGAAGTCACCTAATTGGAATTGATATGAGCAAGCACTCGAAGAAGAAAAGATGGTTACTCACCTTTGTAACTGTTGTTCTTCGAGATGTGTTGCTCATATCCATTCCAAACCCACCCTCCTTCCCCTCTGTCGGAGTAGCCCGCAAGAAGGAACTGAGGGGGCGCTGGATCGGCTGGGGCATATATCCGGCGCCATGGAAGCGCCACTCCAGGGGGTGCCTCAGCCAACCCACTGAGTGTTGCTGGGGTAAAAATCTTCCGACAATCGTGCACGCAGCACACACACACCTCATTGGAATGGATATGAGCAACACATCTCGAAGAACAACAGTTATGTAAGCAGAGCCAGGATAAGCTCCACCCTGACCTCTGGTGGTGAGTTGTGGCAAGTTATGGAAAAGAACTTCAGGGGCTGATCTCATTTGCATAGGCACACCCACCCCCCCTAGCATGAGCCCAAATAGTCACTTTGGCTGCTGTCGGATCCCCAGTTTCTCTGTTATTGGGGCAGGAAGGATAAATTATTATTATCCTGATTATGTGAATCAAGGACACTGGAACTGTACTTGGCCTTTTGTTATGATGGAGGGACTCGCCATCAACTGAGTAGCAATCACTAGGCAAGGGACATGGGTTCCAAAACTCAGCAAATTGAGAGAGGCTGAGGGTAGGTATTAATAATTGGTGGTATGGGCCCTTTGGTGAAGGCCTTACATGCTAATTGCACTTTCTCCTCTCTCCACTGTAGAATGTCGTTGTCTCGTCCCGTTCTCACCCCCCCCCCCCCCGCCGGTATTAGCTCATCTTAAGTGATCACTCTCCTTACAGTGTGTATGGTAACACCCATTGTTTCATGTTCTCTGTGTATATAAATCTCCCCACTGTATTTTCTACTGAATGTATCTGATGAAGTGAGCTGTAGCTCACGAAAGCTTATGCTCAAATAAATTTGTTAGTCTCTAAGGTGCCACAAGTACTCCTTTTCTTAGAGCTAATTTTTTTTCCATTAGGAATATAGTTACAGGCTACTGAATCATAGAATATCAGGGTTGGAAGGGACCTCAGGAGGTCATCTAGTCCAACCCCCTGCTCAAAAGCAGGACCCATCCCCAATTAAATCATCCCAGCCAGGGCTTTCTCAAGCCTGACCTTAAAAACTTCTAAGGAAGGAGATTCCACCACCTCCTTAGGCAACGCATTCCAGTGTTTCACCACCCTCCTAGTGAAAACGTTTTTCCTAATATCCAACCTAAACCTCCCCCACTGCAACTTGAGACCATTACTCCTTGTCCTGTCCTCTTCCACCACTAAGAATAGTCTAGAACCATCCTGTCTGGAACTACCTCTCAGGTAGTTGAAAGCAGCTATCAAATCCCCCCTCATTCTTCTCTTCTGCAGACTAAACAATCCCAGTTCCCTCAGCCTCTCCTCATAAGTCATGTGTTCCAGTCCCCTAATCATTTTTGTTGCCCTTCGCTGGACTCTCTCCAATTTATCCACATCCTTCTTGTAGTGTGGGGCCCAAAACTGGACACAGTACTCCAGATGAGGCCTCACCAATGTCGAATAGAGGGGGACGATCACGTCCCTTGATCTGCTCGCTATGCCCCTACTTATACATCCCAAAATGCCATTGGCCTTCTTAGCAACAAGGGCACACTGCTGGCTCATATCCAGCTTCTCGTCCACTGTCACCCCTAGGTCCTTTTCTGCAGAACTGCTGCCTAGCCATTCGGTCCCTAGTCTGTAGCTGTGCATTGGGTTCTTCTGTCCTAAGTGCAGGACCCTGCACTTATCCTTATTGAACCTCATCAGATTTCTTTTGGCCCAATCCTCCAATTTGTCTAGGTCCCTCTGTATCCTATCCCTGCCCTCCAGCGTATCTACCACTCCTCCCAGTTTAGTATCATCCGCAAATTTGCTGAGAGTGCAATCCACACCATCTTCCAGATCATTTATGAAGATATTGAACAAAACCGGCCCCAGGACCGACCCCTGGGGCACTCCACTTGACACCGGCTGCCAACTAGACATGGAGCCATTGATCACTACCCGTTGAGCCCAACAATCTAGCCAACTTTCTACCCACCTTATAGTGCATTCATCCAGCCCATATTTCCTTAACTTGCTGACAAGAATACTGTGGGAGACCGTGTCAAAAGCTTTGCTAAAGTCAAGATACGATACATCCACTGCTTTCCCTTCATCCACAGAACCAGTAATCTCATCATAGAAGGCGATTAGATTAGTCAGGCATGACCTTCCCTTGGTGAATCCATGCTGACTGTTCCTGGTCACTTTCCTCTCATGTAAGTGCTTCAGGATTGATTCTTTGAGGACCTGCTCCATGATTTTTCCGGGGACTGAAGTGAGGCTTACTGGCCTGTAGTTCCCAGGATCCTCCTTCTTCCCTTTTTTAAAGATTGGCACTACATTAGCCTTTTTCCAGTCATCCGGGACTTCCCCCGTTCGCCACGAGTTTTCAAAGATAATGGCCAATGGCTCTGCAATCACAGCCGCCAGTTCCTTTAGCACTCTCGGATGCAACTCATCTGGCCCCATGGACTTGTGCACGTCCAGTTTTTCTAAATAGTCCCTAACCACCTCTTTCTCCACAGAGGGCTGGCCATCTATTCCCCATGTTGTGATGCCCAGCACAGCAGCCTGGGAGCTGACCTTGTTCGTGAAGACAGAGGCAAAAAAGCATTGAGTACATTAGCTTTTTCCACATCCTCCGTCACTAGGTTGCCTCCCTCATTCATTAAGGGGCCCACACTTTCCTTGGCTTTCTTCTTGTTGCCAACATACCTGAAGAAACCCTTCTTGTTACTCTTAACATCTCTCGCTAGCTGCAGCTCCAGGTGCGATTTGGCCCTCCTAATTTCATTCCTACATGCCCGAGCAATATTTTTATACTCTATACTGAGCTGAATTCACTTTTGGCCAATGGTACACCAGCACTGAAACTCCCCTACTACATGCTGAAATCACAAAAGAGCTAAAATTACTAAGAGCTGAAATCACTGAGTGTCGTGTTCAGTAGTGGGGGGGCCGGAAGATATATGGCGGAGCAGTTCGTGAGATGGCTGGAGCGGCTCATGGGACGGCTGGCAGAGCAGAGCGGCTGGTGGAGCAGAGCGGTTTGTGGGGCAACTGGAGCAGCTCATGGGGTGTGGCTAGCAGAGCGGAGCGATGGCTGGTAGAGCGGAGCCCCATGGAGAGGTGGGGCAATCAGCTTTGGACCACGTAAGGTGCCCCTTAATCCCCCATCTCCACCCAGGTTGGGAGGTAAAACTCTGCAGATAAACTTTTGAACTCTGGCGCTGCACTGACCAGGGACAGAGACTTTTGGGTTGTTGGACTTTTGGGACTTGGGTTGCTGGACTCAAGAACCAAAGGGAAAGGACACGTCCCAATTTGCTTGGGGTGGGTTTTTTGCTCATGGCTTGTGTTATGAATCCTGTTGGTGGTGTTTCCCCAACATAATGCCACATGGTTTCTCTCTGTTATTAAAAGGCTTTTGCTACACTCAGACTCTGTGCTTGCGAGAGGGCTTCCTCTCCTGGAGGCGCCCAGCGGGGGTGGTATATATTTGTCCCAGGTCACTGGGTGGGGGCTCGAGCTGGTTTTGCATTGTGTTATTGGAATGGAACCCCTAGATACTGAACCTGGCCCTTTTTGCTGCCAACTCTGATGGGCAGAAGGGTTACAGTTACAAAGGTGAGTAATCGTCTTTTACAGTGGATGAGAAGTTGGATATGAGTCAACAGTGTGCCCTTGTTGCCAAGAAGGCCAATGGCATTTTGGGATGTATAAGTAGGGGCATTACCAGCAGATCGAGGGACGTGATCGTTCCCCTCTATTAGACATTGGTGAGGCCTCATCTGGAGTACTGTGTCCAGTTTTGGGCCCCACACTACAAGAAGGATGTAAAAAAATTGGAAAGCATCCAGCGGAGGGCAACAAAAATGGTTAGGGGACTGGAACACATGACTTATGAGGAGAAGCTGAGGGAACTGGGATTGTTTAGTCTGCAGAAGAGAAGAATGAGGGGGGATTTGAAAGCTGCTTTCAACTACCTGAAAGGGGGTTCCAAAGAGGATGGATCTAGACTGTTCTCAGTGGTAGCAGATGACAGAACAAGGAGTAATGGTCTCAAGTTGCAGTGGGGGAGGTTTAGGCTGGATATTAGGAAAAACTTTTTCACTAGGAGGGTAGTGAAGCCCTGGAATGTGTTCCCTAGGGAGGTGGTGGAATCTCCTTCCTTAGAAGTTTTTAAGGTCAGGCTTGACAAAGCCCTGGCTGGGATGATTTAGTTGGGGATTGGTCCTGCTTTGAGCAGGGGGTTGGACTAGATGACCTCCTGAGGTGTCTTCCAACCCTGATATTCTATGATTCTATGGAACGGCTTCTGTGTGAGGAGAGATTAATAAGACCGGGACTTTTCAGCTTTGAAAAGAGATGACTAAGGGGGGATATGATAGAGGTCTATAAAATCATGACTGTTGTGGAGAAAGTAAATAAGGAAGTGTTATTTACTCCTTCTCATAACACAAGAACTAGGGGCCACCAAATGAAATTAATAGGCAGCAGACTTAAAACAAACAAAAGGAAGTATTTTTTTCACCCAACACACAGGCAACCTGTGGAACTCTTTGCCAGAGGATGCTGTGAAGGCCAAAACTATAACAGGGTTAAAAAAAGAACTAGATAAATTCATGGAGAAAAAGCCCTGGTCTACACTAGGACTTTAGGTCGAATTTAGCAGCGTTAAATCGATATAAACCTGCACCCATCCACACGATGAAGCCCTTTATTTCGACTTAAAGGGCTCTTAAAATCGATTTCCTTACTCCACCCGTGACAAGTGGATTAGCGCTTAAATTGGCCTTGCCGGCTCGAATTTGGGGTACTGTGGACACAATTTGACGGTATTGGCCTCCGGGAGCTATCCCAGAGTGCTCCATTGTGACCGCTCTGGACAGCACTCTCAACTCAGATGCACTGGCCAGGTAGACAGGAAAAGAACTGCGAACTTTTGAATCTCATTTCCTGTTTGGCCAGCGTGGCAAGTTGCAGGTGAGTGCAGAGCTCATCAGCAGAGGTGACCATGATGGAGTCCCAGAATCGCAAAAGAGCTCCAGCATGGACTGAACGGGAGGTATGGGATCTGATCGCTGTTTGGGGAGAGGAATCCGTGCTATCAGAACTCCGTTCCAGTTTTTGAAATGCCAAAACCTTTGTCAAAATCTCCCAGGGCATGAAGGACATGGGCCATAACAGGGACCCGAAGCAGTGCCACGTGAAACTTAAGGAGCTGAGGCAAGTCTACCAGAAAACCAGAGAGGCAAACGGCCGCTCCGGGTCAAAGCCCCAAACATGCCGCTTCTATGATGAGCTGCATGCCATTTTAGGGGGTTCAGCCACCACTACCCCAGCCGCGTTGTTTGACTCCTTCAATGGAGATGGAGGCAACACGGAAGCAGGTTTGGGGGACGAAGAAGATGATGATGATGATGATGATGAGGTTGTAGATAGCTCACAGCAAGCAAGCGGAGAAACCAGTTTTCCCGACAGCCAGGAACTGTTTCTCACCCTTGACCTGGAGCCAGTACCCCCTGAACCCACCCAAGGCTGCTTCCTGGACCCGGCAGGCAGAGAAGGGACCTCCGGTGAGTGTACCTTTTAAAATACTACACATGGTTTAAAAGCAAGCATGTGAAAGGATTACTTTGCCCTGGCATTCGCGGCTCTCCTGGATGGACTCCCAAAGCCTTTGCAAAAGGTTTCTGAGGAGGGCAGCCTTATTGCGTCCTTCATGGTAGGACACTTTACCACTCCAGGCCAGTAACACGTACTCGGGAATCATTGTACAACAAAGCATTGCAGTGTATGTTTGCTGGCGTTCAAACAACATCCGTTCTTTATCTCTCTGTGTTATCCTCAGGAGAGTGAGATATCATTCATGGTCACCTGGTTGAAATAGAGTGCTTTTCTTCAGGGGACACTCAGAGGAGCCCATTCCTGCTGGGCTGTTTGCCTGTGGCTAAACAGAAATGTTCCCCGCTGTTAGCCACGGGGAGGGGGGAGGTTTGAGGGGGTAGCCACGCGGTGGGGGGAGGCAAAATGCGACCTTGTAACGAAAGCACATGTGCTATGTATGTAATGTTAACAGCAAGGTTTACCCTGAAAGAGTGTAGCCACTGTTTTATAAAATGTGTCTTTTTAAATACCGCTGTCTCTTTTTTTTTCTCCACCAGCTGCATGTGTTTCAATGATCACAGGATCTTCTCCTTCCCAGAGGCTAGTGAAGATTAGAAAGAAAAAAAAACGCACTCGTGATGAAATGTTCTCCGAGCTCATGCTGTCCTCCCACGCTGACAAAGCACAGACGAATGCGTGGAGGCAAAGAATGTCAGAGTGCAGGAAAGCACAAAATGACTGGGAGGAGAGGTAGCGGGCTGAAGAGAGTAAGTGGCAGGATGAAGACAGGGCTGAAGCTCAAATGTGGCGGCAGCGTGATGAGAGGAGGCAGGATTCAATGCTGAGGCTGCTGGAGGACCAAACCAGTATGCTCCAGTGTATGGTTGAGCTGCAGCAAAGGCAGCTGGAGCACAGACTGCCACTGCAGCCCCTCTGTAACCAACCGCCCTCCTCCCCTAGTTCCATAGCCTCCACACCCAGACGCCCAAGAACGCAGTGCGGGGGCCACCGGCCAACCAGCCACTCCGCCACAGAGGATTGCCCAAAAAAAAGAAGGCTGGCATTCAATAAATGTTAAAGTTGTAAACTTTTAAAGTGCTGTGTGTGATTTTCCTTCCCTCCTCCACCACCCCTCCTGGGCTACCTTGGTAGTCATCCCCCTATTTGTGTGATGAATGAATAAAGAATGCATGAATGTGAAGCAACAATGACTTTATTGCCTCTGCAAGCGGTGATCGAAGGGAGGAGGGGAGGGTGGTTAGCTTACAGGGAAGCAGAGTGAACCAAGGGGGGTGGGCGGGGGGGTTTCATCAAGGAGAAACAAACAGAACTTTCACACCGTAGCCTGGCTAGTCATGAAACTGGTTTTCAAAGCTTCTCTGATGCGTACCGCACCCTCCTGTGCTCTTCTAACCGCCCTGGTGTCTGGCTGCGCGTAACCAGCAGCCAGGCGATTTGCCTCAACCTCCCACCCCGCCATAAACGTCTCCCCCTTACTCTCACAGATATTGTGGAGCACACAGCAAGCAGTAATAACAGTGGGAATATTGGTTTCGCTGAGGTCTAAGCGAGTCAGTAAACTGCGCCAGCACGCCTTTAAATGTCCAAATGCACATTCTACCACCATTCTGCACTTGCTCAGCCTGTAGTTGAACAGCTCCTGACCACTGTCCAGGCTGCCTGTGTACGGCTTCATGAGCCATGGCATTAAGGGGTAGGCTGGGTCCCCAAGGATAACTATGGGCATTTCAACATCCCCAACAGTTATTTTCTGGTCTGGGAATAAAGTCCCTTCCTGCAGCTTTTGAAACAGACCAGAGTTCCTGAAGATGCGAGAGTCATGTACCTTTCCCGGCCATCCCACATTGATGTTGGTGAAACGTCCCTTGTGATCCACCAGAGCTTGCAGCACTATTGAAAAGTACCCCTTGCGGTTTATGTACTCGGCGGCTTGGTGCTCCGGTGCCAAGATAGGGATATGGGTTCCGTCTATGGCCCCACCACAGTTAGGGAATCCCATTGCAGCAAAGCCATCCACTGTTACCTGCACATTTCCCAGGGTCACTACCCTTGATATCAGCAGATCTTTGATTGCGTGGGCTACTTGCATCACAGCATCCCCAACAGTAGATTTGCCCACTCCAAATTGATTCCCAACTGACTGGTAGCTGTCTGGCGTTGCAAGCTTCCACAGGGCTATCGCCACTTGCTTCTCAACTGTGAGGGCTGCTCTCATCTTGGTATTCATGTGCTTCAGGACAGGGGAAAGCAAGTCACAAAGTTTCATGAAAGTGCCCTTATGCATGCGAAAGTTTCGCAGCCACTGGGAATCGTCCTAGACCTGCAACACTATGCGGTCCCACCAGTCTGTGCTTGTTTCCCGAGCCCAGAATCAGCGTTCCACGGCATGAACCTGCCCCATTAGCACCATGATGCATGCATTGGCAGGGCCCGTGCTTTCAGAGAAATCTGTGTCCATGTCCTGATCACTCACGTGACCGCGCCGACGTCGCCTCCTCACCCAGTATCGCTTTGCCAGGTTCTGGTGCTGCATATACTGCTGGATAATGAGTGTGGTGTTTAATGTGCTCCTAATTGCCAAAGTGAGCTGAGTGGCCTCCATGCTTGCCTTGGTATGGCGTCTGCACAGAAAAAAGGCGCGGAATGATTGTCTGCCGTTGCTCTGACGGAGGGAGGGGCGACTGACGACATGGCTTACAGGGTTGGCTTCAGGGAGCTAAAATCAACAAAGGGGGTGGCTTTACATCAAGGAGTATTTCAGGCAGGACTTCACGGAGGGTTCCAATAAGAAATGGTGCACCTAAGTTATTGTTCTTATTGGAACAAGGAGGTTAGTCTGGCCTCTGATTGATACATGGCTAGATTTACCTCACTGCACCTTCCCTGTGAGTGACTGCAGTGTGACCTAGAGGAATGAGTCCCCTAGACAGGGGAGGAGGCAAATGAGTACAAAACAAATCTGGTCTATTTCTTGTTTTGATCCACTCCATCTATCTTTTACATCTTTGGCTGGCAGCAGACGGTGCAGAAGGACTGCAAGCCATCCACATCTCATGGCTGCTCGGCAGAAGATGGTGCAATAGGACTGCTAGCCATCCTCATCTCTTGCCTGCCCGGCAGAAGATGATGCAATAGGACTGCTAGCAATCCGTATCGCCTGCCTGCTCACCATAAGACGGTTCAGTAGGACTGACTGCAGGACTAAAGAGAATGACCTGGTCAAATCACTCCAAATTTAGTCCCTGAGCCCATGTCTGCCCAGGCACTCCTGATCGACCTCACAGAGGCGACCAGGAGCACCTCGGACATGACGATGACGGCTACCAGTCCTATTGCACCGTCTGCTGCCACAAGGCAAGGGGTTGCTGCTGCTGTGTAGCAATGCAGTACCGCGTCTGCCAGCACCCAGGAGACATACGGTGACAGTTACCTGAGCGGGCTCCATGCTTGCCGTGGTATGGCGTCTGCACAGGTAACTCAGGAAAAAAGGCGCGAAACGATTGTCTGCCCTTGCTTTCACGGAGGGAGGGAGGGAACGGGGGCCTGACAATATGTACCCAGAACCACCCGCGACACTGTTTTAGCTCCATCAGGCATTGGGATCTCAACCCAGAATTCCAATGGGCAGAGGAGACTGCGGGAACTGTGGGATAGCTACCCACAGTGCAACGCTCCGGAAGTCGACTCTAGCCTCGGTCCTGTGGAAGCACTCCGCCGAGTTAATGCACTTAATGCACTTAGAGCATTTTCTGTGGGGACACACACACTCGAATATATAAAACCGATTTCTAAAAAACCGACTTCTATAAATTCGACCTTATTCCATAGTGTAGACATACCCTAAGTCCATCAATGGCTATTGCCCAGGATGGGCAGGGAAGGTGTCCCTAGCCTCTGTTCACCGGAAGCTGGGAATGGGCGACAGGGGCTGGATCAGTTGACGATTCCCTGTTCTGTTCATTCCCTCTGGGGCACCTGGCACTGGCCACTGTCGGAAGACAGGAGACTGGGCTAGATGGACCTTTGGTCTGACCCAGTCTGGCCGTTCTGATGATCTTATGACAGGTCAGAGGGGGTGAGGCTAAATTGTGGAAGCTTTGTAAGTAATAACAAGAACTTTGTGTTGGAAGAGGGGGAGCCTCTTGGAAGAGAGGGGACAGGGTGTGGTGACCTGTTTACAGGACTTGTTGTGGCAAGAAGCTTCCATGCTGTCCAGCCTGAGAAGGGGAAACTTTAGGAGTGGCAAAGAGGCTGTGGATAGTTTAACCTCAAGACTTCTGCATGGCAGGGGTGTTTAAAAACAAGGATCGACCATGGCAACTAGGTAAAAATACCCTCCTCTTCCTCCCCTCCCCCAGGCCCTTCTCAGGGCTCCTCCATGCTCACAGGGCTTGTTTACTGGTGCGGCTGCACCCCTGTAGTGCTTAGCGAAGATTTCACCTCTGCTGACGGGAGAGCTTCGTCCACGGGCGGGGGCAGCTGTGGCCGGTGGGGGAAGCCCCCCCCCCAAGGGCAGAGCGCTGTCTACACCAGGGCCCTGGCCCATCGCCTCCCGCCTCATAGAATCTCAGGGTTGGAAGGGACCTCAGGAGGTCAGCTAGTCCAACCCCCTGCTCAAAGCAGGGCCAGTCCCCAATTCTTGCCCCAGATCCCTAAATGGCCCCCTCCAGGATTGAACTCACAACCCTGGGTTTAGCAGGCCAATGCTCAAACCACTGAGCTCTCCCTCCCCTTGGCTCCTGCCCCAGGGAGCCGGAGGCCCCTTGTGCGCGCGTCGGCCCGGCCCGGCCCGGCCCGGCCCGGCCCGGCGTCAAGCCCAGCACCCGCTGCTGCAGCCTCGGCGGGGGCCCGACCCCCGCAAGTGTTCCTGGCGCCTGCCCCTTTAAGGGCTGGTCCCGCCCCTCATCGCCGTGACGCACCGGATGCTCCCGCTCAGGGCTTTCATCCCTGCGAGGCCGCCGGCGCTTATGGTTGCCCTAGTAGGTGCCTGTCGGGAGAGCCCAGCAGTAGGGGTCGGAGCTGCTGCTGCTGCCTCGGCCTCGCCGCTCTGTATCGCTGAGGCTCGGGGAGGGGGGGCGGCTGGGCGTGGGAGCCGGCGGCCGGGACCGGGACCGCTGGGGAAAGGCCCGCTCCAGTCAGGCGCCGGGAGTCTCCTGGGAATGCGCCGCTGGGGAGAGAGGCCCCCGTTGGCCCGGAAGCGGCCGCGCGGCGGAGAGCAGCGGCGCGCTGATGGGGTCCGGGTCGCGGAGCCCCGCGGGGCGCTCGCGGCACCGGAGCCGCAGGGAGGCGGGCGGGTCCCGGGAGAGGAGGCGCCGCCGCCGCCGCCGCCGGTCCCGCTCTGGCTCCAGCGGCGCCAGCAGCGATGGAGGCGGCCGGGCTCGGGGTCGCGAGACGCGGCGGCGCAGGAAGCCGGGCTCGGGGTGAGGCGCCGCCCCGGACGCGGGGGCGTGGGGGGGGTCGGGACAGCCCCAGCCCGGGGGTCTCTGGCCTGGGGCGCGTCGCTTCACGCCCAGCTCCCGGGTCCGGGCCCCGCTCCAAAGCGCCAGCGCCTCCCCCGTCCCGGGGCAGTCCGAGCCGGCCCGAGAGCGAAGCGGCGTCAAGCCCCTTTGTGCCCAGCCTCGGGTGTAAGGGCTCTGAGAAATCACAGCCCCAGCCCGCAGCCTTCTCCTGGGTCACCCCTGGAGGCCTGAGTCTCGTACGTGCGTTGTCTGGCTGGCTGTGGCTTCATCCCCAATGCAAGTTGCGAGCTGGCAGCAGGAGAGGCGGCCTGACTGCGAGGCACGAGCCCAGGGCCGAAAGTCACGAGAGCCGGGTTCTTTCCCTGGCTCTGCCATTAACTCGCTGCCTGGCTCTAGGGAGCCCGCTTTACCTCTGTACTTTCTCTGCCGGTGAAACGTGGCGAGCGCTTACCCATCTCAGGGCTGTTGTGAGGATGAGTGAATGAACGAACGTTTGCACGGCTAGATGGGCAGGGTGCTATGTCAGCCCTGTGCTGCTATGCAGTCTTTCTCTGAGGTGGTAGCTATCACTAGAGTGTCATTATTTTTTTTCTAGCTCTGACTCTGATGAGAGGCAGAGATGGGGAAAGAAGAAAAGCAAAAGCAGGGACCGGCACCGCAAAAGCCAGAAGAAACGCCGCTCTCGGTCACGGGATCACTTCTCTAGCTCGGACTCGGAGGCAGAGAGAGAGAAAAAAAGAGGCCGCAGCAGAGAGAGGAGAAGAAAGCGATCCCATTCTAGGTCTTCTGTGTCCTCCGTCACATCTCCCTCTCCTTCACGTTCCCACAGCTCCAGGGAGGAGCTGGGGCAACAGCTGAGCCTTCAGGAGCGACTCAGGCTGAAAGAGGAGAAGAAGAAGCAGGCTGAGATGATGAAGGCGTTGGAAACACCAGAGGAGAAGAGGGCTAGGCGGCTGGCGAAGAAGGAAGCCAAGGAGAGGAAAAAGCGTGAGAAGATGGGCTGGGGGGAGGAATACATGGGCTACACCAACACTGATAACCCCTTCGGGGACAACAATCTGCTAGGCACCTTCATCTGGAGCAAGGTGAGGCCTCTCTCTACCTCAGCTGGCAGTGAGGTGGGGGGATAAATGAGGTCTTCCCTCCCCCAAGCATCCCATGTCCTGAGATAATCAGGGCCGTGCTGCTCCCCATGGTAGAGCTTCCCCCATGGACCCTCAGTCTGTTCAGCATTGCACGTACTGGCTGAGCTGCTGCGGAGAGGGCCAAGGGGTGATGGTGCAGGGTCAGGGATGATGAGGCGCAGGGAGGTACGCGTTTGCCTGGAGTGAGTTGAGGGAGGAATTGGAAAATGCTAGGAACAGCAAAGCAAAAGTGAGGGTGAAACCTGCACTGAGGACATGCTGGAGAGGCACCCACTTGTTTTGAGCAATTCTCTTAAAGATCCAGTGCAGTTTTATTCATCCTGCTGCTGAAAACCTGTGCATTACATAGAACTTAATTTAAATGGGATGGTGGGTTCTTGTGTATCCACATTGAGGCTGCCCCAGCTAAATTCCTGGGGTCCACTGGCTGAGTTTTAGTTCCACAGCATCATCTGCAGTGAGGTGGAGTGTGTGGATGGTATGTACTTAGCACCCTGCAGAGGGCTTGTGTTGGGGACTTCCTGCCACTTCACAAATGGCAACTGAGAGGCCTGTTGGGGGCCTAATTCCTCTTGGTGTGTGATTGATTATAGGCCCTGGAGAAGAAAGGGATCGGTCACCTGGAGGAGAAAGAACTGAAGGAAAGAAACAAACGAATCCAGGAAGACAACCGCCTGGAGCTGCAGAAGGTGAGCGCCAATAGACCTTCTCTGCCTGTGATCTGCAGCGGAGCTTAATGCGGGCGAGGGCACTGACCCCAATATAAGTCACTTGGTTACTGGTGGCTGTCTTATTCCCCCCTGCCTCCACCAAGTCTAACGCTCCCATCTTTGGCATGTGTGGTGACAGGGATGTGGTGGTCCAAGCAGGTTCTTGTCTCTGCACAGAGATGGTGTCCTATTCTCAATACTGAATCCTCAGAATGAGCTGGTCCGTGGTCTCTTTAATGACACACTAGTAAACCAATAGAGATCTCGGTGCCCCCCAGCCAGCAGGGCCAGTCGTGGGGAATGGGGCAGTTTTGCGCTGGGTTGGATTTGAAGATAGCATCCATTAGTTCACATGCTGGGACCGGCTGAGCCTTTGGGGAATGGATGGTGCCCCAGGCTCTGCACTGCAACAGTTTTCCCTCTCTCTGAGACAGGTGAAGCAGCTGCGCTTGGAACGGGAGCGAGAAAAGGCAATGCGCGAGCAGGAGCTGGAGATGCTGCAGCGGGAGAAGGAGGCGGAGCACTTCAAAACCTGGGAGGAGCAAGAGGACAACTTCCACCTCCACCAGGCTAAGCTGCGGTAGGTGGGCACCAGCGACTTGTCTCAGGCCTGTGTGCTGGGGGCAGGCACGGTCTGAGACCTGGTAGCCAGAGCTCAGCGTGTTCTCTTGTTACCTGCAGATCAAAAATCCGGATCCGGGATGGCCGTGCCAAACCCATCGACTTGCTGGCCAAGTACATCAGTGCAGAGGATGATGACCTGGCGGTGGAAATGCATGAGCCATACACGTTCCTGAATGGCCTGACGGTCTCCGACATGGAGGATCTGCTGGAGGATATCCAGGTACCTCTCCCCAGTACTGCTGCTTCCAGGCCTCCATTCTCTAGCTGGGGAGATTAGGTGCTGTCCGACCTTCCTTCCTGTCCTTTGCACGCTGTCCCTGTGCCCCACCTCTGGTGCTCATCAGCCCTGCCTCCAGTGCTCACTGGAATAGCAACACCTGCAGCTGCAAATGGCCTGATTCAAATAGCAGCACCAGGCCAGGCTTCGCCTCTGACTTCATGTGGCTCTTTGTTTCAGGTTTATATGGAACTGGAGCAGGGCAAGAATGTGGATTTCTGGAGGGACATGACCATTATCACTGAGGACGAGATAGCCAAACTCCGTAAACTAGAGGCTTCTGGGAAAGGCCCAGGTAAGGGGGAGGAGAATGCTGGCTGTTGGCACCTGCATTGCTTATGCACAGCAGTGCAGGTGATAGAGGGGAACATGGCCTAGTAGTTAGAGTAGAGGCCTGTGCTTTTGCTCTGCCCCATCTCACTCTCTGACCTTTTGTCAAATTGCTTCTCCACTCTGAGCTGTTGTCACTGATGCGGTGACCTCCCTGCTGTGAGGTCTGCACTGTCTGTATAGTGCCAAGCAGGCTTGAGGGTGCTGTAAAATAATCACAGAGCTACATGAAACCGTGGTTCTGGAGTGTGGGCGATTCCCGGGCCTGGAACTCTTGGTTGTCTGGCTCTAGTAAAGAGCCCTCAGCTGTCCCGGATTGCAGGTGCAGGCTGAGCCTGGAGGCTGTAACCAAGCCAAGTGAATTCCCTTGCCTTTGTACAGAGAACTCAGTAACGTGTACAGTTGCTTGTCTGCCCAGTGGTGATGTCAGCTCTGGCAGGTAAAATCCTGAGTCTCATGATTGCGGCTCCCCAGCCTTGCTTCCATGGCCTGTATCAAAGAGCTTTGCTCGCTGGCAGTTGCAATTTCTGTTGCTGCTGCCAGGGAGTGCCCATGTGCAGTTATTGCTCTTCCTGTTTGAGCTAAGTGGAACTGAGGCCCCATGGCTCCGTCCTGCCTGCGAAGAGATGGGGCCCGGAGGTCGCTGCAGAACCACTGGCACAGTGAGCGACAGCTTCCCACGCTCAGAGCACGATCCTGTCACCTGAGCCCAAGCTTGTGCCAAAGCTCCTGGGTTAGGAACTCTCAGCCAAGAGCCTGGTAAAGGACTGCGTGTGGCATGTGCATCGTAGCCCAGGCCCCCATCCTGAATGGTGCTCGGTACTCAGTGCACATCAAAGGGAGGGAGGTTTAGGTTGGATATTAGGAGAAACTTTAGCTAGGAGGGTGGTGAAGCACTGGAATGGGTTACCCAGGGAGGTGGTGGAATCTCCTTCCTTTGAAGTTTTTACGGTCAGGCTTGACAAAGCCCTGGCTGGGATGATTTAGTTGGGGTAGGTCCTGCTTTGAGCAGGGGGTTGGACTAGATGACCTCCTGAGGTCCCTTCCAACTCTAATATTCTCTGAATCGAGGGCACTCTGTGCTTGGCGGGTTTGGGCCCTGCCAAATGACCCTGTTCAAATGGCCTTCAGTCTGTAACTGGTGGGCTCTGGCTGGACGGAAAGTGCTGGGATTAGCCGAGCAATACCTAACATCTGGGCAGGGAGAATCCAGCAGGGGTTCAGTGGGGTTCGTGCACCAGGCAGTGAGGTGCACTGATGGAGTGTCCGATTTTGGAGGGTGGCCCAGTGCAGGCCTAGACTCTGCACTGTGGCTCAGTAACTGGTGGGTCATTCTCCCCCTTAGCGCCCATTGAGACTCACTCGTGTTAACCCTCATTTGTCTTGCGACAGGAGAGCGCCGAGAAGGAGTCAATGCCTCCGTTAGCTTGGACGTGCAGTCAGTGTTCAAGGGGAAGACATACAACCAGCTGCAAGTGATCTTCCAAGGGATCGAGGGCAAGATCCGAGCCGGGGGGCCCAACCTGGACATCGGTTACTGGGAGAGTCTGCTGCAGCAACTTAAAGCGTATATGGCCCGGGCCAGGTGAGCAGGAGGGGGAACATATCCCGTCAGGGCTGCACCCTCAAGGTGGGGTATCAACACCTGCCTGCAGTGGGTGGTATTGGGGAATTGTGGCACAGATCACGGGAGTGGGAGGTGTGCCAAGATGCCAAGCTGGACGTGGGCATTTTAGTCCCCTCCCAGCTGGTTATGGGTTGCTTCCCTTCTGGGGTTGAGGGGAAGGAGAGTGCCTAACGTCTCCTTTAGCCTGGGTGACTGGTTCAGATGCTGCACAGGACAAAGGCTAATAAGGAGTCCGCTCTTCTTTCGTCGCCCCCCCACAATGACTGGGGCTCAAGCTGTCTGATCACGAACCATCAGATTGCAGGAGTCAGCTGCGTGCCCACCATGGACCCTGTCTGTGTAGGTCTCGCTGGGAGCATTGCTGAAACCTTCGGGGCAGGACCCTGGGCGCTGAGCCCATGTTTCGCACCTTGTTCTGGTGTTGTGTGAGTGAAACATAGTGAGTTTCTGCTGGATGCCCAGGGGGTCCCAGCCCAGAGGGCTCGGGGGAAGGCTGTGCTGGGGGCCTCACCCTTTTGCTCTCGTCGCTTCTTTGCAGGCTTCGGGAGCGGCACCAGGACGTGCTGCGCCAGAAGCTGTACAAGCTGAAGCAGGAGCAGGGAGTGGAGAGTGAGCCTCTTTTCCCCATCCTGAAGAAGGAGCCGTCTTCTCCCAGCAACAGGTACACAGGGTGGGCAGGTTTCAGAGTAACAGTCATGTTAGTCTGTATTCACAAAAAGAAAAGGAATACTTGTGGCACCTTAGAGACTAACCAATTTATTTGAGCATGAGCTTTCGTGAGCTACAGCTCACTTCATCGGATGCATACCGTGGAAACCGCAGAAGACATGCGCAGGACGGTGGGGTGGGAGGAAGTATTGTTTTATGGTCTCTGTGTGTATATAATGTCTTCTGCAGTTTCCACGGTATGCATCCGACAGGGTGGGCAATTTCCTTCTGATGCCAGAAGCTAAGCAGGGTTATTTAGCTCCGACCCCTGAGAGTACTCCCTCTGCTGAGCATCCCCCAAGGCCTAGTGATGGCTGAACAGCACAGCCCAGCAGGTAGAGCACAGGAATCTGGGGTTCAGTTCCAGGTTTTGCTGCTGCCTCGCTGTGACTTTGCTGAAGTCACTTCCCCTTGCTGTCCTCGGCTTCCCCATCTGCACAGCAGTGCTAACCAAGTGAAGCCTCCTTCATAAAGTGCCTTGAGATCTGTGGATGAAGGACAGAGGGTTGCTGGCGTGTCCCATGGACAAGGTTTGCAATGAGGTTTTTAGTAACAGTTGGATTCTCAAACCTCTCTAAAATCCACCTGTGAAGTTGGGTTGACTATTGAGCTGCCGTGTCGGGCTGGGGGGAGTTGATTGGACTGAGAAGTTCCCAAGAGCCAGCTCCCAAGCAATGGGAAGGTCGGCTGGCTTTGAGCATTGTTGTGCACACAGATAGGAAGCGTAGGTATGGGCAGGTTTCATGTGACCCCCTCCATCTCTGGGCTTACCTCTCCTCGTTTCCACCTACTCAGCTTCAATCAGAGAGGCTAACGGCACCTGAGGGGGTTCCCTCCAGTCGAGTTCCTGCCGTTTTAGGCAAATATTCCCCCCCATTGACCCCCAGACGATGGATCCATCAAGGTGCCACCATCCTTCCAGAGGCCAGCATCAGTGCCTTGTCACGAGCACTGCAGGGTGGATTCTTCCCTTCTGGGGCATGGATCATCCACCCTCCCTCAGCAGCCTTGCACCAGCCCTGGACAACAGAATGCCCCGTTCTGAGTGTAGTGTTTTGGGGGTGTTCACATCAACAGCCCATCCCCATGCCCCCGCCTGCCAGAAGTCCTCTCTCCTGGGAGGAAGGGCAGGGTGGGGTTGCCCTGGAGCAGGAGTAGCCCGCGGAACGTTCATATTTGTGAGGCAGCTTCACTGTGTTTGGCCTCTGTAGGCTGCAAAAGCTGGACGGTGCCAGGACGGCACAGGTAGGACGAGTGTCTGCAGAAGAGGCATGGTGGATTCACCCTGCAGAAGGCAGTGCCCTGTGGGAGCACAGACACCCGCAGGCGTTAGAGCTGTCCTCACTGTCCTTCCACGCTGCCTGAGCCTGCCCTGTGTGACCTGTCCGTCCAGGTTCTCACCCGGCCCCCAGTGCCGTAACCTCTCTCCCCTCTGCCTTGCAGGCCGGACCCAGAGGAGAGCGCTCCAGCGCACCCTGGCCCCTCCACAGCGGGAGCCTCCTCGGAGGGGGGTGGAGAGGCAGAGGCCAAGGGCGAGGGGGAAGGGGAAGCAGTGCTGATGGAGGAGGACCTGATTCAGCAGAGCCTGGATGACTACGACGCCGGGAGGTACAGCCCCAGGCTGCTGAACTCCCACGAGCTGCCCTGCGACGCCCATGTGCTAGAGGCTGAGGAGGATCTCCAGCGACTGCTGCTCTTGAGACAACAGCTCCAGGCCACAGGTACAGCTGCTGGATGGCGCGGGTGCCCCATGGCCTGGGTGTGCCCATCTTCTCAGGGTCTCTGTGTCACTGAGAGGTGCTGGCTGGCAAGTTCATTAAGGCACTGCCTATGTCCAGATTTCAGGGCCTTCCCCACTGGGCGCAAGGCCTGGGTCTCTAAGATAACAGCAGTTCGCATGGGGGCTGCAGAGCAGCTCCCTGGGGAAGGCCTAGCAGCCTCCTTGCTGGGGACAGACTCGGCAAAGCCCTGGGGAGTCTGTGCCTGCTTCAGGGTGTGTGGGAGATGAGGGGCTGGAGGAGCTTGAGCAGACCTGGGACCCACTAACCTGGGGTTTGGGTATCAAGCAGCCAGCCCATTCCCTTGGAGCCCAAGCCGGAGCCCTCTGCTCTCCCCTGTTCTCAGCAGCCTCCAGCGTGGCCACTTGCATTGTAACCAATTGAAGGGGCTCCTCCCTTCCCTCCTTAGTATGCCACAGACTGGCCCCCAGCGCAAGCCTCGGGCTGCTGGGGGTGGAACCGTCAGGCCTCAAGTCCCCCTTCCCAGATTGGGTCCTGTTGGGGTAGATCCAGTGGTGTTGCCTCATCCTGGGCTGCCCTGGGAGGGTGCCAGGCCTGCGCCCCCGGAGTAGCCGTGCTGCAGGCCCCGCCCCCCAGGCTTCCCTCTAACCAACCCCCTGCCCCTTCTCCACAGGAGATGCTAGCGAGAGCGCCGAGGACATTTTCTTCCGCAGGGCCAAGGAGGGAATGGGAGCCGACGAGGCCCAGTTCAGTGTGGAGATGCCCCTGACGGGCAAGGCCTACCTATGGGCCGACAAGTACCGGCCCCGGAAGCCCCGCTTCTTCAACCGGGTCCACACAGGCTTTGAGTGGAACAAGTACAACCAGACGCACTATGACTTCGACAACCCGCCACCCAAGATCGTGCAGGGCTACAAGTTCAACATCTTCTACCCCGACCTGATTGACAAGCGCTCCACGCCTGAGTACTTCCTGGAGGCCTGCCAGGACAACAAGGACTTCGCCATCCTGCGCTTCCACGCTGGCCCGCCCTACGAAGACATCGCCTTCAAGATTGTCAACCGCGAGTGGGAGTACTCGCACCGCCATGGCTTCCGCTGCCAGTTCGCCAATGGCATCTTCCAGCTCTGGTTCCACTTCAAGCGGTACCGTTACCGCAGGTGAGGGCGTCGGCCTTCCACCCGCTGACTCTGGGCTGCCTCCCTTTTGGAGGGTCCCTTTGCGTCATTGCCGGACCCGTGGGCGAGCTCTTTCACCTTCTGCGTACACAGCCCCTGCCCTGTACTGTAGGGGCATTCCCTGCCAGTGGGCCCTCTGGCGCACTCTGTATATTGCTTCGTGTCGGGGGGGGGAGGAGGGCAGAGAGGGGGCTCTCCTCTCCTTGTGTTTTTAATGAGCTCTGGTAGGGGATCCTGGGATGGGTGTGGTGCGACTCACCCAGCAAAATAAACCTAGATTCTCTAAACCTGGCGCTCCGTGAGCAAGAGCCCCGCATGGCGTCTGGGCCGCAAGGGGCCAGGAGAGCCCTGAGGCAGTGCTATCCTCCTCTTGCCATCTGCAAAGCAGCTGCTAGAGGGTGGCCAGCACTCATGCTTAACTGTGTCTTCAGTTCGACCAGTCGCTCCATGGAAAAGCCGTCTGCTCCCATGGGAGCTCCCCTCCTCTCCCCTGTCCATCCTTGCTGTGGGAAGCTAGAATCCCAGGGCGCCGCCCATAGCCATCAGCCCATCCCAGATAACCACAGACGCTGAGCTGCCACCAGCCGCTCCTGGGAACCCCCCCCCCACAGGTGCACTAGTGTGGAAGTGGAAGTGTGCGTGCACAAGCAGAGGGATGTGGCATGAAGTAAAACCACTGTGCCAGACCTGCCCCCTTCCCCTCGCTGCTGGGACGATTCCCAGCCTTGGGGGCCAGTGAGAGCGTAGCGGGGCTGAAGGCATCAGTTGGTGTCTCAGGGGGAGGGGATGGTGAGCAGCCAGCAAGGTGCTGCAAGCTTCCAGCAACTGCTGCTCGGCACACAGGCCCCCCCGCTCCGTTCCTGGCTCAGCCCTCAGCTGGGGCCTTGCTTCTCCAGGGTCCCTTTGAGCCTCCCTGGCTCCCCATCAGTCATCTGAGCACCTGCTGCCCCAGTCTGACTGCATCAGTCCAGCCCCTTGCCATGCTCTGTGCCCCCTCCCACTGTCACCTGATTGTCCAGAGGGGTACAGAGGTGCAGAATAGAACCCAGGCGTCCTGCCTCCCAGCCTTCTTTACTCAAATTGCCCCATATGCTCACCAGTGGCCTGCCTTCAATGTGGGGCTATCCCCTGCTACCCCAGCCTGCCCTGCCAGGCCACTCTGCAAGCTCCTAACTCCCCTGTTGTAGGGAGCAAGGGTCACACACTAGCAGCCAGCGCCCTGTGTGCTGACAGGCCTAGCACCGAGGAGCTGACTCTGTGTCCTCAGCTGACTGGGCCTTCCCCTGCTGATGGTTTCCAGGCCTGAGCAGCCCATGCCAGACTCCTCTCAATGGAGATGTTCCCCAGAAGTGGCCTCAACGCCCTTTCTTGTGGGGCCTTCAATGAGAGATCCTGCTTTGGGAGCTTGCCCTGGGATGCTTCCCTCCCTTCTCAGCTAGCCTAGATTCAATTCTCTGCTGGGAGCCCAGCACCCTCTGCTCCTGCTGATACCACCTCTGCCCCTTTCCAGGACCCACACTGCCTTCCGGGGCTAAGATGAAAGTAGCTGAGGGCTGGTGTCTAGCTGGGAGGGTGAGCACGGGGTCAGGGGGCCATGCAGGGAGGTTTTTACCCACCAGCTGTTGCTCTGTTGCTGAACTTGGATCGAGCGCGCTGTCCGGTTCTACAGATGGTCACCTGGGCCATGTGCCTAGGACAGTCCTGGCCTGTCAGCAGCTGGCACCTCCCAAGCTGCCCCTCTCCAGCTGCATCTCCCCCTGCCACCCCCCTTTTTAAGCCAAGTGGAAGTCTCACGGGCTGGTCCTGACAGCTCCTTCTCCAGACCCATCTCGCCTTGGCTGAGGGCCCAGGGAGAGGGCGGCAAGGAGGGCCCAGGGTCTGCCCCCATCCAAGAAGGGCACACGCTCCCAGTGCCTGCTCCCAGGCCCCTCAGCTCTTCGAATTGCAGTTTCCTGGCCGTGAGCAGGAGGCAGCAAAGGCCGGGGAGCTGGAAACGCAGCTCAGCGTATTGAACCCTCTAGGTCGCCAGGGTGCTGGAGCATGGGATGTGAGAAGCAGAAGCTTTTGTGCAAGCCCTAAGGCTGTTGTGGATACAGAAATAACAAGGCCAGTGCTGTCTGCAGCCGCTTTCAGATTCCTCGTGGACCAGACCAGCCTGCAGTCTGGCTGCCAATCCTCCCCAGCTCCCCTAAGAGTGTGAAGCGCATCCCTGGGGTTGTTTAATGGGGACAGGGAACAGATGATCTCTTGGAGCTGCTAATGAGCACGAGGATTTAGGAGACAATAAACAAGGGCTTGAGGGATTCCAGTTGGGAGCAAAGTCTGGCCCGCAGAGGAGCCTGCGCTTTTAAGCAGGAGAGCCTGTGGGCTGGGAGGTGCCGGTTGGGGGCCAGGGTAGCATATGGGCTAGATATTGTATGTGTTGGACGTTAGTATTGGGCCAGGGCAGCATATGGGCTGGAAGCTGGTATATGGGCCACCAGCTAGTGTATGAGTGGGGATAGCATGTGGGAGGGGACAGCATATAGACTGGGACGGTGTATGGGCTTGGAGACAGGCAAAGGCAGGACTTGCCTGGTTTGAACACAGCATTTGTCTTGGGAGCTCAGAGGTGATTTTGAACCATGCATCAGACCAGCACAGCCTCTCCTGGGGCCAGGGTTATACTGATCTACAGACGCCATATCCCAGTATAGCTCGTTCCCCTTCCTGTTCAGGGCCAGCTCTGTAGGCATAAGTCCTCTTTACACCAGGGTTGATGCATCCACGCTCTGGGTGGGCCGTGGTTAGAGTGAGACAATTTGTGTGTCAACAGGCCTGACTGGGCTGGGGGCAATCTAGGTCTGGTGGTTAGAGCAGGGGGCTGCGAGCCAGGACTCTGGGGTTCTCTCCCCAGCTGTGGGAGAGGAGTGGGGTCTGGTGGTTAAAGCAGGAGGTTAGGACTCCTGGGTTCTCTTTCCTATTGGGGAAGGGGAGCGTAGTCTGGGGGCGGGGGGGGAGGATGCTCTCAGGACTCCGGGGTTCAATTCGTACCACTCACTTTCTGTGACCTTGGATACATCCCTTCTCCTCTCTGGGCCTCACAGGATCAGCGAATTTACCCATGTCACAGAGCGGTGGGGGAACTTCTTTCTTAAATGCATGGTAAGGTGTGCGAGCTTCTCAGATGACAGGAGCTAAGGAAAGGCAGAGGACGATTCATTCCCTCAGTGGGATCCTGCGGCATCACAGACAGAGCTAGGGACGCAGTATCCCGTATATTACTCCACGGAGGAGCAGCTTTCAGCCACTCTCCAGAGGGCAGCAGAGCTTCTCCAATGTCCCAGAAGCTTGGGCCAGCAACGTGTGTGCAGACAGTGCCCTTGGATGAGCCGTACCTACCTCTCCTGCAAGGCCAGATTCCTGAGATCAGGGGCAACGTCCTCTTAAACTGCTTGACCTTCACCTTGGAAATCTCAGTACTTTCCCAGTTCTGATGCTTTGGTTGGAAAGGAAGCAATGTCAGGTTGGGTGGGGGGGGGGTGTTAGCAGGAAGGGGGGAATACTCATTTGGGTGGCCCCTTGACACACCTTTCATGTGCATCACACCCACCCCTAGAACTTCATGCAGTGGTGAACAAGAGATCACGTCCCCAGTGGGCTGCTCGGGGTGAGCCTCTGCACCACGCCTAATGAGGACAGGAAGTGAGGGCCCTGCAGCTGCACCAGTCCTATTGGTCCTCCCAGCACAATCCCACAGTGCCCCTCCAATGACCTCCAGCTACGGTCTGCAGGAACCGGGTGCAGAGCCCCCTCTCTTCTGTCCTCCAAGTGCCCTGGTTCCCCAGCTGTTGCCCTCCAAAGAGCCCTTCCTGTACACCACAAGGGGACCAGCCAGCAGTGCCGGGCCAGGGGAGCCTCTCTTACCTTGAGCTCCCAACTCAGTTTGTTGAGCTTCTGGAAGAGCCCATAAGTCATGGTCTCCATCCATCACCTCTGTTGCAGGGTGTGACATTATTAACATAACCTGTAACTGTATAGATCACTGTTGCCACCACTGTTATATATTTGCAGCAAATATTGTATAGAGGTTGTTGTGTAAGGGATCTATGGAGAGATTATGGTTTGCTGGTTATGATTGTGCTGTCTATATGTGTGTATCATTTTTGTAGTTGAAGTTATGAATATTGGCTCTATACTGTCTGTATTTCAAACTTATGCTGTGCTTCTGGGTGACACCCCAGACAAGTTGGGGTCAGCTCTGCCTAGCCTGCTGGATGGCCCATTAAGGACTATCAGCTATACAATGACCCATTGAGAGAAGGCAGATACGCCTTGCGACTTAGCAAAGTATGCCGGGACTTGCCCATGTGACTCCAGACTCCATTTTGCTGTAATTTTCCACAGTAAGAACAGAGAGGGGCTCTTACACCTGGAAAAGATTATAAAAGACTGCTGCAGCTCCTCCATCTGGTCTTCAATCCTACTTCGTACGTCTGGAGGGGCTTTGCTACAGACGGAAGCTCTGCACAAAGGACTGAATGACCCATCCCAGGTGTGGACGTTCTCCAGAGACTTGATTTGAACCTGCCGTTTATTCCATCACTGCTACAAGCCTGAAGTAAGAACTTTGCCATTCCTGTATGTCATTGATTCCATTTAACCCATTCTAGCTCTCGTCTCTATCTTTTTCCTTTTATGAATAAACCGTTAGATTTTAGATTCTAAAGGATTGGCAACAGCATGATTTGTGGGTAAGATCTGATTTGTCTGTTGACCTGGGTCTGGGGCTTGGTCCTTTGGAATCGAGAGAACCGTTTTTCTTTTACTGGGGTATTGGTTTTCATAACCATCTGTCCCCATAACGAGAGGCACTGGTGGGGATACTGGGAAACTGGAGTGTCTAAGGGAATTGCCAGTGGGGTGAGACCGAAGCCCTCTCTGTTTGGCTGGTTTGGTTTGCCTTGGTGTGCAAAGGAACCCCAACCTTGGGCTGTAACTGCCCTGCTTGAAGCAATTTGTCCTGAATTGGCACTCTCAGTTGGGTCCCACCAGAACCAGCCTCGTTACACGGGGTTTTGGAGCTTCCTGTCTTCCCACTCTTCGGTGATCTCCCACACGTGCTGCAGGTAGTCCGGCGCCTGCAAGGCGCTGCACAGAGAGAGCTTAGCAACAGCTGGAGAGACACCTGGGCCCACTTTCCGGCCAGTCCAGCAGTGGACTCCCCTCAGCTGGCTATGACCCCCACTTCCAAGGGTAGTGTGCTGACCCTGGGGGCTGGATGCGGATCTGCTCTCAGACAGCAGCAGAGCAAGCATGATCCCTCCAACCTACCCTGACTGAGCCTCATCGCTGCCCCCTAAGGAGGAGAGGGGAGCTCGGGCCTTGGAGGCTGCCGTGCCACGGAGGGGTTCCCACCTTCTCGAGCTTTTGCAGGTCTTTGGAAGCAGGCCGTCCCATTTTGAAGATGCCCAGGCTGGAGCGCAGGGTGATCTCCTCATCCTTCATGGTGGCCAGCAGCTGCCGCAGCGCCGTGATCTGCTCCAGGGGCATCTCACAGCACTGGTGAATGGACCTGCGCAACAAAGAGCTCAGCTGCTTCTGCCCATGCTGCGCCTCTTCTGGATGGCTGGGCCATCGGCCAGGGACCCTTTTCCTGCGCTTGGAGAGGACAAGGGAGGCTGAACGATGAAGTGATTAGAGCATGGCGGTAGGAGCCAGGCCTCCCCTAGGGAATAATGCCCCCCCTGTTCTCTAGACCGGAGCGACTCTCAGCCAGTGTAACACAGGAGGGTTTAGTGAGCGTCTGACCCCAGCGCAGGAAACTCTCCGGGCCTCAGGCCTGGCCTCCCTCAGCACAAGTACATCTAAGTCTCTCCTGCGTCCCATAGGCTCTGCCTGCTCTCTCTGTCCAGTCCCGAGACCCTGCGCTTTCCAGCTGAGCATCCGATATCACCACCCCCAACAGCTCCTCCCCTGTCCTTTGTCTTCCATCCCAGGTAAACTGTCGCTGGAGCCCTCTCTCTTCTGTCTTTTGTTCCCTCTGGATGGAACTGCCTGGTCAGGTCACTGGGGTCCTCTCTCCTCAGCCCTTTGTCCTCCCACTGGCCAGAACCCACTGACTGCCAAGCTGGGGTGGGCCTCTTAGTCACCAGGTCACCAGTTGTTAGGGTTCCCCATCTCCAGGCTGATGTCCAGGGGTCCCGGCCAGTAGGTGAGGTCACACCTGGTCCTCTGCAACAATAAATCCTCTCCCACCATGTTGTTAAACATGCAGTACACAGGGAAACTGAGGCGCGCACACACTATTCATGTAAAACACTACAAAAATCCCCAACTTTGTCACACTTGGTAAAGTTCAAAGCCAGATGAGACTAAGAATAGTCCCTAGGTGGGCTATATCACATTCCTACTCTAACCAACTACACCCCACTCTCCTCCCAGAGCTGGGAATAGAACCCAGGAGTCCTGACTCCCAGTCCCCCCCCACTCTAACCACTAGCCCCTACTCCCCTCCCACAGCCAGAGATAGAACCTAGGAGTCCTGGCTCCCAGCCCCCTGCTCTAACCATTAGGCCCCATTCCCCTCCCAGAGCTGGGGAGAAAATCCAGGAGTCCTGGTGTAAGGATGCAGCCTTCGGTGGGACACAATTGAGAGTATCAATTGAGGACAAATTGCTCAGAGCAGGGCAGTTACAGCCCAAGGTTGGGGTTCCTTTGCACACCAAGGCAAACCAAACCAGCCAAACAGAGAGGACTTCGGTCTCACCCCGCTGGCTAACCATAGACACTCCAGTTTTCCAGTATCCCCACCAGTGCCTCTCGTTATGGGGACAAATGGTTATGAAAACCAATACCCCAGTAAAAGAAAAACGGTTCTCTCGATCCCAAAGGACCAAGCCCCAGACCCAGGTCAATAAACAAATTAGATCTTACCCACAAAGCACGCTGTTGCCAGTCCTTTAGAATCTAAAATCTAACGGTTTATTCATAAAAAGGAAAGAAATAGAGACGAGAGCTAGAATGGGTTAAATGGAATCAATGACATACAGGAATGGCAAAGTTCATGGTTCAGGCTTGCAGCAGTGATGGAATAAACGGCAGGTTCAAATCCAGTCTCTGGAGAACATCCCCCGCTGGGATGCGTCTTTCAGTCCTTTGTTCAGAGCTTCCGTCTGTAGCAAAGTCCCTCCAGAGGTAGGAAGCAGGACTGAAGACAAGATGGAGGAGCTGCAGCAGCTTTGTACAGTCTCTTGCCATGTGGCCTCTGCTTTCTTTGTCCCAAGGACAAGCTGCCCAGCACCTGGCCTGGAAACACCTCCGAGTTCTGTCCATGGGCAGGTCCCTGCACGCCTGGCTGAGTCCCCAGGCGTGTCTGCCGTCTCGCAGTGGGTCACTCGTACAGCTGGTGGTCCTTAATGGGCCATCCGGCAGGCTGGGCAGAGCTGACACCAACTTGTGCCTATAAAGATGTTATGATTTGCAGAGCGGCCCAATATCCGTTGCTGCCTCGTCCCTCATCCCCCCGCCAGCTCGCCTCCCGCCTGCTCACCCCCAACCCCCGCCTCCTCACCCCCCCACAGCTCGCCTCCCGCCTCCTCACCCCCCTGCTCACCCCCACCCCCGCCTCCTCACCCACCCGCAGCTTGCCTCCTGCCTCCTCAACCCCCTGCTTACCTCACCCCCACCCCCGCCTCCTCACCCTCCGCTCATCTCCTCACCCCCAGCCCCACCTCCTCACCCCCCCACAGCTCGCTTCCTGTCTCCTCACCCCCATCCTCCCACCTCCTCACTGCCCCACAGCTCGCCTCCTCACCCCCCTGCTCATCTCCTCACCCCTCTGCCTCCCGCCTCCTCACTCCACCCCCCCCTTTTGTCTCCTCATCCCCCCTCTGCTCACCGCTCTCCTCCTTACTCATCTGCCAGGCCCCCCCGCCATTCACCTCCTCCCCCGCCGCCCGCTGCCTGCCTTCTCCCCCCTTCCTCGCCGCCTCACCTTGCTCTTAAGGCTCGTGTGTCCCACCTATGTCTCCGGCGAGGCGGCGCACGCAGGAGCAACAGGTAGGAAGGGGAGGGGCTGATGCTGCCCAGGAAACTGCCATGGCCGCAGGGAAAACCCCTGGTGGCCACATGCGGCCATAGTGGCCACATTGGAGAAACCGTAGATTGGGGCTTGAGCCATCTCCCACCCCAAAGCTCCCAGCAGGTGCTCCGTATGGATTGATTTAAATCACCAAGCTGGAAACCTTGATAAAAATAAATCAGTTTAAATTTTGGTTTGCATTTGTACTTTCAGTTATTTTGCTAAAGAAAGGTCAATTCACAGTAGTTCGTACTTTTTAGTTAACGAGGTGTGACAGAGGCAGGCCAGATGGCTATAGGAGAGTAATAGAAGGCAGATATATTAGCCCCAGGCTAAGTAGGTCCCTTTTCCCTGGGTAAGGTAACAGGGAAGATTCCAGAACAATCAGGAACCTTCTGGAGACAATTAAGACAGGCTGATTAGAACACCTGCAGCCAATCAAGAAGCTGCTAGAATCAAGTAAGGAAGGCTAATCAGGGCACCTGGGTTTTAAAAAGGAGCTTGCTTCAGTTTGTGGTGTGCGTGGGAGGAGCTGGGAGCAAGAGGCACTAGGAGCTGAGAGTGAGAACGCGGACTGTTGGAGGACTGAGGTGTACACGCATTATCAGACCCCAGGAGGAAGGTCCTGTGGTGAGGATAAAGAAGGTGTTGGGAGGAGGCCGTGGGGAAGTAGCCCAGGGAGTTGCAGCTGTCGCACAGCTGTTCCAGGAGGCAGTCAGTACAGATGCATTCCACAGGGCCCTGGGCTGGAACCCGGAGTAGAGGGCAGGCCCAGGTTCCCCCCCAAATCCTCCCAACTCCTGGTCAGACACAGGAAGAGTCGACCTGGACTGTGAATTCAGAAAAACGGCCAAGCTGGGGGCTGCCGTGAAGCTCCAAGGTGAGCAAATCCGCCAATAAGCACAAGACCCACCAAGGTAGAACTTTGTCACAGAGGATAGACTATATCTGTACACGTATATCTTTATTTAAGCAATTATATAGCTTAGCACACATTTATTGAGATTCTTAATTTTTACAGTTATTACATTAGAAAATGGTGAATGACTCGTTTCTTATTTACTAGATATGATTAATTTTTCACTTGTAATTTGTGTCAAACTGCATTTGGATGGAAATTGAAAGAATTCAATTACAAATGCACAAACAGCATCTTAAAATTGTTTTCATTAATTAAATACAACCAACTTAAGGTGCTGAATATGTAGGGGAAAAGCACCATGTTCTGCATTTAATACTGATTTATTAAGCAAAAGGAAGTATTATCTGCGTTTAGTGACTTGAACTGGTTGTTTCTGGTCACCATGTCCTTCAAGATTTTAGAACTAGTAGATCTCATTCTCTTAACCCTAGTTTTATTCATTGGTTGGAGGAGGGAAATAAGCTTCCCTGGGTTTTCAGCTCCCAAGCAGCTTCTCAACTTTGAATGGCCTAGTCGTTGAATTGCACGAGTTGAATAAACTGAAATGAAGTAAATTGTCTCTCTGCATCTGCCGGCAATGTCTGATTTACCCCATCAGCAAATTCGGGTTCCAGGTGCTGACCAGTGACTTCCACCCATCCAGTGCTTTGACTTTCTTAAAAATTTTGGCAGGAACCATGTTTAGTATTTTTTAATTTTGCTTACATTATCTTAGCAGATTATATGAAGTCTAGGCCTTAACATGGGTTGTCAATTTCTAATTTTAAATTTTAATAAAATTTTAAAAAGAAAAATGTATTTAAGTAAAAAAATCCCTAAAAAGAGTGTTAATTCTACCCTGGCTCCATGGCAGGAGAGAGGGGTAGAGGCAGGCTAGAGCCAGCAGAGCTTGTACCTATCCCCCGTCCAGCCCTACAGCTATTCCCCAGGAAACATAATACAGCCTGGGGCCATGTGATCTTCTCCACATATTCCTCACCCCTTCCCTGGGACAAAGAGAGGCAGAGAGAGCTAACAGGGCCAGGCTACTGGGGGGAGCCCTGTTAAGAGCTGCACCCAAAAAGCCACTTGCAGTGCACAACAAGATATTTTATTGGTCTTACAAAACCCAGATATACTTGTGTCCATTGGCACCTTAGCTATTAACCAACTAATCAAACAGATATAGACATCTCCTTTTTATAGAATACTCTCATAACCAGCCCCACAATCAGCCAGCAGAGCAGGGAGGGTTTGGGGTTGAATCCTGTGACTTCTCCAACAAGGGAGGGCACCACCACACAAGGCAACATGAGGATTTGGGGAGACTCTCACAGGAAGGAGATCTTTACAGAGATACAGACCTCTTCCTCCCCAGATCTCCCTCCGATGTGTTTTACTGTTGCGGAAAGTGACCTGGCCCAAGGGCCTCTCCAAAGAACTCTGGGTGCTACAGTTACTGGGTAGGCAGATCTTTAAGGAAGAAGGTGTCATGTAACAATGCGCAGGTCACCAGACTGGGTGCCTCAGTCCCTACAGTAGGTTTAGCACAGCAGCAGCAGGGAGCAAACCCAACATCCCTAATTCCCAAAAACGAACTGGAGCCACAGAGTTCGGATCTGGGTTTTTTCCACAGAGAGGGTCAGAGCTGTGGTTGTCGCTCAGCCTAGGGGTCAAGTACAGAGTTCCCATTGGGTGCATTCAGATGCAGAATTCTGGTTCAGACCTATCTTTATTCATTACCCCTCAACATGGGGGGGAAGGGGGTGTCATCAAACCAACCAAATTTTGCCTTTTCTTAAATCTTTGGCTAGCCCTCTGTGAAGCGTGACCGGCTTTACACAGAACAAAGCAGAGATATTTCTCATTGGACGCTGCATCCATTTTCTTTTCACTGAGGGGCATAATATATCTCTTTCCTACTGAAAAATGGTAGCTGACATTTATTTAGTGCCTGATAGTCAAAGAGCTCAAGGTTCTTCTCTAACCAGTAGCTCATATTCCTCCTCTAAGACACTGCACAGCTAAACGTGCCAAAGGATCAAGGTTTTGCCATTGTGGATGGGAAAAATGAAAACATCCTTGACTTCTCTGCATAAATACACTGATGCTCCCGACAACCTGGGGTTAATATAGAGCAACAGCAGTTGACTTTCTGAAACATTACCCCCTGAAGCTACAAGCCATCTCACCTGCAGGACTGCACTGAATCGGGACTCTTTTCAATACTGATAAACAAGCAGGAGTGGCTTAGAGGCCACTGTGCCAATATGCCACCAGGGCCTGAGGTATTGCCTCCCTGACATTCCCAGTCCCAAGTGAATTAGGAACGGTTCAGCACCACTAAGGGTTTAAATGGGACTTAAGTGATGAACTGGCCTTCAGCTGGCCTTCTGCATTAGTGAATTCGAACCCAGAAGAATAACTCCATCTAAATTCTACTTCCTAACTTGGCAGGATTAGGGGAAATGAGAGGCTCGGAGTCCATTGCTTATTATTTGGCCTTGGCAGAATTCGATTTTCATTTGCTTGTAATTGCCACTCACAGCGATTATTTTAAAGCATTTTTTCTATTTTTAAATTTTCACAGTTGTGCAAAGTTATGGGTTTTAAGCATTTTCCCAGTGTTTATCTATTTAAATTTTCACAGTTGCAGGAAATTGAGGAGGGGGGTCAGACTAATTATTTAATTACAGTAGACACATTCAAAAACTTAAAGGTTTATAACCGTTAAAACACAAAGTGTCCATCTCACATGTCAAAAGATACAAAGTAATATCGTTAAATCAAACGAACAAGTTCTCCAGCAGTATTTTTCTTGCTTTGCCTGTCTGTAAATTCTGGTTGTCTGTCTGTGCATGTACAGTGAAATCAATGTTTACTGATAAAAATCTAATCCTGTCAAGCTTATTACTATTGGATCAGCTTCACAGCAGAGCTCGGTCAGTGGGGTAACATTTGTGCTGCTGATTCTGCAAATTGTGGGGTGCAGAGAGTCACAAATATTCAAACCTTTATGAGATGGAAAATCCTGAGATAACAGGTGCTGTGGCAGGTTGAATTCTCAGGGAGTCATGAGAGAAATCACTTAGCTCTGGGAGAATGGACAATAAATCTTAACCCACAACAGTGTGAACTGATTGCCCTAAAAATAGAAATCGTATTACACACACAATCAACTTATTCCTCTGGCCAAGCACGCAAGAGCCCGCGTCAGCAGAGCTGGCTAATTTCCCACACAGAGAGTGTCTTGGTGGAATTAAATATTTTTCTTTTGGAAACTCATTCATATCCCAAATGATCTGTAGAGTTGATAGGCATCTAAGAGAAAACACTTCTCAGTTCAAATTAAATAGATTTCTGAGCCAGGTAGAAAAAGCTCCAGAGTCTATAGGTGTTACCTGATGGACACAAATTCCTGCAGAACCAGGGTGGGTGGCGGAGGAACTGTCTTACCCACAGCATCCCAGGTGCACTATTCTATGCAACAAAATTTTAAAAGAGGGAGTGGAAAATGTTCCCTCAGGAACAGGGACAAAAGTGATGGGGCCAGCTGTGGTTTGGAAGTAGGTGTACAAGCAGTGTCCTTCCTGCCCTGGGAGGTGGGTCTCTTCTTTTCCTTTCAAGCGCAGCCACAGAATTGTCAATTTTTGTAGCAACGTAAATAAGCAATGGTTGTGCAAGTTAACAAGACGAAATTTGTAAATGAAAGAGCGGGAAGAGGAAGAATACCCATTGTACCTGCCCTCATGCAATTTAAATCAATCGCTCTCCATAACCTTTCATTGCGTGCAGCCCTTAGCTGGGTCATAACTGCCCTTGCAAAGGCCATATCCAAGAGTCGGACCGCCAAGTCCAGACTAAACTAGCTTGTTGCCAAGGTAACTCTAGCTGGGCTCCAATAGCCTGATCCCATATGTACCACGTCAAACGCCTGAACAAAAGATTAAACTAACATTTATGCCACTAAACAACAAGCACCTTAGATGAGCGAGTTGTTGACAGCAGCACATGTTAGCATAACACTGAACTCCGGGTAAGATGCAAGCAGCGAGAGGTTAGTATTCACAATACACAATTTCAGAGACATCAAAGAAGTCTCAGCAGGGGGAGCGGATCTTATTTAGAGCACTTCAGTTTTTACTTCATTGTATTAAACAAATGAAAAGGATCGTAAAATCAGAATTTGCAGAGGTCTGCTGTGCCCTACAGGTCTCTATCTATTTCAGAGGTGGAAAAAATGAAGCTAATCCGAGTCCTTCATCTAGATGATACAACAAAACCAAATTGTAGAACTTAGACTTGGTTTGTTTTTCCTGAAACTTTCCAAATTATTTCTTCAGAAATTAAAAGTAGCACTAGAGGCCCTTCTAAACCAATGGGATGGCGCTAGCATCATGGCCTAAGGCCCCCAGCAGAAAGGCAGCTGAAAAATGTTACACGGCAAAGCTCCACTCCAGCGCTGCCCGTGCCATCCCGACACCACCTGGCACGGACCCAGGGCCTCCCTAAGTGCAGGATCCCGGGGGCACCTCACCTCTTTGTTGGTGATGTTGAGGTGCACCCTGAGCTTCTTCCCAGCGTAACGGAGCAGCGACGTCAGCGCCCGCAGGCCAAAGTCAAAGCGGTCCTGCTTGGTCAGCTGCTGCATTGCCAGCGAATACAGGGTGTAGATGTTAGCCAGAAGCTGGAACAGAGCAGAGCCCATCAGCAGGGGTGAGGCAGTCAGGGGCAAACTGGCTCCATTTCAGGGGGCCAGGGAACCAGGCTTCGGAGGTGGCATCTTGCTAAGAGCCATGGGAACCCCCAGCTCACCCCAGGCTGCAGTGCGCCAGCCAGGAAAGGCCCCACCTACCGTCCTCTGACCCCCATCTAACAACCATTGCTCCAACCTGGGGCCATACCAGAGCCAGCACCGCCAAGAACAGAAACCCCCTCACCCTGGAGAGCCAGTCCCCCAATCTTGGGGCCGGATGGGAGCCCATGCCCCTGGACAGGAAAGGCCCCATGTCCCATTCCCCACCCGCTGACCCAGCCAGTCCCCCAGCCTGGGCTAGATGGGAGCCCATGCAACCCAGATGAGAAAGGCCCCATGTCCCATTCTCTGAGCTAGCCAGTCCCTGCCCTGGGGCCAGATGGGAGCCCATGCCACCTAGATGGGAAAGGCCCCATGTCACATTCTCTGAGCCAGCCAGTCCCTGCCCTGGGGCCAGATGGGAGCCCGTGCCCCTGGATGGGAAAGGCCCCATGTCACATTCTCTGAGCCAGCCAGTCCCTGCCCCGGCTGGGACTGGACCCACTGACCAGGCCATGAGTGTTCCCAGCAAGGACGACTCTCTGAGCCCCAGCGGCCCCAGGCCTGCAAGTACCTTACAGTTGCTGAACCCTTTTCTGAAGAGGATGATCTCTGCGATGAGCGTGAAGTCTGGCACCACCATGGAGATGGGGCGGAACATGGATTGAGGTTGTCGGGCAGCTCTGTGCGTCCAGTGTAACCTGCCCCGTGACACCCAGCAGCACATTAGCCCTGGCCACCTGCCATCTCTGCCCCGCTCCCTTTACCCCAACTCCAGGCCCGGGATGCTGAGCCGAGGCCCCTGCATAGGGATGGGCTGGTCTTGGGTTCTTCCCTAGTGGCCATATGGTGCCCATCTGAACTCTGAATGGGGAGGGGCCTGCCACACCCGAGCCAGCGACTCTGCCAGCGAGAGGGACCTTTCCGTGAGCACAGCCGTGTCTCCCTCCTGTGTTCATGGTGATGAAGATGCCACAGGACCACACCAGCTTGATCTTATGGCCCTCAAAGGTGAAGGAGGTCACGTTGGCAGCCAAGGCAGAGAGAACGGACAGGATCTGCTGGGCCACCACAAACAGCATCTCAATGTTTGTAGCCAGACAGACAGCCCCCCGCCCCCCGCAGACCAGCATTGCTGGAAACACAGGAGGAAGCCGGAACAGGGCACTTAACATATATTCCAGCACAGCCTTTGAAGGTGTGAAAGCACAGGTGTGCTGCTACAATGTGCCTCTGGGAACAGATACAACGATTAAGCTCACAGCAGGCAGAGGCCCTGTGACAGACATGGCTCTTAGCCCCTACTAAATAGCGTGATGCGCACACACCAACATCCTAGGTGGGAAAATATTTACCCTAATAAAAGGAATGTCCAGTAGTCGAAACTTATTGTTTCTCTCCCTTGCAAGTGTAAACTACTCTTGCGAAAGCTGGCGTCACCCAGACAGACCAGCCTCAATTTGGCATAAGAAAGGAGAAAGAGAATAAAGGAGTACAGAGGTATAAGTAGGGGACCTACAGCACCATGATTTTGGAGTGCTTTTCACTATCTATCTGCTGGTCAGATAAGTGACAGCCTCCCAAGGCTTCTGCAGCTAAGAGGGTCCCTAAGCCTTGTCCCTTATTCGTCTTTCCGCGGAATTGAGTGACCGATCCTGGCTTGGCACCGCTGGAATCGAGAGATGCAAGGAGGGTAAGAAGCACCCACACCTGATCTCCTATCTTTAGTGTACACATATTTTGAAATAGAGCTCTATACTTTGTTTTCTTTCTTTGGGATTGTGGCTTCAGTTTTGTAACTTGTTTGTGTGTGTAACATCTCTACATTTAAATAAGTAGGCACTAGCAATTTTGTAACCACATGATTAGAATCTAGCTTAATAAATTTTGGTAACCATTTGTGCATAAGCCTGACTTGTTTTCTCTGGTTTACTGTAAAGCAGCCAACACAATGAAAGAACCTCAGTCGTTTTGGCTCTAAAGCCTGGCCATTAGGTGAGAGTACTAAGAGCCTAGCGTTGAGTTGTGCCGCCTCCACGGGGCAAACTCTTGGGGCACCCGTCAGTCAATCCTGGCTGCCCGCTGCGAAGGAGCTCTGAGCTCTAGCAGTTAAAGTCACGGGTGGTTAGGACCTTGGGGCATCCGTCAGCCTAGCCCGGGCTGCCCGCCGCGAAGGGACAGTGCGTCCTAGCGGTTAAAGTCACGGATGGTATAAACGGGCATAGCTAGCACCTCACCAAACATCCTTGGCCGTCGGCTAACAATGTTGAAGCGGTTGAACTCGTCAAAGCAGCCACAGGCTCCTGTCTGTGGGAGGAGAGGAGAAAGGTGAGGGTGGGGACTGCAACAGACAGGTTCCTCGCATTCACACATGCTCTACATGGACCATTCGCAGGCGTGCAGCCAAGGCCATCCATTCTTTGCAAGTGTCCGACCCGACTCAAGTATTCTTTATGTCTGTGTCTGTTGGATTCAAACTACCTGCACCATGAATAAAGCCAGGACTCCTGGGTTCTGTTCCCAGCTCTGGGAGAGGAGTGGGGTCTAGTGGTTAGGGCAGGGGGGCCAGCAGCCAGGGCTCCTGGGTTCTGTTCCCAGCTCTGGGAGAGGAGTGGGATCTAGTGGTTAGAGCAGGAGGGCCAGCAGCCAGGGATCCTGGGGTCTGTCCCCAGCTCTGGGAGGGGAGTGGGGTCTAGCGCAGGTCCCAGCCATGGGAAGCGCCCATGTGCTCTGGAACCAGTGCAGCGGCCTGTCCTGCATCTCTGACCCCTTACCTGAGCCAGGCCCAAGAACACGTGCCCCCTGGATTTATAGTCCAGGCCATTGGAGCAGTTCACTACAATCACATACATGCCCAGGGCCTTGCCCAGGTCTTTCACAGTCTCCATTTTCCCTGTGCTCGCAGGGCCTTTGGGAGATCCTCCCCGGTGGAGGTGGAGGGCTGTGGTCAGAGTTACGTAGCACCTGGAAAAAGAGGGGAGACCACACATCAATCTCCCTGCTTTCTCCACCATGCCCCTGGGCCATCCGCCGCTGGGATCTCCTCTCTCCATCCCTCTTATGTCCACCCTGCTCTTCTCCTGCCCATCCAGCCCCTCTGCCTCTGGAAACAGACCTATGCTGGAGCCATTTACATGCGCTGCCAGCAGTTAGTCCCTAGCTTTCCTGTAGCCCTTTTCTCAGCACGCGGCCTCATCAGTTTCATTGCCAGGGATCAAGCGATCACCTTAACTTAGCCAACAAGCTCTAGGTGCCTCTCGTGATCCCCCTGAACTCCCGGTGTGTCCCGGGGGGCTGCCGACCGTACCCAGAGTGGCAGGGGCTGGGCACACCGTGCCTGTATCTGTCAGTGAGCAGCGTGAAGACCAAGGTATTCGTAGCTGTAGGGGAACTGTGTGTTGGTTTTTCTGATGACTCAGTCGTCCAGATCCTGCCGAAAGAAATGGGGGGAAATAGAGCCAGGCCTTTGGGTTCCCCCACCAGCCCTTGGGCTCTCGTGACAGAGGGCAAGCAGGCACCAGGGAGAGACTCCTCAGACTGTGGAGAGGAAGGCTGTGCAGGTCCCAGGGGAATCTATCCGGCAGCCTGTGAGGTCAGGTTCATGCCCTCTCCTGCCATTTACTGAGCACTGCCCGCAGTACCCAGACACAAACCCGTTAGCCTTCTGACCGCCCCCACCTGGGGAGGTGGGTCATATCCCTGGGGAGAAAGGAGGCATGGATGGGAAAGGGGCTTGGCCAAGGCCATGCGGCGTGTGGAGGTGGAGCTGCAGAGTTCCCAGCTCCAAATCCCATGCTTAGTCCACTGGGCCATGCTGCTACCTCAATGGAGAGCTGAAAAGCAGGGAGCAGGGCTGGGGGAGCACTGGAGAGCTCCGCAGGGACCCTGGGCATTGAGACCCGGAGCAGGCCTGGCTCCTCCAGTCCCCCAGGGCAGTGTTGTCCCAGGGGCTCTGTCTCAAGTGATGTGGCTCCCACCAGGTACTCTCTGTTGAAGGAAAAGGCCCAGGTAGGAACCATCAAATTGTGGAGGTAAATGCGTGGTTACGCAGGTCGTGTTGGAGAGGGGCCTTTGGATTCTTTGACCATGGGATGTTGTTCCAGGAAGAAGGATTGCTAGGAAGAGATGGAATCCACCTAACGAAGCGGGGGAAGAGCATCTTCACAGACAGGCTTGCTAACCTAGTGAGGAGGGCTTTAAACTAGGTTCACTGGGGGAAGGAGACCTAAGTCCGGAGGTAAGTGGGGAAGTGGGATACCAGGAGGAAACACAAGGAGGAGGATGCAACAGGGGAGGTCTCCTGATTCATACTGAGAATGTAGGGCAATCGGCTAGTTATCTTAGGTGTCTGTACATGAACGCAAGAAGCCTGGGAAAGAAGCAGGAAGAATTGGAAGTCCTGGCACAGTCTAGGAACTACGATGTGATTGGAGTAACAGAGACTTGGTGGAGTAACTCATATGACTGGAGCGCTGTCATAGATGGGTATAAACTGTTCAGGAAGGACAGGCAAGGGAGGAACGGTGGAGAAGTTGTATTGTATGTAAGGGAGCAGTATGACTGCTCAGAGCTCTGGTATGAAACTGGGGAAAAGCCTGTGAGAGTCTTTGGGTTAATTTTAGAGGCAAGAACAACAAGGGTGATGTCGTGGTGGGCATCTGCAATCGACCACCAGGCCAGGAGGAGGAGGTAGATGAGCCTTTCTTTGGACAACTAACAGAAGTTTCCAGATCACAGGCCCTGGTTTTCATGGGGGACTTCAATCACCCTGACATCTGCTGAGAGAGCAATACAGCAGTGCACAGTGTGACAGGTTCGGTCACAGAGACCCCTTGGGACTGTCACCTGATATGCTGAAACTACCTCTGAGCCCTTTTCTCGGACGGCTGGGGACTCCAGAACCCGGCCTTGCTAAGCCAGACACACCAGCCTGCTGCAACACAGACCCAGGGTCTGAACCACGTCCCCAAAGCTGCAGACTTAACTGAAAACAGCTCAGCAAGTGCTCCTGTCTCCAGCACCCAGACACCCAGCTCCCAATGGGATCCAAACCCCAAATAAATCCGTTTTAATCTGTATAAAGCTTATACAGGGTAAACTCACAAATTGTCTGCCCCTATAACACTGATAGCAAGATATGCTCAGCTGTTTGTTCCCCCAGGTATTAATCACTTACTCTAGGTTAATTAATAAACAAAAGTGATTTTATTAAGTATAAAAAGTAGGATTTAAATGGTTTCAAGCCTCACCTCAGTCCCTGGAAAAATCATGGAGCAGGTCCTCAAGGAATCCATTTTGAAGCACTTGGAGGAGAGGAAGGTGATCAGGAACAGTCAGCATGGATATACCAAGGACAAGTCATGGCTGACCAACCTGATTGCCTTCTATGATGAGATAACTGGCTCTGTGGATATGGGGAAAGCGGTAGATGTGATATATTTTGACTTCAGTAAAGCTTTTGATACGGTCTCCCAGTACTCTTGCCACCAAGAATTAATGGACTATAAGGTGAAGAGAAAGCTGGCTAGATCATCGTGCTCAACGGGTAGTGATCAATGGCTCGATGTCTAGTTGGCAGCCAGTATCAAGAGGAGTACCCCAGGGGTTGGTCTTGGGGCTGGTTTTATTTAACCTCTTCATTAATGATCTGGATGATGGGATGGATTGCACCCTCAGCAAGTTCGTGGATGACACTAAGCTGTGGGGAGAGGTAGATACGCTGGAGGGTAGGGATAGGGTCCAGAGTGACCTAGACAAATTGGAGGATTGGGCCAAAAGAAATCTGATGAGTTTCAACAAGGACAAGTTCAGAGTCCTGCACTTAGGAGGGAAGAATCCCATGCACCGCAACAGACTAGGGACCGAGTGGCTCGGCAGCAGTTCTGCAGAAAAGGACCTAGGGGTTACAGTGGACGAGAAGCTGGATGATAGTCAACCGTGTGCCCTTGTTGCCAAGAAAGCTAATAGCATATTGGGCTGTATTAGTCACTGCAGCCCAATATGCATTGGCAGCAGATCGAGGGAAGTGATTATTCCCCTCTATTCAGACCTGGTGAGACCACATCTGGAGTACTGCATCCAGTTTTGGGTCCCCCACTACAGAAAGGATGTGGACAAATTGGAGAGAGTCCAGCGGAGGGCAATGAAAATGATTAGGGGGCTGGGGCACATGACTTATGAGGAGAGGCTGAGGGAACTGGGCTGATTTAATCTGCGGAAGAGAAGAATGAGGGGGGATTTGATAGCTGCTTTCAACTACCTGAAGGGGGGTTCCAAAGAGGATGGATCTAGACTGTTCTTAGTGGTGGCAGATGACAGAACAAGGAGTAATGGTCTCAAGTTGCAGTGGGCGAGGTTTTGGTTGGATATTAGTAAACACTATTTCACTAGGAGGGTGGTGAAACACTGGAATGCGTTACCTAGGGAGGTGGTGGAATCTCCTTCCTTAGAAGTTTTTAAGGTCAGGCTTGACAAAGCCCAGGCTGGGATGATTTAGTTGGGGATTGTTCCTGCTTTGAGCAGGGGGTTGGACTAGATACCTCCTGAGGTCCCTACCAACCCTGATATTCTATGATTCTATGATTCTATGACGTGCTCCCCCTCGCCTCCCCAGCCCAGCACCTCCCACCTGCTGGGGCTGACACAGCCTCTGGGCCGACCCACCAGTGGGAGCCAATCCTTCAGCACCCCGGCCCTTCCCGCTGCTGGCGATGGGTCGGGGCCTGGAGCAGTGGAGGCAGCTTGGCTTCCAAGCTCCCACCCCCCCACCCCCCCGCGAGGGCCAGGCCCTCTGCAGCACCTGCCCCTTCGCCTCCACAAGCTGCGCTGGAAACGGGCCCGTGAACCGATGGGCCCTCGCGCCCCTACACAGTGCCCCCTGCTGGTCCTGGGGGCTGTGACCGGCAAAGGGCTGAGGTCTCCAGGGAGGCCCCTGGGTCAGACTGTGGGCTTTGTGGGTACTCAGCAGAAGCAGGGCCATCACCAGCCCCCGACTGTAGCAGGACCTGGGGGCTGGCAGGGAAGGGGGGGTGCACAATGGCTGTAAGTGCAGCCTGCAGTAAAGCCATGCACGCAGCCCAGGATTTACTGCATTGGGTTAATGGTCACTTCCCCACTGGGAGCCCTGCGGCAACCCCCCTGGGCCATCTGATCCACCTTCTGGATGGCTGACATGTGAGGGCAGAGCCTTTCCTGGCAGGACTGACCGGGAGCCGTGTGCCCAGCAAAGGGCATGGGGCGGCCCTTCCCTCCTCAGGGGCTTTGGCTGCAGCTGGCCTGTGGGGCTGGGCCTGGTGCAGAGGGCAGAAGGAGCCCCTGGACTGAGCCCCTGGCTGCAGCAGCCGAATTAGTGTCAGTCTGGGCAAGAGCCAGGCCTGCTTCCCATCCTCCCCTGCTAACCCTGGCTGGCAGTGGAGAGACGTGCTCTACCTGCGAGCCAGGAGCTGGGGCAGACACGAGGGTGGGTCCCATCCCTAAAGCCTGAGACAGCTCACTTCCTTATTAGGCAAGGGCAGCCCCTCTGCCTGGAGAGAGGTGATGGCACCAGAGAGCTGATTCCCTTGGCACGAGTGGATTTATGTGCCGTTCTCCTGTTCAGGACTGTTAGCAGGGGCCATCTCTGCTGGAGGCCCAGTTCCACTCCCGGCTTCGCTCACCAGCAAACTCCACGTGCGCCGGAGGCGGCTCAATATGCAATGGCAAACGGGGCCTGAATTCTGCGCCCAGGCAGCCCCAGTGTGGCAAATTCAAACCAGCACCCAACTTGCTGTCAGCCTGTGAGACTCACTGCCACTGGATATCACTAAGCCCAAGGGCTCAGGCTTCAGAAAAGCTCTGGACATGTCTCTGGCTCCTGCGACCATCCAGCATTATAGCAGTGAATGTTAACAAATAAACAAGAGCTTCTGAAGGGTTAGAAACCCTCCTGCTTCAGGGCATGAGCTGATGGTTGCCATGGGGGTCAGGAAGGAATGTCCTCGGGAGGCAGGATACCCCGTCAATGCAGGGTTCCTCTGAAAGCAGCTGGTGCTGGTCCCTCAGAGCCAGGATGTGCCCCGGACCCCGTCTGGCCAGTCCCACATTCCTGTGGTGGGTGGGAAAGTCTGTAGCGGATACAGCTGAGTGAAGAGCAGGAGCATTTTAGCGAATTAAGTGGGGAAAGTGCTGCACCCCAGGGCTCTTGACTTGATGTTACATTCACTTTCCTTGGTGCTGCCCCACAGTATCATTTGTCAGGGTGCTGCAGCTGTTTGGGCTCACAGGCTGGAGATGCTGGCAGGCGGGTAGGAGACACTTGTGGCTTCTGGTTCCCTGGAAGATGTGGGAGGCAGCTTGGGAAAAATGCATTGGCTGGATGCTTGTTAAATATAAACCATGTCCATGCTGGCTGCCTGAACCTGGTGGAGGTCTGAAGCAATAGCTCGGAGAGGTGTGAATTGCCCCAGTCATTCCAGCCTTTACTCTGCACCCTGCAGATGGCAAGTGAGCTGGTGAAGAATGTCATTTAAATTGCCATCTTTAACATTGGGCATAAGCACGCCATGGGGTGCATGGGACAATTCACCCTTCTGCCCACTGCAGACTCAGGCAGCCAGCACCACCTTTACGCCTAGTTCATGGTTTGAGGGTTACGTTTGCTGGCTTTCCCAGCCTGCAAGAACTTTTATATTTCAAAAAATTTCCCTGTCCCAAATTGAACTAAAAAATCAAAATCTCAATTTTTTTCATAAACCAACCCCCCCGCCACCCTCAAAAAAAGTCAAACTGGGGCAAGTGCAATGTTTCTTTCAATAGTTTCAGAACACCTTGTTTTGATTTCAGCCTTTTTTAAAAAATACTTTTTTCTTTAAACAAACTGAAATTTTGACCCAAAAAGTCATTGCGAACCCTAGAGTGGGACTTTTGATATTGCAAATGGCAACATGGGATATTGCAACAATTTTGAAACTTGTTGCCGAAAGTATTTTGAGTCGGGAAATTTGTTCAAACCAACCCTTCCCTGCGAGCAGTTTTGTTTTTGACAAATCAGCATTTTCTGATGAAAAAACATTTAATCCAGAAACTCACCTGCTTTATTTGCAGCCGTGATCGCTCCGTGTCTCTCTCTCTGTGTGTGTGTGTGTGTGAAAATTCTGCAGAAAATTCCACCACGGTTTCATCTCTTTCTCTGTAGCAGCCCGAGGCAGGCAGCAGCTGGACTATAGAAGACCTGGGCGATCAGCTGTAATGAATAGGGGGGATTCTGTATTGAGGGTGCGGGGCAGAGGCAGACCTTGGGTTCTCTCTGTCCCTCCAGCTACCAGCCTGTGTCCCTTCCCGTCTACCAGTGCACTCAGGGCAGGAGCCGGTGACCACACCCATCCATGCTGCTACCTGGAGCAGACACAGAGAGACTGTTGAGCAGGAGTGGGGGGGGGTCGGGATTCTGCAGAGAGATGAAAACTGGGGCTTTGAAGATTGCCTTGGGGCACTGGCTTTTCGCCATGGTGCTGGGCACATTCCCTCACGGCTCTTCTTGTGCTGACGGTCAGCCATGCAGCACCTACTCGGCCCGCCGGGAGATCATCCTAACCCGCCTCTCCCTGAACCGCCCTCTCAGCGGGCACACCCTGGAGACGGGGGGTTGCTCGGGTTGTATTTCAGTCTAGCAGCTCCGGGGCTGATTCTCTTACCTGTGTCCACAAGGGCTGGCGCGATGTGTCTGCCCCTGAAGCGCTGCACCAGTGCAATGGTGTGGCTGTAGGGCTTAGTGAAGACGCTACCTACGCAGAAGACAGGCGGTAGCTATGGCGACGGGCGAAGCCCTCCCGTTAACATAGCGCTGTCTACACCGGAGGTTAGATCACACCGGAGTTACGCTGCCATGAGTTTGTAGTGGAGACCATTCGTATATAGTGTTTGTTCTGTGGCAGCGCCTAGATGAGGTTGGATTTGCACTCGCTGGAAGCACCTGGGAATAGATAGAAGATCTCTCAAGGTACAGATGGAAAATGCCCATTAGGTCCCATCTAGCCCATCCGCCAGCTCAGGAGGGTTCCCCACTGCAGTCACCAGCACCTCGTCTAGTTTTAAATGGGGCGTCTCCCAGTACCCTTAGGAGCTCATTCCTACACCTCGTTCATACAGCAGGTCGGAAAACGGAGCTCCCCTTCCACCATTTCTGAATTTCCTTTTGTTCCAAATCAGAACGAAAAGTTGAAATTTAGCATGAAATGAAAATTCCAAAATATTTCGTCTTGGAAACATGGAAATGACCTGATTGAAACATTTCATTTCAATAAGGTCAAAACATTTTCTTTTGACTTTTATGTTATTCATATTTTATAACATAATATTAAAGGCAAAACATTTTGACAGTTAATTGATTGTAATTAATTATATTATATAACATAAAAGTCAAAAATGAAACATTTTGATCTTGTCAAAATGCTTTTGTTTTGAACATTTCCTTTTGAAAATGTTGACCAAACTGATATGTTGCTGTGAAACTTTCTCACATTGAATTGGTGTTTTCTAATGGAAAAACTGCGCCATCAAAAATTGTCCAGCCAGTTCTAATTTTGACAGACATTTTGATCAATTTACCTCTCCCATCCCTTCCCCTTACTGCTGATTATAACACTTCCCTTATTAACATAATGAATCTCACCCAGTGGGACACTGATTCCTTGTTGCAACTGGTGATCTAACTTGCACCTATTTCCCAGTTTGCTTTTGCATGGAGGTGGAGCTGTGCTGAGAACATCTCTGGTTAGTTTGGCATTGGGATCTGTTGCTCCTTGGAAACTTTTGTGGGTTTAAAAAAATGTTTTAAAGGAAAATGCTGGTGCCATAAAACAACACATAACGGGGTGACAAGAGGGGGTGCTGGGGGCCACCTCAGGGCAATTGGCCACGCCTGTTCTGGCTTGTAAATGTCAAAATGCCTTGGGGAAAAAAATCAGCCCTAATTCTTTGTAATTAATCACAAGCTCCTAAAGCCGGGCAGCTTCTGTTCAGTCCTCACAGAGACCCAGCAGCAGCAGTGCCCGACCTTTAATGGCCAGCTGAGGGGCAAAGGGCCTTCGGTATGGAACCCAGAGCCACCAGGGGAACGTGCCCTTGGCAGGGCTGCCCCAGGCTTCCGGGCTGTTACCAGCAGGCTAATGGATTAGCCAAAGTCACAGAGTGAGGCAAAAGGAGACCCAGTAATGTAGCCCAGGAGCTCTGGGGCCAGTGCAGTGCTAACCACTAGCCCATCCTGTGATGCTGAGAGAGCTGCTGAGCATAATCCCGAAAGCCACATTGCCGGGGGGGCTGTGAGCAGCTTAATCCCCCATCTGTGGCTAGAGAAAGCCCCTCCCCTGTAGACTCAAGCCAGACCCTCAACCAGAGCCCTTCCCTCTAGCCCATCTGGCCCCTGTGTTCGCCCTCCAGCACCTCCCTAGGTAGCCACTGCCCTGGCGCAGCAGACCTCCCTTGCTACGTCCCTCTGAGCCTCGCTGACTGGTGCGGCCAGTGCAGGGGGACTCTCCCCAGGCCCCCTGAGCTCTTCCAGGCTGTGGCATTGAGAGCCCCAGTCCCAGGGTCCCTAGGCACTGAGAGAGTTCCTGCCTTCTTGCACTGTACTGGGCCACGATCCCCGCAGGAGCCAGAGCCCTCGCTCCTTCTCCCACCCTGCTGGAGGGGCCGGGTCGGCTCCAGCATGGGGTGGGGTGAGGCTGTAGGGAGGCCTGCTCAGCAGCTGGGATCTGCACCTGGCTCTCTGACCAGACCCTTTATTTTTAGGACACTAAAATCAGTCAGGTTCTTAGAAGAAGAACTTTAGTATAAAGAAAAAAGGTAAAAGAAGCACCTCTGTAAAATCAGGATGGAAGGTAATTTTACAGGGTAATAAAAAGATTTAAAACACAGAGGATTCCCCTCTAGGCTCAACTTCAAAGTTCCAAAAACAGGAATAAACCTCCCTCTTAGCATAGGGAAAATTCACAAGCTAAAACAAAAGATAATTCAACGCATTTCCTTGCTTTACTTACAATTTTTGTAATCTTAGCCCTGGTCTACACTAGGAGTTGAAGTTGAATTTAGCAGCGTTAAATCTATTTAACCCTGCACCCGTCCACACAATGAAGCCCTTTTTTTCGACTTAAAGGGCTCTTAAAATTGATTTCCTTACTCCACCCCCGACAAGGGGATTAGCGCGGAAATTGGCCTTGCTGGGTTGAATCTGGGGTACTGTGGATGCAATTAGATGGTATTGGCCTCCGGGAGCTATCCCAGAGTGCTCCATTGTGACCGCTCTGGACAGCGCTCTCAACTCAGATGCACTGGCCAGGTAGACAGGAAAAGGCCCGCGAACTTTTGAATTTCATTTCCTGTTTGGCCAGCGTGGCGAGCTGCAGGTGACCATGCAGAGCGCATCAGCAGAGGTGACCATGATGGAGTCCCAGAATTGCAAAAGAGCTCCAGCATGGGCCGAAAGGGAGGTACAGGATCTGATCGCTGTATGGGGAGAGGAATCCGTGCTATCAGAACTCCATTCCAGTTTTCGAAATGCCAAAACATTTGTCAAAATCTCTCAGGGCATGAAGGACAGAGACCATAACAGGGACCCGAAGCAATGCTGCGTGAAACTTAAGGAGCTGAGGCAAGCCTACCGGAAAACCAGAGAGGCAAATGGCTGCTCCGGGTCAGAGCCCAAAACATGCTGCTTCTATGATGAGCTGCATGCCATTTTAGGGGGTTCAGCCACCACTACCCCAACCGCGTTGTTTGACTCCTTCAATGGAGATGGAGGCAACACAGAAGCAGGTTTTGGGGACGAGAAAGATGATGATGATGAAGTTGTAGATAGCTCACAGCAAGTAAGTGGAGAAACCGGTTTTCCCAACAGCCAGGAACTGTTTCTCACCCTGGACCTGGAACCAGTTCCCCCCCGAACCCACCCAAGGCTGCCTTCCGGACCCCCCAGGTGGAGAAGGGACCTCTGGTGAGTGTACCTTTTAAAATAGTATACATGGTTTAAAAGCAAGCGTGTTTAATGATTAATTTGTCCTTGCATTCGCGGCCAGTACAGCTACTGGAAAAGTCTGTTAACATGTCTGGGGATGGAGTTGAAATCCTCCAGGGACATCTCCATAAAACTCTCCTGGATGTACTCCCAAAGCCTTTGGAAAAGGTTTCTGGGGAGGGCAGCCTTATTCTGTCCACCATGGTAGGACACTTTACCACACCAGGCCAGTAGCACGTAGTCAGGAATCATTGCAGAACAAAGTATTGCAGTGTATGTTTGCTGGCATTCAAACAACATCCGTTCTTTATCTCTCTGTGTTATCATTCAAGGTCACCTGGTTGAAATAGGGTGATTTTCTTAAAGGGACATTCAGAGGTGCCTGTTCCTGTTGGGCTGTTTGCCTGTGGCTAAATAGAAAAGTTCCCCACTGTTAGCCACGGGGAGGGTGGAGGGGCTAGCCACGCGCTGGGGGGAGGCAAAATGTGACCTTGGAATGAAAGCACATGTGCACACGTTAACAGCAAGGTTTACCGTGAAAGAATGTACCCATTGTTCTATAAAATGTCTTTTTAAATACCACTGTCCCTTTTTTTTTCTCCACCAGCTGCATGTGTTTCAAGGATCACAGGACCTTCTCCTGCCCAGAGGCTAGCGAAGATCAGAAGGCGAAAAAAAGTCTGCACTCGCAGTGAAATGTTCTCTGAGCTCATGCTGTCCTCCCACACTGACAGAGCACAGACGAATGCGTGGAGGCAGACAATGTCAGAGTGCAGGAAAGCACAAAATGACCGGGAGGAGAGGTGGCGAGCTGAAGAGAGTAAGTGGCGGGCTGAAGAGAGGGCTGAAGCTGAAAGGTGGTGGCAGTGTGATGAGAGGAGGCAGGATTCAATGCTGAGGCTGATGGAGGATCAAATTAATGCGCTCCAGCGTATGGCTGAGCTGCAGGAAAGGCAGCAGGAGCACAGACCGCTGCTACAGCCCCTGTGTAACCAACTGCCCTCCTCCCCAAGTTCCATAGCTGACTCACCCAGACACCCAAGAACGCGGTGGGGGGGCCTCCGGCCACCCGGCCACTCCACCCCAGAGGATTGCCCAAGCAACAGAAGGCTGGCATTCAATAAGTTTTAAACTTTTAAAGTGCTGTGTGGCCTTGTCCATCCCTCCTCTACCACCCCTCCTGGTGCTTCTCTCCTCCACCACCCCTCCCAGGCTGCCTTGGCAGTTATCCCCCTATTTGTGTGATGAATTAATAAAGAATGCATGAATGTGAAGCAACAATGTCTTTATTGCCTCTGCATGCGGTGATCGAAGGGAGGAGGGGAGGGTGGTTAGCTTACAGGGAAGTAGAGTGAACCAAGGGGCGGGGGGTTTCATCAAGGAGAAACAAAAAGAACTTTCACACCGTAGCCTGGCCAGTCATGAAACTGGTTTTCAAAGCTTCCCAGATGTGCACCGTGCACCCTCCTGTGCTCTTCTAACCGCCCTGGTGTCTGGCTTCACTTAACCAGTGGCCAGGCGATTTGCCTCAACCGCCCACCCCGCCATAAACATCTCCCCCTTACTCTCACAGATATTGTGGAGTGCACAGCAAGCAGTAATAACAGTGGGAATATTGGTTTTGCTGAGGTCTAACTGAGTCAGTAAACTGCGCCAGCGCGCTTTTAAATGTCCAAATGCACATTCTACCACCATTCTGCACTTGCTCAGCCTGTAGTTGAACAGCTCCTGACTACTGTCCAGGCTGCCTGTGTACAGCTTCATGAGCCACGGCATTAAGGGATAGGCTGGGTCCCCAAGGATAACTATAGGCATTTCAACATCCCCAACAGTTATTTTCTGGTCTGGGATTAAAGTCCCTTCCTGCAGCTTTTGAAACAGACCAGAGTTCCTGAAGATGTGAGCGTCATGTACCTTTCCCGGCCATCCCATGTTGATGTTGGTGAAACGTCCCTTGTGATCCACAAGTGCTTGCAGCACTATTGAAAAGTACCCCTTGCAGTTTATGTACTCGCCGACTTGCTGCTCCGGTGCCAAGATAGGGATATGGGTTCCATCTATCGCCCCACCACAGTTAGGGAATCCCATTGCAGCAAAGCCATCCACTATGACCTGCACATTTCCCAGGGTCACTACTCTTGATATCAGCAGATCTTTGATTGCGTGGGCTACTTGCATCACAGCAGCCCCCACAGTAGATTTGCCCACTCCAAATTGATTCCCGACTGACTGGTAGATGTCTGGCATTGCAAGCTTCCACAGGGCTATTGCCACTTGCTTCTCAACTGTGGGGGCTGCTCTCATCTTGGTATTCTTGCACTTCAGGGCAGGGGAAAGCAAGTCACAAAGTTCCATGAAAGTGCCCTTACACATATGAAAGTTTCGCAGCCACTGGGAATCATCCCAGACCTGCAAACTATGCAGTCCCACCAGTCTGTGCTTGTTTCCCGAGCCCAGAATCGGCGTTCCACGGCATGAACCTGCCCCATTAGCACCATGATGCCCACATTGCCAGGGCCCATGCTTTGAGAGAAGTCTGTGTCCATGTCCTCATCACTCTCGTCACCGCGCTGATGTAGCCTACTCGCCCAGTTTCGCTTTGCCAGGTTCTGGTGCTGCATATACTGCTGGATAATGAGTGTGGTGTTTAATGTGCTCCTAATTGCCAATGTGATCTGAGCCAGCTCCATGCTTGCCGTGGTATGGCGTCTGCACAGAAAAGGTGCGGAACGATTGTCTGCCGTTGCTCTGATGGAGGGAGGGGCGACTGACGACATGGCTTACAGGGTTGGCTTACAGGGAATTAAAATCAACAAAGGGGGTGGCTTTACATGAAGGAGAAACAAAAACAACTGTCACACAGAATGGCCCCCTCAAGGAGTGAACTCAAACCCCTGGGTTTAGCAGGCCAATGCTCAACCCACTGAGCTATCCCTCCCCCTAGTATTTCAGGCAGGACTGAATCTCCATTAAACTTTTCAAGGTGCCCCTGACAGACCTCACCGAAACGATTGCTGGCCGTCAATTTCACAGAGGGAGGGAGGGGGGAGCAAATGAATACAAAACAAATCTGGTCTATTTCTTGTTTTGATCCACTCCATCTATCTTTTACGTCTTTGGCTGGCAGCAGACGGTGCAGTAGGACTGCTAGCCATCCTCATCTCCTTCCTGCTCAGCAGAAGATGGTACAATAGGACTGCTAGCCATCCTCATCTCCTGCCTGCTCGGCAGAAGAAGGTACAATAGGACTGCCGGCAGGACTAAAGAGAGTGACCTATTTTAGTCCCCGCGCCCATGTCTGCCCAGGTCCTCCTGACCAACCTTACCGAGGCAGCCAGGAGCACCTGGGACATGATGAGGATGGTTTTCAGGCCTATTGCACCGTCTGCTGCCACAAGGCAATGGGTTGCTGCTGCTGTTTAGCAATGCAGTACCGCGCCTGCCAGCACTCAGGAGACATACGGTGATGGTGAGCTGAGCGGGCTTCATGCTTGCCGTGGTATGGCGTCTGCACAGATAACTCAGGAAAAAAGGCGCAAAACGATTGTCTGCCATTGCTTTCACATAGGGAGGGAGGGAGGGAGAGAGGGAGAGCCTGATGACATGTACCCAGAACCACCCACAACAATGTTTTTGCCCCATTAGGCATTGGGATCTCAACCCAGAATTCCAATGGGTGGCGGAGACTGCAGGAAGTGTGGGATAGCTACCCACAGTGCAATGCTCCAGAAGTCGACGCTAGCCTCGGAACTGTGGAAGCACTCCGCTGAGTTAATGCACTTAATGCACTTAGAGCATTTTGTATGGGGACACACACAATCGACTATATAAAAACGATTTCTAAAAGACCGACTTCTATAAATTCGACCTAATTTCATAGTGTGGACATACCCTTAGATGCTTATTTCAGGTAGGGTTTTAGGAGACATTTTTTTCCTGCCTGGTCCCTCTCTCTGTCCCGAGAGAACACAACAAAGAAAGCGCAAACAAAAACTCCCCCATGCACATTTGAAAGTATCTTCTTTCCTTATTGGTTCTTTTGGTCAGGTGCCAACCAGGTTATTTGAGCTTCTTAACCCCTTACAAGTAAAGAAGGGATTTTATGCTACCCCTAGCTGTATGTTTATACATGTAACATATCTTTGCAAAAGTTATGTTCTACTGAATGTATTCATCCTATTTGCATGCATGTATCATTTTTATATCTGAAGTTATGAGCATTGGCTCTATGCTTGTATTTAAAGTGTTTGCTGTAGGAAGTACATAAGGCAGATTTGGTCAACATACTGTGAAGGGGTTATTCAAGTAATTGGGAGCACTAAGCTAACAATGGACCTTCAGAGACACCAATCCACATCTGAGCTTTCCTGGGAACATTCAAACTAACATGTGGGCAATGGCTCAGCCTGTAGAGAATTGAGTCATGCATGGACAAGTGACTTATCCATGTGACTCCAAAACTCCATCTTGTAGCTGTGATTCTACACAGGGGGTGTCAAGGTTCCTTCCCCACTCTGAACTCTAGGGTACAGATGAGGGGACCTGTATGAAAGACCCCTAAGCTTATTCTTACCAGCTTAGGATAAAAACTTCCCCAAGGTACAGACTTGGCCTTGTCCTTGAACCGTATTCTGCCGCCACCAAGCGTGTTAAACAAAGAACAGGGAAAGAGACCACTTGGAGACGTCTTCCCCCAAAATATTCCCCCAAGCCCTGCACCCTCTTTCCTGGAGAAGGCTTGATAAAAATCTTCACCATTTTGTACAGGTGAACACAGACCCAAACCCTTGGATCTTAGGAACAATGAAAAATCAATTAGGTTCTTAAAAGAAGAATTTTAATTAAAGAAAAGGTAAAAGAGTCACCTCTGTAAAATCAGGATTGTATATACCTTACAGGGTAATCAGATTCAAAACATAGAGAATCCCTCTAGGCAAAACCTTAAGTTACAAAAAGACACAAAAACAGGAATATACATTCCATTCAGCACAACTTATTTTACCAGGCATTAAACGAAAGGATCTAATGCATTTCTAGCTAGATTACTTTCTAACTAACAGAAGCTCTGAGATCTGTTCCCGGCAAAAGCATCCCACAGACAGACAAACCCTTTGTTTCCCCCCGTCTCCAGATTTGAAAGTATCTTGTCTCCTCATTGGTCATTTTGGTCAGGTGCCAGTGAGGTTATCTTAGATTCTTAACCTTAGTCTCTAAGGTGCCACAAGTAATCATATAACAATGGTAGCAACAATGATCTACAGGGTCATATTTTAGTCATATAATGTCACAGGGATCATTGAGATCATTTGGTCTGACCTGTCTAGCACAGGTCAGAGACCTGCCCCCAGATCATTCCTAGAGCTAGGCTTTTAAAAGACATCCAGTCTTGATTTAAACAATGGTGAATGAAGGAGAATGTGCCCCGACCCTTGATAAATTGTTCCAGTGGTTAATTACCCTCTTGTTCTGCGTGTGTACAGCGCCTGGTATCACGGGGTCCTTCTCCATGCCCTGGGCTCGGAGGTTCCACTGCAGGATAAATAACTACTAATAAAGGCAGTTTGTGAGTGCGATTGATGATTATTCCTGTCCCTAAAGGCTCAGCCAGCCAATCGCTGCACTTCCTAAGGCTCTGCCCTAATGCCTCTCTGGCTGCTTGTTCATTAAAACCATCAAAAGGCCACTGAAATCGCACAGATCAAGGGAGCAGGTTTATTTCCGGCCTGCAGAGAGGATGATTGCCTGCATTTCTGTCCTGGAAGGCTGGGGTGGGGTAGGCTGGACCTGTGGTTTGTAGGTCAGAGGAAGCGAAAGAGCAAAACGAAACTGCACATCAAAATCCAAACTCCCACTTGCTGTACGGAACACCGTGCAGCTGTGCAGAGGGCATAGCCCGGTGTGCATCCTGACAGGGCTGCTGCAGGTCTGTGGGGTGGGAAGCGAGTGCTCGGGCAGCTGCACTGGCTCCCCCAGGGGATCCCAAAGTCTGGGGGCTACCTGGCTGGATTCCGGAGATGTGTCCAGGTTCAGGGGCCCAGCATGTCAGCGCCTCGTCTTCAGCCGGGATCTAAAGGGCTTCACAAAGGGGGTAAAAGCCTGGTCCCCATTTTGGGTATGACGGAAACAGAGGCACAGAGAGAGCAGCGGAAAGGGACCCACCCAAGGCCACCCAGCAAGTCAGTGGTGGAGGAGTGGAATAGGTCCCAGGTCACCTGGCTCCCACTCCTGTGTCCTGGCCCCTGGACAGCTGCTGGCAGAGGGAGGGGGTGAGCGCTGTTGCGGCTGGAGAAGTGGCATGTGTGTGTGCCCCTCATGTGGGTGCTGTGACAAAGGACCAAATCAGGGTCTCCAGGCAGTGGACGCCGCTGCCCAGCTGAACACATATGCAGCATGGTAGCTGGAGCCCAGATCCCGGCCTGCGTGAGCTTGAGGCAGGTCTCCGTTAGCCACTGCACTCACAGGACTTATCACTGGGGTGGGGGATGAGCACAGTCCCAGCGCTGCGGAGACGCAGGCTTGGTGGCCATGACCGGTTAGCACTTGCGGGAAGGTGGGGCCTGGCATTATCAGCGGCACGGCTCAAGCTCTTTCCCACTGAGGATTTCTAGGTGTTTTATAATTATCCATTGATTAAGCCTCCCCCTAGACCCATGAGCCAGGTCAGAGCCCTCGTCCCACGTTACAGATGGGGAAACTGAGGCACGGAGCAGCGCCCTGACTTGACCAAGGTCAGCCAGTGGGTCAGTGTCAGCGGCAGGGCTAGAACCAGGGTCTTACGTCTGGGTTGCTCTGCCCGCTGGGCACTCTTTGGCAGCAGTGCAAAGGGAGGGCCAAATGGGTGAAGAGCGCTCCCTGGTCAGACAGGGAGCATTTCCAGCCCCTTTGCCCTGGAGGAAGTGACAGCCCGGAGGAACCAGTCTCTAGCAGAGACTCTCTGAGTTTGCAGTGTAACCAGGAGAACAAACTGCACTGATGTCGGGGGTGGGGTGGGGGGTTATACCAGGGGGAGAACAGAACCAGGCTTGGCAAAAACGGAGGACAAATAGCCGGAGCAGGGCTGAGAGATTCCTTCAGTCCCTAAAGCTGCGAGCCCCCTGCCGGTGCTGCAATGGACATAGGAGCTGCCTCCCCCATATCCGGTAGCTCACCCCTACTTGGGGCGATGGAGGCCGTATGTACTGCCCTGCTGTTCTGTAGGGCCTGGGAATTACTCTGATGAAAACCCGTTTCTGGTCCGAGGTCATCCAGGCTATGTGAACATGCTGGGTGCCAGGCAGCAGACAGCAGCTCATCCCCCCGTGCCAGGGCTCAGCCGGCGGCTACTGGAAAACTCAGTGCTCGCAGATACATAGAGAGCAAGGCCAGATGGGACCATTCGTTCCTTGGGTCTGAGCTCCTAGCACAGCCAGGAGATTCCCCCAGCTCTTCCGTGTGCGAAACTGCTGCCCAATGCCCTGCTGGTGTCTAGACAGTGGGCTCAGCACAGAGACTGGGCAGGGCACCAAATCATATCAACCTGACCAAATCAGGGACTCGGGCTCCTGGCCCTGGCAGGATCCAGGGAGCTGAGGGGGCCCCTGACACAGGAGAAAGTTACTGAGTAAGTTACCTGCTGTGAAATGCCAGTGATCACACTAACTCCTCTGGCCCCAACAGCCTCCCGCCGGAGGAGGCTCTGATCTGACTGTCAAGGGGCTCAGGCGGGAACAGGGAGGCAGAAGTTCCAGGAGTCAAGAGGGACTTAGAGTTTTTTTGCAGGGGGCAGAAGGGACCCCAAAGTTCTGGTGGATCCAGGCCTCTCATAATTCCCCCTCCCAAGCCTGGGACAGAATGGATCCAATCTGCAGGGCCCCAAACTCATTATCAGATAAGGGAGGGGGGGTGGGGTGAGGGCTGTGAGCCAGGGACTGCTGGTGCCCACTGGCAAAGGGCATGGATGCATCCAGGTTACAGGGGTCCCCTGGGTCTGGGGTCTAGTTCACCAAAGAGTGTCGTGCTGAATGCCTATGTTACACCAGGCCTCACGAGCATCGGGACATGTCTGTGCGGTGAGTATGTCTGGTGTTACAGTTCCATACTGAAAACTGGGTTCTTAAGGCCTGTGGGCTGGGGCTGGTCACCAGAGGGTGATAAACAGGTTCCTTGCAGGCAGGAGCGTGCATGGGGCGAGGTTGGGGAGTAGGGGCACAGCCCCCCTTGCCCCCCGAATAATCAATGGGGGCATGGAACTCCTCTGACCGAGGGGTTGCGGCGGGAAGAGCGAGTTCCTCTGGCCGAGGGGCTGCAGCTGGGGTACAGAACGGGCCCCTCCAAAAGCCTTCAAATGTTTATTCCTGGGCATGCCCCTGGGCAGGCAGGAGCTGCTCAGCTCGCTGGATGGCTGCTTGCAGGCTGAGTGTCAGACTGCACATTGGACGCCTATTTACAGTCTGAGCAAAATGCCGATCAAGTGACTGTGGTCGCTCCAGGGGCGATTCTCAACAAAACCAGCTGTGGGGGATGGGGCTGTTCCCCCATTTACAAGTGAAGACAATGATGGTTGGCGCAGAGGGACAGCCAGTTCACTGCAGGACGAGCTGCCAGCTGGCCTGGCTCATCACGGGTGATCTGGCTGTTTAACGTTGGCCCCAAACTGCTGGGTGAGCCGGTCTGTACGAGGCAGGGGAATGTCATGTTAGCTGCAGTTGGGCTCTCGAACAGTGGGGGTTTGATTGACTGTGTAACCCTTTGTTTCCATTGATTCCACTTGCTTCTTCTCGGATCTATGCCCTGTGTTAAATGAACGTCGGCCTGAGGCGTGGTGACCCTGCTGTGGGCCTGGCCCTTTGGGAGGCCTGGGGGGCGGGGTGCTCCAGGGCATGCTTGGGGATCAGAGTGAGCCTAGTGATGCTTCAGGATCGGAGTGAGCCTAGCGCTCACCTAGAAAGAGCCTGCGGGGCCCGGAGCCAGGCGCTCGTGCTGCCCATGGCTGGCAGAGTCGGGGAGCTGACCCCCAGCAGACACAGATGAGGCCGCCTCGCGCTCAGGGCGGGTGGGAGGGAGGTGCCCCCCAGCACTGGGCACCCCTGGGAAATGCTCCAGCTGTTAGGTGGGAAGCTCAGGAGCCTGATCCACTGAGCCCACCTCAGCCCCCTTCAGCCAGCCGCAGGTCCCGGGGAAGACCCAGCTCAGCCCTTCCCCTGCTGGCCGCCTGAGGGCCGTGGGGAAGAAAAGGATAAGGGGGAAGGGACTGAGACAAGGAGGGGGGTGGGGGAGAAAGAGGGGCTGAGAAAGGCTGGGGCTGGGGGAGTGAAGGGGGCGGAGCCTAGGACAGAGGATGGGGGAGGGGGAGAAGGGACCCTCTCTAGTTATGTTACCCAGAAAGTTCCCGATGGCCCCTATAGCCGGTACCCCCCAGCAGCCCCGTCAGCCTCCACATCCAGTTGCCGTTATGTGGCCTGATGGCTGCTCACGACTCCAAGTGGAGAGTGTCACTAAGGCAGTTCAGGGCCCCCACAGACCTGCTGGACGCCCCCACCCCCCCAGTCAGGAACTTCAAACCCCAGCCCTAGGGCTGCTCGCATGGCCGAGCCCCTGGAGAAGGCCGGGAAGGTTTGGGCCCCTGCACGCTGCAGATACATTCGGGAAGCAGCTGAGTCCGCTGGAATCCAACTGCCAGCTGCTTCTCATTAACCCAAGCTGGGGCCAAAACGCCCGCCAAGCACGGAGCCGGGGCAGCCAGAGGGCGAGACCCAGGGGCCATGGGGCAAAGCAATAAAGGAGCCTGGGTTATAACGGAGGGTAGCTACGCTCCAGACCCCTTTGCACCAACCACTAAGGGGCAGTGATGGGGGTGGGGAAGCCCCAAGGGGGGCAGCGATGGGGAGGGCTGAGGGGAAGGTAGCAGCGATGGCGGTTGGAAGAGCCCCTCAGCTCCAACCCCTGTCACCAGAACCGTCCCACACTCCCCTGCTGGGACCAGTGGTAACCAGATATGGGCTAAGTGCGTCTGGGCTCTGACCCTGGGCTCTGATTACAGGCTGAGTAAATTAATCTGACCCTGGGCTCTGATTACAGGCTGAATAAGAGCTGAAAGGCTGGTAAGTTAATCAGAGAGTCTCTGAAGTTCTTAGCTCTCTTCCTTCCCTGCATCTGCTGCCCCACTGCTCTCCAGGGGCAGCAGAAGTGGTGCAGGAGGCTGAGGCTCGGTGCACATGGGACAGTGCCTGTGGAAACTGTTTAACGGTCCTGCTGCTGCATTTTCCACAACTTTGGGAGCTCCATGGAGAGAGGGCAACCCCGCCGAGCCCCTGGGTACGGACGTGGGCTGCTAGGCCCAGCCACTGTCTGTCTCTACGTCTGCCTGTGCTGGGCCTTACGCCGCCCAGCTGCAGTGCAGACGTCCGCGCAGAGACACGGGGCTGGGCAGAGACTGCGTTCAGCGTCCCCATGCCAACGGCCAGTGTGTTACATACCACGAACCTCCTAAAGGTACAGTTCCCCACACCTCCCGTTTCCAAAGCGTCCACGAGCAGCTCCCAAATCCCCCCACTTCGGGCCAGTGCCCAGAAGCATCCTGACTCGCACCGCTGCAAGGTCCGTGTCCTCTACTGATCCCTGCCCTGCACCGGGTACCTGAGAGCCTAGCGGCGGGGGGGGAGAGGGGAGGGCTGGGGAAGGTGGCTGCAGAGATGCAATGTACTTTGTGAAGGCTTTGCCTGAGCTCTGCTCAGATTAACCCATTAGCACCAGACATATCAATACGGTGCACGTTAGACGGACCAAGAGCTGGCTGACCCACAGCCTCTGAATCATCACTTGGACTGTGAGCTCGTGGGGGGTGGGGACCCTCTTTCTGTGCTGTGTCTGTACAGCACCTCCGGGGTTCTGGTCACTGAGGGGGGCGCCTAGTGCTACTGCAATACCAATAATAATTACTAATCAGCGACCTGCGGGGGGATGGGAGAAAACCCCAGGTACTGAAGGGCTCGTCCATCTAGTAGAGGGGCAGAACAAGAAGCTGCTGCCGGATAGATTTCAACTGGGAATAGGGCACAAATGTTTAACAGGGAGGGTGATCAAACGCCTTAGGGCTTGACGTCTCCAGCCCAGCCTGGCTTCCCTTCGGGAGGCGCTGCAGCCAGACACAAGCTGGGCTCGGTACGGGGTGCCGTGTAAGGGCCTGCGCTATACAAGAGGTCAGACTGGCTGAGGTAACGGTCCCGTCTGCCTGTCACAGCTCTGAACTGGGAGGGGACCATGGAAATACAGTGTGGGGAAGATCCCAGCCTCATGGCCACCGAGTCTAGCCAGCCCTGCTGGCTCTCTATTGCCTTCAGCTCAGTTAGGCGAGAGATGAACTCAGCCCTCGGTTCTCAGCTCTACCTCTGTTCATCCTCCTGGAGCCCCATAGCCTGCAGCTCCTCTCGCTCACCCCAAAGGAAACCAGGAATAGCCCCCCAGAAGCCAATGGAGTCGCCCCAGGGACAGGTCGTCCTATGAGGCAGGCACGATTTGAGGTGAGAATTTTCCCCCTTCCCCTCGCAGGCCTGTGAAGGCAGGAAGACTCTAGAGCTAGGTCGGGGGCTGCAGCGGCGTAGGGCTGCCACCCGTCTGGTTTTCACCAGGACAGGCCGGGTTTCGGCTCGTGTGGCCGCGTGCCCAAGCCCTAGTGGCCATTTTATGTGCTCTGTGGAAAAGGGGGCAACGCCGAAGTGGAAGGAAGGAGGCCAGGCTGTTCATGCGGCTCCCAGTGGCACGTGGCCCTGCGCAGCCGCAGGTGGTGGGCAAGGTGGCCGTGGTTGTGCAGGTGAAGACCCTGTGAGCAATGGGGGCAGGGCCTTGGGGGGAAGAGGCGTGGCGTGGTGGGGCCCGGGGGTCCAATTACCGACCATTAGATGGGTGGCGACCCTTCAGCCCCTGGACACACAGAGATGGTCTCCTAAGTTCTGAGAAACGTGAGGCCTCAAGACAGCGCTCTCATGTGCACCTATCCATGCACCACTCAGCTCCTCGCGTGGGGTCAGCGCCTGCTCAGCACCCTTTGCCTGCCTCATTGCCTGCTCCCTTGCTCTGGTTCTGGTTGGTTTACACAGCCATTCAATTCTGGACTTGCCATGCCGATTCCAGGCCTGCTGGCTGCCTGTCTGTCTGCTCCCTGGCTGGGTGAAAACTGGCTCTTGGCACCCTCTTTTCTCACCCACATGGGAGCCAATAAGGCACCAGAATGGAAAGAGTTAATGTGCCCCCCCCCACACATGCACACCCTGCTTTGCCGTTCTACACTCCCACAGATGTTCACTGACATGCAAATTCCCAGACACCCGTGTATATACCCACCTACACACACACAGGTCAGGGAAAGTGTGGGACCCTTACTGAATGGGGGAGGCAACCTAGTGACAGATGATGTGGAAAAAGCTGATGTACTCAATGCTTTTTTTTTGCCTCGGTCTTCACAGACAAGGTCAGCTCCCAGACTGCTGCACTGGGCAACACAGTATGGGGAGGAGGTGAGCAGCCCTTAGTGGTGAAAGAACAGGTTAAGGGCTATTTAGAAAAGCCTAACGTGCACAAGTCCATGGGGCCAGATGCACTGCAGCCGAGGGTGCTGGGACCCTTGGCTGAAGTGATTGCAGAGCCATTGGCCATTATCTTTGAAAACTCGTGCCAATCAGGGGAGGTCCCGGACGATTGGAAAAAGGCAAAAATAGTGCCCATCTTTAAAAAAGGGAAGAAGGAGAATCCGGAGAACTACAGACCAGTCAGCCTCATCTATGTCCCTGGAAAAATCATGGAGCAGGTCCTCAAGGCATCCATTTTGAAGCACTAGTCAACATGGATTCACCAAAGGCAAGTCATGCCTGACTAACCTGATCGCCTTCCATGATGAGATAACTGATTCTGTGGATATGGGGAAAGCGGTGGACGTGATATGCCTTGACTTTAGCAAAGGTTTTGATACGGTCTCCCACAGTATTCTTGCCAGCAAGTATTTATGAGATGAATGGACTATAAGGTGGATAGAAAACTGGCTAGATTGTCGGGCTCAATGGGTAGCAATCAACGGTTCGATGTCTAGTTGGCAGCCAATATCAAGCGGAGTGCCCCAGGGGTCAGTCCTGGGGCCGGTTTTGTTCAACATCTTCATTAATGATCTGGGTGATGGATGAATTGCACCCTCAGCAAGTTCACGGATGACACTAAGCTGGGGAAGAGGTAGATGTGCTGGAGGGCAGGGATAGGGTCCAGAGTGACCTAGACAAATTGGAGGGTTGGGCCAAAAGAAATCTGATGAGTTTCAACAAGGACAAGTGCAGAGTCCTGCACTTAGGATGGAAGAATCCTATGCACCGCTACAGGCTGGGGACTGACTGGCTAAGCGGCAGTTCTTCAGAAAAGGACCTGGGGATTACAGTGGACAAAAAGCTGGAAATGAGTCAGCAGTGTGCCCTTGTTGCCAAGAAGGCCAAGAGCATATTGGGCTGCATTAGTAGAAGCATTGCCAGCAAATTGAGGAAAGTGATTATTCCCCTTATTTGACACTGGTGAGGCCACGTCTGGAGTATTTTGTTTTCCCTCTGAGCTTTGCCACCTGCCATGGGCCCTGCCTGTTTGCTCCTCTGGCCCCGTTCACTCTCCCCAGTGTCCTCTCTGGGCCTCTCAGCTCTCCCCTACCAGCTTCTCTGGGCCACTACCGTCTCCCCTAATGCCTCCTTTGGGCCTTGTGTGTCTGCCCAGGGACCTTTCGCTCACCCTTCGGCTGGGCCAGTTCCATGCCCAGGAGTAAGAGCTGGATCCCTTCCAGTCTCTTCCCAAAAACCCTTTCATCTCGCTAGACTTGGCTGGGGGTGGGAGGCTCACTAGGGAGCAGCTGGCTCCGGGGCCTCGTGCCAGGATCTCTTCCACCACCATTAGCGAACAATGCCAGGAATCATTATACACACACAGGCTCTGGCTTTAAAACACTCTTGCTTGGAAACCATTTTTCTGGTTCCAGTTTCAGCTTTTGCAGAGTGACCGTGAGGAGCAGAGGCGGGGATGGGACAGCTTCCATATTGTCTTCAGACAGGCAGCCTGGAGCATTCAGAGAGTTTGGAACAATAGGAATTACTTGTCACCCATACACTAATAACACCAGCAGCATGGGAATCTCAAAGCACCATACACACACCAGCCCCAGCAAAGTCCCAGTCCCCCAGCGAGTAGGGGAAATAGTATCATGCAGGCAACACCCCCATGATCACACAGCCAACCACAGGCGCTCAACTCTCTTGCGCCTCTTCTAGGCACTCGACTGTGTTCCCCTCACCAAGGCACAGCAGAACGCAGGAAACCTGGCTAGTGGTCCCCTGTCCTTATCACTAGTCACCTCCCTCTCCCTGAGCGGGGGCTAGAACCCACCGTGCCCAGCTCCTAGGCCTGGGCCTCGTCCCAAGATTACGAGTCATCCTGGTTACAAACTGACACACTTTCAAAGTGATCGCAACTAGCCACCCTCTCAGTCTGTGCTTCAAAGGAAACCTGCCCAATACCCTCAAAGGTCAGCCTGGGAGCTTCGGTTCCTACCTCTGCTAGGTGCTAAAACCATGGACTCAAGAGAGACCCTGCTCCTACGGCACATTACAACAATGGGGAACACACCCTGCTGCCCGCTGCCTTCATTGCCCACTTCACTGGAAGGGTGTCCTATAACATGGGTGAACCCCCCTCATGCTTAACAATTGGTCCCCCCTTGTATTTAAGTCGTGGTGGCCCAACTTGATGATCACTTTAGATAAGCTATTACCAGCAGGACAGTGGGGTGGGAGGAGGTATTGTTTCATGATCTCTGTGTGTATATAATGTCTGCTGCAGTTTCCACGGTATGCATCTGATGAAGTGAGCTGTAGCTCACGAAAGCTCATGCTCAAATAAATTGGTTAGTCTCTAAGGTGCCACAAGTCCTCCTTTTCTTTTTATGAAGGGGAAAGGAGTCCAGGAGAGCTGGCTGTATTTTAAAGAATCCTTATTGAGGGCGCAGGAACAAACCATGTTGATGTGCAGAAAGAATAGCAAATATGTCAGGAGACCAGCTTGGCTTAACAGTGAAATCTTCGGTGAGCTTAAACACAAAAAGGAAGCTTACAAGAAGTGGAAACTGTTAGGATATAGATATTCAGGCCTGCCTGTAAAGGCCTATACTTTAAGAATGTAGGTATATGTTTATCATTTAGCTAGTAATAGAGGTATACAAGAAAGAATCTGTGTAAGGGCCTTCTCTCACTGTGACAGTCGGAGGCCCTGTTCTCAGGCTAAGGCCTTTGGCTAAGCTGCAGAGGCTGCCATAAGCTGGGAAGCGACCGGTCACATCCTCACATTCCAAACTAGTCAATCTGGGGCTAAGGGAAGAGCCTAGAAGATGTAAAAGGAAATTTAGGTTGATAGTTTTCTGTCTGGTAAAAACTCACTTATCCATAGACACAGCTGGGAAACCCTTACATCTTTATAGATGTAGTTGTGAAATCCTCACTTCTGTATTGTTTTCTCATTATAGTTCCCACTTTGCTATTGTTTATTGGCATGGTCTCTGTCTGGCTCTGTGATTGTTTCTGTCTGCTGTCTAATTAATTTTGCTGGGTGTAAACTAATTAAGGTGGTGGGATATAATTGGTTAGCTGATCATGTTACAATATGTTAGGATTGGTTAGGTAAATGTCAGTAGAATGATTGGTTAAGGTATAGCTAAGAATATTACTAAATAAATTAGGGGCAAACAGGAAGTAAGTTGGGATTCGAAAATAAGGAAAAAGGAACTTGGATTTAAGCTTGCTGGAAGTTCACTCCAATAAACATTGAATTGTTTGCACCTTCGGACTTTGAGTATTGTTGCTCTCTGTTCATGCGAGAAGGACCAGGGAAGTGGGAGAGTGAAGGAATAAGCTCTCCAACAGAAACGTGGACAAATGACTAGGGAGGAGTATAAAAATATTGCTCGCGCATGCAGGCGTGTAATCAGGAAGGCCAAAGCACAATTGGAATTGCAGCTAGCAAGGGGTGTTAAGAGTAACAAGAAGGGTTTCTACAGGTATGTTAGCAACAAGAAGGTCAGGGAAAGTGTGGGACCCTTAGTGAATGGGGGCGGCAACCTAGTGACAGAGGATGTGGAAAAAGCTGAAGTACTCAATGTTCTTTTTTCCTCGGTCTTCACAGACAAGGTCAGCTCCCAGACTGGGCAACACAGTATGGGGAGGAGGTGAGCAGCTCTCAGTGGTGAAAGAACAGGTTAAGGACGATTTAGAAAAGCTGGACATGCACCAGTCCATGGGGCCGGATTCAACGCATTCTAGGGTGCTGAGGGAGTTGGCTGACGTTGGAGAAGGTCATCAAGGAATCCATTTTGAAGCACTTAGAGGAGAGGAAGGTGATCAGGAACAGTCAGCATGGATTCACCAAGGGCGAGCACTGGAATGGGTTCCCTTGGGTGGTGGTGGAATCTCCATTCTTAGAGGTTTTTAAGGTCAGGCTTGACAAAGCCCTGGCTGGGATGATTTAGTTGGGGTTGGTCCTGCTTTGAGCAGGGGGTTGGACTAGATGACCTCCTGAGGTCTCTTCCAACCCTAATCTTGTATGATTCCATGATTCTATGTTGGCTCTGGGTTAAAGCCGCTCCTGGGGAGGCTCGTTGGAATCAGCATCTCAGTCTTTCATGAACCCAGGGATTATTTTTCTCTCTCAGCTCTGGGCTCCCTATGGCTTGTCACTGCAGACATGAGAGTGGCTGAAGGGGAGTGAGATGTGATGAATGAAGCAAGGGACGGGCTGATGTGATGAATGAACAGACCCTGTGTGGGGCAGAGACACCTCTTCAACTTCATTAGAGTTTCTGGAGCGAATCTGAGTGGATTCCAGGCTTGACTCCTGTCACGGAGTCCCCGGGTGATGCTCTGGAACTGTTCCCTACGAAGCCAGTCTGGACTCTGGTGAAGTCTCCTCTCTGTGAGCAGACTGTCTTCAAGACACACAGCTCACACAACTTCCACCTTCCTGGGTCTGACCTCGGAGCATTCAGCATCCTCTCTGCCCCTCCATGCGCTTCCCACAGCGAGTCCGCCCAGGCGGGGTCCTAGAGAAGCCAGAGTGTCCTGCACCCCAACTCCGCAGTCAGACGTGACTCTCAACCAGTCAGTGAAACAGAGGTTTATTAGACGACAGGAACATGGTCTAAACCAGAGCTTGTAGGTGCAGAGAACAGGACCCCTCAGCTGGGTCCATTTTGGGGGGCAGTGAGCCAGACAACCACGTCTGCCCTTCACTCCATGTCCCCATCCAGCCCCAAACTGCCTCCCCCTCCAGCCCCTCCTCCTCTGGGCTTTGTCCCTTTCCGGGGCCAGGAGGTCACCTGATTCCTTTGTTCTCCAACCCTGTAGCTCTCACCTTTCAGGGGGGAAGGGCCCAGGCCATCAGTTGCCAGGAAACAGGGTGTCGGCCATTCTCTGTGTCCAGACCCCTGCACACACCTGCCCTTTAGGGCTCTGCAACGATCATACACCCTTATCCCATCATCTAGATACTTAAGAACTGCATGGGGAAACTGAGGCACCCCCACACTATTCAGAGGAAACATTAAGAACAGTCCCGCTTCATCACAACTCCTCTGCTGGGTTCACCAAGGGAAGCAAATGTGCTGAGACCTTGCATGGACGGGAGCTGACCCTGGGCCTCCTGGGCAGGATTTCAGCTCTGAGCATCCAGGATCATCTTGTGAGGGTCTCAAGTCCTGGTGGGCGTTAGGGTTCGGATTCCCTGGGTACGCGTTCCAAAGTGACGAGTGATTTGGGGGAACCCAACATGAGATGCCCTCAGGGGACTTGAGCACCCGCCTAGAGAGAATCAGGCTCCTTTAAGGGGTCGCAAGTTGGGCCCCCAAAACCACTAGTTGCCTTGGAAAACCTGGGCTACTCTGCCTGGACTCCAAACCCATCTCACTCCCATTCATCCCACCCTGAAGCCAGTTTCCCCAGCTGTGGCCATCAGCTCCTTACTTATCACCTTCGCCTACCCCCTCCGGGAGCTGGGCCCTCCCAGATTCATCAATGCCCAGGCCAGATGGGGCCAGCCTGTCCTTCTGGATTCCCCAGGCCAGAGAAGGTTGCCCAGTCGTTCCTGTGCCCAGCCCAGGCCTCGTGTTGAGCTGGAGCATATTTTTTTCAGTCAGTCCTCAAGTAAGTATCCCAAATGATGGCAAATCCCCCACCTGCCTAGGTGAGTCATTCCCATGGCTAATCACCCTCCCCTGTAAAACAGGCCTCGGATTTCTAGTCTCAAGTGATCTAGGATCAGTTTCCAGCCCCTGGATCTCACTCAGCCTTTGTCTGCTCCATTAGGGACCCTCTGCTCTCAGAGATCTTCCCCCAGGTAGGAGCTTAACCTCCTTCCAGCCCAGGAAATAGCATATGCATCTTCAGCCTCCCACCGTGAGGCAGGTTCTCTAGACTGCAAAATGTTCTTGTAGCTGTTCTGAACTGTCCCTGATTTTTCCACATGTAACCCTTCTGCCCGTCAGAGTTGGCAGCAACAAGGGCCGGGTTCAATATCTAGGGGATCCATTCCAATAGCACAATGCAAACCGGCTCAAGCCCCCACCCAGCGACATGGGACAAATATATACCACCCCCGCTGGGCGCCTCCAAGAGGCAGTACTTCCCCTCTCACAAGCACATAGTCTGAGTGTAGCAAAAAGCCTTTTAATAACAGAGCGAAACCATGTGGCATTATGTTGGGGAAACACCACCAACAGGATTCGTAACACAACCCATGAGCAAAAAACCCACCCCAAGCAAATTGGAGCATGCCCTTTCCCTTTGGTTCTTGAGTCCAGCAACCCCAAATCACCCAAAGTCCCAAAAGTCCAATGACCCAAAAGTCTCTGTCCCTGGTCTGGGCAGCCCCAGAGTTCGAAAATTTATCTGCAGAGCTTTACCTCCCAACCTGGGTGGAGATGAGGAGGGGGAAGAGAGGTAAGGGGCACCTTACATGATCTGAAGCTGACTGCCCCACAGCTCCATAGGCCTTCACTCTGCTCCGCCAGCCACCCCACAAACTGCTTCGCTCCGCTCCGCATCCCACAAGCAGCTCCCGCCGTCCTATGAACTGCTCCACCAGCCTGTCCACAAGGCACTCCAGCCGTCCCACAAACTGCTCCACAATATATCTTCAGGTTTCAGAGTAACAGCCGTGTTAGTCTGTATTCGCAAAAAGAAAAGGAGTACTTGTGGCACCTTAGAGACTAACCAATTTATTTGAGCATGAGCTTTCGTGAGCTACAGCTCACTTCATTGGATGCATACCGTGGAAACTGCAGAAGACATTATATACACACAGAGACCATGAACAATACCTCCTCCCACCCCACTGTCCTGCTGGTAATAGCTTATCTAAAGTGATCATCAAGTTGGGCCATTTCCAGCACAAATCCAGGTTTTCTCACCCTCTGCCCCCCCCTCACAAACTCACCCTCCTGCTGGTAATAGCCCATCCAAAGTGACCACTCTCTTCACAATGTGTACGATAATCAAGGTGGGCGTGTATATAACGTCATCTTCTGCAGTTTCCACGGTATGCATCCGATGAAGTGAGCTGTAGCTCACGAAAGCTCATGCTCAAATAAATTGGTTAGTCTCTAAGGTGCCACAAGTCCTCCTTTTCTTTTTGCAAATATATCTTCAGGCTCTCCCACTACTTAACACAATGCTCAGTGATTTCAGCTCTTAGGTGAACTCAGCTTGTAGTAGGGGAGCCTCACTGCTGATGCACTATTAGCCCAAAGTGAGCTCAGCAGCCTGTAACTAGACTCCTAATGGAATCAAAATTAGCTCTGATATTCCACAGTGGAGAGGAAGAAGTGCAATTAGCATGTAAGGCCCTCACTCAGAGCCCCATACCTCCAAGTATTAATACTTATCCCCAGCCTCTCTCAATTCACAGAGTTTTGGAACCCATGACCCTTGCCTAGCGAGTGCTACTTAGTTGATGCTGAGTCCCTCCATCATAACAAATGGCCAAGTACAGTTCCAAGCACAGTTCCAATAATCAGGGTAATAACAATTTATTCTTCCTGCCCCAATAACAGAGACACTGGGGATCCCACAGCAGCCAAAGTGTCCATTTGGGCAGCTATGGCCTCATTCTAGGCGGGGTGGGTGTGCCTATGCAAATGAGATCGGCCCCTGAAGTTCTTTTTCACAACTTGCCACACCTCACCACCAGATGTCAGGGTGGAGCTCATCCTGACACTGCTTACACACATCCTCCTCCTCCCATTCAGAAAGGACGTATTTCAATGGTTTTTAATTAGACATCTGACTTCTACGCGGCCCAGTGACTGAGCCACCCAGTGTGTCCACAGTTCTTCTCCTCTGGCTCTGCTCATCCGCTCCCCTCCTCTGCCCCTCCGCAAGGCTCCCTCTGCCCTTCAGTCTCATCATGTGGAGAGGCTGAGCCAGATGGGCCAGCAGGGCTGGGGACAATGCTGGCCCTTTTCTGGACCCAGGCTGGACATGGTCAGAGTGGCTAAGCAAGTCTTTTCCGCTGTATGAGGCAGGTTCAGGGACAAATGTGTCCTCTGCTCCACCAGGGCCCCTGGCCATTAGCCAAAACAGCCCAGCAGCTCCCAGAGCCCACATGGATCTGCCTCGGATCCCATCGGGGGCCTTGTCTGGTGCAAACCAAACCCGTGGGCTGGGGGTGTGTGTGAATGAGCGCTGGGGAATCGTTGGAGGCAACCCTGTGTGAGGGGCTCTTCCTGATGAGCCTGATCCTACAATCCCCACAGAGGAGACCACCCTCTCGGCCTGCTCACCTGTCCCGAGGACAGCAGGGTCAGCTCCACGCAGAATGATGCTCGGCACGACCCATAGGAGGTGCTCAAAGTCAGCTTTGTCCCCCGTGGGCAGGTGGGGAAATGGAGGCATGGAGAGGTGAAGCCACAGATCTGGGGCTAGAGCTTGGATCATCTAGCAGCCCTGCTTCTGCATCTCAGCCGCAGGGCTGCTTGGCCGTTCTCCAGCGAGCCCGAGGGGCAGGTGGTGGTGGTGAGTAACAGGCACACTGAGCACTTCCCTTTTCATTCCACCCCTGCGGGCGCCTCCCTGCTAGCTGCTTCTCCTCCGGGCCCGGCTGCAGCAGCCAAGGGAGAGCAGCTGGGAGTGAATGCACCAGCCAGCGGGTTGCAGGCCAGGAGCGTGGGGGGGCACCTGGGACAGACAAGACTTGATGGAAGCAGAGATCCCAGGCAGGCCAAACTCTGCGGCGAGGGAGCTGCAAGCACTGGGCTAGCCTGGGGGAACGGGGCAGAGAAGGGGTGAGGGAGGGAGCTCGGCCTGACACCAGGGGCAGAGCTGGCCAGGGGTTCGAGCCAGGACCCAGGGGCTGTGAGTTGCTAGTGTCCTGCCAGCTGCCACAGCATCGTAGGCTGCACTGTTCACACGGTCCCTGCTCAAAAATAACATTTCCAGAGGGACTGGGCGCCTTCAAAGCAACAGAGATCAAAGGGGCCCACCCATCTGCGCCAGATGCCTTGGCTGCTCACAGCACTGGCTTCTGGCGGGGGGCTGCAGAGTGTCAGACCTGACAGATCGGGATGAGGGGAAACACCCCGGTTGCTAGGCTAGGCCAGATAAATAGGAGCAGCATCCAAAGCAGAGTGACCTAGGAGATGGGTTGGCTGCATCTCCGCCAGCATCAGACCCCCAGGCGCTGTGACTGTGTTGGGAGTCACACGCTGCGAAGGGTCAGGGCTGGTCAGGGCTTGGTTGGGAGAGTGCCTGGAAAGCTTGCAGGGGGGTGGAGCTGCAGTAGGCGCCCTCCTAACTTCTGATGTGGCGTTAGGGGGTGCTGTGGAGTCATTCACTGTGGAGGTATTGCCCAGATTTGGTCATTAAAGATCCCAGGGCACAAGAACAGCGATGTTACGCCTGAGGTCCTGGCCGAGTTCCCTCCAGCCTTCCCATGCACAATCCCCCTGCAGTTTCCCTTGCATGCACTACTCTTCAGTTCCTGGCTTAAGCTGATGAAAGATGCTGCTGTTCAACAGCTGACAAGTCCCACCCCAGAGGCAGCTGCATTTCAGTGGCAGGCACCGTGATTCTCCTGGTTTAGAAAACCCTCTGGGGAGGGTGACATTTGCTACAAAATTGGATGCTATTACTCTAAATCTCGTAGCTATTGTTATTTGCATTACTAGCACCCTAGACACGAACAGATGTGCTTGGCTCTGCAGGCTGCTCAGAATAGCCCTGGCCTAAGGGGGTGAGGAACACTCAGTCTGCAGCCCGGTGGGAGCCCAGACCATCAGTGTGCGTTCTCCGGGAGAGAGCTCATTCCATACCGGCTGCCCCCTCCGAGCTGCAGTGGCCAGCTGAGCCCGTGGGGCCTTTCTTGCCTTCTTTAGCTGGCCCCGGGGTTAGCGCACTTGCTTGGGATGCGGGACACCTGGGTCCACGTCTCTGTTTCACTGCGGACTCTCTGGGTGACGTTGGCCAAACCACTTCCCCTCTCAGTTCCCCAGCTACACAACGGCCCTGCCCTGCTTCAGAGGGGGCTGCGGGGCTAAAGGCTGTGGGGTGCTCAGACGCCACAGGAATGGAGGCCAAATAAAATACCTGTGCAAACCTATTTTCCTCGCCTCTGGTAGCGGCAGCAGGTCATGCCTTCCTGCCCCCTAGAGTTCAGATCTTCATCGTGCTGGGGAACGTGAGTGTCAGGGCCCAGGTCAGTTGACTGGGCCTCGCGCAATGGGGCTAGAAATAGTCGTGAATGTTCCCACTCAGACTGGAGCTGGACTTTGAGACCCTCCCCTCGTGCCAGATTGCAAAGGCCAAGCTCCAGCCCAAGCAAGCAGGGCTACACTGCTGTTCTAGCCCTGTATTGCAACCCCCAGGCAGCTGACCCGGGCTCTGAGCCTCACTGCTGGGGGGTTTCTTTTCTTGCAGCGTAGACAAACACCCCAGTCTTTTGCTCTTTCTCTAAGAGGGAGAATTCAGTCCCTGGGCTTAGGACACAGGGGAAAGTGGTGCAATGCAAGGTGTGATAATGGAAGCTAGTGTGTATGCACACCACGGCTCACTAATGGACAGGACTAGAACTGCTGGGCTGTGTGTCACAGACCCCACACAGCTAAGGGGGATTCTCCGTGAGCCCAGCTAGCTGGGACGTGTGCTTTTGGAGCAGGAGGATCTGAGCTGTGTTTGAGATGCTGGGAAGACGCAAAACAGCCACAGGATGTGTGTAAAATTCCCAAGCCTGGAAAGCCCCAGCTGCAGTGGCTTTCTGCTAGAGCAGTGACAGCAGAGTAACTCTGAGCTCAGGCTGCCTCTGATAGGAAAGCCCCCAGATGCATCCAGCAAGCTCCCTGCTCCATGCCTCTGTGGGTGCAATGTGCGGTGAACTTGGCCAGGTTTGATCTGAGTGCCTGTGGGGAATGTCGACTTGCAATTGCTGGGGTAGCGCAGTTCTCTCCTCAGGGGGGAGAGAGCAGCCCCGCTCCCTTTGAGAAAGCAGTGTTTATAACTGCCTCTCTCCTCTGGGAGTCACTGCCCTGCTAGGAGAGGCAAGAAGCAGCGAAAGGCCTCGCGTATAGTCCCAGTCCCAGGTACTCCTGGCCGCTGGGCATTGCTGCTGCCTTCCGGTGCAGCTTGGACCCTGACGGGGTGCGGGGTGGAGGGGGAGGTTTCTCCCAGCTGTGGGGCAGCTCCAGGACGTGCTGACCAATGCTCAGTCTGTTCCCTGTTTGGCCTGGCTTGGGGCTTCCCAGCCACAGTGACCTGCCTGCCGACAGCTCTGGCTGGTCGAGTCATCGTCTGTCATCTGGCCTGGGACCAGCTCGCAGGGCCCGTGGTGTTGAGCAGGACTAGGGATGGACTGCCCCGCCCCGGGGCAGTGGGATTCACCACATCGTCAACACGTGAGGAACCCAGATTAAGATACCCAGTGCTGCTCAGTGTAGATTTCAGGAGAAGAGAAATGAGGCAGTGGGGAGGGGGTGGGGTGGGGGGGAGGCGAGGAGGGAAGGTTACAGCCAAGCCCTTTTGCTGGTAAATCAAAGTGATTGTGCGTTATAAATACGAGTATGAGATAAGCTACAGTGTTAACCTGCCGACTGAGCCATCCGGCCAGCATCTCTCTGCTTCACCCTAGTCACCCGCCTTTCTGTCCAGCCAGCTGCCCATCTGACACGCTGCCCAGGAAGCTGTCTGCTCCTATTCCCTTGTCCACCCAGCTGTCCCGACAGGGGAGCTTAGGCTGGGTTTGTCTGGGGTTGTGGCTAACGCCCAGCAGTGCAACCCTGAAGAGCTGGGCTCTCTCCCGAGCTTGCTGGGTGACCTGGGGTAGACCAGGGAACCTCCTCGTGTCTCCAGCCTGCTCTGCACTTAGAACTTAGCTGGACATAGCTACGGTGCTCAGGGGTGTGAAACACCCGCACCCGCTCAGCATCGCCGACCTAACCCCTAATCGCCAGCACTTCTTCCCTTGCTCAGGGAGATGGTGTTACTACCGCCGCAGACGGATCCCTCTGCCAGGGCCCGTTGGTCTCCAGCCCTGCTCCGTGAGGCACTCGGGTGCTAGTGGGCTCCAACCTGCCAGCCAGTCACCCCCTAATGGTGCCAGAACTAGAAGTTCAACTCAGTCAGAGGACTCCGGGCCTGGGATCTGACTGGAGGAGCTCCAGAGTCCCGACTAAGTCTCTGCTTGTATTTAAACCGAGCGCCGGAAATTGTCCAAGCAGCTGGGTTCCCCCTGCTTAGGGCTGCTTCCCCTGCGGTGCTCCTGCTGCCTGACCCTGGCTGCCTCGTGGTCTGCCCTCTGGCCTTTCTCTGGATACCAGGATCTCCTGGAATCTGACCCAGCCCGACTCCTGCTCTGACCACTAGGTTGTCCTGGGCATGCCAGCATGCGGTTACCTTGGAGCTATGCCACCATAACCCCATCATGCAGACAAGCAGCATCGTCATCTAGAAAAGCGGGAAGAGCGACACGTTTCATTTACAGAATTTTTGTAAGATTCAGTTAATTCCTGTTTGTTACGTGCTTTGAGATCCTTGGGTAGCAACAGACAGGCAATGTATTTATATCACAACTGAAACAGAGACACATCCAGAGCTAGTGTGTGTGGATGTGTGTGTCTGTGGGTGTGGGTGTGTGTAGGTGTGGGGGGGGCAGTGTGTGGGTGTGGGGTGTGGGGTGGCGGTGGGGATGGCGTATGTGTGTGTGTGAGTGAGTGGTGTGTGGGTGAAGATGGGGGGTGGTATGTGTGCGTGGCATGGGATGTGTGTGTGTGAGTGGGGTGTACATGGTGGGGTTGATGGTGTGCGTGGCATGGGATGTGTGTGTGTAGGTGTGGGGTGTGTGTGTGGGGGGTGAGTGGGGTATGCATGGTGGCGTGTGTGTGTGTGTGTGTGTGGTTGGGGGGGGTGTCTGGCTGTCCAGACACACACATATGCAATGTAGGTTTGGGGTGCGGACACACAGGTTGATCAAAAGCCGGACAGCTCTGTCCCCAGACATGGCCATTCCGAACAGGTCCAGCTGAGCCTCCAACCAATGGCACCTGTTAAATTAATGCCGATTGAAATGTGATGGGAGCGCTGGGTACCAGGCGCAAAACAGAGCGATTGCTCCGTCACGCACCCACAGTGGAATACTTTGGGGAGGTGGCTTGCCCAAGACCAAGTTGCTGGGATTGGAATATAGTCCTGCAGCCCTGCCCTAATCATTCGACCACATAGCCTGCAATTGACAGCCTCTGCGCCTACCTGTGATCTTGCTCATTTACCAGCGATGTCAACTGCGCTAACAGGGCCATCTCTGCCCAGCCTGCTGCCTTCCTTGGGGAGACCTTGGTTGTCACCTTCACTACCTTAGCAAATCAGGGTGCCGGGGCTCACCTGCTGGGGGATGTGCTCAGTCGACAACTAGAGGAATTTCTGACTGATAAATTTAGCTGTAGGCAAACACTCTGCGTCCTTCTTCCCGTGCAGCGATAGCAATGAAGCCAGCGTTATTCAGGGTGCTTGACCCAGCCAGATGGTCCCGAGAACAGAGACTCCAGTCCCACCCGGAACCTGTCTCTTCATCGGCGTGGAATCCATTCTGACGTCACTGAACGTCCCAGGCTGCGAAGTGCCTTCTACAGAGCGACCTCTCTTCTCCCCGGCAATTAATCATTGAGCCGATTGCTCGTGCAGAAGGGTGGCTGCGTAATTCATGATCCTTAACCTGCTGAAATCATTGGCAAAACTCCCCTTGACTTCAGTGCAAGCGGGAGCAGGTTTCTACGTGATCATTTGTTTTCAACATGGCAGGGCCTGGGGGTCAGGAACCAGGACTCCTGGGTTCTGTTCTCAGCTCTGCCAAAGACTCACTTTGTGACTTCAGACAAGTCACCCGGGGCCCATTTCTGCAGCCTTTAATCATCTAAATGATTCTTACTCAAGAGTTGCAGAATCAGGCCCGCAGCTGCTCTGTGCCTCAGTTTCCCTTCTGCACAATGGGTTTAACGATACTTCCCCATCCCATGAAGGAGGGGTGGGGCTCAGTGATTGGTAAGTGCTTTGAGATCCCTGGGGCTTTGGAAGGCAGTACTTTGCTATGATTCCTTGCTTCATTAATTGCTTTCACCAGCTGCTTTTGCTGGGGGGCGTTGCGGGGAAATGAATGCCTCCCTTCCGTTCTGCAGGATGAGGTTTTCCAGTCTATGCAGCACACTCTGTTTCCATCCCACCCCCTGTTGTGCTCCAGATGGGCAACTATTTATGGCCTTGTGATGCTTGAAGACGGTGCCTTTCTGAGTCATTTCCTCACTCCTCGCCCCCCAGGACCCACCACTAGGGTCTGCCCAGGGGTCGAAGTTCCTTTTTCCTGTAGGCTGTGGCATGTCACCACTGTGGGACAGTCCCAAGAGTGCAACTGAGCCTTCCCATGCACCTCCCCACTTGGTCCACGGCTTCAGTTCCCAATTCTCACCGTCCCATCCTCAGCTCCATCGCTGACCCCTGACCCCCGTCTGCCTCGCTCTCTCAGGGGAAGGAGCCAAGACAGCAGTTAAAAAGCTGCAGCCTCTCTTGGTCTGTCTCTCCTCCCCTCTGCACAGTCATCTCTCTCCCCCCCGCCCCCCACATCTGTGCTTCCATCAGCTGGGAAAGAGGTTCTTCAGCCAGCCACCCGCCAAGCAGGAGCGCCTCTCCTTTGTGGCACCGCACCGCTTCTTTCCAGGGATCCCCCTCGGACCTAGCATTGCCAAAGGTATGTGGAAAATATAGTTGATTGGCACAGTGCTTTGCAAAAGAAAAAGGGCTTCGTTTAAAAAGAAACTTTAATAGTGAGTTACAGCCACGGCGTGTTAATTTCACCCAGCTCAGAAGTTAACAACAGATGTTTGTGGCGGGGAAATATAGATAGAAACTGAGTCTGTTTGAGATCAGAGACTGAACCCAAGTGTCCGTCTGTGTGTACGCATCCCCTGCCTGGCATCCCTTCCCCACCAGCTGTAAAGATCTTCCACTTTTCCCTTTTATGGAAGAGAGAAAAAATAAATAGGAATTTTTTTTCGATCGCTGCCCGCCTGGATATCAGCAGGGTCGCTCTGTCACGGGCCGGGATGAAATCATGTGAAATGACTGGCTCTGGGGGAAGTGGTTTGTGACCAGCCAGGTTGGGCTGTGTGTATAGCTCATCTCATGCACGCTAGCGGTATCTCTCGCTCTGTAGCTGAATTAAAGATGGACCTAAGCACATGGTTTGGATCTGGAGCCAATTCCAGACATCCACCACGTTCTGATATGTTTGGTTCTGGCCCCTCTCTCCACGGAATCAAACAATTGAAGAGGAAAACGCCTATTCGCGGTTATTCCCTATGACACCTTCCCTGGAGCTTTGCCAGCCTTTGTTATAAAAGTCCCACCACCGTGATCACAGTCTCAGGACATTCGTCCTGGTATCAAGCCTGAATTTTCATTTGCTTAATTTCAGCCTGCAACCCTGAGCGTGAGCTGATCCCTCTCTAGCTTCAGTGCTTACAACCCCTTCAAATACTTGCAGGCTGTTATCATGTTCCTTGGAGTCATCTCTTAGCCAAACCATAAACATTTCGCTTTTGTAATCTCTCCTCGTCCGTCAGCCCTCCAGCCCCATAATCAGTCTTGTTGCTGTCCTCTGTGCTCGCCCCTGGATCTAGGCGGCAAGATGCCCTTGGCCGAGTACGTCTAGTTAAGAGGGCTGTGACTTTCCCTCAGATTCTGAGGTCAGCAGCCGCCAGCTGAGTGGAACGAAAGGGGCTGGTTTGTACTAGCGACCCACTGCAGGCTTTGAAGTGAGCGAGGTGGCTTATTGCAGGCAGGCACGGGGGGCGATGCCTGGCGGGCGCTCAGGGGAGGTCGAAGTGGCTGCTATCTGTGCTGTGCTTCGATGCGGCTGGTTGAAGGCCATGAAGCTCATGGGGCCAGCCACTGCCCTCTGGGGTATCCCTGGATGAGCACGGTTTGGCTCAGACCAATGCACCCGAGCAGGACACCAGCTGCTCTGGCTGGCTTACACTGCTCTGAGCCCACAGGGCTGGCTCAGCCACGCAGCCCAGCGTGGTCTCTCGTGCGTGTGGCTTCTCTCTGATGCGCCTCCATGGACGGAGACACGGGCTGCCGAGGGAGAGATAGCCCAGGCTGGCAGGAAGCCAGATTCCGGCATGTGTGAGATGCTGCAATGGCCAGGGCTAAAGGGGCACAGGGTGGGAGGGAGAGCTCAGTGGTTTGAGCTTTGGCCTGCTAAACCCAGGGTTGTGAGTTCAATCCTTGAGCAGGCCATTTAGGCATCTGGGGCAAAAATTGGGGATTGGTCCTGCTTTGAGCAGGGGGTTGGACTAGATGACCTCCTGGGGTCCCTTCCAACCCTGAGATTCTATGATCTATGATTCTATGAGTCCAAATCAAAGCCCCGAGCCAGGCCCCTCCTGCTTGTACGGTAGGTGTGGGACTCGGCAGTTCAGAGACAGGCCGCACAAGAACCTGGGGCCAAACCCCCTGGTGTTTGTGGCTTGGTCCCTCACTGTTCAGCACACGACCCCCAAACACTGGTTTTATCTCCTGCCCTGGCCAGGCAGCTCCTGCTGAGGGTGTGCCACGCAGCAGGACTCCAGCCCATAGCAAGGGGAGAGGACATCAAGTTGGCCCTCCCTTTGCACCTTTATTTTTGGCTTGGCAGTGTAGGGCAATGGTCATAGAATCCTAGACTATCAGGGTTGGAAGGGACCTCAGGAGGTCATCTAGTCCAACCCCCTGCTCAAAGCAGGACCAATCCCCAACTAAATCATCCCAGCCAGGGTTTTGTCAAGCCTGACCTTAAAAACCTCAAAGGAAGGAGATTCGACCACCTCCCCAGGTAACGCATTCCAGTGCTTCACCACCCTCCTAGTGAAAAAGTTTTTCCTAATATCCAACCTAAACCTCCCCCACTGCAACTTGAGACCATTACTCCTTGTTCTGTCATCAGCTACCACTGAGGACAGTCTAGATCCATCCTCTTTGGAACCCCCTTTCAGGTAGTTGAAAGCAGCTATCAAATCCCCCCTCATTCTTCTCTTCTGCAGACTAAACAATCCCAGTTCCCTCAGCCTCTCCTCATAAGTCCTGTGTTCCAGTCCCCTAATCATTTCTGTTGCCCTCCGCTGGACGTTTTCCAATTTTTCCACATCCTTCTTGTAGTGTGGAGCCCAAAACTGGACACAGTACTCCAGATGAGGCCTCACCAATGTTGAATAGAGGGGAACGATCATGTCCCTTGATCTGCTGGCAATGCCCCTACGTATACATCCCAAAATGCCATTGGCCTTCTTGGCAACAAGGGCACACTGTTGACTCCTATCCAGCTTCTCGTCCACTGTAACCCCTACGTCCTTTTCTGCAGAACTGCTGACGAGCCATTCGGTCCCTAGTCTGTAGCGGTGCATGGGATTCTTCCGTCCTAAGTGCAGGACTCTGCATTTGTCCTTGTTGAACCTCATCAGATTTCTTTTGGCCCAATCCTCTAATTTGTCTAGGTCGCTCTGTATCCTATCCCTACGCTCCAGCATATCTACTTCTCCTCCCAGTTTAGTGTCATCTGCAAACTTGCTGAGGGTGCAATCCACACCATCCTCCAGATCATTTATGAAGATATTGAACAAACCAGCCCCAGGACCGACCCTTGGGGCACTCCACTTGATACCGGCTGCCAACTAGACATGGAGCCATTGATCACTACCCCTTGAGCCCAACAATCTAGCCAGCTTTCTATCCACCTTATAGTCCATTCATCCAGCCCGTACTTCTTTAACTTGCTGGCAAGAATACTGTGGGAGACCGTGTCAAAAGCTTTGCTAAAGTCAAGACACAACACGTCCATGGCTTTCCCCTCATCCACAGAACCAGTTATCTCGTCGTAGAAGGCAACTAGATTAGTCAGGCATGACTTGCCCTTGGTGAATCCATGCTGACTGTTCCTGATCACTTTCCTCTCCTCTAAGTGCTTCAGAATTGATTCCTTGAGGACCTGCTCCATGATTTTTCCAGGGACGGAGGTGAGGCTGACTGGCCTGTAGTTCCCAGGATCCTCTTTCTTCCCCTTTTTTAAAGATGGGCACTACATTAGCCTTTTTCCAGTCGTCTGGGACTTCCCCGGATCGCCGTGAGTTTTCAAAGATAATGGCCAATGGATCTGCAATCACATCCGCCAACTCCTTTAGCACTCTCAGATGCAGCGCATCCGGCCCCATGGACTTGTGCTCATCCAGCTTTTCTAAATAGTCCCGAACCACTTCTTTCTCCACAGAGGGCTGGTCACCTCCTCCCCATGCTGTGCTGCCCAGTGCAGTAGTCTGGGAGCTGACCTTGTTCGTGAAGACAGAGGTAAAAAAAGCATTGAGTACATTTGCTTTTTCCACATCCTCTGTCACTAGGTTGCCTCCCTCATTCAGTAAGGGACCCACACTTTCCTTGACTTTCTTCTTGTTGCTAACATACCTGAAGAAACCCTTCTTGTTACTCTTAACATCTCTTGCTAGCTGCAACTCCAGGTGTGATTTGGCCTTCCTGATTTCACTCCTGCATGCCCGAGCAATATTTTTATACTCTTCCCTGGTCATTTGTCCAATCTTCCACTTCTTGTAAGCTTCTTTTTTGTGTTTAAGATCAGCGAGGATTTCACTGTGAAGCCAAGCTGGTCGCCTGCCATATTTACTATTCTTTCTACACATCGGGATGGTTTGTCCCTGTAACCTCAATAAGGATTCTTTAAAATACAGCCAGCTCTCCTGGATTCCTTTCCCCTTCACGTTATTCTCCCAGGGGATCCTGCCCATCAGTTCCCTGAGGGAGTCAAAGTCTGCTTTTCTGAAGTCCAGAGTCCTATTCTGCTGCTCTCCTTTCTTCCCTGTGTCAGGATCCTGAACTCGACCATCTCATGGTCACTGCCTCCCAGGTTCCCATCCACTTTAGCTTCCCCTACTAATTCTTCCCGGTTTGTGAGCAGCAGGTCAAGAAGAGCTCTGCCCCTAGTTGGTTCCTCCAGCACTTGCACCAGGAAATTGTCCCCTACCCTTTCCAAAAACTTCCTGGATTGTCTGTGCACCGCTGTATTGCTCTCCCAGCAGATATCAGGGTGATTGAAGTCAGAGCAGGACTGCTAAGGGGGGTGTCCCCTGCCCCTCTGGTGAGACCCCTGCCAGTGCCTTCCCTCCCCATAGCGAGTGCCCACGTCCCACACCCCTCTCAGCCACCAGGGCCCAAACACACATGCAGGGTGGGAGCGCATGAGACATTTCCCCAGGGGAGGTGGAGAAAATGCCCCCAGGACCACCTGCAGAATCTGGGAACAGAGAGCTCTAGGAAGCGGGGCGTATACTTGGTGCTGGCTTGGCCAAGTCCTGGAGAACACACTGTGCGGGAGAGGCCTGCATCAGCTGGGGCAGCTGGGAGAAGGGGCCAGCCCAGCCTCTCCCCGGTTTGGCTTGCTGCTCCTTAGCTAGGACCGTTGCAGGGCCGGGGCCAGATTCTCCTGTCAGTCACACTGGCATTGGCCTGGAGCTGTGCACTGGCCCTGCTCCCGTTTTGTACCTGTGGAAACAAGAGCAGAATCTGGCCCAAGATGCTTTGTCCCGTGAGAGCCATGGAGCCTCCTGAAGTCACCAGCAACATTGCAAGGGACAATGAGGCACAAGAGAAACCAGAGATGCCGGCAGCGCGCCCGCCCATGCTCACGCTCGCTCTCTAGTTTTTTCTGTCAGCCGGTGCCCATGCCCATGGCAGCTGCTTGCCAGTGGAACTAGTATAACCGCAGCATGAGGTGTCCAATGCACCCGACCAACGCCTTTATCGGGAGAAAAGCGATTTAGAAAACCTCACGGTGGATGATAAAACAAACCTGAGTCTGTAAAAGCCAAAGGGCGCGAGCACTAAACCTGGCTCGCTTTCCCCCAGCGATGCCAACAGCACCCTGTGCAAGGAGTTAATGCCAGCTGCAGTGCCTTGAAAATTCACCCTGGCTGTGTGTTTTATTGGTGTTAGACAAACATGAAGCCCTGGCAGCAAAGCACCCGCACCGCTGCACTGGGCTGCTGAGCAACTCCAGGATCCAGAGGGTCACACTCTGCTCCCAGGGACCCTGTTCCTGCAATCAGCTCCATGCAGGTGAAGCCTTGTGTCCGTGGCATGGATCTGACACCAAGAGCCAGGCACAGTTTGTATCGTCTCTGCCAGCCTGCAATGAAACACAGCTTAGGGCGGACTGTGAGGTCCCAGCTGCAACTAATTTGTTCTCGCTGCTGGCCATTTGCATGGACCGCATTACAACGAGCTGGCTTAATTATGTTCCAGAGAGGGGGGTGTGACAAAGCGGGACTGTTCTTAATGTTTTCTCTGAATAGTGTGGGGGTGCCTCAGTTTCCCCTATGCAGTTCTTAAGTGTCTAGGGGGTGGGGTAAGGGTGTATGATCATTGCAGAGCCCTGGAGGACAGGTGTGTGCAGGGGTCTGGACACAGAGAATGGCCGGCACCCTGTTTCCTGGCAACTGATGACCTGGGCCCTTCCCCCCCGCAAGGTGAGAGCTAAAGGGTTGAAGACAAAGAGATCAGGTGACCTCCTGGCCCGGGAAAGGGACAAAGCCCAGAGGAGGGGGGGCTGGAGAGAGTTTCAGTTTGGGGCTGGCTGGGGACATGGAGTGAAGGGCAGACATGGTTGTCTGGCTCACTGCCCCCCAAAATGGACCCAGCTGAGGGGTCCTGTTTTCTGCACCTACAAGCTCTGTTTTAGACCATGTTCCTGTCATCTAATAAACCTCTGTTTTACTGGCTGGCTGAGAGTCACGTCTGACTGCGGAGTTGGGGGGCAGGACCCTCTGCCCCCCCCCCCGGACCCCGTCTGGGCGGACTCGCTGTGGGAAGCGCACAGAGGGGCAGAGGATGCTGAATGCTCCGAGGTCAGACCCAGGAAGGCGGAAGCTGTGTGAGCTTTGTGTCCTGCAGACAGGCTGCTCCCAGACAGGAGACTTCCCCAGGGTCCTGACTGGCTTCATGGGGAGCAGTTCCAGAGCATCGCTCAGGGACTCTGTGACAGGGGTCCTAGTAACCCCAGCTAAACAGGCAGAACCATGCATTTGCGATAGCTTTCAATTACAAGTCACAATAAGAGTCGTTCCGAATGTGTCGCCAGGCCCTTGGCATGGGCTGTCTGGAGGCTGCCCCCAGGGCAATACAGCGATGGCTAACCAACGTAAATCGCTAGTGCCTGAGGGACACCGCGATCCATCGGGGCACTGCAGGTCTGGGCGGTTCTGGTCTAGCCCAGGTCACTGCAAGGGGCCACGGGGCCTGCTCAGCTGCCTCCTAATCCAGCCTGCTGCGGGGAGGGAGCCGGTTCTCATTCCAGACTCAGGCCCACGTGGAGCTGAGCCAGGCTGAGGAAATCTGCCATGGTGCAGCCAGCAGGGCGCAGGGAATGACACTCTTTGGGCATGTGGAGGTACAGCAGGGGAGTGAGACGGCTCCCATCGGGGCAGGGCTGGCCTACCCCACGCAGGGTTACACGACCCACTTGTCATTGTCTGGTCCAGAGCCAGGGGCAGGCTGCTCTGAAGCACGAGGCCCTCTCTGCCATGGGTCTCGGCATCAGGCCCAGGTTTTCCGCCTCCCAGTGTCACCGTGGGCAACTCCCTTAGCCTCTGGGGCCTCAGTTTCCCAACTGTGAAATGGGGCTATGGATCCTGCCTCCACCTGGTTGGGCTGTTTAGAGTGTCAGCAGTTTGGGGGCAGGGCTGTGTACTTGTGCGGTGCTGTACCAGGTGGTGGCGGGAAACCTTGTCTTGCGAAGCCTTAGGAATGGATTTGCGTTGGGATTTGTGACTCTTATTTGCAGCTAATTTTATATTAAAAATCTAGTCCCCAAGGAGAGGTATATTTGACCAAGGGAAGTTTTATTTAAACAGTCCAAGAAGGGAAACTGAGGCCGGCTGCCTGTAGCGTGACCCTTGGCAATGATTGGGCGCATGGGAGGTGGCCGACTCCAGTTACAAGTGCCCAGCACAATGGGATTTGAATCTCCACCGGGGCACGTACCGAGGTGGGTATCCTGAGCCATGGCTGCACTGCTACTGAGTATGCAGCCGGGGGACAGGTGGGTTTGTACCTGGGCGCCTAACCCCCAGGGCCGCCACCTCACTGCTCTCTGTAGCTGCTGGCAGGAGCAGAGATATTGTGTGCTCGGCTCCCCGTGCTGGGAATGGCAGGTCCTGGTAGGCAGAGGGAGACTTGGGCCAGGTCAACATTTAAACGTTTTGCCAGCTAAAAATATTCCCACCTGTGACTGACATAGCCCTGCTGGCAAAGCCCCGGTGTGGACCCAGTTAAACCAGCAAAAAGGACTTTTGCTGGGATCGCTTGTTCCGTTCAGGAACTGGTATAAGTGATGCCAGAGACGCCCTCTTGCCGCGTCTCCACAGGCAGGGCTTGCCAGGATAGCACCATAGCACCGGACCTTGTCTAGTGTAGACAAGGCGTTGTAAACGCCTGAACTAAACTTCCCGATCTCTGCCACAGCTCATTGCATGGTCTCTGTGCTTCCGTTCTTGGGGTGACCACGGGGCCATCCCCGACTGCCCAGTAGGAGATCCTGGACAAGAGTGTGCAATGTCCAATCTGTCTCTCCTCCCACAGGCTCTTCCCAGAAAATTTGAGCAGTGGGGAGCACCCAGAAAAGTCCCTGCTATGGTGCTAATCAGCAATGACAATAACCTGGACCTGTTTATGGGCTGTGGCTGGTGGAAAGAGGGATGGGGCTGCAGAGTTTCTCTGCTGGAGTGACACAAACTCCACATTCAGGTCCTGCTTTTTTTTCTTTTGTAAGCTCTGAGGGCAGGAAGTGAGCTTGTGGTGGAGAAAACCAAACAAACAAAAACCCAGAGCCTTAAGAGGACACGATCTGTTTAAACTGCATGGGCCTGATTTCCCTCGCAGCCAGACGCAGCTATAATCACACAGATTTCACAGCTTTGACTTATGCTGGAGTGGGGGAGATCGGAATCAAGCCCATAATTCTGCTGTAAACATATTTCTCCCCCCCCCCCCCCCCCCGCAGGGTACTAGCACCTAGCAATTCAAATGGGCAGAAATTTAAAAATTTCAGTTACCTTCTCACTGGTTAAGCTGTTTGGTTTTGCATTTTCAGGTGAGGTAACTGTCAGTTTCACTTTAGTGTTTGGTTAGTTTCACTTTTAGGCTCTCTATTTGTCTTGTAAATACCACAGGGGAAGGTTTGTTTGTTGAATAATAACTATTTCCATTGCCATAAAAACCAACCATTTCTGTTTGAGCTTTGTTCTCTCTTACATTCTTTCCAAAATGCAGATTTCAAACCAGTTGGCCCTGACCATGTGCTATTAACTTAGGGACCACTGGAAAATCAAAGTGCCCTGTCAAAACCTGGTAAACCCCTTATGCTGTGAGTTTGTGGGCAGGCCCACACAGATGTATAACTAATATATATTGTTTGGGTTAAGTCACATAGTCTGAAGTCACTGCTCTTCCAGGAAATCCGTGTCTGCTAGTCAACCACGACTCCTGGTCTGAATGGCCCCAGATCTAGTGAGAATAGGCAGAGGAGTTTGGACTGAGTGGCAGTTCCTTCTGGTAAATGCCACGGCGGTTTTTGAACCTTACCCTGGACTTGCTGCGGGAGCAGTTAAAAACAGCAATAAAGCGCTGACTGTAACCCTGGTTTAGTTTCATATTAGAAGGTCTCTAGGATCCTGCATCTTGTCCCAGGCTTTGGGAATCCAGACGCCAGGAGGCTCAGTCATTAGCAGGTGAGAGGAGCTAAAGCCTTTGGCGTTGGTAGCTGTTTCTGAGGCAGCAGGAGGTCCCAGCAGAGCCAGCAAGCACGGGGGTGTTTGGGCGGAGTAGGATCTGTGCCTCCTGGTAAGTGTCCTTTCTTTTGCTTGCACCTCGTACTTTGTGGGGTTGTGTTGGGGGCTAGACACCATGGGCTGGGTCAGGGGCAGTCACTGTCTGTCAGGGCTGGAACTGAGGCAGGGGCAGTTACAGAACAACAATCAAACACGCAGACACACTCTGACTGTCAAATGGGTGTCGCTGGGCTCTCCAAGCGAGTCTTCATAGTAGGGTCCTTGGCGCCAGGCTTCAGGAGACCAAGCACAGGTCCAGGATGTAAGCGGGTGCATGGAGTGAAGAAGGCCGGTGTTCAGTGCTGCTCTGGCCCTTTCTGAGCAGCCTGGGGGGTCCCACATGGAGCGAACATGGGACGTTTGCACTGTGTGGGCCGGGCATGGCAGGGAGGGCGACTCCATTAACAGTCGGGTTGACTAAGGGATTGAAATCTGAACAATAATAAAACCCTTTTACCTGAATAACTAACCGCCCACAAATGTCATCCAGCCCTGCTCTGTGCAGGGTTAAAGCCCAGTCTAACTGCGCAGCGTGGAGACCAGCCGCAGACTAGTCATGGCACATGGCTTGTCTTGTGGCCACCTGGCTTATGTAAATACCTGGTGCAAACAGCTCAGGGACCTCAGAGCCCGGAGGCAGCATCGGGAGGTCAGAGCTGCTGGCGTGAAGGAGCAGAGACTCCGGGCTCTTTATTGACCTGGCTAGGAGGGCATTGTGGAGCGGGCTCACCTCAGGACTAACTTCCCTGATTCTCCCGCTGGGGAAGCCAGTCTCCTGACGAACAGGGCTTAAATTTATCAGGCATCGGGGAACATTTTTGGGAAGGGAGAGCCTCTGCGGAAGGGCTGGGCTCCACCTAAGTCTAAGTCAGGGATTGGCAACCTTTGGCATGCGGCCCATCGGGGAAAGCCACTGGCAGGCCGGGATGGTTTGCTTACCCGCAGCGTCCGACAGTTCGGCCGATCGCAGCTCCCACGGGCCGTGGTTCGCCGTTCCAGGCCAATGGGGGCTGCAGGAAGCGGCGCGGGTCGAGGGATGTGCTGCCCACTGCTTCCCGCAGTCCCCATTAGCCTGGAACGGTGAACCGCGGCCCGTGGGAGCTGCAATTGGCTGAACCTGCAGACACTGCAGGTAAACAAACTGTCCTGGCCCGCCAGAGGATTTCCCTGGTGGGCTGCATGCCAAAGGTTGCACAGTCTAAGTGGTCTAAGTGGAACCAGACTGCTGACACAGGACGTCACTCAGGAGGAATGTTTGCCCCAGGAGCTGGTGGAAGGCTGGCAGGAGCTGAGGAGCTCACCCCTCAGAATGGTGTCTGGGCATCCAATTAAAGGTGTGGTGTAAATTACACCTGAACTAGAGCAGGATCATATACCAATGCAGAGGTCAAAAGTCTGTAAGCTCAGCGGGTGTCAGACCAATGGGTTAAATATAAACTGGCACCTGGTCAAAACTAAACCCTAGACATGTCTGTGCGCAAATGCAAGAAATGTAAAACCAAACCCTGGGGCCCTGGAATGCCTGGGAATGGACTTGGACCATTGCAGTGATGTGACAGAATGACAAATACAGGAAGTAACTGAGTCAGTTTGCAGCCAGGGAGATTTAGGTTGGATATTAGGAAAAACGTTGAAATGCTCAGGCTAGCTCAGCATTGCCCAGGTGATCAAGGCAAGCTGTAGAATCCCCGTTGCCTGAGGTTTTTAAGGGCACGTTGGACAAGCTCCTGGAGGGATGCTTTAAGCTGACTTGGTCCTGCCTCAGCGCCGGGCGGGGATGGATGAGATGACCTCTCGCGAGCTCTTCCAGACGGGCATTTCTATGAAAACCAATGGGCTAGGGTCATACCTGGTTACAAGCCGGATGAAGCCAAAGAGCTGGGGGCGCAGTTCTGAGCCATAAAGAGTCCGCAGAATTGAGGGAGAGTGGAATTCTGAGCGGAGAGGCCTGCCCAGCTGCATCTGTGTGGATACAAATCCCAAGTTGTAGGAATGTGTCACTCCATCAGTGGGGCCGCATGACCGGGCTCCAAGTCAAGGAAAGGAAACTAGGGACAAGGCAGCAAAACCCAGCAAAACAATAGTAATGGGGGACTTCAGCTACCCGCCTATGAACTGGTCACACAGCCCAAGGGGACGGGGCGAAAGAAACAAATCTTGACACTTTCAGTGATTCCTTCGTGGAGCAGCGAGTGCCAAAGTGTGAGAGGAGAGGCTGTGCTTGATGATGCCGAGGTAACTGATAGGAGCTAATTCGAGAAGTGACAGTAGCTGAACCACTCAGGACCAGAGACCGCAATATAATTAGTCAACATCCCTGGGGCAGGTAAGTGCCAAACGGTGAACTCGAGAGAGGGTGAAGGGCCCAAAGCTGGAAGTAACAGAGTCGAATCCCTAGAGGTGGCCTGGATGCTACGTAGGAATACAACTAGAGTCTCAGCAAACACGTGTCCCACCAAACAAACAGAGCTACATGGCAGGATCAAGAGCGTGTTTCAGGCAAACAGAAATCCTGCCAGATTTGGTAACCTGTCCCCGTGAAGCCAATAATCAGGAGCACAAAGTACCACAGGCGATAGGAGAGGGGGAAATCAGAGGGGCCAAAATGGAGTCTGAAGAGCAAATAGGTAAAGGTATAAGAACTAGCCATGAGCAAGCCTTTAAGTCTATCAGAAGCAGGAAGTCTGGGAAAGACTGGGTGAGCCCGCTTGATTACCAGGAATTAACGGGAGCAATTAAGGGAGATAAGGACGTTGCTGAGAAGCCAAATGATTTCCTTGCATCAGTCTTCACTGCTGAGATGTCATGGGAATTCCTGCCCCGGGATTGATCTTCTCTGGGTAATATGAGAGAGCTGCTGGAGCAAACTGATCATTTAAAATGTAATACGGGACCAGACCTAGGCTACGAGGTAGCTGAGCTGCTAAAAAAATGGCTAAACACTTATTAAAAACATCAGCTGTTCCAGAGACTTGGAGGGAGCAAATCTTGGACTTGTATTTTGAAAAGGCTCTGGGGTGCTCCATATAGACCAGTCAGCTTCATCTCTCAGCTGAAAAGCTAGTTAAAAACAGAATGACAAAACACTGTGGAGATCATTCCACGATAGGGTCAGACCAAGAGAGATTCAGCTATGGAAAATTGTCTCGCTGATATCTTAGAATTCTTTGCCCATGTTAGTACAGTAGTGGGTAAAGAAGAACCAGCTGACATAATTTATGTATACTTCCAAAGAAATCTTTTTTAACCGCTAAAGAAGCGAAGTCACCAGGGGGCGAGAGGCAAAATATTGTCACGGGTCAAAAATTGGCTCAGAGTCAGAAAAAAAAGACTAGGATTTAATGGTGAATTTTTATCATGGCCAGAGGTGAACAGCAGGAGTCACAGGAGTTCTGCGCTAGGTTGGAGTATCCAACATGTTTGTTCGTGATGTGGAAAGGGGGGTGAGGCGGGGGGGGTGAGGGCTGGAATCTGCCCAGGACTATCAGTAAATTAGGTGAGTCAGGACCAGAGAGCATGGTGAGGGAACTTCAGAGAGGAACCCTGCACAGAAACAGGCCACACAATTACCTAGGGAGGTTTTTAAGGCCCGGCTTGACAAAGCCCTGGCTGGGATGATTTAGTTGGAGATTGGTCCTGCTTTGAGCAGGGCATTGGACTAGATACCTCCTGAGGTCCCTTCCAACCCTGATCTTCTATGATTCTACAATTCTAATTACAAATGAAATTCAGAGTCAACAAATGCAAAGCAATGCACATTGCAGGGGGGAAATAAATTACCCGTGCACCATACAGTGTCCAAATTAACTGTGTCAGCTCAAGAAAAGGGAGCCATTGTCGACAGCTCAGTGGAGACTCCTGCTCAATGTGCAGCTGCAGTCAAAATAGCGAGCACAATGTGAGGCTGCATAAGGGAATAATACAGAGAATTTTCTAACGCCTTTATGTAAATCAATGGTGCAGCCTCGCCTGGACGCTGCGTGCAATGCTGGTCACTGTGGCTCCACAAGGATATAGCAGAACTAGAGGGGGGTTCAGACAAGGATAAGGAGAATAAGCAACAGCTTGGAAAAACCTCCTTGGAGGAGAAATTGAAAAGACTGGGATGTTACCCCAGCAAGGAGACGAATAAGAGGGGGTGTGATAAAAGTCTGTAAATAATGCCTGGCCTAAAGAAGGGAGCTCAGGAGCCTCTGTTCTCCTTCCCTTATCATAGCACAAGAACAAAGGGACATTCAATGAAATGAAAAGATGGGAAATTCCAAACCAATCAAAGGAAATACTGTATCATGCAATGTGTGATTAAACTGGGGAACTCATTGCCACAAGAATTTAACAAGATTCAAAAAGAGATTGGACATTGGGTAAAAATGATCATGACATGATAGATTTCATGATTCAAAAGAAAGAAAGGCAGAATGTCTTTGTCCTCTGGGAGTCCTGCTGCCCCCCCCCCAGGCTCCTGGCTACTTTCTCCCAGCAGGCTGCTGCCTGGGCTCCCCTCTTACCACTGGGAGCCTGCTTCCCTCTGGCTCCCCACTCCAAGCATGGCTGCCGGTCGCAGGGGGTTCCCAGAGCTGTCTGGGTGCAGCTGCTCTGAGTAGAGACAATAGCAGTGTGAAATGGACAAGGATGTCAATTTCACTGCTGGTAGGCTCTGTACTGTGAAATTGAGCTGGAGCAGGGCTGCAGCAGGGGCTGTCATCCTAGGATAGATGGGGGGCTCTAGTGGCTGCCAGTGCCCCACAATCCCCCACTTCAGTCAATGCAAGTGTTCCTGTGAGGATGCGCTCCACCGGCGGGAGGAGAGTAGGGATGGACACCAACAGCCGATTGAATGACCTTAGTTAAGTCAACCTAGTTTTGTAGTGTAGAGAAGGCCTAAGGGACATAAGTCACACCTAGCAAGGAAGATAAAAGGCAGTGAGAAGAGGTTATTTGAATATATTAGAATGAAGAGAAAGACGAAGGAAAGTGCAGGTCCTCTCCTTAGTGGAGAATGGGAGCTATTAACTGATGACATCAAGATCGCTGAAGTGTTTAATGCCTATTTTGCTTCAGTCATCACTAAAAAGATTAGTGGTAACCAGATACTCAGCACAATTAATATTAACAACAACGGGGAAGGAACGCAAGCCAAAATAAGGATAGGACAGGTTAAAGAATATTTAGATAAATTTGATGTATTCAAGTTGGCATGGTCTGATTAAATTCATCTCATTTTACTTAAGGAACTAGTCTGAAGCAATCTCAGAACCATTGGCAATTAACTTGGAGAACTCCTGGAGGATAGATGAGGTCCCAGAGGACTGGAGAAGGGCAAACACAATACTTACTTTTAGAAAGGGGACCATAGAGAATCCGGGGAATTATAGGCCAGTCAGCCTGACTTCAATTTCTGGAAAGATACTGGAATAAATTAGTGAACCATCAGTTTGTAAGCACCTAGAGGATAACAGAGTTATAAGGAATAGTCAGCATGACAGAGCAGCCTAATTTCCTTCTTCAACAGGGTTACTGTCCTAGCGGATGGGGGGAAGCAGTAGATGTGCTAGATCTGGATTTTATAGGGCTTTTGACCCAGTCCCACATGATATTCGCATAAGCAAACTAGGGAAACATGGGCTAAAAGAAGTATCCGTAACATGGGGGCACAATTGGTTGAAAGACTGTAATCAACGATTAGTTATCAATGGTTCACTCTCAGCCGAGGAGGGAGTATATAGTGGAGTCCTGCAGCGGTCAGTCCTGGGTCCGGGACAAGTCAATATTTTCATTAATGACTTGGATAATGGAGTGGAGAGTATGCCGTGCAGATGACACCCAGCTGGGAGGTACTTTGGAGGCCAGGATTAGAATTCAAAATGACCGTGACAAATTAGATAATTGGTCTGAATTCAACACAATGAAATTCCATGGCGACAAGTGCCAAGTGCACTTAGCAAGGAAAACTTAGGCGCACAGCTACAGAATGGGCAGTGACTGGTGAGGGGGTCCTACTGCTTCTCCGCTCTTGGTGAGTTTTTGCATGGTTTTGCTTTAGGCCATAAGGACACATTTTCAGCCTCATAAATGTATAAACGAAATTATAACCTGTAATCTCACTACAACATTACTGTAACAATTACTATAACATCACTAAAAAGAAAAGGAGGACTTGTGGCACCTTAGAGACTAACCAATTTATTTGAGCATGAGCTTTCGTGAGCTACAGCTCACTTCATCGGATGCGTACTGTGGAAACTGCAGAAGACATTATATACACAGAGACCATGAAACAATACCTCCTCCCACCCCACTCTCCTGCTGGTAATAGCTTATCTAAAGTGATCACTCTCCTTACAATGTGTATGATAATCAAGTTGGGCCATTTCCAGCACAAATCCAGATTTTCTCACCCTCCGCCCCCCCCCACACAAACTCACTCTCCTGCTGGTAATCGCCCATCCAAAGTGACCATACATTGGTTAGTCTCTAAGGTGCCACAAGTCCTCCTTTTCTTTTTGTGAATACAGACTACAGGCTGTTACTCTGAAACTATAACATCACTATAACAACCATGCTCAGGGCATTATGAGCCTTCCGAAGACACCCAACATGAGAAACTTTGCATTGGATACCACACACTCATGTTATAAAGATGAACATGGGGGTGTAGGATGTTCCCCCGAGGTACAGAGCATCACACCCAGCAGCTTAACCCACATCTGTTCCGAGGGGTTCTTACATCTTCCTCTGAAGCAGCTGGTGTTGGACACTGGCAGAGACAGGTTCCTTAGCTAGCTGGACCCGGGGTCTGAGCTCGTCTGGTCCTCCCTCTGGTCCTGCAGTGGGGCAGGGTGTGGGGGGCAGCCTGTTCTGCCCCATGCTCCCAAGCTGTCAATCTGGCACCTTTCCCCAGCATGTAATTCACTTTCAAACATAGACAACTTGCTCCATAGCACGACAGTCTGACAGGGGACGGGAGGCAGATTTCCCAGAGAAAGATGGGACCTTTCTGTGGCATGTGTTTTTCCAGGCTGGAGCAGCTCCTGGCATCCGGAATGAAAACAGTGAATTCCTAGTATTCAGCCCCGGAGCCGACAGGGCTCCTGGGTGGACTGCAGAGTGATGGGATGGGACAAACCCTGCAAAGAAAATAGGTACTCGAGCAACATCATTTGGATCCAGTTCTTCAAGACCCCAGAGATGGGAGGGGTTTGGGCCCTGGGTTCTGGCTCCGCTCTGATTTAGCAGGGAAATGGTCTCTCTTGCTGTAGCAGAACTCTGGTGAGGCTCCAGGCCAGTGAATTCCTTTGCTGTGAATATTGATAGGGTTAAAAATGCCACAGGAATCTCAGCATGTAACTTACCAATAAGGCCAGTATATGCAGAAAGCGCCATCCCTGGGAGTAATCAGATTCCAGCATCCCCAGTGGGCAACATGTCACCATGCCCAGCTAGACGCATGCCATTGCTTCTGGCTGGCCTGGATTGGGGGTGGGGGCAGACGGCAGTTTACTTGTCAGGGGATGGCGTTCACCGCACATCTGCCCTTCTCCAGCTGCTATCATGCAAGGAGCTCAACACATTTTACATCATTATCCCTGCTGCACAGCTGGGGAAACTGAGGCACGGAGCAGGCCTGTGAATTGCTCCAAGGTCAGTGGTAGAGGCGGGAATGAGACCCAGGAGTCTGAGGCTGTGAGTACAGGGCCGGCTCTAGGTTTTTTGCCGCCCCAAGCGAACAAAAAAACACCCTCCGAGAGCAGAACTGCCGAAGCAAAAATAAAAACAAAACCCACCTGGAATGCTGCCCCTGGAATTGTGCTGCTCCAAGCACGTGCTTAGTTTGCTGGTGCCTACAGCCGGTGCTGTATGAGTAAGGGTTTGCGTTAGGTTGGAGGGAGGCTCGAGTGTTGTGTTTCCTTATCTAGTGAGTGGGGCAGGCGGTCCCTCATGGTGATGTGGGTCCGGCCCTGGCAGGGCAGATGTGACAGGTGGGCCTTTGGGTGCAGTGAAGAGGGGTCCCAGCATGAGGTGTTTCCTTATTGGTGAGGATTGGTTGTGGGGTGGGGCTGGGGAGGATGTCCTGCTTTCTTGATCCCTTTTTGTTTGTGTATCAACCAATCATACCATATACTGTCCTCCTCAATAATAATCCCCCGTGGCACTGGTATAGCACTTTCCATGTCAGTGTCCAAAATCTACTGTACAGAGGGGCATCATGCCAGACACTCAGACACTGGCCGACAAGTTGCAGAAGCCGGGTTCCATCTCCAGTTCAGCTTCAGATGGGCTGTGGGATGACAGCCAAGTCACTGCCCTTCTCAGTGCCTCAGTTTTCCCACCTCTAAAATGGGGCTAATGGAATTGACATTCCCTGGTAACATGCTGTGAGCACTCAGGTAGACATCTGGCCTATCAGCACAGTATCTGAGCACCTCAGAGGCTTTAACAACCCCTCTGTGAGGCAGGGCAGGGCTATTTGCCCCATTTTACAATGGAGGCACAGGGAGATTAAGTGACTTGCCCAAGGGCACATAGGAAGTCTGTGGCAGAGCTGGGAATTGAACCTCACTTTTTTGATTCCCAAACCAGCTCCCAAATCACCGGACCATCCTTCCTCTTCTAGGGAGGCCCATGGATGAAAAGGACTAGGCATGGTTAGCCCATCTCCCTGCAGGTGCATTGTATGTCTCTGTCAACTCTCTAACCAGCTGCGGTGGTGCTGGGGTTTCCGGGATGCACACAGAGAGGCAGCGGGGCAGACTGCAGCTTGAACGCATATGTGTCCCTAGCCTTATCTTTCAAACATCAACTGTAAGTTCTGTGGCTGAAACCCTGCATGGAGCCATAGCGTCACCAGACTTCGCAGCGTGAGACAGTTTCCTCTGAGAACCGTTCTAACGCCTCTGCCCTGCACACTGGCCTTTTTTCCTATGAACTTTTTTATTACTTTTTAAAAAAAGGCAGAGAGTAAAAACAAGCAGAATAAAATACACATCAGCGGCTCATAATGCATTAACCAGGCACCACCTAACCTTAGCTATATTTTAAACAGTGAGTTATACACGATATGAATGATTAAAATATAAATTAATGATCTGTATAACACAATTTACAAACAAACACATTTGGCTTATAAAAATCCAGCCAGGTAAAAAAAACATTATTAAAATAAGATGTGACATTCTAAACCTTGGGGGAGCGTCCTGTAACCCCCACATTCCTCATTTATATACAATTGTAATATTGCATATAAAGCATGCCATGTGAGGTATCAGGGGAGATGTTAATATCGCCTGAAACCCACTGTTCTATCTAATTTGTATATCTTTAGGTCATATGAAGTTACAGGATTGTGTTGTATGGTTGTCACTAAAACATGCAGGAAGTTGGGGAATCAGGTTAGATATAAGCTAAAGATATAGGGAAATAAGGAAAGTAACCAATGCCCGAGCATGTGTCAAAACAATCATCAACAGCCATTCTCCAGCAAGGAAGTTACAATTCAATGACACCTGCATGAGGCCACACCAAGGGAATTGCTCAACCTTGCCTGGGGACTCAGCAATGCCCCCCAGACATGCCTGGACTTGTATTCTCCAAGCACATGGGACTGAGGATATAAAACAGAACACAGGGGACCCATGCTTGGCCTTTCTCCTGCCCCTACCTATACTGCAAGCAACAAGGACACTGAGAAGACTTAAAACTCCAACAGAGGAGACTGGCCCAGGTTTCAAGGGTGAAATCTATGTATTATAACCTGCAATATCCAGCGGGGAGAGAAAAACTGTTTAATCTAGATGTTGCCCAGTCTAATAGGGTTGAGAGTTTAGACTGCGTGTTTATATTTTATTTTATTTTGGTAATTAACTCTGACTTTTCGCCTATCACTTAATATCACTTAAAATCTATCTTTAGTAGTCAATAAATTTGTTTAACTGTTTATCTTTACCAGTGAGTTTGCCTGAAGTGTTTGGTAATCTGCTCAGGTTGCAAAGGTTGGTGTATATCCACTCCACTTTCCATTGATTCCAGTGAACCAATTAATAAATCTGCACTGCTGGTCTTGAGATGGTATATTCCTGGGGTATAGGGCTGGGAGCTGGGGGGACTTGGCTGGTGCCTTTCTCTGTGTGATTCACGAGTGGCTCTGGGAGCATTCATGCAATCTAGCTGGGTGTAGGGGTCCACATGTGGTTGTGCTGAGTGATCACAGTGCCTGGCGGGGTTGCTGCTGGTCACTAGCTAGGCATTGTGAGAGACAGCCCAGGCTGGAGAGAGTTCAGGGGGCACAGCAGTCCCACAGTCTCAGGCTGCACCCCGGGGATCCCATCACAGTGGCGCAGTGAGCAGAGTGAAATACACAGCTTGTTGTACTGAGCAAGATTTGCACTTCATACACTGGTGTGAAGATTTTAAGTGGGGCTTTCAGTGTGGTGGCTAAGGATAGTCAGGAGGAGGCTCCCGGTTTATTATTTTCTGTTTGCTTCGGTGGGGAGAGGGAAGTAGGAACAGAAAAGCAAATGAGTGAAAGCAGTGAAGCCATTGCGACGTTGGAGCTTTTTAGACTGCAGGTTGCAGAAAAAGAAAGAGACCAGAGCCTACTGGAACTGAAAGAACTGGAGATAAAGGAGAAACAGGAAGAAAGAGAGTGGGAGGAGAGAGAAAGAGAGTGGGAAGAGAGAGAGAGAAAGTGAAGACACCAACTGGACCTGCTAGAGAAGCAGAACCAGAGCCCAGCGATTCCCATCACTCCAACAATCCGCAATTGGGACCATTTATGTCCTGCATACAATGAGACAGACGATATTGCTGAATATCTGACTACCTTTGAAAGGCTGTGTGCAGTGCATGAAATCCCTGATGCCAAGAGAGTTCCTACCCTGATTGCAAAATTAACTGGTAAAGCTCTAAGTGTATTCAGTGAAATGCCTATTGAGGGTGCTTTAGACTATTGTAAATTCAAAAACGCTGTTTTGCAAAGGTTTCAGATTACCCCTGAAACATATAGAGTTAAATTTAGGAATCTTAAGAGGGATATAGGTATGAGTAATGGGGAATATGTGAACAAAATGAAAGATTTGATGGGAAAGTGGGTGGGGGCAAAGATGTTACAGGCTTTGAGGGAATGTTTGATTTTGTGGCTCAAGAGCATTTCGTAGGCATATGCAAGGCTGATGTAAAGCAATGTCTGTGTGGGACAAAACCGTAAAGTCTGTGGAAGAGCTGGGTGACTCTAGCTGATGCCCTTGAACAGACCCAGGCATCTAAACCGTCAAAACGGGATTTTAAAGGTGGAGGGAAGGGAGGGTCCCATTTTATCCCTAGCAAGAAGGAGGGTGGCTGGGAGGCTGGATACTCACCTCCCCAGAACCATGCCTCTAACCCTCGTCCCAAATCTCCTGTAAAAACAGAAGAGCCCCAAAGGTGCGATCAGTGTCATTCCACTGATCCCCGGAGGAATAAACGCCCTGGGCTGGGAGGAAGCAGGCAGCCAATAGCCCATGTTAGCTCTGCTGCCCTCACCACAGAACCTCCCGACCCCGCAAGCAGTTGAAACCGATCCATCATATTGGTTTGGGGAGATTAGCCTTTGCAGAACCAGACATGGAACATGTTAAGTTTGTTGAAATTAGTGGCAGGGAGTACTTGGGGCAGAGGGATACAGGGGCCCAGATCTCTCTGGTTAAGCAGAGTGTGGTCCCAAAGGCCAGTGTGCTACCAAATGGCAGAGATTGTGGAGGTGGGAGAAAGCAGATTCCTCGTACCACTAGCTGAAATCCATGTGGTTTGGGAAGGTTTGGAAAGTGTTTTGACTGGGGGGGGGGTAATGGAACACCTCCTAGTCGACCGGCTCCTGGGTAATGATTTTTTCCGTGTAGCTCAGGTTAAAGTGTTTGCCTGCAGCAGGAGGGAGTTTAAAGCTGGGACCCCCGAGGGAAAGGGGGAGGTCTCAGGAACTGCTGAGGGAATGGGAGGGAGTCTCCTTGATTCTTCTGCAACGGGGGAAGCAACATGCTTCCCGGTGTGTGGGGGTGGGTGGGCTGAGACCAGCTCCTGTACTGCAGCTGGAGGCAACACCAGCTCAGGAAGGGAAGGGGGTGTGATGCCTGCAACCAGAGACCTGTCCTGGCTGTTAGCTGCCCACAGACTGCAGCTGACCTGGAGACAGGTCCCGCGCTAGGGAGCACAGGGAAATGTGTCCTAGAGGGAGCCCACAGAAGGGTGACAGATGAATCCCAGGCACTGCTACAGGCTGGGGACCGACTGGCTAAGCGGCAGTTCTGCAAAAAAAGGACCTGGGGATTACACTGGGCAAGAAGCTGGGTACGAGTCAGCAGTGTGCCCTTGTTGCCAAGAAGGCCAACAGCATATTGGGCTGCATTAGTAGGAGCATTGCCAGCAAATCGAGGGACTTGATTATTCCCCTCTATTCAGCACTGATGAGGCCACGCCTGGAGTACTGTGTCCAGTTTTGGGCCCCCCACTACAGAAGGGATGTGAAGAAATTGGAGAGAGTCCAGGGGAGGGCAATGAAAATGATTAGGGGGCTGGGGCTCATGATTTACGAGGAGAGGCTGAGGGAACTCAGCTTGTTTAGTCTGCAGAAGGGAAGAGTGAGGGGGGATTTGATAGCAGCCTTCAACTACCTGAAAGGGGGTTCCAAAGAGGATGGATCTAGACTGTTCTCAGTGGTAGCTGATGACAGAACAAGGAGTAATGGTCTCAAGTTGCAGTGGGGGAGGTCTAGGTTGGATATTAGGAAACTATTTCACTTGGAGGGTGGTGAAGCGCTGGAATGGGTTACCTAGGGAGGTGGTGGAATCTCCTTCCTTTCAGGTTTTTAAGGCCCGGCTTGACAAAGCCCAGGCTGGGATGCTTTAGTTGGGGTTGGTCCTGCTTTGAGCAGGGGATTGGACTAGATACCTCCTGAGGTCTCTTCCAACCCTAATCTTCTATGATTCTATGATCTCAGAAGGGGGCTGGAGGGGGGCTCAGGAGCCCCACAGGGGTGCTGGGGTTCAGGGCTCCGAGCGACCCTGCTTGGTGAACCCCCTGAAATAGCTCACAGATCCCCAGAGGGCTGCGGGCCCCCGGTTGAGAACTGCTGCTCCGTACCACAGGGTTTTCTGCTGGATTAATCTTAGCCAGAGGCCCAAGAAGCAGGTCAGAGCAATGGCTGAAATTTGTTTCCATTGCTTAGCAGAAAATAATCAGCTCAGTTCCTCCTTCATTTCTTTTTAGGGGATCTGGGTTTAGTTCAGATTTGCTGGCCCAGTGTGCGCGTCGTGTGGCCACAGGTCCTGGCAATCAGGGGACTACTGGAGAAGTGGAAGCAGTTCAGGAGGTCTGGGGCCCTGCAGCCTGTATGGGAAAAGCCTCTGTGCAGTTCCGGGGTGGGGGAGAGGGCTGATGGGGTTCAGTTAGGCCTGCCATGGGGTGAAGTTTCCATTCGCCCTTGCTGGGGCAAGAAGCTCCATGGAAGGTGGGTGGGTTTCAGGGGGTGAGGCAGAGGAGGATCAGGCCCCACAGGGCAGCATTGCAAAGACAGCGATGCGAGGGGCAGAACTGCTGGTCTGGAGGAGGATGTTTCCAGGTGTCACGGAGCTGCAGGGCCGGAGGAGGCCCTTGCGCTGGCAGTGCCGAGATGGTGTAAAGGGCCAGAGTGGAGGCTGGGGGTAGAAAGGGAGAGAGAACGGGGTGGGATTTCACCTCCTGTTCCAGGGGCCCTCAACAGGCTGCAAGGGGCTGGCAGAGAATCCCCCTTGTGCATGCACTGAGCCTGCCCGCCCTCCCTCCTCCCCCTGCCATCTTGGGCTCTGTGTTAGCATCACCTGGAACGTGGACCCAGGCAGGAGGCAGGCCTGTGGTTAGCAAGGTGGTTTGTACCATCTGCGTGTGTGAAAGCAAAAGCTGAATGTGGTGATCTGTGGCTGCACTGAACCGAATGAGAGCAGGGTGGGACGGGAACATGAGATGTTGTGAGGAGAAAGTCAGCCAGCCGATGGTGAGCTAATCGCCTGGATCTCGCTTATCGGGGCCAGGATCTGAATGCAGCTGGATCTGGATTTCGCAAAGTTCTCTCGGGTTCAGTCCGGCCATGGAGATGGCTTGGAGGAACCGTGAGGTCCTTTTCCCTTCTAACTTTCTGCCAGGCTCTGAACTGGCACCTGTCTCTGCAACGGGCTAATCAAAGAATCATAGAATATCAGGGCTAGAAGGGACCTTGGGATGGTCAAAATCTGGCTCAGAGATTTGTGGCTTGTGCCAGTCTCTAGCTGGGATGTCTGGGGCCTGCTTCTCCATTGCCTGGTCCCAAAGACTGCACAAGACGCAGGGCAAAGACAGCACATGGCACTAGTGAGCCAGAAAATCACTTGCTTTGCCCAGGTGCCAGATGCCAGGCAGGGGCAAATTGGGCCCAGGCATTCTTTCCAAATGAGCTTTCCTGAGTAAATGCTGATTAAGAGCCTCAGGTCCTGGCCCGACTTTCGTAGCTGGATCCTTCACGTAAACCCACTGCCGGCTGGACGGGTGTGCGGGGAGCAAGAGCGGCTCGTGCACTGGGGGTCAGGTGAAGGGCGGGATAGGACGCTGGATGGGGATAGACACAACTCAGTGTGACCGATGCGCTGGCCAACTGATGCTAGGCACCCGCTCAGCCTGCAGTTCCAGTACCAGAGCAGGAGTGGGCCCGCCGCACGATTCATTGTCAGGGGGTGGGAGCCGCACTCAGGCAGTGGGACAAACGGCTGAAATGTGGAACCCCTGAATTTTGTTGCGTGACTCCCTGCAATTGACAGAGGATAAAGGGTTTTAACTGGAGGCCCCGTGGGTAAGGCTGTTTTCTCACCAGGTGAATTCAATCAGTTTCTTTCTAAAGAAAATTTAAAAAAACAAAGGCTATCACCCACAGCCATGACACCCACCTCCCAGCATCACCAGCCAGCTGTGATGACTAGAACTTCAACTTTCCAACTTGGACTGTTACCAGGTGAATTACAGAGTATTTGCAAGCTTTGCCGGGGACCAGCCCTTAGGGGTGACTTACAACAGGCATTGCCAAGTGGGGTGAGCTCCTAAAATACTGGAGCTTGGAAATCCTGGGTTCTGCTGCAGGGTCTCAGAGCAGCATGTGGCGTAGTGGTTAGATATGGCCTGACCACAGCACCTGTCTCTGGCATGCTCCGTCTGAAAGGCGGTGGAAAGCTTACGTCTGCCGTGTTAGTGAGCTGCGTTCGGCTCCCGGCTCTGCCTGGAGTGATGTTGTGCAATCTCCTTGTTCTTGTAAAATGGGGTGGTTGCTGATCCTCGGCTGCCTTCCAGGGTGTGTGTGAGCTCGTGCTCGTAAACAGGAGCTGTGAAGTGAAGGAAATACAAGCAGTGCTCAGTAGAGGTGACCCCGTGCTCTCTGGGCTTCCAACCCAGCAGCCCTCCCTGAGGCTCCATGGGGGGCCTGTGTCTGTCTCTGGGCAACAGTCAACATGCAGAACATCCCTCAAAGTCTGGTACACTCGGGAGGTCTGGGGTCCTCTCCCCTCTTCGCCTCCAAGGCAGAGCTAGAAACCCAGAGCAGCCCCCACCCTGGATCAGACCCAGATCTGTGCAGCTAGTTAGGCATGGCTGTGCTCGGCACTGCCATGCCGAACAGCTTTAGAAGACGAACTCCCATTCTCCACAAGGATTCCAGCACTTTGGTGTGTACACGCCAGACCCTGGGTACAGCTGCTTAGGGTGCAAAAACCTGCTTGCACTACTGCTGCCTCTCCCTCTGTCTGTTTCACCTCCTCTTGTATCTTGGCCTAGACCAAGACTGAGTTCCCTGGGTAGGGATCACCTTTGCACAGCATCTTTGTACAGCACCTTATGCAGCCTCTTTGTACAGCACCTTGCGTGGTGGGCCTTGAGCTAGGACTGTACTCGCGATGCCGATGCAAACACCCTGGGCTGGGTGCCAGACTGACACCTGGAGAGAAAATGAAGCGACTGGTGTTAGTTCAGAGCTCGAAGGCAGGATGGAAACCAGCGAAAAGGCACCAGAATGAGCCGAAACCAAACTGCAACTGTCCGTCCGTGGAGAATACGGCCAGTGGGCTCCCAGCTCTGAGCCGAAGCAGGACGTGCAGGAAGGAAATGTCCATGGCACAATCTGCCCGGGAGAGGTGAACAGGCCCTACCTGTCCTGTGACATGAAGGATGCTTGGGACCTTATTCCAAAAAGTCATGGAGATTTAGTCAGTTACAGGGGACTGGAGGCAGAGCGTCAGCAACAAGACAGACTCCTGAAGTTAGACATTACACATGACCTCTGAAAATCAAGAGGGGAGCATCGCTGCCCTGGACTGGCACGTTTGGGCTGGGGTTGGTGCCCCATGCCCTGGACTGGCATGTTGGGGCGTGGACGCTGGGCTGGGTTCAGTACCCCATGCCCGGGCTGGCAAAATGGGGTCTGGACGCTGGGCTGGGGTCGGTGCCCCATCCTCTGGACTGGCATGTTGGGGTGTGGACGCTGGGCTGGGATCAGTGTCCCATGCTGTGAGCTGGTATGTTAGGGTGTGAACACTGGGCTGGAGTCAGTGCCCCATGCCCGGGCTGGCACGCTGGGGTGTGCAGATTAAGATGGGAAATCCAGCACATGAGTGTGTCCATGTTTTGACCCGTGTGGTCCCAGCCAGGATGTGGTCGCTCACAGAAGGCCATGTGGGTGCCTGGCCTAACGGATCTGGGGATACTTCAGCACTGAGGCAGCATTTGAGCTAATCCCAGCCTATTGTCAATGCAGTGAGGAGATTCGCAAGGTTTTCCTGCTCTAAACAACGGCAGCCTCCTTAGTCCAGGGACAGCCAGGCAGCCGGCTTGCCCCTTGTCTGCCCCAGGCAGACGTCATCAGCACCCAGAGAGCTGGGGATGCTGGTGGAGGGGGGAGGGCTGGCAGGCAAGGGTTATGGCGTGGCCCATATGCCAAGGGCTGTAGCCCCAAGTGGGAGCTGATCAGGGGTAGCCCAAAGGGAGTCAGTAGCTGCACTCCTTGCTCCTGCAGCGCCAGCCTCCCACAGCAGGAGGCAGGCGTGGGCTGGGGGAGGCTCCCAGCTGCTGGACTCAGCCTCTCCTGCAGGCATCATTGCCCAAGGGCCCGGGCTCAGCTCAGCCTTCAGCCTGGATTCTTCACATTCCCCAGCTGTGAGCCAGATGACAACTTTCAGCATCAACCTCCCTCTGAACCGATTGGCAACCCAGTGGCCTGGGCCATTCATTCCGGGCGCCGCGCCAGGCTGACGAATTCCAGACGGGGCTGCTGGGGAATCGGAGCTGTGCTAATGGGATGCTGCATCCTGGCCACGAGACGTTCAGGCACCTGATCCCCGAGCCTGGTTTATATCCTGTGAGCAATGCACCCAATGCCTGGACTGCCCCCTGGAGACGACCCCCGAAGCTTATCTCCACCAGCTTAGGTTAAAAACTTCCCCAAGGCACAAATTCTTCCTTGTCCTTGGAACAGTATCACTGCCAACACCAAGTGAGTTAGACAAAGATTTAGGAAAAGGATCACTTGGAGTTCCTGTTTCCCCAAAATATCCCCCCAAGGCCCTTCACCCCTTTCCTGGGGAGGCTTGAGAGTAAACAAGGTGAGCACAGACCAGCCCCTTGGGTTTTTAGGACACTAAAAACCAATCAGGTTCTTAAAAGCAGAACTTTATTATAAAGAAAAAGTAAAAGAAGCACCTCTGTAAAATCAGGATGGAAGGTAATTTTACAGGGTAATCAGATTCAAAACACAGAGGATTGTGTTGGGTGTGGTGTGCACACCTGGCAGTCCCTGCCCCAAAGAGCTCACTGGCCAAACAGCACCGGATGCTTGGCTGGAGGATCTGTGAGCACTTTTCAAATGATGCTCATCCGTGCCTCCTCACAACCCCCCACGTGCCCAGAGAAATCACCGTGCTCATCGGCTGCTGTTTAGAGCTGGTCACAGAGAATTAAGAGTTTTGCTTAATGAACAGGATGAATCCGTGCTAGAGTCAAGAATAGAACCCAGGCATCCTGACCCGCGTCCGCTCTGCTCTAACCATTAACTCCACTGCCCCTCAGTCCTGCTTTATGTCCATTTCCCAACATCTCCCGGGTGGGGATTTGGAGCTGGGGTCACAGGTAGAGTCTCAGCGGCCTGGGGAAGTTCCCAGCCTGGACTGGATTTCAAAACCCTCCTGTTCAGGACAGTTCGCCCTGCGAGAGACACAAGGCCTGTTTCTGATCCGGCCGTCAGTGGACTTGCTCCCAGGTGTGTCAGCTCAGAACCCGGGAAGCTGGGCTTCGAGACGTCAGGGCAGGGTCATTGCTTCACAGGATCATCCCGGGGCTGATGCGCGGTGTTGGGGCCAAATCTCTGCTGCATTTGCAGCTGCAGCTGTGGGGAATTTGCAGCTTCGGTGGCTCTGAAATGTTTCATGGTTTCATGTCGAACCCGCCAGATTGTTTAGGATGGAAACGTCCCCCCCCCATCTGAACAAATGGAAATGTTTTCATTATTTTATTCAAAAGCTTTTCATGTCAAAATTCCCTTTACTCGTTTGTAAATGCTCAACTTGTCAACAAAATGTTCTGTTGAGCCAAAAGGGGTTTAAAATGTTTTGCTTTGTTAAAAAATGTTGTTTTTGTTTTGACTCAAACAACTTTTGCCAATTTTTATGAAAAATCCCATTTGTCCAGCCCTCAGCCGCTGCCCAGCCTGCTGCCCATGGCTCCAGTGGTTTCTCCCCCTGACTTCTGGGGGGCTTGCAGCGTGTCGGCGTCCCAACACCTGCCTGGATTCAGCCCACTGCCTTTACTGGAAGGATTTATTACAACAGCACTAGGATTTATTTATCCTTCCTGATGGGGAAGGGGGGGCGGCGTAAATGGAAGCGGATGCTGCTCAATTTAAGGCAGATGCAGCTGAATATGGTCAAAAACCGGCTCCTCTCCCACCCCCACAGGGCCTGGTGTGTTGCAATCACTGAGCCACGGAGGGTCACCAAGTGCAGGATGAGCTCAGGCTCAGGGCTGACACAGGGGCCCCTTTAAACAGGCAGGACAGTTGCACCTTGACAGCGTTTCCGTCCCCTTTGCCCCCGGCTGTTGATCTCCGGCTGGGCTGCGAGTGATGTGTCAGCAGAGCGGTGTGAGGACCCTTGTCAGGAAGAGGGGAGTTAGCTGCTTTAGGCCCAGGTGGAATGCCCCCTGCGGGACACTTGGCTGAGCCGGCCTCCTTCCATCTTCACTAGGCTGCCGTGCAGCGTTGCTGTGCTCTGTTCCAGCCCAGAGGTGGCTGCATGGCTGGGGTGCACAAAGTGAATCCGGCAGGTGCAGACCGGTGTCAGAGGTGTGCACCGAGCAGGGTGATGCCAGTGCTGGGTAGGAAAACCTGGGTCAATGTGGCCTCTAACACCACCAAGCATCTGGAAAATCTGACCCAGCGGCACGGCACAGAACACGGGTCCCTGGGCCAGTCCCCTTCACTGAGAAGCTGCTTCCAAAGATGCAGAACCCAAGAGTGACTCATGTGCACAGCTGGTCTGACGGCCTCCCCAGGCGCCGTTCTGCTCTCCCAGCCCCAGGCTAACACCTCTGGTTGCAGCAGGGTGAGTCCTGATTTACTGCAGACCCCGGGCCTCCAGGAGGAGTCGGCTAGTCCCACCACTGCAAACCACGGGAGAGCAGCGCGCCTGGAGCAAGCCCCATCTGCAGTAGGGGGGCTGGGCTGGGCTGGCTCGTGGCTGCATCCTCGAGCCGGCAGAATGGCACCAAGGTGCTGGGCAGGGTGCAGAGGCAGCTCCTCCACACGGCTCACACCCCAAGCTGGTGCATAACCAGGGCACTGCAATGGCTCCCTCAGCCCACTCCCCGGACCTTGTGCACTGGGGCCCGTGGAGCCATGTCACTGTTAGGTCCTGGCATTCTGCACGCGGCCGTTGCACCCTGTGCTCAGTGCAGGCTGCTGCAGAGGAGACGCCCACACTACGCTCTCCCCTGGCTGCTTTCCTGTTCTCCTCCCTCCTCCGCCTGCTCTCTCAATCCACAATGATAAGGTCGTTCAGCTGAGAAGCATTCTTGGCTCTTTGGTTATGAAATGAAAGGGCACGGGGAGCCAGAATATGATGCTCAGCCTCATTCGCAGAGGTCGGTCAGAAAGATTCATGTATCTGGCAGAGCACGCTCCAGAACAGCGCTCTCCCCAGGACAGCTGCCTCCAACACCAGCCCGGCCTGCCGCTCCCGATAACTGGCTTTGAGAGACGTGGAGACGGCAGGGTGTCGGGACCACGGGGCGCCGGAGGATGGTGAAGGGACACTGGGGTCTTATTGCCAGCCCGAGTCTGGCTCTGTTCAAGGACAGATTTACAAGACTGGGGTCGAAACTGAAGCCTCACAACTGCAGATTAAAAATCCACTTAATGAAACTAATTGAAGAGGGGGGAGGTTCCTACCGATGTAACCCGGGGTTTGTCTACATGGGGAAATTGACGAGTATCGTTCCCTGTAATGAGATGCTGATTCCAGAAGTGGGTTAGGCTAAACCAGAAGAAGGGACTTGGACTGCAGAATGAGTGTGTCCACATGGGGAGCTATTCTGCATTTGCTCTAGCGGTTTAAATTCTAACCCTACCTTAATGCAGATTAATTTCCCTGGGTTCCTGAATCAGATTTTAAAATGGAGAGAAATTCCGGGAGCCAGCAAAGATTTCTGGCCAGTGAGTTTCTCTCCATCTTCTTGTCCAGCCCTTTAGCCTGGATTCATCTCCTGGCTCTCCTGATGACTGCAAGGTCTTGGGCAAGTCAGTGCCCTGCTCTCTGCCTCAGTTTCCCCATCAGTCCTGACACTCGACTTCCTCGGTCACGGGGCTTTGCCAGTGGATGTTCATAAAGAGTTTTAAAGGCCTTGTGCAAGTGCAGGCCGCACTCTCCAGCATGTTAACTGGTCCGACCCTCCGGGGCCAGTCCTGGACCAAGCCAGGCGAGTCGGTGTTGGATCCCCATGGAGAGCCCAGGCTGCTGGCTGCTCCGGTGCTGCAGCAGGGCTCCCTGAGCCTCCCAGTGTGGTCAGCCTCTGAAAGGTGATCCCAGCAGGGCAGAGGAGTGAAGCATCTGGCCTCCTCCAGCCAAGAGCCCCTGAGGGAAGCCGTGTCACAGGCCATGGGGCTCAGGAACCAGAGCAGGGCAACGAGCTGCACGGCTGCCATGAGTAGGACTCCAGGCGGGGACCTGGGTTCGCTTCCCCTCCCTGGCTGGGCCTGACCTAGTGCAATCGTAGGAAGCTGGGCTTGGCCCGAGCAGCACCCAGCACGACTGCTCTGGGCTGGGGCTCTGGAGCTAGTGCCAGAACCCCCCACCCCATGGACGGATCCCACCCCAGAGCCCTGCTGCTCTCTAGGGCCCAGCACTATGTTGTGTAAGTTGCGCCCCAGCTGCCCAGCACAGGCCAGAGCTCGAGGAGCAGCTCCATCCCGGCAGGCCCTGTGTGCGCGTGGGAGGGGTCCAGCCCCTGCGGACAGAAGGGCTCTGCCCAGACAGGCAGGCGGCCAAGTGTGATGCTTACCATGTCCTTGAGCCAAACCCCAAGGGCTAGATTGGACCCATGCTGGGGGTCGGGGAGGGGACTGCCTAGGGGGGCAAAACTGTGGCCCCTTCTCGGCTTGTGGGATTTCGAATGGACTCTAACCCAGCAGCAGCAGGTCACTGGCTGAGGATCCAGCCACGCCTCTCCGGGAGTCATCACTGCCTGGGTAAGGAGAGGGTTAAACAGGAGCAAGGACCCTCCGGATCGGGCACCGGTTTTCAAAACCAACCCTAATATCCCGTCTTTGCAGTTGTCTCCTGCTTACAGCCACCGCTCCAGTGTGGGGCAGGGAGGGGCTGCGGCCACACCCCTCTTCTCTAGCCCATGGCCCCTGCGCGAGGCCCTGCTGCACCCACTGCCCCCGGCAGTACCCACAGGCCAGACCCCCCAGCGCCGGGAGCCGTGCCAAGGGCTACAGCCTGATGGAGACTCGCAACCCCAATTGCTCTGGCTGACACCCCTCACTGTGGTGTCTGGGTGCTAGACAGCCCCCCACGCATTCGAATCCTGAGTAGACGATACAGCCTGACAAAGCTGTCTCTGATCTGAGCGCCAGTCGGGCTCCTAGCTTTGCCAGGCTTCCGGCACAAATGGCTGAGCTCGGCATGGCCCCTGCTTAGCCCAAGCCCATCCGTCTGAGGCTTGGTCAGAGCGCTCTGGGAACTCGGGCCTGACGCAATGTTCCTGGGGCTCAGGGAGGCCCATGATGCAGTTTGGTGTGGCCATGGCATTTGATTAATCGACCGGTTCCTGGCAGGTGAGCTGACCTGCTCCTAACAGACTCTAAAATCCCACCCCCAAATAGATCCCCCTGGAGAATTGGACGTCCCACACTGACACCCTCCGCCCCAGGCCCCCTCAGCCACACCCCTCTGCTTGCATCTGTCCCGGCTTTGGCCCTTCTGGCTACTCCCTATCGCCCCTTTCAGGGACAAATGGAAAGAAACAGCTTGCGAGCATCCCGGGACGGGCGCAAGAGATCGGCCAGAATCTAGGCGTCCGTCACAGCGAGCGGCCTGGATTATTTAGGGGCTATTTGACAGCAGATGAGCTGAAAACAAGTTTCTTTAAACAATGCACCAATGGGGATTAGTGCAATTGTGTAAACATCCCCAAATGACTTTCCTTCAGGGAACGTGTTGTGTGCGCAGAGAGCGGGCTGCTAATGCAAACCAGCTGCTCAGCCTCTCCCAGAGAATCGCCATCTTCCCAGGAATGAGCACATGGTGCCGGGTCGGTTCCCCAGCCCCACCCGGCCCGTCAGCGCAGGGCCTCTCTCTGGATCCCCTTCTCCAGGAGCCTGCCCAAGAGGGCCAATTGGCAGCAGGTTCCATGATGATGAGACAAAGGGACTAAACTGAGACATCCTCCCCCAGATTCATCCCACATGGGCCCCCAAGCGGCCTATTGGTGCAGGATTGGAACCAGCAACCTAGAGGGAAAAGATGCCGTGTGCCCATAGTTATGATCAATGCCCCGAGCAAGCCAGGTCCCCCTTTACAATGGTTTTTCCTGAAAAGCACAGATGCTCAGAACTTGCTCGTTCCAGCTGTAGCTCCCAGGGGTCTGTTACCGCTTTCTGATCCGACTGGCTAGCCAATCGTCAGGGTCCTTTAGGAGGGGAAATAGATGATGAAGGCAGGTGCTTCTTTTGTGCAATCCTGTTTATTTGCAAGAGGATGTAAAGTCGTTTCCCTGCACACTGCAGGAATCATAGAATATCAGGGTTGAAAGGGACCTCAGGAGGTCATCTAGTCCAACCCCCTGCTCAAAGCAGGACCAATCCCCAACTAAATCATCCCAGCCAGGGCTTTGTCAAGCCTGACCTTAAAAACTTCTAAGGAAGGAGATTCCACCACCTCCCCAGGTAACGCATTCCAGTGTTTCACCACCCTCCTAGTGAAAAAGTTTTTCCTAATATCCAACCTAAACCTCCCCCGCTGCAACTTGAGACCATTACTCCTTGTTCTGTCATCAGCTACCACTGAGGACAGTCTAGATCCATCCTCTTTGGAACCCCCTTTCAGGTAGTTGAAAGCAGCTATCAAATCCCCCCTCATTCTTCTCTTCCATAGACTAAACATCCCCAGTTCCCTCAGCCTCTCCTCATAAGTCATGTGTTCCAGTCCCCTAATCATTTTTGTTGCCCTCCACTGGACTCTTTCCAATTTTTCCACATCCTTCTTGTAGTGTGGGGCCCAAAAGTGGACACAGTACTCCAGATGAGGCCTCACCAATGTCGAATAGAGGGGAACAATCACGTCCCTCGATCTGCTGGCAATGCCCCTACTTATACATCCCAAAATGCCATTGGCCTTCTTGGCAACAAGGGCACACTGTTGACTCCTATTCAGCTTCTCGTCCACTGTAACCCCTAGGTCCTTTTCTGCAGAACTGCTGCCGAGCCATTCGGTCCCTAGTCTGTAGAGGTGCATTGGATTGCTCCGTCCTAAGTGCAGGACTCTGCATTTGTCCTTGTTGAACCTCATCAGATTTCTTTTGGCCCAATCCTCTAATTTGTCTAGGTCCCTCTGTATCCTATCCCTACCCTCCAGCGCATCTACCTCTCCTCCCAGTTTAGTGTCATCTGCAAACTTGCTGAGGGTGCAATCCACACCATCCTCCAGATCATTTATGAAGATATTGAACAAAACCGGCCCCAGGACCGACTCCTGGGGCACTCCACTTGATACCGGCTGCCAACTAGACATGGAGCCATTGATCACTGCCCATTGAGCCCGACAATCTAGCCAGCTTTCTATCCACCGTATAGTCCATTCATCCAGCCCATACTTCTTTAAGTTGCTGGCAAGAATGCTGTGGGAGACCGTGTGAAAAGCTTTGCTAAAGTCAAGGAACAACACATCCATGGCTTTCCCCTCATCCACAGAGCCAGTTATCTCGTTATAGAAGGCAATTAGATTAGTCAGGCATGACTTGCCCTTGGTGAAACCATGCTGACTGTTCCTGATCACTTTCCTCTCCTCTAAGTGCTTCAGAATTGATTCCTTGAGGACCTGCTCCATGATTTTTCCAGGGACGGAGGTGAGGCTGACTGGCCTGTAGTTCCCCGGATCCTCTTTCTTCCCTTTTTTAAAGATGGGCACTACATTAGCCTTTTTCCAGTCGTCCGGGACCTCCCCCAATCGCCATGAGTTTTCAAAGATAATGGCCAATGGCTCTGCAATCACATCCGCCAACTCCTTTAGCACTCTCGGATGCAAGGCATCCGGCCCCATGGACTTGTGCTCGTCCAGCTTTTCTAAATAGTCCCGAACCACTTCTTTCTCCACAGAGGGCTGGTCACCTCCTCCCCATGCTGTGCTGCCCAGTGCAGTAGTCTGGGAGCTGACCTTGTTCGTGAAGACAGAGGCAAAAAAGGCATTGAGTACATTAGCTTTTTTCATATCCTCTGTCACTAGGTTGCCTCCCTCATTCAGTAAGGGGCCCACACTTTCCTTGACTTTCTTCTTGTTGCTAACATACCTGAAGAAACCCTTCTTGTTACTCTTAACATCTCTTGCTAGCTGCAACTCCAGGTGTGATTTGGCATTCCTGATTTCACTCCTGCATGCCCGAGCAATATTTTTATACTCTTCCCTGGTCATTTGTCCAATCTTCCACTTCTTGTAAGCTTCTTTTTTGTGTTTAAGATCAGCGAGGATTTCACTGTGAAGCCAAGCTGGTCGCCTGCCATATTTACTATTCTTTCTACACATCGGGATGGTTTGTCCCTGTAACCTCAATAAGGATTCTTTAAAATACAGCCAGCTCTCCTGGACTCCTTTCCCCCTCATGTTATTCTCCCAGGGGATCCTGCCCATCAGTTCCCTGAGGGAGTCAAAGTCTGCTTTTCTGAAGTCCAGGGTCCTATTCTGCTGCTCTCCTTTCTTCCCTGTGTCAGGATCCTGAACTTGACCATCTCAATCAAACAGCAATAGACCATTTCTTTGGTTACAGTTCCAAGCCCCTCTTAGCCAGCACTCTGCCCAAAAGATCCCTCTTGGCTTTTTGCCTGGGGCTTTTTGCTCCTCCGTGTGTTTCTGCTGCTTCTCTCTTGCACACAGCTGCAACTTAATCAGTCCCCCACTCTTGTGTTTTGTTATCTGACCCCTGGGAAGCCCCTGGTGCATCTCCTACTCTAGCGTTCCCTGTGCTGTGTTTTGGGTTGTTGCTCTGATTGTTTCATAAAGGAGCTTAATTGTTTCCTACCTTTCTCCTGAACGAAGGCAGCTGTTATGCCCACCAGTTTCAAGGAGTCTGCACCCAGCTACCAGCATAAGAGGCCTTTACAATGGCAGCCCAATACCATCTCCGCTGCACAGCGAGGAAGTGACTGGAGCCAGGCCACACAAGTGAACCCAGTCCCAGGCTGTGTTCAGCTGTTAGTACGGTAGCACCTACGAGCCAGCCGAGGATGGAGCCCCGTTGTGCCAGGCACGGCACGGGCAGAGAATAGCTAGAGCTGGCCCTGGCATTGAAACAGACCCGACCGACCTGCGGAGGGGGAAGGGGCGTAACAGGCAAGCAGAGCGATGGTTGCAAATGTCATGTTGTTAGTGCCGGGATTTTGGGGGTGGGGGTCACTAGATGGGGAAGAAAGGAGGGATCAGGGCTGGGGGGAGGGAGGGAAGGCAAGGTGGGGAGTCGGCGCCAGCAGCCAGTGAGCACAGGGAGAGAATAGCCTGTTGAAGCCGCTGGGTGGATGGCATCACCTGTGTACGAGGTCCCTGCTGTAGAATTACTTCTAGGGCTGCTCTGGGGGACCCCCTCTGGGCTTGCTTTCTTCCCCAGCTCCCCTGGCTTGGGGCTCCTGGGGGGCCCCTGAGGGTGGGGAGAAAGAGGATGCCTCCTTGCAGCTGGAGATGGCTGCACTCGTGCCGTTAGGCTCCAGGCCAAGGCTGCTGGCAATCGCCCATGGCAGCGAGCGCGTCTCGGAGCACTGGTCCGCAGTCCTCCCTGGAGTGATCCCAAACAGGAGCCATCTCCTGCGCTTCCAGCCCACTCCCCACCTTTCCCAGCACAACAGCCTCGCCCCTCCCGCGCCCTCAGGGCAGCGACTTGCCCCCGGCGCTAGGGCATCAAAGTACCAACGGGCACAGAGACAGGGGCTGCAGCTAAGGTTGCACGGAGAGTGAGCGCCAACACATGGAAGAGAACCCTATCTGGGTTAAGATTAAACTCGATGAGTTTATGGAGGAGAGGGTATGATGGGATAACATGGTTTTGGTAATTAATTGATCTTTAAATATTCATGGTAAATAGGCCCAATGGCCTGTGACGGGATGTTAGATGGGGTGGGATCTGAGTTACTACAGAGAATTCTTTCCTGGGTGTCTGGCTGGTGAATCTTGCCCACATGCTCAGGGTTCAGCTGATCGCCGTATTTGGGGTCGGGAAGGAATTTTCCTCCAGGGCAGATTGGAAGAGGCCCTGGGGGTTTTTCGCCTTCCTCTGTAGCATGGGGCATGGGTCACTTGCTGGAGGATTTTCTGCTCCTTGAAGTCTTTAAACCACGATTTGAGGACTTCAATAGCTCAGACATTGGTGAGAGGTTTATTGCAGGAGTGGGTGGGTGAGATTCTATGGCCTGCGTTGTGCAGGGGGTCAGACTAGACGATCATAATGGTCCCTTCTGACCTTAGTATCTATGAATCTATTAATCTAAAACCCAGGAGTCCTGACTGGCCCCTCTACCCAACCTCTCCGAGTTGACACTGGGACCCATAGCATGGAGCTCTGTAATGCACTGGCTGAGTGAGGTGGGGACCCAGCTGGTGGCTGGTCCTGCTAGAGAATAAGAGCCTACTACTTCTGCCAGTGAAGGATCTGTTCCGTGAGCTCGAGTGGCAGAGGCTTGTGCTTTTGGTGCCAAAGATCCTGCTGCCAGCGCTTGCCTGGGGGGTTCCCGACACTTTTACCCGACGTGGGGTATCAACCGAACGGTGCCCCGGGGACTGAGCCCCAGCCCTTGGCACCCAATGGCACAAGCTGGTGCTCTGGGAGCCACTGCATTAGGCCAGCAGGAGCCATGTGGGGAGGGCACCATGGGAGTGGTGCTGGGAGCTGCTGGCCGGGTGAGCCAGGCGTGACACTGACTTGTCCCCTTTCTCCCCGAAGGGCTGGCGGAGCAACCTGGGCACCTCCTGCTGCTTCTCTGGCGAACGAGTGAGCCGGCAGGAGTGAGGCTGGTGCAGGGCAGTGCCCAGCCCCCAGGAGAAGGCCCCACCAGGCTGCAGCACCGTGAAGCCCAGCTAGAGTGAAGCCAGAGGCTGGGCTGTGGAGGTGCCGTGTGCGTTGTGGGAGCCGCCCTGCCCGTGGCCGGGGATGGAGGCCAATGGCAGCCTGGCCAGCGAGATGGGCTCGTGCTTCCGCAGCACCAACCTCAGCACCAACCTCAGCGAGAACGGCAGGAAGCTGATTGTCTCGCGCTGGTTCTCCACTGTCTTCGGCAGCATCGGCCTTGCCTCCAACCTCTTTGCCCTCTGTGTGCTGGTCAGCTCCTCCCGGAAGATGCACAGCCGTGCCCGCTCCTCCTTCCTCATCTTCCTCTGCGGCCTGGTCGTGACGGACTTCCTTGGCCTGCTGGTGACCGGGACCATCATCATCTCCTACCACTTCACCAAGTTCAACTGGATGGTGGTCGACCCTGCTTGCTACCTCTGCAACTTCCTGGGCCTCTCCATGGTCTTCTTCGGCCAGTGCCCGCTGCTGCTGGGCGCCACCATGGCCGGGGAGCGCTTCTTTGGCATCAACCGCCCCTTCTCCCGCTCCACCAGCATGTCCAAGCGCCGAGCCTGGTTCATGGTAGGCATGGTCTGGGCCTTCTCCTTCTCCCTGGGACTCCTGCCCATCCTGGGCCTGGGGGACTACACCCTGCAGTATCCCAACTCCTGGTGCTTCATCACTCTGCTGCATGATGCCAAGAACGTCACCTTCTGCCTGATCTTCGCCCTGCTGGGCATCCTGGCTGTAGGCCTCTCCTTCCTTTTCAACACGGTCAGCGTGGTGACGCTCTGCCGGGTCTACCATGACCGCGAGTCAGTGCAGAGGCGGCGGGACAGCGAGGTGGAGATGATGGTGCAGCTGGTGGGCATTATGATCATTGCCACCGTCTGCTGGTTACCCCTGCTGGTAAGGCCCCCCCCAGGGTTGGCTTCGCAACCGGGTCACAGATGCATTCACCTGCTGAACGCTGCCCAGCGGGCAGAGTCCCCAGCCCCTGCCACGCTGGATCCCCCAGCTGCTGGCTTTCCAGCCAGCATTCGCTGCCCCTGGGCTAGGACACAAAGGGATCAGCAGGGGCCTTTATGGCCTTATTTTAGCATTCCAGTCAATCCCGACCCGCAGCCCCCCATTAGCCCAGCCCTGGGCTCCCCCAGCTCTGCCGGTGCCCCTCACTCCCAACCTGCAGCCCCCTGCTAGCCCAGCCCTGCCCCGCCCCCAGCTCTGCCGGTGCCCCTCACTCCCAACCTGCAGCCCCCTGCTAGCCCAGCCCTGCCCGCCCCCAGCTCTGCCGGTGCCCCTCACTCCCGACCTGCAGCCCCCTGCTAGCCCAGCCCTGGGCTCCCCCAGCTCTGCCGGTGCCCCTCACTCCCGACCTGCAGCCCCCTGCTAGCCCAGCCCTGGGCTCCCCCAGCTCTGCCGGTGCCCCTCACTCCCGACCTGCAGCCCCCTGCTAGCCAAGTCCCGAGTCTACCCGAGGGCAGCACTTCTCAGAGCCTGGGTCACATGCCTTGGGCTTGCGGGGCTGGTGCCCGCGGGCTAAAACCAGCCACCTCCATGTTCCCGCTGGGGCTGGAGCTGGGTTGTGAGTCCCTCCCCCTCCCCAGGTTTCAGAGCCGGGCGCCTGCCTGAGCCCAAATGGCTTGGTCCCGTGACAGGTGCCCGGCTGGTGCTGAGCCTCGGTGCCACGTGGGGGCGGAGGGGCATGGGGGGGGGTTGCAGTGTGTGTGGGGGGGGTTGCAGTGTGTGTGGGGGAGGGGGTTTGCAGTTTGGACGAACCCTTCGAGCTTGGCTCTATACACTGTGCCCTGGGTGCCCCCCTGAGCCGTCGGCACCCCTTAGCCCGGCCCGCTCTCACCAGGACGCCCAATGCCCCTCGCCCAGCCCCCCTGCGGCTTGGCCCCCCATCAGCCCTGAGCTGGGCTCTGCAGTACGGACAAGCAATAATCAGCATCAGGATCTGGCTGCTCCTGCTCTGGCCTGTCCCCCCACCCCAGCACAGCCACTACCTTGGCTTTAGCTCCCCTCTCCTCACTGGAACCCCCAAACTTCTGCCACACCTCCCCCCTGTCCTGCTGACCCCCCCCCCCGGCCTTCCCGACCCCGTCCCCTGGCCTGCTGCCCCATCCCTGTCTGTCCAACAGCCGCTCCCTTATCCTGACCTCACTGACCCCCCCTCGACTATCCCACGCGATATGGACAAAGCTGAGCTCCTGATGGTCCATCCTGGGCTGTTCCCAACCCCTCCCTCGGCCCACAATGTGACGATTCACCTCCCCTTCCCAACGCTTCACAGCCAGGCTGCAGCCTGCACCCCATTTCCAGGATCCCCCCAACTCCTCTGTGCCTGCCTCAGTTACAGCAAGGCCCCCCTCCCCCCCCGCTGCAGCTACAACTGCTAGACTCCCCTTCTGCCCCCCCAACACTGCTAGTCCCTGCATAGCCCCCTGTCAGGGTTCCTTCCCCACTCTGAACTCTAGGGTACAGATGAGGGGACCTGTATGAAAGACCCCTAAGCTTATTCTTACCAGCTTGGGTTAAAACTTCCCCAAGGCACAAACTTTGCCTTGTCCTTGAACCGTATGCAGCCACCACCGAGCCTTTTAAACAAAGAACAGGGAAAGAGACCACTTGGAGACGTCTTCCCCCAAAATATCCCCCCAAGCCCTACACCCCCTTTCCTGGGGAGGCTTGAGAATAATATCCTAACCAATTGGTTACAAAATCATCAAAGACCCAAACCCCTGGATCTTGGAACAATGGAAAAACCAGTCAGGTTCTTAAAAGAGGGGTTTTATTAAAAAAAAAAAAAAAAAAAAAAGGTAAAAATCCTCTCTGTAAAATCAGGAAGGAAAATACTTTACGGGGTATTCAGATTCAAAACACAGAGGATCCCCCTCTGGGCAAAATTTTAAAGTTACAGAAAACAGGAATAAACCTCCCTCTTAACACAGGGAAAATTCACATAAAACAAAAGATGAACTAACCCGCCTTGCCTGGCTTATCTAGACTGGTTGCAATATTGGAGACTTGGATTAGGATGGGTTGGAGAAGATGGATTCCTGTCTGACCTCTCTCAGTCCCAAGAGAGAACAACCACGTAAACAAAGAGCACAAACGAAAGCCTCCCCCCACCCAAGATTTGAAAGTATCTGGTTCCCTTATTGCTCCTTTGGGTCAGGTGCCAGCCAGTTATCTGGGCTTCTTAACCCTTTACAGGTAACAGGATGTTGCCTCTGGCCAGGAGGGATTTTATAGCCCTGTGCACAGAAAGGTGGTCACCCTCCCCGTTATATTTATGACACCCCGTCCCCAGCCATGCCGGCCTCGAGATCCCCACAGCACAGTTCCACCCCCTCCATCAGCCCCCAGCCCCTGCCCACTTGCTGGTGCTTGATTTATAACTACCCAGCCTCCTTGGCCACTGTGCCCTGCCTGCCCCATCCAGTGAGGTGCCCCCCACATCCGGTGTGCTCTGACCCACTGCCCCCCCAGCGTGCCCTGCCTACCCCCATCTGACCCGCACCCTCCCCGCCAGGGTCTGTATACCCCATCTCCACCCCCTGCCATGCCCTGCCTATCATCCCCCCCCCCCACACTTCCCCAGTGTGCCCTGCTTACCCCATCTCCCTCCCCCACAGTGTGCCCTGCCTGCCCTGTCTGGCTAGGTGCCCCTCCTACCCAGTGTGCTCTACCTACCCCATCTCCCCCCGCCATACCCTGCCTACCCCTATCGCCTACCCCACCTGGCTAGGCACCCCCCACCCCCATGTGCCTCACCCCTCAGGTGAGAAGGCATGGACAGACAGACAGCCGCTGTGTGACCCCATGTGGGGGGATGGACAGATGGACAGGCGCTGTGTGGCCCCAGGCAGGTGGCAGGATGGCCAGGACATGGGCCATGACACAGCTTTGGTCCCAGGACCACTGAGCCCCCCAGCCCGCCCCTGTTCCTACCCCTAACCTCTCCCCTCCCCCCCAGATATTTATCATCCAGACGGTCCTGCAGGAGCCCGCCCCCGGCTTGCTGCCCCGACACATCCCGCGGCAGACCGAGGAGATGCTGCTGATCTACCTGCGCATGGTCACCTGGAACCAGATCCTGGACCCCTGGGTCTACATCCTCTTCCGCAGGGCTGTGCTGAAGCGCATCTACCCCAGCCTCAAGACACGGCCCTCCATCGTCTCCCTCTACCCCATGCTCAACACCTCCCTGCGCCGCAAGCTCACTCAGGAGTCTGTGCTGCAGTAGCCGAGGGCATCTGGGCGGGCAGCGAGCAACGGGCCCAGAGTAGGCACTGCCAGGGCCACCTGCTCGGGGGGCACGAGGGGGGAGACAGGCCCCAGCCCTGGACTCAGGCTGCCCCAGGGACAGCAAGTTTGGGTTGGCACCTGAACCGATGTTGCCTCCAATCTCTGGACCCGGCTTGCCTGGCAGCAGGGAGCTGTGGGGCTGAGCTCCCTGCCTGGCCCCTGCCAGGAAGCATGAGGTTGGATGCCTCAGCCGCGGGCTGGCAGAATGGGGATCTCAGCACCAGCTCCAAATGCCACGCCCCACCCTGGATGGTGCCCATGGTGCTCCTGGGGTGGGTGCTGAGAGCCCTGGGATGGAGATTCCCTCCCCCCGAATTCGACCTCCCTGACTCTTGGCTTTATAACTTGGGCAGAAAAGCTACTTTAAAAACCCACAGTCCTTGGAGTAGGAGCCGCCCCCCCTCCCCACCGCGCACCCCAGCTGCATCCACCGCCAGCGTGTCCCCCCCAGACTGCAAGTGCACCCCCTCGTGCGTCACTCACAGGCTCATCCCGGCTTCCCTCCCGGTGTCTGCCGACAAGCTGCACCCGGCGCCAGATGGGCCGGGGGTCACGGCTGGAATTTCCTGCCTGGGCCTTGGCTGAGTGTTGAACTCGGCCCCATGGACAACAGCCCCCGCTGCTGCTTGGTAGGGAGCCATTGTCCCTGCAGCCTGGGGAGGGGGCAGGAGAGGGCTGGGGGGTGCAGGAGGGAGACGGGGCTATCTAGAGGAGCAGGATAGGGTTGGGGGCTGTCCAGACGCAGGAATAGGACAGGCTGGCTGGGGGACGGGGGCTGTTCAGGGGCAGGATGGCAGAAAAGGCACAGGCTGGGGGGGGAGGGGGCTGTTGGGGGGGCACAGGACAGGGATGTGGCTGTCCAGGGGGAGAGGGCTGTTGGGGGGGCAGGAAGGGGACAGGCTGGCAGGGGGAGGGGGACAGGAAGGGGACAGGCTGGCAGGGGGAGGGGGACAGGACAGAAATGGTGCAGGACAGGGATGGGGCTGTCCAGGGGGAGGGAGCTGTTGGGGGGGCAGGAAGGGGACAGGCTGGCTGGGGGGGGCAGGACAGGGATGGGGCTGTCCAGGGGGAGAGGGCTGTTGGGGGGGGCCAGGAAGGGGACAGGCTGGCAGGGGGAGGGGGACAGGACAGAAATGGTGCAGGACAGGGATGGGGCTGTCCAGGGGGAGAGGGCTGTTGGGGGGGGGCAGGAAGGGGACAGGCTGGCAGGGGGAGGGGGACAGGACAGAAATGGTGCAGGACAGGGATAGGGCTGTCCAGGGGGAGGGGGCTGTTGGGGGGGCAGGAAGGGCGCAGGCTGGCTGGGGGGGGCAGGACAGGGATGGGGCTGTCCAGGGGGAGGGGGCTGTTGGGGGGGCAGGAAGGGCGCAGGCTGGCTGGGGGGGGCAGGACAGGGATGGGGCTGTCCAGGGGGAGAGGGCTGTTGGGGGGGGGCAGGAAGGGGACAGGCTGGCAGGGGGAGGGGGGACAGGACAGAAATGGTGCAGGACAGGGATGGGGCTGTCGGGGGGGGGGCAGGAAGGGCGCAGGCTGGCTGGGGGGGGCAGGACAGGGATGGGGCTGTCCAGGGGGAGGGGGCTGTTGGGGGGGCAGGAAGGGCGCAGGCTGGCTGGGGGGGGCAGGACAGGGATGGGGCTGTCCAGGGGGAGGGGGCTGTTGGGGGGGCAGGAAGGGCGCAGGCTGGCTGCGGGGGGCAGGACAGGGATGGGGCTGTCCAGGGGGAGGGGGCTGTTGGGGGGGCAGGAAGGGCGCAGGCTGGCTGGGAGGCCATCAATCCCCGCAGCAATCCGCACGCTCATTCCAGCAATAAAAGTCTGGTTGGTTCCACTCTCGGCGCCGGGCTCTGCGGGGAAGGTGCGTGGCGAACTCCTGGGAGCTGGTTTTTAACATGGGCTGTCCAGGCTCCGGGCCCTGAGCGACTCTGGGGCCGACTGGAGCGCGGCCGGGCAGGCCCAGCCCTGGTGCGCCACATGGGGAAGAGACTTGAATTCACACTCCTTAAACCTTGTTGAGGTTGGCTTGTCAGCGTTAATGTGAGGGAGGGGAGAGCTCCCGGCCCCCCCAGCCCAGGCACTCTGTGGCCCTTCCCCCGCCCGACAGGATTTAACAAACCGGGGGCCTTGTGCTTTGGGGCCCGTTAGGTCGCTTGCCTTCCACGTTTCCCACTGTTTCCCCCACAACCACCGGAGCCAGAAACTGACCTTGTTTGTTTGTTTTTAATGAACCCCCAGATTGTTCCACAATCCCGGGACTCCGGGAGCTGGGGCTCTGAGAAACTCATCACATATCACAAGTTGTGAGCTCACATGGTGACTCCTCCCCGCCCCAGGCTCTGTGGAGCCCAGGACCGTCTCTCTCCCATCAGCGGCCGCTCCTCATCTCAACCCTCCCCGTGTCCCGAGAGATGGGCAGTGAGACCCAAGGGGCCCGGGGCCTCCAGAGCAAACGAGCGGAGAAATACAGAGGCTTTGAACAAGCCGAAGCCATCTGGCTCTCTGCCCTGGTCACTGCCAGTGGGCACGGCTCCTCCATGCACCAGGGTAGGGCCTGGGCCTGCCCCCACCCCATGGGGAGTAGGCAAGGTGGCCAGTGCTGAGCAGCCTGCGGCCAGGGCAGCCCTTCACCCTCACGGCCTCCCTTGAGGCTGCCACCCCAGAATGGCCCCTGCCCAGCAAAGAGCCCGACTGGGCCCAGCAAGCCGGCTCCATGGGGCTGGCCAGCACCAGCAGTCGAGGCGGGGTCTGATCTGCGCCCCAAGGCAGGGAGGGCGTTGGAGCCCGCCTGACCCTGAAGCCGCAGGTCTCCCCAAGAGAGGCAGCCCCCAGCAGTCCTGTGGAGCTGGCATCCCCACCACGATCTGCTGGGGGGTGCTGAGTCCCCTCCCTTCCCCTGATTGCCCCTCATGCCAGCAGGGGCTGGCTGATGCCTTCACGCCGCTCCCCACCTCCGCAGGGCTGTTGAGCCAGGTCCCTGGGTCCCTTGGGCCCCTCGGGTGCCAGACAGCCAGGAAATGCCACAGCCGCACGAGGGCACCTGGTCCTTGGAATTCGCAGGGGGCTCCTGGCCCTACCCCCCCCGCCAAGCACCTCCAGCCCAGCCCTGGAAACGACCTGGGGGTCCTGGCCCTGACCCCCACCCAGAATCCCTGACCCAGCCCTGTGAATGACCGGGGTACCCCTGCTGCCCCCCGGCCCAGCCTGGGCTTGCTGTGGGTCCCAGGGTGGGGCAAGGGACCCGCACAGAGATGCTTGGTCATGCAGCGGCCAACAAGCCCAATGGGCCCCTGCCCCCAGAGCCAGGCCCCTTTGCCCCCGTCTCCCTCGCCCCCAGAGCGGGCCTCCGCCCCTCTCACCCGCTGGCTGGCGGGGGGGGGGGGGTGGGTCATCAGAGCAAAGGGCGAGGAAACGGTCAGAGTCACACCAGCCCCACGTCCCCACATGAGTCCTGGCCTGTCCCCGTCCCCCCCCAGGGTTCCCCCAACTGCCCCCTGGGTTCAGCGCCAGCCCTGGCCGCTGTGCGGAGAGCGGAGGAGGGAGGCAGCGATGGGCAGTGGCTCCAGGGAAGGCCCCGAGGAGCTGCCATTACTTGGGCTCATAGCCAGGATGGGCACCAGGGCCTGGACTAGCCCCGGCCTGCAGGGACTGCTCCCGCCCCGGGCCCACCACCCCATCTGACCAGGGCCTGAGGCAGATCCCCTGGGTTTCCCGGAGGGGCCCTTGCCAGTCCCTGCCCAGCTCGGCGTGGGGCCTCTCTGGGGCAGGAGCTGGGCCCAGCCAGCCAGTGCGGGCACCGCAGGGCTCCCCCCTGGAGCAGGAAGACGGGGGGCTGCTGCTGGGGCAGGAGGGAGCCCATGGCCAGGGGGCAGACGTCACAGGCCAAGTACTCTGCCCCCTCCCCTATTTCCTGCCCCCTTGGGCTCCACGGATGGCGGCCCAGACCTCGGCCACGAACTCGCCCGGGAACGCGAACTCGCCCAGCACCGAGTCCAGGCTCTTGGCAAACTCTGCGGGGCTCAGGCACTCCCGGGCCACCTCCACCATGGTTGAGGCTATGGAGAGAGGACAGAGCTCAGCCGGGGGGTCAGGGCGATGGGCTGGACCCCAGTGCCCCCGGGACAGGCCCAGGGGCCAAGGGACCTGCTGAGAAGGGCAACGAGCCCTTGGCCCAGTCTGCCCGCCCCAACCCTGCCCTCCCCCATGTCACCGGGGCCCAGCCCCTGGCCTCCCCCGGATGTCACCGGGGCCCAGCCCCGGCACTCCCCCACACCAGCCCTTGCCCCCCCCCAGGACCCTGGACCTGCCCTCCCCTCCTCCCTGGGGCCTGGAAGCTGCCCCCTCCCCACCCCCTCTGCCAGCCCTGCTCACCCAGCTCCACGTCCCGGATGCCCATGTAGCTCTCCAGCAGGTCGTCCACCCTCCGGGCAGCCTCCTTCTCCCAGGCACTGGGCTGTGGGCAGGAGCCAGGGCAGCAGAGTCACTGTTGGTTCAACCTTCTCGGCCCCTAATTGCTGCAGGGGGCTGGATCGGAGGCCTTGGGCCAGGCCCTCGTGCCAGCCCGTTGACAGCCCTGGGCATCATGGGAGGGGCCTTCATGGACTGGGGCGCACCCCCCACGGGCACAGGGGAGCCAGCTGGGGCACTGGTGCAGGAGGTGCCTTGGCCAGATGAGTCCTACTGTGCATCAGGGGCGTTCCCTGGCCCAACCCAGACCAGCTTTTTGCTCCTTGTTAGTTTTGGGACCCCTCCTCCCCCCAAGAGTCACCTCCCCCACCCCCGGCGAGAGGGTGCTGCCCAGAGTCGGGGGCCCTCTGGCATGGAGAGCGGCTCCACTGGTCAGGCTCTGAACTCTGACCCCCAGGTGGATAGCAGGAGGCCAGGACAGGAAACATCCCCTTTGCAGCACCGGGGTGGGGCAGGGAGCAGGTACCTGCCACCCCATCCCTGCCTGGCTCTGCGGCAGCCAGCCAGTGAGTATAAACGCGGGTCCGTGTGCACACACCAGGCGCACACATGAGTAGGGGCATCTCTGGGGCCATGCATGTTTGCACCCGACTTTGTCCCCATTGGCATGGGTGGTGACTGCATGTACAGCACCATGCGCGCATGGGACTGACTGCACCCACCTGCGTGAGCACATGCATGTGCACACGTGACAATGTGTAGTCACTGGCACCCGTGCCCAGTCCCTGGCTCCCTCACCCTGCAGGTCCTGGAGCTGCCTTCTCTTGCTAGGACACCTGGGTCCGTGGGCAGAGCTCCCGTGAACAGCGATTCCAGGCACTCCCTGCAGGGAGCCAGAGCTGGGGGGCTGGGCCAGGGGGAGGGAGTGGCAGCAGCCTGCTTTGGGGAATGGTTGTGTGTGCCCCCCCCTCACCTCACAGCCCCCCAGGGATTTCACTTCTTACACTTATTTTCCCCCTTTGCCTCCTCCCCCGATTTGGTCATGGGGAGGGGATACACTCCCCCAACTTACCACATCCTCCAGGCTGGCGGTGCCCCGGGCACGCAGCCGCAGGGTCTCCTTGCCACTGGCCACCTTGCCCTCGCCTGGGCACTTGCTGCTCTTGGTCCTCTGCCCGATCATATCTGGGACACAGACGGGGGGCGAGGGGGCTGTTCAGAGCGGGTGCCAGGGCAGGCACAGGGGCCGGGTGTCTTTTCCTTGTGCCAAAGCACCATGCCCAGCCGGGGAGCAAAGACCCAGCTCCACCCAGGACACCCCCTGGGCCCCAGGCAAGCCCTGGGCAAAGGGGCCCTGTCCCAACACCCCCATCCTTCCCCAAAGGAAGTCCCAGGAAGTGACTGACCTCTGGCAGGGCGTGGGGGTGGATCGGGCCCACTGGAGTCTATCACACTCTGTGGGGCAGGAAGGGGTTCTGTCAACTGGCCTATCCAAGGTCTAACCCCAGATGGGAGCCCGGGAAGAACAGCCCGGGCTCCATTGAACATTGCCCCAAAACTAGAGCACAGAGCCCTTCTCTCTGCATCACTGGAATGCAGCCACCTCTGGGGTGGAACATGGCCGCTGATCCACAGCAGCACATTGCCAAGGGTTGTGTGAGGACCAAGTATCCCTTGGATGCCTGCAGCCTGTGGGTGATGGGGGGCAGTGTGGAGGGCATATGGGGGAGGGCAGTAGTGGGGGGTAAATCAGTGTCAGAGGACATGGGCTGGGGTGAGGCATGTGGGAGGGCAATTGAGTGTTGGAGGGCAGTGGGAAGGATTAAAAGCTGCAGCGAGGCTGAGAACGGCATTAACTCATTCTAGCGATTGCTCAGCCAGTGCAGGCAGCCCCCAGCCCTGAGGGGTGCACAGTCGCCTTGATCCCTGGGCTGCACAGTGGGTGGAAGCAGAAAGGCCCCGAGCCGGTCCCAGGCCTGAATTAATCGGATTCGAGCTCCCTTCCCCAATTAATTCAACCTAAACTAGGGTTCCCCACTTTCTAATCACAGAAAACCAAACATCCTTGTTCTCCCCCATCCTGAAGCCCCGCTCCTGCTCCAAAGCCCCCTGCTCACTCCATCACTCACTCACTCATTTTCACCGGGCTGGGGCAGGGTTGCAGAAGTGGGTGAGGGCTCTAGCTGGGGGTGCAGGCTGGGGGGGGATGAAGGATTTGGGGTGCAGGAGGGGCCTCTGGGGTGCAGGGTGGGACCGAGGGGTTTGGAGTGCGGATAGGGGCTCAGGGCTGGGGCAGGAAGTTGGGGCATGGGGGGGGGGTTCAGGGCTGGGTAGGGGGTTGGGGTGCAGGCTCTGGGCACCGCTTACCTCGGGCAGCTCCTGGAAACGGCCAGCATGGCCGGCTCCTAGGTGAAGGGACGGCCAGGGATCGCTGCGCGCTGTCTCCACCTACAGGCGCCACCCCCGCAGCGCCCATTGGCCGCGGTTCCAGCCCAACGGAGCGGCAGAGCCAGCTCTCAGGGTGGGTGCCCCTCCGCCTAGGAGCCGGACATGCCAGTTGAGTCCGGGAGCCACACGGCGTCACGGCGGGCAGGGAGCCTGCCAGCCCCGCTGCGCCGCCAACCGGACTTTTAACGGCCTGGTCAGTGGTGCTGACCGGAGCCGCCTGGGGCGCTTTTCGACTGGCTGTTCCGGTCGAAACCCGGATGCCTGGCACCCCTACCTCAAGCCCCGGGGACTCACTCAGCCCCCAGCAGCGCCGGTTACAGGCCTAGCTAGGATTCAGCCCAGGGCCCAGCCCAGCTGTCCGTGCACCTCTGGTGGGAGACACTGACATGGGCCGCCCGACGTTCCCCCGGGGAGCAGGGGAGAGGGGGCGGGCGGAGGTCGGTGGGGAGAAGGGGCAAATGGAAGAACACCAGGGCTGCGCCACGGCTTCCTGGTGATCCAGCCCAGCAACCCGGCTTCCAATGCTGGGATTGCAGCTCCACGCACCCGGGCACACGGAACGGCACAGATCTCCGACCAGCCCGAGCAGGTCCAGTCAGCACGTGGCTCTCTGGGGCACTCGGGTGGGTCACGCCCCTTGCAGGAGGGGCTACCCAGGGCAACAGGCTCCCCCTGAAGGGATACAGGGACTCGCTCACCCAGCAGCTTCTGTGCCAGGCCAGGCCCGGCCTGAGGAGTCACAGGGGCCCCATGGTGCCCCCAAGGGGTTGGGTTGGGTCCCTCTGAAAGCTCCTCACTGGAGGGGGCAGAGGGGGATTGCAGGGACATGCCCAACGCCAGGGTGTGGGGATGCAGCAGGCTGAGCAGCAGCTGCCCCTTGGCTTACTCTCACTCCCAGATGTGGATCCGTTACCTCCACCCCATGTCAGCAGCTGCCCATGGGGCCCCAGGAGCTATAACCCAGCTGGGGTCTCCGAGCGCCCGGGTGGATTCATCGTGTGGCTGGGCGATGCCATCTCAGAGCCCAGACGACTGCCCGGTGCCCGACACTGGGCCCAACTGCGTCATGGCCATCACGCTGCCCGCGGGGGGAAGAGAAGGTACTTGGCGGGATCTGTGTGCCGCGGGCTGGCCTGATACAGAGTGCAGCCGGGCCTGAAGGCAGGGAGCTCAGAAAAGAAAAGCAGGACCCAGGCTGGAGGGCCCCTCCCTTCCCACCAGGGCAGCCCCCACGGCTCAGACCCAGCAGCCACATTCGGGTGGCAGGGCCAGCAGGGCAGGGGGAGGCTTGGGCACGTCCTGAGAATGTCACGCTGCCCAGGGTCCTCAGCTTGAAGAGTGGAGGGTGACGCAGGCCAGGGCCGAGAGACACTGGTAGAGCTGGGTTGGAGACCCAAGGCTGGAGGGGGGAGGAGGGGCTGCGGGTCATGAGTGAGGGGCACCGGCAGAGCTGCCTAGGAGCATTTTGGCTGGCCCAGGTGGCACCTGTTTAATGTTCTCTGTACCATTTGCTGGGAGATGGGCTGCAGGGGCTAAGGGCTTTCCCACCTCTAACATCACTGGTCCGACAAACCCAGGCCAGATGTAGGATGGACTCGTGGGGCAGAGACTCTGGGCTGGGACCCAGGATCGGGGCTCAGTGCCCAGTTCCGCCTTAGACTCGCTGTGACGTCAGACCACATCCTCTCCCTGCACCCATCTGACAATGGAGAGGCTGCTGCCAGAGTCCTAAAGCCTGCCACAGTAATGCCCCTCACTCCCGACCTGCAGCCCCTGCTAGCCCACCCCTGGACTCCCCCCCACCCAGCTCAGCCGGTGCCCCTCACTCCTGACCCGCAGCCCCTGCTAGCCCACCCCGGGCTCCCCCCACCCAGCTCAGCCGGTGCCCCTCACTCCCGACCCGCAGCCCCGCTAGCCCACCCCTGGGCTCCCCCCACCCAGCTCAGCCGGTGCCCCTCACTCCTGACCCGCAGCCCCTGCTAGCCCACCCCGGGCTCCCCCCACCCAGCTCAGCCGGTGCCCCTCACTCCCGACCCGCAGCCCCTGCTAGCCCACCCCTGGGCTCCCCCCACCCAGCTCAGCTGGTGCCCCTCACTCCCGACCTGCAACCCCTGCTAGCCCACCCCTGGACTCCCCCCCACCCAGCTCAGCCGGTGCCCCTCACTCCCGACCCGCAGCCCCGCTAGCCCACCCCTGGGCTCCCCTCACCCAGCTCTGCCGGTGCCCCTCACTCCCAACCCGCAGCCCCTGCTGTCCCAGGCCTGGGCTCCCCTCACCCCCGACCCATAGCCTGGGGTCTCCACTTAGGAGAGATTCCCAGTTATTCTGAATGCTGGTTCTGTGATAAGGGCAAATCTGCAGCAGCTTGTGACGCTCAGGCAGCCGGTTTAACCCCCATCCCCTGGGGTTAAAGGGCAGGGACAGCAAACACTTGACCCTGCAGCTGCAGAGTGTCCGGTGTGCGCGTGTTTGTGTAACTCACCAAAGGCCCTTTTGGGCTGCACCAGCCGCAGGGTGAAGGGCTGGGCCCTGGGCAGCTCCCGCAGCATCTTGGCAACATCATAGTGGCGGCAGCCCACGATGCTCTGGTCGTTGATGGCCTCGATGCTGTCGCCCACGCACACAGTCTGGACGCAGTTCATGACGCTCCCGTCCTTGATCCTCTGGAGCGTGGGACATGCCAGTCAGTGGGGGTGGGGGAACATGGCCGGCTGGGGGTAGAAGGGGGCATGGGGACACAGCAGGGCTGAGCTGCTCCCGGTCCTTACACATGGGGGGTGTCCATGCAGGTGCCTCCCAGCCATCAGGAGCAGCGCTACTGGGCAGCGGGGATGACCTTAGAGCTGCACCCTGGGGTGGGGCTGGGGAGTGACAACCAGGACCCCCCTAGCACAACAACAGCGGGTGTTTCTCCAGCCCCCACCCCCAGTTTCGCAGGGCAGGAGGCACTGAGCAGTAGCAAGAGCTGCTTGTGAACCGCCTGGAGCGGTGACCGCCTGGCGGGTGTGACAAAGTTCCTGCTCTACCTTGGTGGGCCTTGCGCTTACTGGCGGATTTGCTCGCCTTGGAGCTTCACGGCAGCCCTCAGCTTGGCCGTTTTTCTGAACCCACAGTCCAGGTCGACTCCTCCTGTGTCTGACCAGGAGTTGGGAGGAGCCCGGGCCCGCCCTCTGCTCCGGGTTCCAGCCCAGGGCCCTGTGGAATGCAGCTGTCGAGTGCCTCCTGGAACAGCTGTGTGACAGCTGCAACTCCCTGGGCTACATCCCCATGGCCTCCTCCCCACACCTTCTTTATCCTCACCACAGGACCTTCCTCCTGGTGTCTGATAATGCTTGTACACCTCAGTCCTCCAACAGTCCGCGTTCTCACTCTCAGCTCCTGGTGCCTCTTGCTCCCAGCTCCTCACACGCACACCACAAACTGAAATGGGCTCCTTTTTAAAACCCAGGTGCCCTGATTAGCCTTCCTTAATTGATTCCAGCAGCTTCTTGATTGGCTGCAGATGTTCTAATCAGCTTGTCTTAATTGTCTCCAGAAGGTTCCTGATTGTTCTGGAACCTTCCCTGTTCTGGAACCTTCCCTTACCCAGGGAAAAGGGACCTACTTAGCCTGGGCCTAATATATCTGCCTTCTATTACTCTCCTATAGCCATCTGGCCCAACCCTGTCACACTGGGAACGTGGATGTTGGGCTTGGCTCTGGGGCTGGGCAGCACCCAGTGCAATGGGGCCAGCTGGCATCTGGGGCCCCAGGCCCTGCCTGAAATCAGCCCTGCTCTGCCTCTATGACCCTGGGCTGGCCTGGAGAGAACCCAGCCCTTGGGAAGGGCAATGCGGGGGGGCTCCCCTCCCTTCTCTGCAGGGGGAAATCATGTCCAGCTGAGCAAAGCTTCAGGCTACTTTCCCTGTGGGGTTTCCTTTTATGGGGGGGTATTTGCCCCTCTCCCCCCATCTGTAGGGCTCTGACCCCCCTCCCCCCAGCTGCAGGGCTCTCTCTCAGAAAGCAGCTCCCTGAATATTTTTGTCTTCAGCTGAGTTCCCCTGGCTCCTCAGGTATCACCCTGGTGGCCCCACCCAGCCAATCTCCTGGCACCAGCACCAGCTGCTTCCAAGGAAGGTGCAAGAATCCCTGCAGGCAGTCGTACAGTAACCGGTCCTTGGTTGGGGGCCCTGCTGACCCCCCCGGCTAAAGGCTGGCTCGTGCCCTGAACCAGGGGGACTGCAGGTTGAGAACCACTGCTCTGTAGCCATGTCCACACCCTTTTCTGAGTCCTGCCATGCTCTTGGACTCCCTGGTATCTTGTGGCAGTGAGTTCCACAGGCTGCCAGTGGGATCCACAGGTATCACCTTGGATCAGTTTCAAATCTGCTGCTTTTCCATGTCATTGCCTGACCCTGCCTCTCACCTCATGAGAGGGGGAGATCAGAGGCCCCCACTCTGCCTTCTCTAGAGCAGCCCTGCTCTCAGAGCCTTTCAGCAATGCTCTCTCAGCTGCCTCCTCAAACGAGGCGCTCTCCTTTCGGTACCATTTCTTCCATGTCCCCACTCATCTCCATCTGACTCCATGTGCTTAGAGCCTGCCCGGGGGGATTCCCTGCTGTGTGCAGTGAATGGGACATTTACATTGTGTGGGGAGGTGATTTTAATGAGAATAAACATCTGTAAAATCTCTGCTCCCAGCTCAGGAGTCCCAGGGCCGGAGTGCATGAGCCGCCCGATGGGCCATCTCCTAGAAACCAGCCTTCCCTGGCCCCTGGACCACAAGCCCCGTCCTGGACTGTCTGACCTGAAAAGTCCCCTTGCTCTCACCCCCCCAAAGTTTTGATTTTTCAGCAAGAAATAGAAAACAGAAATATTTTGATTGCGAAACACCACCTGGTGCCTCATGGGAGTTGTAGTTCAGTGATTGTTGCTCCCACCCTCCTTTATGGACCGTCCTGCCAGGTTGGACTACTACTTCCACAATGCACCAGGCTCTCCCCTCTTGGTGAGGCATCATGGGTGTCAGAGTCACAGTGCATCATGGGAGATGGAGTCCAGCTGGGGAGTAAGGAGAATGGGAACACAAAACACCCAAACCGCGGCTCCCAGGAGGCACCACGGTAGGGTTCCCAACTCCAGACAGTTTGGGGGTTGGGGGTGCAGTTTTTAAACAAACACTGGAGGTTTCCCACAAGAAGCTGACAGCCACTTTTCAACAAAAACCCAATTTTCCATTAAAAAAACCAAACCAAACAAAAAACAACTCTCCTGATGGATAATTCTTGGCTGTTCCTGGCACAATTCCCTCTCCTCCACTGCGGCCCCTCCAGCCCATGGCCCTCACCCACCTTGATGAAAGCATAGCCCGCCCCGTTGTCAGTGATGGTCAGCCCCAGCGCATCCTCCGTCTTGGTCACTTCCACCTCCTTGGTCTCGCCCCGCACATGTGCGAAGATGAAATCCTCCAGGCCGATCTGGCCCCCCAGCAGCTTCTGCATGTCCACCTTGTGGGTATTGAGGGTGCAGAAGAGGATCTGCCAGAGAGCAGCTGCCTCACCGTTCTGCCCACCGGGGCTGGGAGCTTGGAACACCCTCCACCCAACAGCTCAGCGGGGCAGTGGCTGGCACGCACCAGAGAGACACAGAGCACCCAGCACCATGATACCCCCAAACGTGGGAAATGTACTCCTTTTTGCCCATTTTGAGTTGCAGACCCTGGAACTCTGCTTTTTGCCTTGGAGGGACAAGTCAGTTTTGGGGCTTATTTTATCCATTTTTGTTCATTGATGATCACGTGAAAGGTGTTCACTTCAAGGAAAGGGAAATGGGCCAATCGGGGAAGCGAGCCTTGCATTTGTTGGAGACGTTCCCGTTCCCTACTGCAGCCGCTTGTGAAAACGGAGGCCCGCAACCACACATGACAACCCCGCATTATTACTGATCATTGATTCCATTTTGGCAGCGCCCTGAGCCAAAGGCCTTTTGGGTGATCATCGCTGTGCAAAAATAAATCAATAACCCACAGAGCTGAGCTGTCCCCACCCGGCCTTCCTTGGAACTCCAGGGTCTGCAACTCAGAGTGGGCAAAATTAGGTGCATTTTCAAACCACAAACATGATGGGCTTTTGTTGTTTTGTTGTTCAAGAAGCAAGTTGGCTGTCAGTGAATTGACCAGGTTGGACTCAGTACATTTCCTTACCCTGTGGGACTTCAGGCAAATTTCTTAGTTTCCCTGTGCCTCAGTTTCCCCATCTGTAAAATGGGGATAACCATCCTTCCCTGTCTGGCTTGTTTAGATTTCACTCTTTGGAGACAGGGCCTGGCTGACAGTGTTTGTGCAGCGCCCAGCACAATCAGGGCCCTGGGTTCGTTTGGGGCCTGTAGCTAAAGAATAACTAGGGTGAATTTCTGAGACATGGATCCGGTGTCTCCTGTACACTATGCTGCTAGTGCGGCAGCGGAGGTCGCAAGCTTGCCCCCGACAAGCTGGAGGGGCAGGCTCTCTCCAGCCCAGCGCTGCCTGCAGAGGGCACCCGCAGCAGCACGGGCTACTGTGGCCCTATCCAGAGTCGTGAACTGAGCACGAACAGGAACAACCCACAGGAGCTAACAGGCAGCCCCAGCTCTGCCCACACGAGAGCGACAGAGACTCACTGAACCCGTTTCATGCAAGCCACTGAGCAGCATCAGATGGTAACAAGTGAGAGTCACAACTCGCCTGGGCTGGATCGAACCATGTTAAAGGCGACAGGTCCAGCAGCCCATTACTGATCCCCCAGGCCACCAGCACCCCGACAGGACAATCCGTGGAATAACGTGCCTCTCCCTAGCAGCATTCAGCTGAGGATCTCAAAGCACCCAGCCCCATAGGGGAGGCAGACAACCACAGCATAGGTAAACCTGTGCCAACTGGTCTTGATAGTCCCAGGTGTCTTGGCTAAGGAACAAACCAGCCAGAGTTTTCTTCATCACCCCTACTGATTGCACAGCCACTTCTAGGCGCAGATCTTTTGAAAGGTGGGTCAGATGGGGAAATTGAGGCACCGAGGGGAGATGTGTCTTGCCCAGGGTCACAGAGAGAGTCATGGTGGAGCTGGGACTAGAACCCAGGGCTCCCGCCCACAGCGGGCTTTGTCATGACGGCACAGGAACGGCATGTACCAGATGGACCCTGGAAGGCAGCCCAGGTCCTGGCAGATGCTATGGCGCCATGGAGGCAAGCCCTGCAGCTGTAACCAGAGCTTGGCCTTAACCCTCTGGTGACCAGAGCCAGCTAGCTGGAATGTGCAGGGCTCCAAAGGCTAACAGCAGACCCCCCCACCCCACCCCAGATCAAGGGCAGAGGGGAGCCTTGGCACAGGTGTGTCAGGCTCAGGTATCCCGGCTCTTCGGCTGGGTTAGCTGCTGCCCCGCCCCCCACCCCATGCTGCTCCTGCCTCACCTCAGTGGGGGAGATGTCGAAGACCTCGGCGATTTTGGCATACAACTCCTTCACATTGGTGAAGCCCTCGATCTTGCCCGTGGGGCTGCCGTGGGCCAGCTGCGTGTGGAAGACCAGCCTGGGCCGGACCCACGGGGATGGCTGCGAGAAGGCAGCGGGGGCACCATCCCCAGCTTTCCCCATTTCAGGCGGGGCCTCCGTGGCCCCCTGCTCTGGGGACACCCCGTTCTCCATGGGCTTCTCCTCCTCTTCCTCGCCAGCCTTCTTGCTTCGCCGGCCTGATCTCCGCAGCATCCTGTTGCCCTGCTTTCGGGGCCACAATGGCAGCTGCCCCTGCTGAATTATAGATCGCCCCAGCTCTCAGCCCAGGGAATCTGATCCCCGGAGCGCAGGTAATTCGAGGAGTGTCAGATGAGTTCCCCTCCACACAGGCAGAGCTCCAAGCTGCAGGGACCTGGGGAGCAGGAAGAGCCAGCAAGCAAACCCCTGGGAACAGCAGCTGTGCTGAGAGGTTACCAGGGGCAACAGGGGTTTGGCTGTTCCACCACCGCAGCTTCCAGCTAACGGCCAGTGTATGTTTACTGTCAGGAGAGCGACCCCATAAAAACACCTTCTTAAGCACTTATGATGGGTCACTGCCAGGGACTGAACCAGCAATTTGGGGATGTACGTGCATAAGCTTTTGGCACCTTGGCTCTGGTCACTCCAAGGCAGCAGCATCTTGCACACCTGAGGGGGAACAAAGGACCATGCTGGGTTCCCAAGGGTTACACACTTCCCCTGGCCAGGGGCACGGCCGCCCAAGCACCGGAGATGGACAGCTGTTCAAACCCCACTGCCGGTCCCGGCCAGGAAATGCACAGGCAGCACTGGGCCGCGAAGCAGCCTCCGCCACAGACTCTCAGGGTCGGAAGGGACCTCAGGAGGTCACCTAGTCCAACCCCCTGCTCAAAGCAGGACCAACCCCAACTAAATCATCCCAGCCAGGGCTTTGTCAAGCCTGACCTTGAAAACCTCTAAGGAAGGAGATTCCACCCCTCCCTAGGTAACGCATTCCAGGGTTTCACCACCCTCCTAGTGAAAAAGTTTTTCCTAATATCCAACCTAAACCTCCCCCAGTCTGGCCAGGCCCGAGGCAGTAGCAGACTCCTAAGCCTCTTACAGGGACCAGCCCCTGGCGGATGTCCCCGACCCCTGGCCAGTCTTGGCAGAAGCAGTGCGTGGAAGTTATCGCTTTGGAGGAGTGAGTTTTGTAAACAACCCCCCTCCCAGCTGGTTTCAGCCCACATGGTGCCCAGCCCCAAAGGGGACTTTGCCTGAATTGCTTGGCAAGAGCAGTGGGTTTGGCTTTTCACCTCAGAAGCACGGAAGAGCTGCACTCTGGTCTCAAGGTTGAAGTTATCTGCATCAGAAGGCGGCATCTCTGGTCCAGCGCTGAGATTTCCTCTTGGACGGGAGAGCAGCAGCTGAGCTCTTTGCAAAACCCAGACGAAGGAAATCTAAACAAGAACTTTGAGTTCTGGGGGGGATTTTAATGATAAGGCAAATATTTCACACGGCTGCACTCTGTCTCTGCCCCTTTCTGTGTCTTCATGCCAGACTCGCAGCCTTGGCTGACACCACCAAGTCCTTGGCCCTGCAGGAACTGCCTGGATGCAGGACAACTAGAAGGATTCTGTTCCATCTTGTGTACCAGAAAAAGGGACAACCAGCTGGGGCTGCTGCGGGAGGCAGGGGAACCCAACTTGACTTTCAGATCCTAGGGAGAGTTTGGGAGAAAATAAAAAGGCTCTTCTGCCATGTGAGTTGAGTCGCATTGATCTGGAATCGTGGAGACACCAATCCGTTGACCCAAGGGAACGTGTGGGTTGCGTCAATAGGACGGTCACTTAGACGGGGTCCCCGCCTAGTAGGGAAGTTTTAAAGTCATTTACTCTCTCTCCAGTTTCCCCACACGCAAAGTGGGCAGTGCGAGGCCTAATCGGGGAGCATGGAACTACCACGGGACCAAACTCCTGTGAACAGCGGTGGCAGAAGTGGGTGTTGGTTACTGGTTCTGAGAGACTTTGAAGCACTGTGGATCTGTGTACTAGGGGGCACTTGTTCCTGCACTGTCTCTGCTCTAGAATCACATGCTGCTCACAAACACTCCACTTCCCTCACCCTGAGCTTTGTCCAGCATCCAGGTCTCTAATCTCAAGTCATGTGTCTTGCCCAAGGTCACACAGGCGTCTGTGGCACAGCCAAGCAGGGGCCCAGATCTGCCAATTCCCAGACCTGGGCTTTCGCCACAAAACCCTCCAGCCTCTGAGATGCTCATCTTCAAAGCCCTTTGCAAATATTGTCATTCACCTCTGAAAGAGGGTTAGTCAAGCTAGACACATGCTAGAAGCCTCATTGCCTAGGACACTGAACACTAGCTCAGAGCGAGCACTGCTAAGAACGACTGGCTGATTTCTGGGTGTGCACCAGCCTTCCAAAGACACCCTTGGTGCAGGGCTCTGGGACTAGAGAGAACGGCAGCTACAGAGGAGCAGCTCAGGAATGGGGCCTGTGGTGGCTCTGACTGTTTGTAATCTAGGGCAGGCCCCTAGCCCCCAGATCTGCACCGTGCCAAAGGAGGAGATAGCCAGGGGCTGAGCTTAATCCTGGTGTCCCTGCCGAAGCCAGGAGACACGGAGGGGTTCGGCTGTTCCCGTACCTAGCTGTCACGTGGTGACAATGCAGGGACCACGGCTGTGCCGCTACAGCCGCCCAGCTAGGGTGACCAGATGTCCCGATTTTTTAGGGACAGTCTGAATTTTGGGGTCTTTTTCTTATATAGGCTCCTATTACCCCCATCCCCGTCCCAATTTTTCACACTTGCTGTCTGGTCACCCTACACCCACCCAACACACTTTGCCCACAATCCCACCCCTACCCCTGAACCACTTTCACTCAGGGCACCAGATTGGGTCTCTACCCCATTTTCATTTGTATCAAACGTCTCCCTGGCCGTTCCCAGGCACTGCAGGCTGCGGCCGAAGGGCTGCCCCAGGGAGCGGCTTACCCAGACCAGAGCGGTTCTGGCTGTTGCTCCATAGCAGACAGCGTTAGCCCCAAGGGAGAGGCTACTGCGAATTGGAAATTGCGCTTGTTACGTAGTGCTAGTAAGAAAATAATCTCTCTAATTACAGGATCCGAGATCAGTGACTAACCCCACCTACCGAGGTACGCTGAGTTAAGACACAGAGACCCCCGAGCTCTGCAGAACAGGGATGGGCACTGCAGGCCCGAGGGCAGCTCCTGCACAAGGGGAACTTTTAAGTCACTGACCTTACTCAGGTGATGTAGAATGAGAGGCACTGAAAATGCTGCTCAGCAGGACACAGTGGATGCAGCTCCCAGAGCGCACTCAGCACAGCCCCATCACTGGAGTATCTCAGCACCCTGCCGAGGCTGGGGAATCTGGCCTCACAGCCCTCGGGAGGCAGGAAAGGGAGCCACTCTCCCCTGCAGAGATGGGCCCTAGGTCGGTGGCAGAGCGGGGAGTTTTCCCAGAGCTCCCACGCCATGGCCCATCCCCTTGTAACTGAGAAGCTGTTCTCAGCCACGCAAGACCTGCTATTCCAGGGGTTTGTGACCTTTTCTCATTTACAGACCCCTACAAATCTCGAATAAAGGTGCAAACTCCTTTGGAAATCTTACCCAGCCTGTGGACCCCTAAAAACCACTGTGCTATGGTAACGGCACCCTTTCGTGGACCCCTTAGACATAGTCAGTGACTGCCCAGTGGTCCGCGGAGCATAGGTGGAAAAGCACTGTGTTACTGGCGGAGCAGGGCTGGGGCTGGGATGCTGCCAGGTGCCATGATTGAGGACAGGCATTTCCAAGTGGTAGCACATGCAGACGGTACGTCCCCAGGGAAGGACGGATCCTGCCATGTCCCCACAGTGCATACCATGCTCCTCCCAAGTACCTGGCGCTCCTTGCATATTCCACTCCTTGTAGGCTTTCTGCTTTTTCTTAATCACCTCTCTGAGATGCTTGCTCATCCAGCTTGGTCTACAACTCCTGCGTATGAATTTTTTCCCCTTTCTTGGGATGCAGGCTTCTGATGGTTTCTGCAACTTTGACTTGAAGTAATTCCAGGCCTCCTCTGCCTTTAGATCCACAAGTTTTTCAATCCAATCCACTTCCCTAACTAATTTCCTTAATTTTTTAAAGTTAGCCTTTTTGAAATAAAAAATCCTAGACACAGATCTATTTTTCTTTATCCTTCCATTTAGTTTGAACTGAATTAGCTTATGATCGCTGGAATCAAGGTTGTCCCCCTACAATCATTTCTTCTATGAGGTCCTCACTGCTCACCAAAACCAAATCAAAACGTCACACTCCAGCCCCACCTCTCACGGGCCAGACCAACACAGAGAGGGATTAGCAATGCGCGTCCTGAAGCAAGAGGGCACCACGTGGGGTTCACCCATCGGAAGGAGGCTCCGGGAGGGAACTGAGCGACTCTTCACTGCTCACCCAGAGGTTCGGTCACAGTCAACTTCAGGCTGGATTAAATAACTTCTTTGTAAAAATAAATGAAATGTCTGAGCTGGGCCAGGCCCCCTGCCCCAGCTACGAGGGCGTTTGGAGCCAGATCACATCTCTAGCCTTTATGGCTGATTGGCAAGCGTTAAGAGTTGAGCCCACATCTGCACTGCAATTAACAACCCGTGGCTGGCCTGGGCCAGCTGACTTGTGCTTGCAGGGCTCGGGCTAAGGGGCTTTCGGGCTCAGTGCTCTGGGACCCTCCCACCTCAAACATCTGCACCACAATTACACAGCCCTGTAGCCCAGATCCCATGAGCCCGAATCAGCCAGCACGGTCCAGCCGTGGGTCTGAACTGCAATGTAGACGTGCCCTCAGTGGCCATCTCTGGTGCGGCGTCTGCAGGATTGGCCAGGATGGAGTGGGGTTCCCACCCTGCCCACGCACAGAGAATGGCGCCCTCCCGCCAGGGCACAGCTCTCTAAACTGCACTGTCCCACCTCCCCAGAGCTCCGGGCACCTACTGGGCAATTAAATGGGTGCTGTCTGCCCACCCTCAGCAGCCTCTACCCCTCCCAGCCCCTGTGGGCTCAGGACAGGATGGCAGGGAACTGAATATGATAACCCTGGAGACTCATGCCTACACTTCGTGGGGTATGACTACACTGCAGAGTAACACAGATGATCTGCACCCAGGTCTGAGCCCAGGCCAGCCCAGCCAGGGCGAGCAGCGCCTCACCTGTTACTGTGCCCACGCTGGCATGGCTCTTGCCTGGGTGTCACAAGGACATCAGGGGCTTTTCCCAGGTGCTTCGTGCTGCAGTGAGCTGAGCTGCTCTAGGGATCTTTCCCAGTGAAGTGTGGGAGAACTTGTCTGTCCTCCTGGGCACACGGGGGGGAACTGTGGAAAGGTGCTGGAGGATTGTCAGCACGGAGTGATTTTTGCCTGCGCCCTCACTGCAAAGTGGGCAGGTTCCCATCCAAGCGAAAGCGGCACCCGGGCCAGCTAACCGGGGTTGAGAGCACCACCAAACTCAGAGGACAAGGTTGTGTGTGGACAGGAGTGGGCTGAGGTTCCACTGGGGTAAGAGCCTGGGTTAACTCAGCAGTGAACACAGACCCTAAGATTAGATAAGGGCCCATCTACACCACAGACCCAAATGCAGACAGGGACCTGTTCCAGGCAGCAGGACTGTAACTAGACTGATCAGGCTGGTCCCGGCACAGTTCTGACCGAGCTGGTCCCATCCACACTACAAACATGCCCCTTAGCTAACTAAGGCAGAGGACCCCATGCTGAGAACAAGCAAGCTGGCCTGACCCCGGCGTGCAGACATGGCTTCCCCAGGCCCCCTAGGGCAGGGCTCAGCAGGGCCAGCCCCATAATACTCAGCCATGCTATTTTAGGGGTAGGGGAGCAGAGCTCCCACCCCACTACACAGTGCCAGGATCGCAGCGCTCAAAGAGCGACAGCCCACATGTGACTCAAGCGTGAGTGCCTGAGTCTGCAGACAGCCTGAAACAACTGCTCCAAGGGGGTGAACGGCCCCATTCACTGCAATGGGTTAATTCTGAAACCTAACAATGGTAGTTTCAATGCCAACACTGAACCGTTTCACTGCTGATAGCTTGGGCTGGGTCTACAGTAGACATTTTTTGTGTGGGGTGGAAGGAGGAACCCATCTATTTTTGCCCAAATATTGATGCAGCTCTAGGGGAGGTTGCGCTAACATGGGTAGGACAGTGGCATTATCATTGCTGTGTCCTCTTCTGCTCGGCACAGGTCTAGGTGACACGGGTAAGGACAGCAGTGCCTGGTCTACACCAGCACCCTCCCAGCGACGAGCACTTCTGCCCTGCCTTGGCAAGACAGACTTCTCCATCACCTTGACAACTGGAGGGTGGGGCCAGCCCGAGACACACCTGATTTACTGTCACGGTGAGCGGCCAGGGGCAGCTTCTGGTCAGCTTTAAGGCTGTGTGGTTTAATTTAATGCAGCTGCTGCAGGATTTCCAGCATCGCTGCACAATCTTGGGGCCTCGCTGGAGAACGGAGGGCCAGTTTGCAATGGGGCACGCGGAGCCTGCAGCACATCCAGTCATACCGCCCGGGCGCTGCACTAAGCCCTAGACCTGGCAGTCAGCGAGCCAGGGGCTCAGGAGGAGCCGAGAAGTGACCCTGCAAGCTGCCTTGCTGTCCCTGCTTGGCAGCCTGCCCCCCAAGACCCCACAGAGGCCTGGCCCACAGTTCTCAGCTGCACGGAAGGACCAAGAGTTACTCAACCCTTTCAAAGGACCTTCTCCAGCAAAGATCTGTGCAAAGCGGAGGTGCTGAGCCGCAAGGCTCCAGCGGATTCCAGGTGTCAGGGCGGGTGAGAGGAGGTGGCTGAGGGTCCCAGTCTGAGTCAGCGCTGGGCCGCAGGACACACCAGGCCTTTCATAAGTGTTCACTAAAAACAGGAAGGAAAAACACAGCTTGCTTAGGCACTCGCGGCTCATTCAGCAGCTCAGGGGGCGGCGGGGGGGGGGGGGGGGCAGTGGTGTGGGGCCGGAGGGAGTGCTCCTCCTCAGAACAGGCAGTGCCCATTCACTGCCACACGAGCCTGTTCACTCCAGGGGCAGATGCTGCAATGCAGACACCTGCCCCCAGGAAACTGAGTCAAAGCCAGCAGCCCACTTCACATGAGTCACTGAGCAGCTGTGGGACAGCGGCCAAGTCCAGTCCCTGCCAGGCAAGGCTGGGCTCCAGCCAGCAAGCTCAGGGCAGCTCTAGCGGTCAGCATGCAACTTCCTGGGCCCCTGTGGAAGAGCGGGGAGGAAATCCCAGCAGGGAGAGGGACCCCAGGACATCCCTCCCCTACACAGCTGCCATTCAAAATGGGGGCCTCCCCTGGCCACGTGGGCCCCAAAACATTGAGTTACAAGCACCAAGCATGGACCCTTCCAGTCACAGATCTGCTCAGCCCTGAGCTGGCCTGCGGGTGCCCTGGGGGCATTTGGGCTGCTCTGTGTCCCAGGAAGGGGTGGTTGGCTGCAAGGGGCGGTCAGAACGGGCTTGGGGCCTAGGCAGAGTGCAGCCATGCAGCGAAGATCTCCCTGAAGCCCCTGGCACCAGGGGTTTCCCAACCAGCACCACCACACCAGGGTGTGGCATGCTGTAGGGGACCCACATGCCTCCCTCATCCCCCAAGAATGGTCCAGGGAGAAGCCAAGCATCAGGGCAGCCTGGGTCAATCCCACCACATCCTGCTCTCACCTGCTGAGCCCTGGCTCCCCCCCCGCCATACCAATTCTGGCCTCACACACAGAATTCTGGGTACTGAGCACCTGCCAGGATCTCAGCTGCCATGGCCAATGCCCAGGCCCACCGGTCACCGAACGCTGTAGGAGAACCCCAGCCCCCCCGTCCTCAGGCCTGGCAGGGAAGAGTCTCCCGCTCACCTGGCTATCCGGGAGAGGATCTCCTTGATGCGCACGACCAGCTTCTCGTGCTGGAGCGGGTTGCTCTCGATGGCGCTGTGCAGTTTGGCCATGTAGAAGTCCAGGGTGCCCAGCGTGGGGGTCTCTCCGGTGCCTGGGGACAGGGGCCTGGTTAGCAAAGCGCAGGAGCCCAGCCGGAGTCCCGAGCCCAGTGCCCCCAGAGGCCAGCTGCTGCGATGCACAGGCAGCCCTGTAGGGGTTAGGACTGGCACTCTACAGAGAGGGGCAGGATGCCTCGCCCGCGGCCCTTTCCAGGGCGTTTCCACACTGGGTGGAGAGCTCAGCTCTGAGGCCCACCCCTTTCGTCCCCTGCAACATCTGGGTCAAACCCCAGTTGGCCCTTCACCCCCAGAGTGAGTTTACCACACGTGGGCGTGTTGGGAAGATCCCCACGCTCTGACACAGACACTTTCTCCACCCTCTGCCTCCACCTGCTGGCTGCGTGCTGAGCCAGCCACACCCCAGCCTGGGGGAGCGTGGGGGCCAGAGTGCCAGAGACTCCTTTCTTCAGGCCACCATGGGGTGCTTTGGGATCTTTTGAGATTAGAGGGAAAGGGAGGGAGATTTCTGAGACCCCAAGCCTCACCTCCAGCCACCCCCCATGTGCAGAGTATCAGACCCCCGGGCTCCCCCTTTCTAGTGACAGCCCAGCCGACAGCCAGTGGACTGCTCAGGGAGAGGCTCCCTGTGGGCAGTGTTCCCATGATCCTCCTCTCTCTGCCTCCTGGGCTCACCTGGGATGGGGAGAGAAGCGAAGCTGGTGGTCAGGGCCTGCCGGACGGACTGGAGCTGCTGCTGCAGGGCCAGCGTCTGCCTCTCCTCCACTGCCAGCTCCTGCTCCAGCTTCTCTTTGGCGCAGCTCATGCTCTCCGTGTGCTTCTGCAGGACAGCGTTCTGCTCCTCGAACTCCGTGTTCATCTTCCGCAGACGCCGCAGCTCGGCCTCCCGCGCTGCCCCACCGCAGACAGGAGGGCGGGTCAGTGCGGAGGAAGGGGGAGAGCCCAGCTCCCCCCAACTCGAGACAGGCCTGGGGCCAACGCAGGGCTCACACAGCGGTGCCATCAATGACTTCGGTTACGGCAGAGCCCCGAGGCCCCAGCCAGGATCAGGGCCCCACGGCGCTAGGTGCTGCCCATGTTCTCGGCCCATCAGCCCCTGTACCTGGCCCCTGCTGGGCCAACTGAGGTGGAAGTTGACTCCAGGCAGGAAGCTGGGATCAGCGACTCTGTTCCGAGGGCTGTCTGGCACCCTGCCGTGAAGCTGACAGGATCAGCAGGCCAAATCCACAGGCTGCGACCCCCGCCCACCCCAAACTCGTCTTGGGGCATTAGGGGTCTAGTTTGGCTTGCTGGGAAGGATCAAGCATTGACCAGCCACATGGGCCAGGGTGGGATCAGCTACGGCAAGCCCCAGAGGTCTATTTACACCAGGGATCCTGGGCCTGCCCCCTGCTGGGAGGTGAGAGCACTGGGAACCACAGTCTCTAGCCTCCCCCGCCCCTGGCCTGGGCTGTGTCGCTGATAGTATTCTAGGGAACCCCACCGCGCTAGGCGCTGTGCAAACAGAATGCAGAACGGTCACTGCCCCAGCAAGTTAAATCCCCCCCTCCTCCAGGCTCCGTACCTTTGTTCTGGTCCAAGAATTCCTCAGTGAAGATGGGCACATCAAACGTGGAGAAGCCATCCCCGCAGCAGTCCCCGCCCTGGCCGGGAGCGATGCAGGTTAATGGCCAGTGGCCAGGACAGGTCAACTCTAGCCCAAGGGATGAACTTCCCTTCACCTGGGAGGGGTTCCTGCCCACCTTGGGGTCCAAACACCCGGCCCCTGCTCTGCTTCAGCTCAAGGATGGGGGAAGGCAGCGGGGCATAAGGGCTCCTGCCAGTCCCAACACATGGCCCCAGGGGAGCTGGTGGGTCCCACATGGGCCAGGTGATAGTCCTAGGCTCCCCACAACTGGCCAGGCCAAGACACAGTCCCCAGCCTTGGCAGCTGGAAGAGGAATTTTAAAGGATGCACAATAATTCTGGCTGTTACAGGCTCAGCTCCACATGCCACGGCTGAGTAGCTCTGTCTAATCCCAATCTGCAGTCAAGACTCCCTCATGCCCCTCTGCCAGGGCAGAGTCACATGCAGCAAGTCCGCCAATGGCCTGAAGGACATTAGGAAGGTGGCAGGGTACAGACAGGCAGCCCCTGGCCCAGTCAGTGGGTGCGTGGGCACACGGTGGGACAGACATGGACTGAGCAAGCAGCATCATCGGGGGGAGGAGGGGGCATGACACATGTACTGAGCTAAGGGCCACACAACACCAGCCGGACACACGTCACACCAGCACGGCACTGCCCGGCATGGAGTCAGGCCCCACTTCACCACTGCCACCCCCAGCTCCTGGCAGAGCCCATGCAGCTGGACAGGATTTACCACCTCATGCTCTATGAGGGACTCTGCGCTCCTCAGCTTCGCTTCCCTCAGCTGGCACCTGACAACCCAGCCCCTCCCCTGGGCACTGCCGCCCTCGCAGAGAGCCGCCAGGGTCCCTACCTTGTGCGGGTGCCCGTTCAGCAGAGTGTTCACAGACACAGAAACAGCATCCTCTGGGGGCACAAAGCGGTCAGAGGTTACTTACCTCATCCTGCTGTGCCAGGCCCACCCTGCCAGCCCACAGCACCAAGGGGGACGCTCCCAGCCCCTTCCCCACCCCAGTGTCAGTGGGGGACAGGGCAGAGTGCAAAGCCCAGCCCCACACATCCCCAGCACCAACCTTTCTTGATCTTCTTCTCCTGGATCTTCTCCGTGCACATCTTGTAGGCCTCCGACTGCTGGTACTCCCGCAGCTCCTTCATGTACTGCTGCTTCTCGCGCTCCGCCTCATCCAGGTACCTCTGAAATCACTTGGGGTCAGATGGGCACGCCCCACAGCGCACGGAAGCGGGGGCGAGGTGCAGCCCTAAACATCACCCCAGAGCCTGGATCCCAGCGAGCGGCCCAGCAAGTATTCAAGGGTGTGACTCCAGGAGTCAGGGCCCTGCTCCCCCCTTGTCGAGCGGCCAGTCAGGGGTCTCAGCATATGTCCTGCAGTTATGGAAGGGACCGGACCCCAGACCCACAGCACAGCAGCCAATTAGGGTACGTCCTGCAGACCCTGGTCCAGCCTCCCTCGGATGCAGCCTATCCTACTCAAGGTGCAATCCTTAACCAGCTCAACAGCCTGAGCGAGTCTGGAGCACGGCTGTGACCCAGGTCCCAGCTGGATGTGGCTGGGTTAATGCAAGGTGTGTCTCCCCTGGACACCCCTCCACCTCCACAGTACCTGTTTGTCTGTGGGCTGCAGTTTGCTCCATTCAGCTCCTAGCATCTTGGTGATCTCTGGGAAGGGCAGGTCAGGATGTTGCATGCGAATCTGCTCACGGCGCTCATTCAGGAAGCGGACATAGCCGGTCACTGGGGCCTTGGGGCCGTTGGGCAGAATCTTCTTCCTCTTCTTCCCTTTGGGCCAGCCCCTCTTCTTCACTGGCTGTCACCCCGTGGCAGGGGAGGGAAAGAAATCAACCAACATGCTGGACTGAAGCTCACTAAGTGACTGTGTCCACAGCAGGAAGAGAGGGACAGAGCACCACGCAGACCCCTGTCATTAGCCCTCCCGAGCCCAGGGCTCCTGGCCTCTCTTCCCATCCCCGTGCTGCAGCCACAAGGCACCAGCACCATCTGCGGCAGCCTGGCATGCTGCACAGCTACGCTAGGACTTCTGCAGGGTAAGCAAACGCATTTCTATGGAAAGGGCTATGCACAAAACCTCAGCAAAGCAGCTCCCTGCAGTGCTGTAAACCCAGCTGTCCCAGCACTGTGCGGCTGCATTTGAGCCACCGCAGGGGTCCTGTGCTCAGGGCAGGCTGGGAAAGCAGAAGAGCCAGATCACATCACAGAGGGGCTCACCTCCTCCTCGCCGTGGGGCTTCTCGCTGCTGGTCCGGGGAACTTCCCCCTTCTCCTGCTTGATGGCGACCAGGAAGTTTCCATGCTGGCCTTTGCCGGTGGCATGTCTGCAACCAGAGAGCTTGTGTCACATTCGGTGAAGGAAAAGGCTGAAGCACAACTGCAGAGACACTACTGGGCTGGCACTGCTGGTGCATGCCGCTACGCCCGGCAGCACCTCCTGCTGGGAGGGCCTGGGACTGCAGGAGCACTGAGCTTCCCACGCAGCCAGCACTCTCCACAGCCCTTCACAAGGGCGACTCCTACTGGGGGAAGCTGGGGTTGAGGTAGCAGATGGCGACTCCCTCCCAGTGCCAGAGCTCCCACACCCTTCCCCACAGCAGCCCTTGCTGGGAGAAGCTAGCACTGTAATAACTAAGGGGCTCCACAAACCCCACCAAGACCAGCATGGCCCAGGGTAATTTGGGGCACTCGTGCACACAGGTTACAGCCCAAGTCATGCCCTCTGCTGGCAGGTCAAGCAGCTGCAGAGAAGAGTCAGAACGAGAAGGGTTCTCACACAACTGAGAACTGGATCTGAAGTTATACTCCTCTGGGTACCAATTCCAAGGGCCATCCATCAGTCCTTGTAGCCAGCACATCCACTAATCTGTGGCTGGAGACAACATTCCACCCTCCCTGGCATAGTATGGAGAGAAGGAAAGGGCTGGTACTGGTGTATCATAGAGGAGAGTTTTGCCTTCATCTGGAGCATCTTACACAAGCCACAGCCCAAGGCAGAACAGCAAACTAGGGCCCAGCTCCCGCAATCAGATATTCCCCCAGGGAACCCCAGTGGTGCTCCACCTCAACAAGTCCAGCTACAGGATCAGGAGGAGTGAAGACAGGAATTAGAAATCAAAAAGCAATCCATAAGAAACGCAAAAACAGGGAAGTAAATAGCAGCAGATATAACTTAGCAGCTATGAAGTACAGAAAATTAATAAGGGAAGCTAAAGACATCAGGGAAAAAACCATGGCTGGCAAGGCTAAGGACAATAAGAAGGAATTTTTTTAAGTATATAGGGACAAAAGAAATCCTAGCAAAGGTACAGACCCATTACTAGATGGAGAAAATAGAACTGTTAATGATGATTCAGAAAAAGACAGAAGTGTTCTGTTCTGCATTTGGAAAGAGGCAGTATCATATCGTGCACCATATGAGCATGATGAAGTACTTTTGAGTCCCTTGGTAACTAAGGACGATGTTAAACAACATCTGCTAGGGATAAGTATTTTTAAATAAGCAAGCCTGGCGAACTTGCACCAAGAGTCTTAAAAGAGCTGGCTGAGGAGATCTCAGAGGAGATGTTAATTTTTAGTATGTCTTGGAATACCAGGGAAATTCCAGAAGACTGGAAAAGAGCTAATGTTGTACCAGTATTCCAAATGTGCAAGTGGGATGACTCAGATAACTATAGGCCTGTTAACCTGACATCAATCCTGGGCAAAATAACGGAAAATACAAAATGATTTAATTGATAAAGAATTAATGGCTGGGAGCATAATTAATGCCAGTCAGCATGGGTTTATAGAAAACAGGTCTGGTCAACAAGCCTGATTTCATTCTTTGAGATTACAAGCCTGGCCGATAAAGTTAACTGTGTAGACGTAACAGACTTTGGTGAGGTATTTGCGTTTCTACTGCTTGACATTCTGACTGAAAAACTAGTAAGCTCCACTATGTATAATGCAATAAATGGATTAAGAGCTGGCTAAGTGACAGATCTCAAAGAGTAATTGCCAATGGGGAATGACCATCAAACAGGGGTGTTTCTAGTGGGGTTTCACAGGGACTGGTACTAGGCTTGATGCTCTTCAACATGTTCATCAATGATCTGGAATTAAATATAAAACCAGTGTCGATAATGTTTGCAGACAACACCAAGATTGGCTGAGTGGTAACTAAAGCGGAGGACAGGGCAGTCATACAGAGTGATCTGGAGCACCTGGTAAACGGGGCCCATTCAAACAAAATACATTTTAATACAATCAAATGCAAAGTTATTCATCTAGGAACAAAGAAAGCAGTGTCTGCAAAAGGGTTTAGAGGTCATAATGGAGAAGCAACTCAACATGAGCTCCCAGTGCAACACTATGACAACAAAATCTTTGATGCGATCCTTGGCTGTACAAACAGGGAGTAGCGAGCCGGAGCAGGGAGTTGATTTTACCTCTGTATGTGGCATTGGTGAGACCGACACTGGAACACTGCGTCCAGTTCTGGGGTCCACATTTTAAAAAGGCTCTTGAAAAATTGAAGAAGGTGCAGAAAAGAGCCATAAAAATGATCTGGAAAAATGCCTTGCAGTGGGAGACTTAAAGAGCTCAATCTGTTTAGCTCATCACAATCAAGAACTGCCTTGATAACAGCCTACATGTAACTGGGGCGAAAATACCAGGGACTAACGGGCCGTTTAATCTAGCAAAGAGGGGCAGACCAAGAACCAGTGGCTGGAAACTGAAGCCAGACAAATTCACATTAGAAATTAAGCCCAACATTTTAACAGTGAGGGTGATTAATCATTGGAACAAACTACCAAAGGAGCCTCCACTTGTTGATGTCTTCAGATGAAGGCTGGCTGCCTTTCTGGGAGATGCATTAGCCAAACAAGCTATTGGGCTCAGTCCAGGGGTAACTGGGTGAAGGTCTCTGGCCCTTGCTATGCAGGAGGTCAGACTAGATGATCTAATGGTCGCAGAAAACTTAAGCTCTATGAATCTATTACCTAGATTTGATTGCTGTCAGGCACTGTAGGACCTGTCAGCATCACCATGACCACCACAACAGTCAGCCTGTTGCAGTCTGGTAGGGGGAAAGAATCTGCAACACTTACAAGATGCCAGCGGCCAGCTGTTTTGCAGCATGCGACATGACCAATTTCTGCAAACACCAGCTAATGCTCAAGCAGCTCAGACCAGGCCACCTGTAATGTACAATCAAGTTTCATTATGGACATTTCAGCAACTGGGCAGCAGGAAGCAAATCCCAAACCCAGCAGCAACTGAGCAAGCTACAATCCCACCAAAACAAGGTCCCAGTGCCCACCTGACACATCCCACTCAGGAGGAAGTATTGTCTCCTGCTCTGGTGGCTCAGGACTCCTGGGTTCTATTCGCAGCTCACATACTAGCTCATTGTGTGACCCTGGTCAAATAACTTCCCTTATCACCTCTAGAAGCAAAATGATAAATTCGCAAACAAAACGAGGCTATTTAAATTGCAACCTTAACATTGCACAGAAAAGAAAAGATATTCCAGAGATACAATAATGTAAAGCAACATTGGCACAGTACTGCATACTTAACAGTCTGACTAGCAGCTGCTTTTCTGTGGATGTTGCTTGGGGAATTTCCCAGTTGATTTATTTCAATTTATATAATAAAAGATGCTCATTTGAAGCTCTAGGTGCCCTGATCCACAACCTACTAAAGTTCACAAGCATAACACTCTAATGTGAATTACAAGTTGCACTCTCAGAGTGCTTCACGGGCTTCTTAGCGCTGGGGAAACTGAGGACCGGAGGCATGGAATGACTTGTGCAAGGTCACCCAGCGAGTCAGTGGCAAAGGCAGAAACAGAATCCAGGCATCCTGGCTCCCAGCCCCTGCACTGAGCACGCGACACAAGTGGTTACTGCAACAGGAGAGTCACAGAGACACCTAGGAGAGGGAAACTGGGGAGACAGGGGCAGAGAGGGGCGGGATGGGGAGCTCTGCCCCCCCCATCTTATAGCCCTTTATTGACTAACAAGGTCAGACTAGGGGAAGAGCACCCAGCACTGCTCCCCCACCTCCCCTGCACCATCTGCAGCAGCTCCTTCCCCGGGGCTCCTTTTAGCCCCCAATCCAGGACCCCCACACTCCTCCAATCCCCCACCTCCTCCCCTGCCCCCCCCCACACTCCTCCAATCCCCCACCTCCTCCCCTGCCCCCCCCCACACTCCTCCAATCCCCCACCTCCTCCCCTGCCCCCCCCCACACTCCTCCAATCCCCCACCTCCTCCCCTGCCCCCCCCCACACTCCTCCAATCCCCCACCTCCTCCCCTGCCCCCCCCACACTCCTCCAATCCCCCCACCTCCTCCCCTGCCCCCCCCACACTCCTCCAATCCCCCCACCCCCAATCCCCTCCAATCCCCCACCTCCTCCCCTGCCCCCCCACACTCCTCCAATCCCCAATCCCCCACCTCCTCCCCTGCCCCCCCCACACTCCTCCAATCCCCCCACCCCCAATCCCCTCCAATCCCCCACCTCCTCCCCTGCCCCCCCCCCACACTCCTCCAATCCCCCCACCCCCCAATCCCCTCCAATCCCCCACCTCCTCCCCCGGCCCCCCCCCCACTTCTCCAATCCCCCACCTCCTCCCCCGGCCCCCCCACACCCCTCCAATCCCCCCGCCCCCACCTTCTCCCCTGCTCCCCCCCCCCCACACTCACCTCCTCCACAGCCCCTCCCGCCTCCAATCCCCCAAACTTCCCTGACTCAGCAACCCTGTTCCTCAGGCTCAACCACCCTTCCCTGCTGCCTCCGCCCCGCCCACCATGGTTAGTTAATAAACTGCCCACACCTAGGACTCGGATTGGTCATCCTGGAGGCAATATGCAGATAAAGCAGAGGGTGATTGGCCGGAGCGGCCTCTGTCAGAAACAGAGGGGGGGCTACGGCAGCGCGCGCTGGCTGCGTCAAGTTCGGTTGCGCGCGACTGGGGCCCCAACCAATCAAGAATCGGTTTCCGGAGCCTCAGCCAGAGGAGGGTCTTAAAGGGCCAGTTACCAAATGTAATCGACTCCCCTCCCCCTTCCCCTGCGCAAGCGCCAGCCAGAGTCTGTGACACCCGCCCCCTCCCCACACCCCCCACCCAACTGAGTCTGTGACCTACATCTCACAGGTCGCGGGGCAGGGATAGCTCAATGGTTTGAGCACTGGCCTGCTAAAGCCAGGATTGTGAGTTCAATCCTTGAGGGGGCCATTTGGGATCTGGGGCAAAAATTGGGGTTTGGTTCTGCTTTGAGCAGGGGGTTGCACTTGGTGACCTCCTGGGGTCTCTTCCAGCCCTGATATTCTCTGATTCTATGATCTCCTCAGCCCTCCCACACGCAGGGTCTGTACCCCCCTTCCCGGCAAGGTCTCTACCGCCACCAGCCAAGATCTGTACCCCCCCAGCCAGGGTTTGTACTCTCTTCCCACACACCCCTGCCAGAGTCTCCAGCCACTCCCAGCCAGGACCCCCCCAATATGCCTCCCCCATACAGCCAGGACCCCCTAAACTTGGAGACACAAAATTTGCTTGGTTCTGGACAAGCCTCCAGCATTTTGTGAGCCTGCCTCAAATCGCACATGACAATCTGCCATTTTTGGCCTTGGCTGAGAGTCAAAGGAGCCCCAGAAAAGTTAAGTCAGGCGGTGCAAACCCTACGGGGTGGGAAACAGGCACCAGAAGCTCCTGGGCATCCCCGAGAACCAGAAGCACAGAGCTGTGCACAGACACAATGTCGATACCCAATGGCCGCAGTGGATCTGTGTCCAGGGTTCTTTTTAAAACCATCTTCAAGGTACAGATACAAAATAGTCACTTGGTCAACGTCTCGTGCCATGCAAGTAACACGGCAATGCCCCAGCCCAGATGTGATGCTTCCCGGGAGGACCTAGGTCTGGGGGGCTCCTTCCTACCACCTGCCCTTAGCATGAAGAAGCCTCGTCAGTGCCTGCTGGGAGTCAGGTCCCCAACTCTCTCTCTCCCCAAGTTAGCGACTGCACACTCCAACCCCCTGCGCTCTCCAAGCGTCTCCCTGGAGCCTCCAGCACCTGGTTCACTGGACACTCGCGGTATTCACAGATTCGCTGCTTCCAAAGAAACGGTTTCGCCTCAGATCACCAGCGTCGCCTCGGATCACCGCTCCGCTTAACGCACAGCGCTCAGATCTGTTTACAGTGAAATCAGGCCTAGGGTTACTTAACAGCGCCCAGAGACTCAGGTAGTAGCAAGTAGAAATATTGGAAACAAATGGTTACATATAAACCAAAATGCTAACAAGAATTCTAGAGTCTTGACCTCCTTAACAAGATACTTTCATAGCCCGTGGAATATTGCTCACCAGCATGTTCCAGCCAGGCTGGCTGTGGCCCTGCTTTCATAACACCAACACTTGTTGATTTGCCTCCTGAATGGAGGAGCCTGTGTTTCCTTTTGCCCTCCAGATATACCTTAACAATCCTGTGTCTTTAGTCATAAAGAGGATACCTCTGCTGTTTGGTTTATCCTGTGACGTTCCTCTCTTGTGATTTCACAATCTTTTCTTCTGCCTAGAACTACACTGTGAGGCATACAACAGACCATACGCACATGAGAAGATTTGGACGTGTGCCTCTGTTACGTCCTGCCTGAAAGGAACATGTCTGAGACACATCACCTTCTGGTGACCTGCCTTAACTTTTCAATATAGATACTAGGGCTGTCGATGAATCACAATTAACTCACGTGATTAACTCAAAAAATTAATCACGATTAATTGTTGTTTTAATCGCACTGTTAAACAATAGAATACCAAGTGAAATGTATTAAATATTTTGGATGTTTTCCTGCAGATACATATATATTGTATTCTGTGTTGTAATTGAAATCCCACCCCTCCCGCAGGGAAGAGCTGAGAAAGACACAAAAAAGGAAACCAGCTGCTGCAACCAGCTAATTAACCAACATGTGCACAAACCTCTTAGGACACACAAATCGAATTCCCTTCTTGAAAAAGGTAAATTTTATTAATAAAAAAAGAAAGAAAGAAAATACATCAGGGAACTCAGGCTATTGCTAGATGTTAAAAGAGCAACTACAAGGATTAAGCATCAAGAATAGCTTCCTTGAGGTCCAGCTGAAAGGTAACAAGCAAAACAAAAGCACCTGGGGTTAGCGCAGAGGACTCCACAAGCCATAATGAAATAAAAGGAATAAACCTAATCGCTTCTTCCGAGACATTTCCTCATCTGCTCACATAGCTGGGGTTTTAAATGAGTAGATTCTAGGTATGATACCGATGATTTTTTCATACCTGGCCCAAGCTTCTTACAGCATAGCTCTGCCCTGTCGGCCTCTCCCTGGGAGAGCATCAACAGACAGACAAAAGGGGAGTCTTTTTTCAATTTGAAAAAGTTCTAGCCTTCCCATTGGCTCTTTTGGCCAGGGGCCTGCTCCCTTCCTTTTACTTATGCATAGCAGGGAGACTTTTTAACCCTTTAGAGGTAGAGCAATTAGAGAATAGCTACTAAGAGGGATTTTATAGCTGCTGGCTGGCTGCATGTCCATAAAAGGGAGCTACCCCACCTCTCATCTATCACACCCCACCCAAATCATAGATGGTGTTGGCCAGCCTGGTTCAGGTCGGGTCCACACCAGCTGGGATTTCTTCGTGGAGGTTTAGGAAAACAGAGTTAATAAGATACATGCACCTCTAATTTTACTACTAATTATATGAAGAACTAAACAGTATTTTCCACATTTTAAGGACTACAATGACTTAGAATACAGAGACATTTTTACCCATCTGATTCTGGGAAACTTTCACGGGAGAATGCATCAGCCAGTTTGTTAGAAGCTCCTGAAATGTGTTGTATTTCAAAATCAAAGTCCTGAAGATCTAAACTCCACCAAAGAAGTTTTTTGTTAGTCTCTTTGACTGTGTGAAGCCACTTCAGTGCAGCCTGATCAGTCTGCACATGGAAACGCCATCCCCAGATGTATGGATGCAGCTTCTCCAGAGCGTAAACAATGGCGTAACATTCCTTTTCTGAGACTGACCAGTCACTTTCCCTCTCAGAAAGTTTTTTGCTGAGGAACACGACAGGATGGAATTGTTGATCTGGTCCTTCCTGCATTAAAACTGCTCCTACACCATGCTCAGACGCATCTGTGGTTATGACAAAAGGTTTGTCAAAGTCCAGGACCCTTAGTACAGGGTCAGAGGTAAGTGCTGCCTTAAGCTGGTTAAAGGCTTTCTGACACTTCTCACTCCACTGAACTGCATTTGGCTGTTTTTTCCTGGTTAGGTCAACCAGTTGGGTGGCAATTTGGCTGTAGTGTGGTACAAATTGTCTGTAATACCCAGCCAAGCCCAAGACAGATTGGACCTGCTTCTTTGACTTAGGGACAGGCCCATTTTGGATAGCATTTACTTTAGCCTGTAGGGGGTTGATAGTTCCTTGAACCACCTGGTGTCCAAGGTACATTATCCTGTTTAAGCCTATTTGACATTTTTTGGCCTTAACGATTAATCCCGCCTCCCTTATGCGCTGGAAGACAGCTTGGAGGTGTTCCAGGTGTTCTGCCCATGAATCTGAGAATATAGCCACATCGTCAAGGTAGGCGACTGCAAATTCCCCAAATCCAGCCAGAAGGTTATCTACTCTACCAGTCTCTGGAAGGTGGCGGGTGCATTTTGCAGTCCGAAAGGGTGCACATTAAATTCATACAGCCTGACGTGGGTGATGAAGGCTGACCTTTCCTTCGCTGATTCATCTAGCTGCACTTGCCAGTACCCTTTAGTTAAATTTAAGGTGGAGATGAATTGTGCACATCCCAGTTTCTCCAATGGCTTATTTGTGTGTGGCATTGGATAGTTCTCTGGGTGAGTTACAGCATTTAGCTTACGGTAGTCCACGCAAAAGCGGATTTACGTGTCTGGTTTGGAACCAGAACCACTGGAGAGGCCCATGCACTCTCGGAGGGGCAGATTACACCCATCTGTAACCTGTCCTTGATCTCCCTTTCTATCGCGGTTTTGGCTTGAGGGGCTTGGGCTCTAATTGGGCAAGCATCACCTGTGTCAAGGGAGTGGTACACCCATTCTGCCCGGCCTGGGGTGGCTGAAGACATTGGCGCGAAGCTGGTGCACAGCTCCTGGATTTGCTGTCGCTGCTTACGCCCAAGGGTCATGGAAAGGCTCACCTCTTCCACACCACCGTTGCTTTTTCCTTCATAGTGGACTCCTTCAGGTCACTCCGCGTCGTCTCTTTGGAGTGACGAACTGGAGAACCTTGATTTCTCAGGAATAAAAGAGCTTTAGAGAACTAACATGATATACTTAAGGTTTTAGGATAGGGTCTGGGAACACGATGAGGTAATGAACAGCTCCCAGGTGCTCTCGAACCATGAATGGCCTCTCCTACAACGCTTCCATCTTATTGGCCTGGAGCGCTTTCAGGACCATGACTTGGTCACCTGCTCTGAAGGAATGCTCTCTGGTATGTTTATCATACCAGGCCTTTTGCTCTTGCTGAGCATCGTGTAGGTTTTCTCGAGCAAGAGCTAGAGAGTATTTGAGGGTGTTTTGCAGGTTGTTTACAAACTCCAACCCCTCCTCCCCCCACTTCGTTTATCACAGGGCCCATAGAGATAATTAATTAGGGAAATAATTAATCCCCATTCCCCGAGATGGCCTGAAAGGGAGTGATCCCGTCCTATCCAGCCCATCAGGCCTGAGACGTCTGCGCATATGAGGTAGAAGGGATTGAAGTTTCCCACATCTCTTGGGAGGCTCCCTTGCTACTCATCCCTTTCAGCCACGACCCTTCGTCCTCATCACCCGACCCCTGCCTGGTCCCTCGTGACCACCTTCATCTCCTCCGCCGCCTCCCAGCAACCCTGGAAACTCCCCTCCTCCTCCACCACCACACGGTTCCTCATGGTCTCATCAGCTTCGACTCCACCACCGCACGGCCCCCCCATGGTCCTCCCTCCTCCACCGCACGGTCCCCCATGGTCCTGGCTCCTCCACCGCCGAACGGTCCCTCATGGTCCTCCCTCCTCCACCGCCACACGGTCCCTCATGGTCCTGGCTCCTCCACCGCCGCATGGTTCTCATGGTCCTCCCTCCTCCACAGCCGCAAGGTCCCTCATGGTCCTGGCTCATCCACCACCGCACGGTCCCTCATGGTCCTTCCTCCTCCACCACCGCACGGTCCCTCATGGTCCTGGCTCCTCCACCACCGCACGGTCCGTCATGGTCCTGGCTGCTCCACCACCGCACGGTCCCTCATGGTCCTCCCTGCTCCACTGCACGGTCCCTCATGGTCCTGGCTCCCCCACCGCCGCACGGTCCCTCATGGTCCTGGCTCCCCCACCGCAGCACGGTCCCTCATGGTCCTGGCTCCTCCACCGCCGCACGGTCCCTCATGGTCCTGGCTCCTCCACCGCCGCACGGTCCCTCATGGTCCTGGCTCCTCCACCGCCGCACGGTCCCTCATGGTCCTGGCTCCTCCACCGCTCCACGGTCCCTCATGGTACTTCCTCCTCCATCGCACGGTCCCTCATGGTCCTGGCTCCTCCACCACCGCACGGTCCCTCATGGTCCTCCCTCCTCCACCACACGGTCCCTCATGGTCCTGGCTCCTCCACCGCCGCACGGTCCCTCATGGTCCTCCCTCCTCCACCGCCTCATGGTCACTCATGGTCCTGGCTCCTCCACCGCCGCACGTTCCCTCATGGTCCTGGCTCCTCCACTGCAGCACAGTCCCTCATGGTCCTCCCTCCTCCACCGCCGCATGTTCCCTCATGGTCCTGGCTCCTCCACCGCCGCACGGTCCCTCATGGTCCTCCCTCCTCCACCGCTGCATGGTCCCTCATCGTCCTGGCTCCTCCACCGCTGCACAGTCCCTCATTGTCCTCCCTCCTCCACCGCCGCATGGTCCCTCATGGTCCTGGATTTTCCACTGCCGCACAGTCCCTCATGGTCCTCCCTGCTCCACTGCACGGTCCCTCATGGTCGTGGCTCCTCCACCTCCGCACGGTCCCTCATGGTCCTCCCTCCTCCACCGCCGCACGGTCCCTCATGGTCCTCCCTCCTCCACCTCCGCACGGTCCCTCATGGTCCTCCCTCCTCCACCTCCGCACGGTCCCTCATGGTCCTCGCTCCTCCACCGCCGCACGGTCCCTCATGGTCCTGGCTCCTCCACCGCCGCACGGTCCCTCATGGTCCTGGCTCCTCCACCACCGCACGGTCCCTCATGGTCCTCCCTCCTCCACCGCACGGTCCCTCATGGTCCTCCCTCCTCCACCGCCGCACGGTCCCTCATGGTCCTGGCTCCTCCACCTCCGCACGGTCCCTCATGGTCCTCGCTCCTCCACTGCCGCACGGTCCCTCATGGTCCTCGCTCCTCCACCGCCGCACGGTCCCTCATGGTCCTGGCTCCTCCAAAACCTCACGGTCCCTCATGGTCCTTCCTCCACCGCCGCATGGTCCCTCGTGGTCCTGGCTCCTCCACCGCTCCACGGTCACTCATGGTCCTCCCTCCTCCACCACACGGTCCCTCATTGTCCTGGCTCCTCCACCACCGCACGGTCCCTCATGGTCCACCCTCCTCCACCGCCTCACGGTCCCTCATGGTCCTCGCTCCGCCACCGCCGCACGGTCCCTCATGGTCCTGGCTCCTCCACCGCCGCACGGTCCCTCATGGTCCTGACTCCTCCACCGCCGCACGGTCCCTCATGGTCCTCCCACCTCCACCGCCGCACGGTCCCTCATGGTCCTCCTTCCTCCACCGCCGCATGGTCCCTCATGGTCCTGGCTCCTCCACCGCCGCACGGTCCCTCATTGTCCTCCCTCCTCCACCGCCGCACGGTCCCTCATGCTCCTGGCTCCTCCACCGCCGCACAGTCCCTCATGGTCCTGGCTGCTCCACCGCCGCACAGTCCCTCATGCTCCTGGCTGCTCCACCGCCGCATGGTCCGTCATGGTCCTGGCTGCTCCACCGCCGCACGGTCCGTCATGGTCCTCCCTGCTCCACTGCACGGTCCCTCATGGTCCTGGCTCCTCCAAAACCGCACGGTCCCTCATGGTCCTCCCTCCTCCACCGCCGCATGGTCCCTCGTGGTCCTGGCTCCTCCGCCGCCGCATGGTCCCTCGTGGTCGTGGCTCCTCCACCGCCGCACGGTTCCTCGTGGTCCTGGCTCCTCCACCGCCGCACGGTTCCTCGTGGTCCTGGCTCCTCCACCGCCGCACGGTTCCTCGTGGTCCTGGCTCCTCCACCGCCGCATGGTCCCTCATGGTCCTGGCTCCTCCACCGCCGCACGGTCCCTCATGGTCCTCCCTCCTCCATCGCACGGTCCCTCATGGTCCTGGCTCCTCCACCGCCGCACGGTCCCTCATGGTCCTGGCTCCTCCACCGCCGCACGGTCCCTCATGGTCCTCCCTCCTCCATCGCACGGTCCCTCATGGTCCTGGCTCCTCCACCACCGCACGGTCCCTCATGGTCCTCCCTCCTCCACCACACGGTCCCTCATGGTCCTGGCTCCTCCACCACCGCACGGTCCCTCATGGTCCTCCCTCCTCCACCACACGGTCCCTCATGGTCCTGGCTCCTCCACCGCCGCACGGTCCCTCATGGTCCTCCCTCCTCCACCACACGGTCCCTCATGGTCCTGGCTCCTCCACCGCCGCACGGTCCCTCATGGTCCTGGCTCCTCCACCGCCGCACGGTCCCTCATGGTCCTGGCTCCTCCACCGCCGCATGTTCCCTCATGGTCCTGGCTCCTCCACCGCCGCACAGTCCCTCATGGTCCTCCCTCCTCCACCGCTGCATGGTCCCTCATCGTCCTGGCTCCTCCACCGCTGCACAGTCCCTCATTGTCCTCCCTCCTCCACCGCCGCATGGTCCCTCATGGTCCTGGATTTTCCACTGCCGCACAGTCCCTCATGGTCCTCCCTGCTCCACCGCACGGTCCCTCATGGTCCTGGCTCCTCCAACGCCGCACGGTCCCTCATGGTCCTGGCTCCTCCACCGCCGCATGGTCCCTCGTGGTCCTGGCTCCTCCACCGCCGAACAGTCCCTCATGGTACTGGCTCCTCCATCACCGCACGGTCCCTCATCATCCTCCCTCCTCCACCGCCTCAGGGTCCCTCATGGTCCTCCCTCCTCCACCGCCTCACGGTCCCTCATGGTCCTCCCTCCTCCACCGCCGCACGGTCCCTCATGGTCCTGGGTGCTCCACCGCCGCACAGTCCCTCATGGTCCTGGCTGCTCCACCGCCGCACGGTCCCTCATGGTCCTGGCTGCTCCACCGCCGCACGGTCCGTCATGATCCTGGCTGCTCCACCGCCGCACGGTCCGTCATGGTCCTCCCTGCTCCACTGCACGGTCCCTCATGGTCCTGGCTCCTCCAAAACCGCACGGTCCCTCATGGTCCTCCCTCCTCCACCGCCGCATGGTCCCTCGTGGTCCTGGCTCCTCCACCGCCGCATGGTCCCTCGTGGTCCTGGCTCCTCCACCGCCGCACGGTTCCTCGTGGTCCTGGCTCCTCCACCGCCGCATGGTCCCTCATGCTCCTGGCTCCTCCACCGCCGCACGGTCCCTCATGGTCCTCCCTCCTCCATCGCACGGTCCCTCATGGTCCTGGCTCCTCCACCGCCGCATGGTCCCTCATGGTCCTGGCTCCTCCACCGCCGCACGGTCCCTCATGGTCCTGGCTCCTCCACCGCCGCACGGTCCCTCATGGTCCTGCCTCCTCCATCGCACGGTCCCTCATGGTCCTGGCTCCTCCACCACCGCACGGTCCCTCATGGTCCTCCCTCCTCCACCACACGGTCCCTCATGGTCCTGGCTCCTCCACCACCGCACGGTCCCTCATGGTCCTCCCTCCTCCACCACACGGTCCCTCATGGTCCTGGCTCCTCCACCGCCGCACGGTCCCTCATGGTCCTGGCTCCTCCACCGCCGCTCGGTCCCTCATGGTCCTGGCTCCTCCACCGCCGCACAGTCCCTCATGGTCCTGGCTCCTCCACCGCCGCACAGTCCCTCATGGTCCTCCCTGCTCCACTGCACGGTCCCTCATGGTCCTGGCTCCTCCACCGCCGCACGGTCCCTCATGGTCCTCCCTCCTCCACCGCCGCACGGTCCCGCATGGTCCTCCCTCCTCCACCGCCGCACGGTCCCTCATGGTCCTCCCTCCTCCACCGCCGCACGCTCCCTCATGGTCCTGGCTCCTCCACCGCCGCACGCTCCCTCATGGTCCTGGCTCCTCCACCGCCGCACGCTCCCTCATGGTCCTGGCTCCTCCACCACCGCACGGTTCCTCATGGTCCTCCCTGCTCCATTGCACGGTCCCTCATGGTTCTGGCTCCTCCAAAACCGCACGGTCCCTCATGGTCCTTCCTCCACCGCCTCACGGTCCCTCATGGTCCTGGCTCCTCCACCGCCGCACGGTTCCTCATGGTCCTGGCTCCTCCACCGCCGCACGGTTCCTCATGGTCCTGGCTCCTCCACCGCCGCACGGTCCCTCATGGTCCTGGCTCCTCCACCGCCGCACAGTCCCTCATGGTCCTGGCTCCTCCACCGCCGCATGTTCCCTCATGGTCCTCGCTCCTCCACCGCCGCACAGTCCCTCATGGTCCTCCCTCCTCCACCGCTGCATGGTCCCTCATCGTCCTGGCTCCTCCACCGCTGCACAGTCCCTCATTGTCCTCCCTCCTCCACCGCCGCATGGTCCCTCATGGTCCTGGATTTTCCACTGCCGCACAGTCCCTCATGGTCCTCCCTGCTCCACCGCCGCACGGTCCCTCATGGTCCTCCCTCCTCCACCGCCGCACGGTCCCTCATGGTCCTGGCTCCTCCACCTCCGCACGGTCCCTCATGGTCCTCGCTCCTCCACTGCCGCACGGTCCCTCATGGTCCTCGCTCCTCCACCGCCGCACGGTCCCTCATGGTCCTGGCTCCTCCAAAACCTCACGGTCCCTCATGGTCCTTCCTCCACCGCCGCATGGTCCCTCGTGGTCCTGGCTCCTCCACCACCGCACGGTCCCTCATGATCCTCCCTCCTCCACCGCCTCACGGTCCCTCATGGTCCTCGCTCCGCCACCGCCGCACGGTCCCTCATGGTCCTGGCTCCTCCACCGCCGCACGGTCCCTCATGGTCCTGGCTCCTCCACCGCCGCACGGTCCCTCATGGTCCTCCCTGCTCCACTGCACGGTCCCTCATGGTCCTGGCTCCTCCAAAACCGCACGGTCCCTCATCGTCCTTCCTCCACCGCCGCACGGTCCCTCATGGTCCTAGCTCCTCCACCGCCGCACGGTCCCTCATGGTCCTGGCTCCTCCACCGTCGTACGGTCCCTCATAGTCCTCTCTCCTCCTCCACCACACGGTCCCTCATGGTCCTGGCTCCTCCACCACCGCACGGTCCCTCATGGTCCTCCCTCCTCCACCACACGGTCCCTCATGGTCCTGGCTCCTCCACCACCGCACGGTCCCTCATGGTCCTCCCTCCTCCACCGCCTCACGGTCCCTCATGGTCCTCCCTCCTCCACCGCCTCACGGTCCCTCATGGTCCTCCCTCCTCCACCGCCGCAAGGTCCCTCATGGTCCTGGCTCCTCCACCGCCGCACGGTCCCTCATGGTCCTGGCTCCTCCACCGCCGCACGGTCCCTCATGGTCCTGGCTCCTCCACCGCCGCACGGTCCCTCATGGTCCTCCCTCCTCCATCGCACGGTCCCTCATGGTCCTGGCTCCTCCACCACCGCACGGTCCCTCATGGTCCTCCCTGCCCCACTGTACGGTCCCTCATGGTCCTGGCTCCTCCAAAACCGCACGGTCCCTCATGGTCCTTCCTCCACCGCAGCACGGTCCCTCATGGTCCTCCCTCCTCCACCGCACGGTCCCTCATGGTCCTCCCTCCTCCACCGCCTCATGGTCCCTCATGGTCCTCCCTCCTCCACCGCCTCACGGTCCCTCATGGTCCTGGCTCCTCCACCGCCGCACGGTCCCTCATGGTCCTGGCTCCTCCACCGCCGCACGGTCCCTCATGGTCCTGGCTCCTCCACCGCCGCACGGTCCCTCATGGTCCTGGCTCCTCCACCGCCGCACGGTCCCTCATGGTCCTCCCTCCTCCATCGCACGGTCCCTCATGGTCCTCGCTCCTCCACCACCGCACGGTCCCTCATGGTCCTCCCTGCCCCACTGCACGGTCCCTCATGGTCCTGGCTCCTCCAAAACCGCACGGTCCCTCATGGTCCTTCCTCCACCGCCGCACGGTCCCTCATGGTCCTGCCTCCTCCACCGCCACACGGTCCCTCATGGTCCTCCCTCCTCCACCGCACGGTCCCTCATGGTCCTCCCTCCTCCACCGCCGCACGGTCCCTCATGGTCCTGGCTCCTCCACCTCCGCACGGTCCCTCATGGTCCTCGCTCCTCCACTGCCGCACGGTCCCTCATGGTCGTCGCTCCTCCACTGCCGCACGGTCCCTCATGGTCCTCGCTCCTCCTCCACCGCACGGTCCCTCATGGTCCTCCCTCCTCCACCGCCGCACGGTCCCTCATGGTCCTGGCTCCTCCACCTCCGCACGGTCCCTCATGGTCCTCGCTCCTCCACCGCCGCATGGTCCCTCGTGGTCCTGGCTCCTCCACCGCTCCACGGTCACTCATGGTCCTCCCTCCTCCACCACACGGTCCCTCATGGTCCTGGCTCCTCCACCACCGCACGGTCCCTCATGGTCCTCCCTCCTCCACCACACGGTCCCTCATTGTCCTGGCTCCTCCACCACCGCACGGTCCCTGATGGTCCTCCCTCCTCCACCGCCTCACGGTCCCTTATGGTCCTCCCTCCTCCACCGCCGCACGGTCCCTCATGGTCCTGGCTCCTCCACCGCCGCACGGTCCCTCATGGTCCTGGCTCCTCCACCGCCGCACGGTCCCTCATGGTCCTGGCTCCTCCACCGCCGCACGGTCCCTCATGGTCCTGGCTCCTCCATCGCACGGTCCCTCATGGTCCTGGCTCCTCCACCACCGCACGGTCCCTCATGGTCCTCCCTGCTCCACTGCACGGTCCCTCATGGTCCTGGCTCCTCCAAAACCGCACGGTCCCTCATGGTCCTTCCTCCACCGCCGCACGGTCCCTCATGGTCCTAGCTCCTCCACCGCCGCACGGTCCCTCATGGTCCTAGCTCCTCCACCGCCGCACGGTCCCTCATGGTCCTGGCTCCTCCACCGCCGCACGGTCCCTCATGGTCCTGGCTCCTCCACCGCCGCACGGTCCCTCATGGTCCTGGCTCCTCCACCGCCGCACGGTCCCTCATGGTCCTGGCTCCTCCACCACCGCACGGTCCCTCATGGTCCTCCCTCCTCCACCACACGGTCCCTCATGGTCCTGGCTCCTCCACCGCCGCACGGTCCCTCATGGTCCTGGCTCCTCCACCGCCGCATGTTCCCTCATGGTCCTGGCTCCTCCACCGCCGCACAGTCCCTCATGGTCCTCCCTCCTCCACCGCTGCATGGTCCCTCATCGTCCTGGCTCCTCCACCGCTGCACGGTCCCTCATTGTCCTCCCTCCTCCACCGCCGCATGGTCCCTCATGGTCCTGGATTTTCCACTGCCGCACAGTCCCTCATGGTCCTCCCTGCTCCACCGCACGGTCCCTCATGGTCCTGGCTCCTCCACCGCCGCACGGTCCCTCATGGTCCTCCCTCCTCCACCGCCTCATGGTCCCTCATGGTCCTGGCTCCTCCACCGCCGAACAGTCCCTCATGGTACTGGCTCCTCCATCACCGCACGGTCCCTCATCATCCTCCCTCCTCCACCGCCTCACGGTCCCTCATGGTCCTCCCTCCTCCACCGCCTCACGGTCCCTCATGGTCCTCCCTCCTCCACCGCCGCACGGTCCCTCATGGTCCTGGCTGCTCCACCGCCGCACAGTCCCTCATGGTCCTGGCTGCTCCACCGCCGCACGGTCCGTCATGGTCCTGGCTGCTCCACCGCCGCACGGTCCGTTATGGTCCTGGCTGCTCCACCGCCGCACGGTCCGTCATGGTCCTCCCTGCTCCACTGCACGGTCCCTCATGGTCCTCCCTCCTCCACCGCCGCACGGTCCCTCGTGGTCCTGGCTCCTCCACCGCCGCATGGTCCCTCGTGGTCCTGGCTCCTCCACCGCCGCACGGTTCCTCGTGGTCCTGGCTCCTCCACCGCCGCACGGTTCCTCGTGGTCCTGGCTCCTCCACCGCCGCACGGTTCCTCGTGGTCCTGGCTCCTCCACCGCCGCACGGTTCCTCGTGGTCCTGGCTCCTCCACCGCCGCACGGTCCCTAGTGGTCCTGGCTCCTCCACCGCCGCACGGTCCCTCATGGTCCTGGCTCCTCCACCGCCGCACGGTCCCTCATGGTCCTGGCTCCTCCACCGCCGCACGGTCCCTCATGGTCCTCCCTCCTCCATCGCACGGTCCCTCATGGTCCTGGCTCCTCCACCGCCGCATGGTCCCTCATGGTCCTGGCTCCTCCCCCGCCGCACGGTCCCTCATGGTCCTGGCTCCTCCACCGCCGCACGGTCCCTCATGGTCCTCCCTCCTCCATCGCACGGTCCCTCATGGTCCTGGCTCCTCCACCACCGCACGGTCCCTCATGGTCCTGGCTCCTCCACCACACGGTCCCTCATGGTCCTGGCTCCTCCACCGCCGCACGGTCCCTCATGGTCCTGGCTCCTCCACCGCCGCACGGTCCCTCATGGTCCTGGCTCCTCCACCGCCGCACGGTCCCTCATGGTCCTGGCTCCTCCACCACCGCATGTTCCCTCATGGTCCTGGCTCCTCAACCGCAGCACAGTCCCTCATGGTCCTGGCTCCTCCACCGCCGCACAGTCCCTCATGGTCCTCCCTGCTCCACTGCACGGTCCCTCATGGTCCTGGCTCCTCCACCGCCGCACGGTCCCTCATGGTCCTCCCTCCTCCACCGCCGCACGGTCCCTTATGGTCCTCCCTCCTCCACCTCCGCACGGTCCCTCATGGTCCTCCCTCCTCCACCGCCGCACGGTCCCTCATGGTCCTGGCTCCTCCACCGCCGCACGTTCCCTCATGGTCCTCCCTCCTCCACCGCCGCACGGTCCCTCATGGTCCTGGCTCCTCCACCGCCGCACGGTTCCTCATGGTCCTCCCTGCTCCACTGCACGGTCCCTCATGGTCCTGGCTCCTCCAAAACCGCACAGTCCCTCATGGTCCTTCCTCCACCGCCTCACGGTCCCTCATGGTCCTGGCTCCTCCACCGTCGTACGGTCCCTCATAGTCCTCTCTCCTCCACCGCCGCACGGTTCCTCATGGTCCTGGCTCCTCCACCGCCGCACGGTCCCTCATGGTCCTGGCTCCTCCACCGCCGCACAGTCCCTCATGGTCCTGGCTCCTCCACCGCCGCATGTTCCCTCATGGTCCTGGCTCCTCCACCGCCGCATGTTCCCTCATGGTCCTGGCTCCTCCACCGCCGCACAGTCCCTCATGGTCCTCCCTCCTCCACCGCTGCATGGTCCCTCATCGTCCTGGCTCCTCCACCGCTGCACAGTCCCTCATTGTCCTCCCTCCTCCACCGCCGCATGGTCCCTCATGGTCCTGGATTTTCCACTGCCGCACAGTCCCTCATGGTCCTCCCTGCTCCACTGCACGGTCCCTCATGGTCCTGGCTCCTCCACCGCCGCACGGTCCCTCATGGTCCTCCCTCCTCCACCGCCGCACCGTCCCTCATGGTCCTCCCTCCTCCACCTCCACACGGTCCCTCATGGTCCTCCCTCCTCCACCTCCGCACGGTCCCTCATGGTCCTGGCTCCTCCACCGCCGCACGGTCCCTCATGGTCCTGGCTCCTCCACCCCCGCACGGTCCCTCATGGTCCTCCCTCCTCCACCGCACGGTCCCTCATGGTCCTCCCTCTTCCACCGCCGCACGGTCCCTCATGGTCCTGGCTCCTCCACCTCCGCACGGTCCCTCATGGTCCTCGCTCCTCCACCGCCGCACGGTCCCTCATGGTCCTCGCTCCTCCACCGCCGCACGGTCCCTCATGGTCCTGGCTCCTCCAAAACCTCACGGTCCCTCATGGTCCTTCCTCCACCGCCGCATGGTCCCTCGTGGTCCTGGCTCCTCCACCGCTCCACGGTCACTCATGGTCCTCCCTCCTCCACCACACGGTCCCTCATTGTCCTGGCTCCTCCACCACCGCACGGTCCCTCATGGTCCTCCCTCCTCCACCGCCTCACGGTCCCTCATGGTCCTCGCTCCGCCACCGCCGCACGGTCCCTCATGGTCCTGGCTCCTCCACCGCCGCACGGTCCCTCATGGTCCTGGCTCCTCCACCGCCGCACGGTCCCTCATGGTCCTGGCTCCTCCACCGCCGCACGGTCCCTCATGGTCCTCCCTGCTCCACTGCACGGTCCCTCATGGTCCTGGCTCCTCCAAAACCGCACGGTCCCTCATGGTCCTTCCTCCACCGCCGCACGGTCCCTCATGGTCCTGGCTCCTCCACCGTCGTACGGTCCCTCATAGTCCTCTCTCCTCCTCCACCACACGGTCCCTCATGGTCCTGGCTCCTCCACCACCGCACGGTCCCTCATGGTCCTCCCTCCTCCACCACACGGTCCCTCATGGTCCTGGCTCCTCCACCACCGCACGGTCCCTCATGGTCCTCCCTCCTCCACCGCCTCACGGTCCCTCATGGTCCTCCCTCCTCCACCGCCTCACGGTCCCTCATGGTCCTCCCTCCTCCACCGCCGCACGGTCCCTCATGGTCCTCCCTCCTCCAGCGCCTCACGGTCCCTCATGGTCCTCCCTCCTCCACCGCCTCACGGTCCCTCATGGTCCTCCCTCCTCCACCCCCGCACGGTCCCTCATGGTCCTCCCTCCTCCACCGCCGCACGGTCCCTCATGGTCCTGGCTCCTCCACCGCCGCACGGTCCCTCATGGTCCTGGCTCCTCCACCGCCGCACGGTCCCTCATGGTCCTGGCTCCTCCACCGCCGCACGGTCCCTCATGGTCCTCCCTCCTCCATCGCACGGTCCCTCATGGTCCTGGCTCCTCCACCACCGCACGGTCCCTCATGGTCCTCCCTGCCCCACTGCACGGTCCCTCATGGTCCTGGCTCCTCCAAAACCGCACGGTCCCTCATGGTCCTTCCTCCACCGCCGCACGGTCCCTCATGGTCCTCCCTCCTCCACCGCACGGTCCCTCATGGTCCTCCCTCCTCCACCGCCGCACGGTCCCTCATGGTCCTGGCTCCTCCACCTCCGCACGGTCCCTCATGGTCCTCGCTCCTCCACTGCCGCACGGTCCCTCATGGTCCTCGCTCCTCCACCGCCGCACGGTCCCTCATGGTCCTGGCTCCTCCAAAACCTCACGGTCCCTCATGGTCCTTCCTCCACCGCCGCATGGTCCCTCGTGGTCCTGGCTCCTCCACCGCTCCACGGTCACTCATGGTCCTCCCTCCTCCACCACACGGTCCCTCATGGTCCTGGCTCCTCCACCACCGCACGGTCCCTCATGGTCCTCCCTCCTCCACCACACGGTCCCTCATTGTCCTGGCTCCTCCACCACCATACGGTCCCTTATGGTCCTCCCTCCTCCACCGCCGCACGGTCCCTCATGGTCCTGGCTCCTCCACCGCCGCACGGTCCCTCATGGTCCTGGCTCCTCCACCGCCGCACGGTCCCTCATGGTCCTGGCTCCTCCACCGCCGCACGGTCCCTCATGGTCCTGGCTCCTCCACCGCCGCACGGTCCCTCATGGTCCTGGCTCCTCCATCGCACGGTCCCTCATGGTCCTCCCTCCTCCACCACACGGTCCCTCATTGTCCTGGCTCCTCCACCACCGCACAGTCCCTGATGGTCCTCCCTCCTCCACCGCCTCACGGTCCCTTATGGTCCTCCCTCCTCCACCGCCGCACGGTCCCTCATGGTCCTCCCTCCTCCACCGCCGCACGGTCCCTCATGGTCCTGGCTCCTCCACCGCCGCACGGTCCCTCATGGTCCTGGCTCCTCCATCGCACGGTCCCTCATGGTCCTGGCTCCTCTACCGCCGCACGGTCCCTCATGGTCCTGGCTCCTCCATCGCACGGTCCCTCATGGTCCTGGCTCCTCCACCGCCGCACGGTCCCTCATGGTCCTGGCTCCTCCATCGCACGGTCCCTCATGGTCCTCCCTCCTCCACCACACGGTCCCTCATGGTCCTGGCTCCTCCACCGCCGCACGTTCCCTCATGGTCCTCCCTCCTCCACCGCCGCACGGTCCCTCATGGTCCTGGCTCCTCCACCGCCGCACGGTCCCTCATGGTCCTCCCTCCTCCACCGCCGCACGGTCCCTCATGGTCCTGGCTCCTCCACCACCGCACGGTTCCTCATGGTCCTCCCTCTCCACTGCACGGTCCCTCATGGTCCTGGCTCCTCCAAAACCGCACGGTCCCTCATGGTCCTTCCTCCGCCGCACGGTCCCTCATGGTCCTAGCTCCTCCACCGCCGCACGGTCCCTCATGGTCCTGGCTCCTCCACCGTCGTACGGTCCCTCATAGTCCTCTCTCCTCCTCCACCACACGGTCCCTCATGGTCCTGGCTCCTCCACCACCGCACGGTCCCTCATGGTCCTCCCTCCTCCACCACACGGTCCCTCATTGTCCTGGCTCCTCCACCACCGCACGGTCCCTCATGGTCCTCCCTCCTCCACCGCCTCACGGTCCCTCATGGTCCTCCCTCCTCCACCGCCGCACGGTCCCTCATGGTCCTGGCTCCTCCACCGCCGCACGGTCCCTCATGGTCCTCCCTCCTCCACCGCCGCACGGTCCCTCATGGTCCTGGCTCCTCCACCGCCGCACGGTCCCTCATGGTCCTGGCTCCTCCACCGCCGCACGGTCCCTCATGGTCCTCCCTCCTCCATCGCACGGTCCCTCATGGTCCTGGCTCCTCCACCACCGTACGGTCCCTCATGGTCCTCCCTGCTCCACTGCACGGTCCCTCATGGTCCTGGCTCCTCCAAAACCGCACGGTCCCTCATGGTCCTTCCTCCACCACCGCACGGTCCCTCATGGTCCTGGCTCCTCCACCGCCGCACGGTCCCTCATGGTCCTCCCTCCTCCACCGCACGGTCCCTCATGGTCCTCCCTCCTCCACCGCCGCACGGTCCCTCATGGTCCTGGCTCCTCCACCTCCGCACGGTCCCTCATGGTCCTCGCTCCTCCACTGCCACACGGTCCCTCATGGTCCTCGCTCCTCCACCGCCGCACGGTCCCTCATGGTCCTGGCTCCTCCAAAACCTCACGGTCCCTCATGGTCCTTCCTCCACCGCCGCATGGTCCCTCGTGGTCCTGGCTCCTCCACCGCTCCACGGTCACTCATTGTCCTCCCTCCTCCACCACACGGTCCCTCATGGTCCTGGCTCCTCCACCACCGCACGGTCCCTCATGGTCCTCCCTCCTCCACCACACGGTCCCTCATTGTCCTGGCTCCTCCACTACCGCACGGTCCCTCATGGTCCTCCCTCCTCCACCGCCTCACGATCCCTTATGGTCCTCCCTCCTCCACCGCCGCACGGTCCCTCATGGTCCTGGCTCCTCCACCGCCGCACGGTCCCTCATGGTCCTGGCTCCTCCACCGCCGCACGGTCCCTCATGGTCCTGGCTCCTCCACCGCCGCACGGTCCCTCATGGTCCTCCCTGCTCCACTGCACGGTCCCTCATGGTCCTGGCTCCTCCAAAACCGCACGGTCCCTCATGGTCCTTCCTCCACCGCCGCACGGTCCCTCATGGTCCTAGCTCCTCCACCGCCGCACGGTCCCTCATGGTCCTGGCTCCTCCACCGTCGTACGGTCCCTCATAGTCCTCTCTCCTCCTCCACCACACGGTCCCTCATGGTCCTGGCTCCTCCACCACCGCACGGTCCCTCATGGTCCTCCCTCCTCCACCACACGGTCCCTCATTGTCCTGGCTCCTCCACCACCGCACGGTCCCTCATGTTCCTCCCTCCTCCACCGCCTCACGGTCCCTCATGGTCCTCCCTCCTCCACCGCCGCACGGTCCCTCATGGTCCTGGCTCCTCCACCGCCGCACGTTCCCTCATGGTCCTCCCTCCTCCACCGCCGCACGGTCCCTCATGGTCCTGGCTCCTCCACCGCCGCACGGTCCCTCATGGTCCTGGCTCCTCCACCACCGCACGGTCCCTCATGGTCCTCCCTCCTCCACCACACGGTGCCTCATTGTCCTGGCTCCTCCACCACCGCACGGTCCCTCATGTTCCTCCCTCCTCCACCGCCTCACGGTCCCTCATGGTCCTCCCTCCTCCACCGCCGCACGGTCCCTCATGGTCCTGGCTCCTCCACCGCCGCACGGTCCCTCATGGTCCTCCCTCCTCCACCGCCGCACGGTCCCTCATGGTCCTGGCTCCTCCACCGCCGCACGGTCCCTCATGGTCCTGGCTCCTCCACCACCGCACGGTCCCTCATGGTCCTGGCTCCTCCACCGCCGCACGGTCCCTCATGGTCCTGGCTCCTCCATCGCACGGTCCCTCATGGTCCTGGCTCCTCCACCACCGCACGGTCCCTCATGGTCCTCCCTGCTCCACTGCACGGTCCCTCATGGTCCTGGCTCCTCCAAAACCGCACGGTCCCTCATGGTCCTTCCTCCACCGCCGCACGGTCCCTCATGGTCCTAGCTCCTCCACCGCCGCACAGTCCCTCATGGTCCTGGCTCCTCCACCGTCGTACGGTCCCTCATAGTCCTCTCTCCTCCACCGCCGCACGGTTCCTCATGGTCCTGGCTCCTCCACCGCCGCACAGTCCCTCATGGTCCTCCCTGCTCCACTGCACGGTCCCTCATGGTCCTGGCTCCTCCACCGCCGCACGGTCCCTCATGGTCCTCCCTCCTCCACCGCCGCACGGTCCCTCATGGTCCTCCCTCCTCCACCTCCGCACGGTCCCTCATGGTCCTCCCTCCTCCACCGCCGCACGGTCCCTCATGGTCCTGGCTCCTCCACCGCCGCACGGTCCCTCATGGTCCTCCCTCCTCCACCGCACGGTCCCTCATGGTCCTCCCTCCTCCACCACCGCACGGTCCCTCATGGTCCTGGCTCCTCCACCTCCGCACGGTCCCTCATGGTCCTCGCTCCTCCACCGCCGCACGGTCCCTCATGGTCCTGGCTCCTCCAAAACCTCACGGTCCCTCATGGTCCTTCCTCCACCACCGCATGGTCCCTCGTGGTCCTGGCTCCTCCACCGCCGCACGGTCCCTCATGGTCCTGGCTCCTCCACCGCCGCACGGTCCCTCATGGTCCTGGCTCCTCCATCGCACGGTCCCTCATGGTCCTGGCTCCTCACCACCGCACGGTCCCTCATGGTCCTGGCTCCTCACCACCGCACGGTCCCTCATGGTCCTGGCTCCTCACCACCGCACGGTCCCTCATGGTCCTGGCTCCTCACCACCGCACGGTCCCTCATGGTCCTGGCTCCTCCACCACCGCACGGTCCCTCATGGTCCTCCCTCCTCCACCACACGGTCCCTCATGGTCTTGGCTCCTCCACCGCCGCACGGTCCCTGATGGTCCTGGCTCCTCCACCGCCGCACGGTCCCTCATGGTCCTGGCTCCTCCACCGCCTCATGGTCCCTCATGGTCCTGGCTCCTCCACCGCCGAACAGTCCCTCATGGTCCTGGCTCCTCCATCACCGCACGGTCCCTCATCGTCCTCCCTCCTCCACCGCCGCACGGTCCCTCATGGTCCTCCCTCCTCCACCGCCTCACGGTCCCTCATGATCCTGGCTCCTCCACCGCCGCACGGTCCCTCGTGGTCCTCCCTCCTCCACCGCCGCACGGTCCCTCATGGTCCTGGCTCCTCCACCGCCGCACGGTCCCTCATCGTTCTCCCTCCTCCACCGCCGCACGGTCCCTCATGGTCCTGGCTCCTCCACTGCCGCACGGTCCCTCATGGTCCTCCCTCCTCCACCGCCTCACGGTCCCTCATGGTCCTGGCTCCTCCTGTCACGGAGTGTGGGGGAGTCCAGGCCCTGCACCCCTCTTCCCGGGATTCACTGAGACTCTCAGCCAGCCAGTAAAACAGAAGGTTTATTGGACAACAGGAACACAGTCCAAAACAGAGCTTGTGGGTACACCCAGGACCCCTCAGTCAAGTCTTTCTGGGGGAGCAGGGAGCTTAGACCCCAGCCCTGGGGTTCCCTGTGTTCCTCCACCCAGCACCAAACTGAAACTAAACCCACCCAGCAGGTTCCCTGCTGCAGCCTCTGTCCACATTCCTGGGCAGAGGTGTCACCTCCCCCTCCCCCTCCCGGCTCAGGTGACAGGCTCTCAAGTCTCCCATCCCCAGGGCACATTCCCAGGTCAACACTCCCCCCTCCCTGCTGCGTCACATCGTCACAACTCCATCACCGCACGGTCCCTCATCGTCCTCCCTCCTCCACCGCCGCACGGTCCCTCATCGTCCTGGCTCCTCCACTGCCGCACGGTCCCTCATGGTCCTCCCTCCTCCACCGCCGCACGGTCCCTCATGGTCCTCCCTCCTCCACCGCCGCACGGTCCCTCATCGTCCTGGCTCCTCCTCCACCGCACGGTCCCTCATGGTCCTGGCTCCTCCACCACTGCACGGTCCCTCATGGTCCTCCCTCCTCCACCGCCGCACGGTCCCTCATGGTCCTCCCTCCTCCACCGCCGCACGGTCCCTCATGGTCCTCCCTCCTCCACCGCCGCACGGTCCCTCATGGTCCTCCCTCCTCCACCGCCGCACGGTCCCTCATGGTCCTGGCTCCTCCTCCACCGCACGGTCCCTCATGGTCCTGGCTCCTCCTCTGTCACTGTGCCGTCCCTTGTGGTCCCTCCTGTGAGGCAAACCTGCAGACAAACCAGGGCTGGTCACTCAGCTGCCATGACTCACTCCTGGTGGCTCCATCACGGAGCTGTGAACACGGGCATATACCTGGCACGGTTCAGCCCCTCCCCTGACACCAGGACCAGCTCCAGGCATCAGCAAAGCAAGAACGTGTTTGGGGCGGCACAATTCCAGGGGTGGCGTTCTGACCACCCCCCCCCCTTTTTTTTGCCCCTTCCGCAGCAAGAGGGGGACCCAGGCGCACACCTACCGTGAGTGCGCCAGGCTGCAGCCTCTTGTCCAGCTCCTCCAGAACCATCTCCTCTGGCTCTGGCTGCGCTCCTGGTCTGTGCGCACCCCTCCATGGCCCGACGAAGTCATGAGACCCCCCTCGTCATCTTCCTCCTGGCCCTGGTATCCACCACACCAGGAGGAGGAGGAAACTGGATGGGCGGGGACCTCTGAGACTGTGGGACTATTTCTGATCGCTCCTCCGGTCATGTCTCCGGGCGGAATTCCACCGGCTCCCTGGACGCCTTCGAGGAGCAGCGGGTGCTGCCCGGGGTTCTCTGCTCCGTGTCCCCCTCTGGCTCCCTGATTTTACACTGTGACTCTCATTCCCATCCCTCTTTCTCACTTGCTCCTCCCACCCCCCCAATTTTTTGTTGCTTGGGTTTGATAGCTCTACCCTGAAGCTGGGGGGGAGGTTTTAGATGTGGGCCGACTTATGCCTGCCCCTCCCCAGTTCTTCAGTAGGTGCCATGAGTAAGGCTTTTTTGTCACAGCAGGGTTCCAATGCCCCTGGGGGAGCTGCAGGGGCCCCCGGCTGCCACCCGCGACTGGGCAGCTGCAGGGAGTCCATGACTTCTGTGGCATAATCATAGTGTAGCCATGACTCAGCCTCCGACAGACTCACTCGGCACTCACCTGGCTGCAGCCTGTCCCTGGGCAGACAGTTCTGAGGACTGCCAGGCTCACCACCCCACCTGAGCTGCAGGTCAGTCTGTGCCACAGGCCAGCCCAGCCAGGAGCTGCCTGCTGCCTCACGGTGTGCCAGGCTCCCTAGGCTGCCAGCCTACCCTTGATCCAGTTCCTGTCTCTGCTCCAGCCTCGTCCCGGCCCAGCTCTGACCTTGCTCCAGCCCTGCCTCTGAGCCCCAGACTCTGACTACGCAGCTTTGCATCCGGACTCTAGCTTGTCTATGGACTCTGCTCTCGGTTCTGACCCCGGCCTGTCCCTGGACCCTGGTTCCAGCTCTATCCTCAGCCCGGTCCTGACCCTACGTCCGGCTCCGACCTCTGGTCCAACCACCGGGCCTGACTACCTGGGACCAGCCCTTGATACCTCCTGTCACCACACGATCCCTCCTTGTCCTCCGCCCACTGCTGTACCTCTTGGCCCCGCTCTTAACCCTCGACTTCTGCCCCATCTCCCCCACATAGACACACACTCCTATCCTCCTGCCCTCTGCTCTTGGCCCTGTCCCCAGTACCTGCTCATGATCCACCCACGCCGCCCCCCCTTCCTATCCTCCTCCATTCCTGAGCATCTCCCTCTTCCCCTCCCGCTCTCTCTGCCTCCTGCTCCTAGTCCCCTCTTGCCCCAGGCAGCTTGCCATAGTCCCTCCTGTTCCGTGAGCTCCAGCCCCACGGCTCTTCCCCACCCCTCTGTGTTAGAATCTGGCAGATTCCTGCTTCCCTGCCATGGAGGGCACAGAACAGCCTCTCCGGTCTCAGCTCCAGTGCCCAGGCCCCGAGCACCAATTTCTGGGAAAGCCCTGCTCAGCCCTTGCATCTCTGGGATGGAGCTTGCTCAGTAGCTCTGTGATCTGTCCTCCACATGATCCCCCATTGTCCCTCCTCCTCCAGCCCATTTACAGCTGGTCCCAGTGGGAGCTGGAGAAGGGGGGTGGAGCATGCCCAGTTCAGATGGAATCTGCAGAGACTTTGGCTGCCCAATTCTAACACAGCTCTACTGAGCGTGTAGAGACTGAGATTATTCAAAGGTTTCAGAGTTGCCCAGATTTGAGCATGTTTTCACAAGGAATTTATCATGGCAACCCCCTTATAAATGTCAGGGTCCTGTCCCAAAGCATGGGGGCGCTAGAGCTTCTCAACGAAATTGATAATTTTTTTAACATAGGCAAAAACAATTTATTGTTTCTGAATTTCATTGTCAGAAATGGCTGAACTGTTTGAGCTGAAACTTTCCAGAAAAATTCAGCCAGAGGCAAACACCCAGCATAGGAAATTTTAGACCAAATGATTTATGTTTGGCACCTGAAAATGGGATCTTATGTTGGGAAATATCAGGCCACATTAACTGTGGACATTGTTACCTGTTCTGCCTATAATATATAAATGAGTGTCACCTGGTTCAAATACTACCTATCACTCATGTAGTGCTTCCACTTCAACATGCTTAATGAACAGCAGCTAATTAACTCCCCTCATAACCCCATTGGGTAGGTAAGCGTCATTTCTACTTTACTTTTCAGGTGGGAACCCGAGGCTAGTGGTCAGCATTTACAGGCTATGATAGGAGGCTACACAAGCGCTAGGAGGGAAGGAGGAAGGCGAGAATTTAGGCTGAAGATCAGCAAAAATGTCATGCCAATGAGATGTATGAAGCTGTAGAACAGTCATGTCCCAAGGGAGGCAGAGGAGACCTCATCAGCTGAGACTTAACTGAACTAACATTAAGAAGATGCACCACAGGGCAGACTCCTGCCCTGGCTCTAGGCAGGTGAACGGATGCATCTTTTTATCTCTAATCTCAATGAGCCTCAAGCTTTTTCTCATTTCTTTGGCTTAGATCCCAGTGTCGGATCAGTTAATATCCATTGCCTCTTCCCTCTGGGGCAGTGACAGGACTCAGTGGACCAACAGGGGCTGTGAGCAGTGTTACCATAGGAAGTGGTGATGTTGTCAATTCTGGGTCGGGAATATAATTGTCTAATTATACGTGCATTACTACTGGCAGAGGTAGTATCCGGTGAGTTGTCGTGTGTGACCTGAGAGAGGCCAGGGCCATGTGCTTACACAGAGCTCTCACAAATGGCCTCCAATCTGGAAATCCTGCGTTTTATTAAGTCCCTCCTAGAACATACCGTGGTCCACTCTAGTCACTGGAGGACAAAGAACTTTACAAGTTCAGCTAATCTCACGCTTGTTGGTCCAAAGGTGCTTCTAAGGCCCATTCCCACAGCATTTCGTGTCACCAACCACAAAGTTCAAAAATCACAAATCAGACCTCCAAAAATCATGAGTCTGGCTTAAAAATCTCGAGATTATTCAATTTTAGGTTCTTTTAATTTGCCTGCTGGTTTTTGACCCTTTGGGGCTCTTGTTTTCAGGCTTTTCTCTGCAACCCTCAAAGCTAGCAATGCCCACGAGTCAAACAAACGCTGAGATTTTCGGTAATCAGCCGACTCCACGAGCTGAGGCTTTAAGGAAAAACACACCAAGTATCAGGAGATTCTCTAGGAAGTCAAGAGAGTTGGCAACACTACCGTGAGGGCCCCAATCCTGCAGACACCTGCCTGCTTCACACAGGAGGAGTTTCGATGACTGCAGCGGCAGTGCTGACGTGTAGAGTTACCGACATGGCAAGGGTTTGCAGGATTGGGGGCTAGCAGGCAAGAACCATGTTTAAAAGGACATTGTCAGCTTATAAATCATACCTCTGGCCTGATGTCAGTGCCCTGCACTGGGCACCTCTGAATGCTCTGACTGATAGAGATGAGAGAATACAAACATTTCTCAGGTTTCTGTTTGGTCACTGAGACAGCGTTGTGCACAATCAGTCTCGTTGTTCGCCCTGTATAACTATTTATCAGCCACTCTCCCTTGTCACTGTTATTTTTATTATAGGAGCACTGGAGGGCCAGCAGAGAACAGGGCCCCTGTCAAGGTTCCTTCCCCACTCTGAACTCTAGGGTACAGATGTGGGGACATGCATGAAAGACCCCCTAAGCTTATTCTTACCAGCTTAGGTTAAAAACTTCCCTGAGGTACAAACTTTTTTTGCCTTGTCCTTGAACCGTATGCTGCCACCACCAAGCATTTTAAACAAAGAACAGGGAAAGATACCACTTGGAGACGTCTTCCCCCAAAATATTCCCCCAAGCCCTACACCCCCTTTCCTGGGGAAGGCTTGATAAGAATCCTCACCAATTTGTACAGGTGAACACAGACCCAAACGCTTGGATTTTAGGAACAATGAAAAATCAATTAGGTTCTTAAAAGAAGAATTTTAATTAAAGAAAAGGTAAAAGAATCACCTCTGTAAAATCAGGATGGTAAATTACCTTACAAGGTAATCAGATTCAAAACATAGAGAATCCCTCTAGGCAAAAACCTTAAGTTACAAAAAGACACAAAAACAGGAATATACATTCCATCCAGCACAGCTTATTTTACCAGCCATTAAACAAAAGTAAATCTAACACATTTCTAGCTAGATTTCTTACTAACTTAACAGGAGTTGTAAGGCTGCATTCCTGATCTGTTCCCAGCAAAAGCATCACACAGACAGACAAACCTTTTGTTCCCCCCCACTCCAGAAAGTATATTGTTCCCTTATTGGTTATTTTGGGTCAGGTGCCAGCGAGGTTACCTTAGCTTCTTAACACTTTACAGGTGAAAGGGTTTTGCCTCTGGCCAGGAGGGATATTATAGCACTGTATACAGAAAGGTGGTTACCTTTTCCTTTATATTTATGACACGCCCCCCAAATCACAGATAGGGTGAACCACTGGCTATTATTTTTTCCTAGAGCTCTAGGACAAAAGAGAGTTAATAAGACACATGCACCTCTAAATATACTACTAACCGTATAAAGACTAACAATATTTTCCACATCTCAAGGGCAATTTTAACCAGTTGATTCTGGGAAACTTTCATGGGAGAGTGCATCAGCCACTTTGTTAGAAGCTCCTGAGATGTGTTGGATGTCGAAATCAAAATCTTGGAGAGCTAAACTCCACCGAATAAGTTTTTTGTTATTTCCCGTGGCGGTATGAAGCCACTGTAGCGCAGCATAGTCGGTTTGCAGGTGGAAACGCCATCCCCAAACATATGGGCGTAGCTTTTCCAGAGCGTAGACAATTGCGTAACTTTCCTTTTCACTGATTGACCAGTTTTCATAGTAGCAGCCGTGTTAGTCTGTATTCGCAAAAAGAAAAGGAGTACTTGTGGCACCTTAGAGACCAACCAATTTATTTGAGCATAAGCTTTCGTGAGCTACAGCTCACTTGACCAGTGGCTTTCCTTCTCAGACAGCTTCTTGCTGAGAAACACGACAGGATGGAACTCTTGATCCAGTCCTTTCTGCATTAAGACTGCTCCCACACCATGCTCAAACGCATCTGTGGTTACCAGGAACGGTTTGTCAAACTCTGGGGCCCTTAGCATAGGTCAGACATGAGTGTTGCTTTAAGCTGGTTAAAGGCCTTCTGACAGTCTTCAGTCCACTGAACTGCCTTTGGCTGTTTCTCTTTGGTCAGGTCTGTCAGTGGGGCGGCGATTTGGCTGTATTGCGGTACAAATCGCCTGTAATATCCGGCCAAGCCTAAGAAGGATTGGACCTGTTTCTTTGACCTTGGGACAGGCCACTTTTGGATAGCATCCACTTTGGCCTGTAGGGGGTTGATAGTTCCTTGACCCATCTTGTGTCCAAGGTAAGTCACTCTGTTTAGGCCTATTTGACACTTCTTAGTCTTAACAGTTAGTCCTGCCTCCCTTATGCACTTGGAGACTTTTTGTAGGTGTTCAACGTGTTCTGCCCAGGAAACCGAAAATATGGCCACATCATCAAGGTAGGTGACTGCGTATTCTCCTAATCCCACTAGGAGACCATCTACAAGTCTTTGGAAGGTGGTGGGTGCATTCTGCAGCCCGAAAGGGAGCACATTAAATTCATACAGCCCTACGTGGGTGATGAAGGCTGACCTTTCCTTGGCGGATTCATCTAGTGGTACCTGCCAGTACCCCTTGGTTAAGTCCAAGGTAGAGATGAACTGGGCCCATCCCAGTTTCTCCAATAGTTCACCTATGTGTGGCATAGGATAGTTGTCTGGGCAAGTTACAGCATTTAGCTTACGGTAGTCCACGCAAAAACGTATCTCCCCGAACTAGAACCATTGGAGATGCCCATGCACTGTGGGAAGGGCAGATTACACCCATCTGTAACATATCCTGGATCTCCCGTTCTATAGCAGTTTTAGCTTGAGGAGACACTCGGTAAGGTTGGGCTCTAACTGGGTGAGCATTACCTGTGTCAATGGCGTGGTATTCCCGTTCAGTCAGTCCTGGGGTGGCTGAGAACGTCGGCGAGTAGGTAAAGCACAGCTCCTTGGTCTGCTGTCACTGTATGCACCCAAGGGTCATGGAGAGGTTCACCTCTTCCACGCCACCCGCACTTTTCCCTTCGTAGTGGACACCTTCAGGCCACTCAGTGCCATCTCCTCCCTGGGCTGTAAACTGACAAACCTTTAATTCTCTGGAATAAAAGGGCTTTAAAGAATTAATATGGTACACCTTAGGCTTTCGGTTGGAGGTGGGGAATGCTATGAGATAATTAACAGCTCCCAGGCGCTCCTGGACCGTGAATGGCCCTTCCAACGACGCTTCTATTTTATGGGCCTGGAGCGCCTTTAAGACCATGACGTGGTCCCCTACTTTGAAGGAACGCTCTCTGGCATGTTTATCATATCAGGCGTTTTGCTCTTTTTGAGCATCCTGTAGGTTTTCTTTAGCAAGAGCTAGAGAGGTTCAGAGGGTGTTTTGTAGGTCGGTTACAAAGTCCAAAATGTTAGTTCCTGGAGAAGGTGTAAATCCCTCCCATTGCTGCTTCACCAACTGTAATGGCCCCTTAACCTCGCAGCCATATACAAGTTCAAATGGTGAAAACCCTAAACTGGGATGAGGTACAGCTCTGTAGGCAAACAGCAACTGCTGCAACACTAGGTCCCAATCATTGGAGTGCTCATTTATGAATTTGTATATCATGGCCCCCAAAGTTCCATTAAACTTCTCCACCAGGCCATTTGTTTGATGATGATAATGGGTGGCAACCAAGTGGTTCACCTCATGAGCTTCCCAAAGGCTTTCCATAGTTCCTGCCAGAAAATTAGTTCCTGCATCTGTGAGGATGTCGGAGGGCCAACCTACCCTGGCAAAAATGTCCGTTAGTGCCTGGCACACACTTTTAGCCCTGGTGTTGCTTAGAGCTACTGCTTCCGGCCATTGGGCAGCCAAATCCATGAAAGTCAGTATGTCCTGCTTCCCTCTGGGTGTCTTTTTCAGAAAAGGACCCAGAATATCCACAGCTACTTGCTGAAATTGAACCTCAATGATGGGGAGTGGCTGGAGAGGGGCTTTGTCCTGGTCTTGGGGTTTCCCCACTCTTTGGCACACCTCAAAAGACCGGACACAGGTAGAAACATCCTTGCCCATTCCCTCCCAATGGAACGACTTTCCCAAATGGTCTTTGGTTTTGTTCATCCCAGAATGGCCATTTGGATGATCGTGGGCTAAGCTTAATAGCTTTACCTGGTACTTAGGTGGAACTACCAACTGTCTCTGAGGATGCCAGTCTTCCTGGTGTCCACCAGAAAGAGTTTTCTTGTATAAAAGTCCTCTTTCTACAACAAACCTGGATCGATTAGAAGAGCTGAGAGGCGGTGGGTTGCTTCGTGCCGCCGTCCAAGCTCTCTGGAGGCTTTCATCTGCTTCCTGTTCGGTCTGGAACTGTTCCTTTGATGCTGTAGACATCAATTCCTCATTGGATTGTGGACCTGGGCTTGGTCCCTCTGGAAGCGATGCAGGTGATGGGACTGTTTCCGTTGACTGTGAACTGCTCTCCGCTGGTGCACTATGTTGGGGTTCAGGCTCCGGCTGAGCCTCTTGTATAGGGTTATCTGCTGCTGCCGGTGCAGGTTCAGTGGGGCCCTCTGGTGTTGGGGTTGCAAGTACTGGATTCAGTGCTGGCAATGGTTCTGGTGCTGGTTGTTCCGCCGGTTCCGGTTCTGAGACTGGCTCTGTCTAGGTCTCTGTGACTGGATCCACTAGTGCTGTTGCAGATGTTGGCATGGGGTCCGGTTCCATCACCTCTGACCGGGTCCTGGTAGAAGTTTCCTGAACAGAGCTAGGTGTGACAGCTCGCTTATCCTGGCTGCGGGTGACCATTTCCACCCTCTTGGCTAGCTTCACATGATTGGCCAAGTCTTCCCCCAACAGCATGGGGATGGGATAATCATCAAAGACTGCAAAAGTCCACGTTCCTGACCAGCCCTTGTACTGGACAGGCAACTTGGCTGTAGGCAAGTCAAAAGAGTTTGACTTGAAGGGTTGAATTGTCACTTGGACCTCTGGGTCGATTAAATTGAGGTCCACTAAAGAAGTATGGATAGCTGACACTTGTGCTCCAGTGTCCCTCCACGTGATGACCTTCTTCTCGCCCACACTCACTGTTTCCCCCTGCTCTGAAGGTATTTGGGAGATATCTGGGCCTGAGGACCTCTGGTGTGATTTCGGTGCAATGAACTGTAATCTGTTGGGGTTCTTGGGGCAGTTGGCCTTTATATAACGAGGCCCTGGCTCGTTACGTTTAAAACATGGTCCAGCTGACAAGTCACTGGGGCGAGGTAGGTTGCTGGAGAATGGTGTGGCAGGACGATAAGGTGTCTGGAGTGTTCCTTGGGGTGTAGTTGGGGCCTTGGGCTGCCCCTGGTAGTAGGGTGTGGTCTGAGGATGTCCCTTCTGGTGTCCGCTCCAACTGCGACCAGGGTTGTTCCTCTCTCCTCCCTTCACCCGTTTTGTTCCGGCTTGCCCCGCCTCTCTGGCAGTCTGGGACTGCTTGTATTGATCAGCATAAGAAGCAAGACTTTCTGCTGAGTCCATTTTCTTATCCCATAAACACTGTTTTATATCCTCCTTGGATATATTCAGGAATTTGCTCCTGAGTCATTTAATCACACATTCCTTCAAAGCTAGTTACACCCCTTCCTTTGACCCATTTATCTAACAGATCTGTCATCTGGTTTACATAAGCCACATTACTTAATCCAGGTCCTCTCTTAAGGGCTTTAAATTTCAGGTGTAACTTGAAATTGTTTTACCCGTCTTTCATGTTCCTTTTGTTTTTCCTCAGCCTCAAATCTGGCTAATTCCAGCTTCTGTTGAACAGTGCAGTCTGTCATCTTAACCTCTCTGTTTTTAACTAACTTTACGCCTGAGAGTTAGAAAGAAAACAAAACAAAACAAAAACTGGCTTGTAAAATTTTGCTGTGCTGTAACCTGATATCTTTTTCTCTGATAGCTGTTCTCAGCCTACAGAAAAGTCCTTTTGTAATGCCTGCTGCTCTGTCCCCCAGGCAGAGAGAAAGACTCTGTGACTGCAATCACCTTTTACAAAACCTTTTAAAATCCTACTGTGCTTCTGGTGCAAAATGATCTCACCACTCTGCCACCATGTCAAGGTTCCTTCCCCACTCTGAACTCTAGGGTACAGATGTGGGGACATGCATGAAAGACCCCCTAAGCTTATTCTTACCAGCTTAGGTTAAAAACTTCCCCGAGGTACAAACTTTGCCTTGTCCTTGAACAGTATGCTGCCACCACCACGCGTTTTAAACAAAGAACAGGGAAAGAGACCACTTGGAGATGTCTTCCCCGAAAATATCCCCCCAAGCCCTACACCTGCTTTCCTGGGGAAGGCTTGATAAGAATCCTCACCAATTTGTACAGGTGAACACAGACCCAAACACTTGGATTTTAGGAACAATGAAAAATCAATTAGGTTCTTAAAAGAAGAATTTTAATTAAAGAAAAGGTAAAAGAATCAGCTCTGTAAAATCAGGATGGGAAATACCTTACAGGGTAATCAGATTCAGAACACAGAGAATCCCTCTAGGCAAAAACCTTAAGTTACAAAAAGACACAAAAACAGGAATATACATTCCATCCAGCATAGCTTATTTTACCAGCCATTAAACAAAAGGAAATCTAATGCATTTCTAGCTGTATTACTTACTAATTTAACAGGAGTTGTAAGGCTGCATTCCTGATCTGTTCCCGGCAAAAGCATCCACAGACAAACTGTTTGTTCCCCCGCTCCAGATTTGAAAGTATCTCGTCCCCTCATTGGTCATTTTGGTCAGGTGCCAGCGAGGTTATCTTAGCTTCTTAACCCTTTACAGGTGAAAGGGTTTTGCCTTTGGCCAGGAGGGATTTTATAGCACTGTATACAGAAAGGTGGTTACTCTTCCCTTTATATTTATGACACCCCCACTGTGCAGGGCACTGCACAGAGTTATAGACAATCTCTGTCCTGGAGCACTTCCTGTTGAAATAGACCAGACTGACCCCCAGGAGGCTGGAGGGGTGTAACTGACGAGCAGAGTGATGGTTTCAAATGTCATGTTAGTGCTAGGAGCCAACTGCACCTGAATTTCCTCTTCATGGGCACCCACCCAAGGCTCCCGGCTTCTCAGCCATCACTTCTCTTGGGTGCAGACTCGCATCTCTCTCTCCTTCCCTCCAGACCAGGGTTGTTCCAGGCTGCACAGTCCCCTGCCTACACTAGTTCCCCAGCAAGCCAGACGGCCTAACCCGGCCAGTGTCTGCACTTTGCTTACTCCCTTCAAAGGCTAGGAACAAAGGAACTGCCCACAGTGATAAGCTACCACCTAGCTTTCTAAGAAAACACATTTATTCCTAAGGTGAAACAATAAAAGAACCCCCAGAGCTCACCCCAGCTCCAACAAGGGCTCTGCTAGGAGTCAGCCCTTCAGACCCCACTAATGGAGTTTTCTGTGATCATGAGTTCATAGCAGCTTGTGCTCTGAACAAGAACACACATGCCTAGGTCAGCCTTTCCTTTACACCGTTGGGGACTCTGATCTTCAGAGTCTCTGGGAAGGTATTGGGTCTCTCCTCAGGGTGTATCTTCAAAAGAGTGGGTCCTGAGGTGGAATTTGCATATCTCCCCCTTCCTCTCCCCCCAGGTATTTCCTAGGAAAACCACTTAACTTTATTTGTCCCAAAAGTTCCTTCTTGTCTGGCACATTGCTTCAAACAATCATTCCATGCTCAGAACACTGGTCACCTCTCCCCCAGAGAAGTCACAGGCAATCCCTCAAGAATACATAAACTTGGCCTCCAAAAATATTTAAACTAAATTCAAGATCTCCCAACGATCTTGCAGGAAATTGCTGTGTCTGTCCCAGGGGGGATTCACTAGACAGGGAGACAAAGGGAGGGAGTGGGGCAGTGGGAGGCAGTTGGGGTGAGGGGGGCAGGCGAGGAGCACACTGGGCAGGGGGAGTGAAACTGGGCGGGAAGGGTTGGAGCCAGCCAGTCAGTACAGGGGTGAGAATAGCAAGAGTCAAATCTGCCTGGTGCCAGGATCTCTGTTTCTCTGGCTGTCCCTCGCTGAAATTTTTCTTCTCCAGAGTTGGCCACATGTTTCGGGGGAAGAGGGCACTGCCTGGTCCTAGTGCCCCCCCCCCCCAACAGGAGGGTGTAGGGGGGGTGTCACCATTCCACAGCTGTGGGGCCAGCAGGTGTGTGAGGTGGCCCCAGCTGAGGGTCCCTCTGCTGCTGCAGTCCCTGTTGCAGCTGCCCCTGCTCCCCTGTTATTTGATTGGGTTTTTCACACAACATCAGGGGAGAGAAAAACCCTTCGTAGAACATGGGACTGCAACACCCACACAAGCTGGCCGGAGGAGGTGGGTACCAGTCTCCATAGTGCAGTAGCACCTAGGAGCCTGAGCCATGGAGCAGAACCTCACTGTGCCAGGTGCTGCATGGACCCGCAGCCCCAAACAGCTCACAAGCAGGCGCAGAAACTGCTTTAAACTCCTCACGTGGGACTGACTTGGGGGCCTGTCTCTTCCAGCCGGTTTGTCCAGGTTCAGCCGCATCGCTGCAGCTAGGCTGGTGCACGCACAGGTGGATTAAGGTTTCCTGGGGCCCTAGGCCAGAGCAAGTAGCCCCACCCACAGCCCCAAACCTTTCTGCCCCTTCCCTGGGCGTGCCGCCCCTGTTCCACCCAGGGTCCCCCCTATTCGGCCCCCCAGTGCAGACTCATAACCCTTTTTGCTCCTTTCTGCCCACCCCACTGTGGCCCCAAGACTGGAGAAGCTCTGTCCCTGTGCCACCCTGGGGAACAGCGGGGAGTGAGGGCTCCTTCAGTCCCAGGGCCCCAGCAGGGGTCCAGATGCTGGGGCTTCCCCCACCACCCCTCTGCGCTTCTCGGGGGACCAGGGTCGGGCACAGGGGCTTCCTTTGCTGCCCCCCGGCTTCTGCTGGGGATGGATGGCAGGCACTGGGGATATCTGCTGGGGATGGGGTCAGGAGTTACTGGGGGGGCTTCCCCCATCCCGCAGTTGCTGCCAGAGATGGGTCAGGGGCCACTCAGGGTTTCTGGGGGCCTCCTAGTTGGCCCTGGGCATGGGCCCCATCAGCCCACTGGCTAATCCGCTATTGCGTGTACGCCTCTGGTGCATAGTCCGCAGCGGGCCTTCTCCTGGGGTGGGCTATCAGGTGTAGCCACACCTGCACAAAGTCCCTAATGCACACAGGCCCTGGGCTTCACACTGCCGGTGGTCCCTTCCCTGGGGGTCTGCGGAGCAGGCTGAGCTGTCGGGTAGATTCTGCCCTAGAATCATAGAATCATAGAATATCATGGTTGGAAGGGACCTCAGGAGGTCATCTAGTCCAACCCCCTGCTCAAAGCAGGACCAATCCCCAATTAAATCATCCCAGCCAGGGCTTTGTCAAGCCTGACCTTAAAAACTTCTAAGGAAGGAGATTCTACCACCTCCCTAGGTAACGCATTCCAGTGTTTCACCACCCTCCTAGTGAAAAAGTTTTTCCTAATATCCAACCTAAACCTCCCCCACTGCAACTTGAGACCATTACTCCTTGTCCTGTCCTCTTCTACCACTGAGAATAGTCTAGAACCATCCTCTCTGGAACCACCTCTCAGGTAGTTGAAAGCAGCTATCAAATCCCCCCTCATTCTTCTCTTCTGCAGACTAAACAATCCCAGTTCCCTCAGCCTCTCCTCATAAGTCATGTGTTCCAGACCCCTAATCATTTTTGTTGCCCTTCGCTGGACTCTCTCCAATTTATCCACATCCTTCTTGTAGTGTGGGGCCCAAAACTGGACACAGTACTCCAGATGAGGCCACACCAATGTCGAATAGAGGGGGACGATCACGTCCCTCGATCTGCTCGCTATGCCCCTACTTATACATCCCAAAATGCCATTGGCCTTCTTGGCAACAAGGGCACACTGCTGACTCATATCCAGCTTCTCGTCCTCTGTCACCCCTAGAAAGGAGACAAAATGTTGTTTCCGGAGCTTTGCAATTTAAGAGGCTTCTCTTGGGTAACTGGCTGGGGGCATTTCCTACCTCAGACTCAGGGGAGATTTCCCAAGGCACCCTGGCATGCATCCATCGGGCATCCATCGAATGTCAATGGGATGTTGGAGCCTCCCCTGGAAACTCTTCTGTTTTCCTGGGGCTCATCCAAGGATGGCATTGTCTGAGGCATCGTCTACGCTAGAAAAACTTTGCCTCCGTAGCTATCCTGGCGAGCCCTCCTAGTATCTGTAGGAAGACAAATGAGCCACTGGCTCGTGGCTTCTTAGCAGGTTCCTCCAGGCAACCAGCTCAGCTGGAGAGCTAAGAAATCGGAGGCTGCTGGCCAGCAATACGAAGAGCTGCCACCCACAGGTGGATAAGGAGCAACACCCACTAGCTACCCAGGGAATCACAAAGCCTGGCCCGGAGAGAAGGAAAACGCCAGAGGCCAGACCAGACTCATGCACAGCAGCCCCCCTTTGGCTGACGTCGGTTACAGCCCCCCGAGGGAACAATGCAGACAGAGGGGGAGGTTTTCCATACCTCAGCCCCACGGCTGGCTGTTCATTTCAGAGGTGCCACCGAGTCAGGAACTGGGGGCTTCCCGCCAGCATCCCTGTAAGACCGGCCCTTGTGGGTTTGTTCCCAGAAGCAAGGAAAGAACTCCTGCCGGACTTTAAACTTTAACACCCTGAGTCTTTAGATGGGGAGCTGATTTCTCTAGCCTGCATTGCCAAATTCACCCTGTTTTCACACTTACCCTTGGGCACCAGATTAGCTGAGCAAATGATCTAGAGCGCGAGCTTCGCCTAGTGATCAGTGCAGGAAGCAGCGCATTAGGACTCCTGGGTTCTAGTCCCAGAGGTGCCACTTTGGTAAAAGAGATTGCTACAAGGAGTCACTCCAGGAAATCCTGTGGCTGGATTTTACTTATTAAAGGCCTGGATAATTTTATTACCTCTAGTCACATTTCAGCTGTGATGGCAGTGAGCAAACATCATGCTCCAGGGAACAGGCAAGTTATCTGTAGGGCTTGGGCAGGCAGGACGCCTCAGTTTACCCTGCTATAAAATCATTTTAATAATACCTACTTCCCAAGGCAATAAAGAGGTTATAGCCCCGGCTACAGTTAAAATTGAGGTCGACTGACACACCTATGTCACTCAGGAGTGTGAAAAATCCACCCCGAACGCTGTAGCTATGCTGACATACAGCTAGGTCAATGGAGGAATGCATCCATCAATCCAGCTACCATCCCTTGGAGAGGTGGAGTTCCTACAAAATCAGAAAAACCCCTTCCTTCACTGTGGGCTGCATCTAGACTCTACACAATGGGGTTATGCCACTGTACACCCCATAGGGTAGACATGGCCTTAGTTAATTGTTTATAAAGTGCTTTAAATTAACAGCTTTGCATTCTGCAGGCCAAGGGAAGTTTCTCTCTAATTTCTCTTTAGTTTTGTTCCCTAGAAGCTATATTTGTCAGAGCACTGTTTTGTTTTCACTTCCTTCTAGGTTCACTGATTCAAGAGCCTTCCTCACATGACCGACGGAAACTTTGAGCTGGCTGATGCAAGAGCTTGACGAACTTCTTTGGTAACCATGGGGGAGTTTCTGCAAAAGTCATAAGACCTGGTGGTAATGGGAATTGTTTGCTCAATGACTCAGTGGCTCAGTCAGCTGCCCTGCAGAGCCTCCAAGAAGTCTACCTGGCAGAACACAGGTAAACTAATATAAAAAAACCTGGTAATGTGTGGCTATTTTGAGCTTCACTATAGCAGCTGGCAAGAGAACCCAGATTAGGAGTCACAGCCATTTGAGCTAAAGGAGAATCTCTGTTAGTGGTATAGGGCCTATGACATGCATCTGAGCAGTTCTGATTCCACACAACACAAGGCAGTGGTGCATACATGCACTGTTGGGCGCTTTACCATATGTTGCACGTCTGAAGGACTTTCCACCTGACAGGCTCAAAGAGCTTTACAAATATGAACTAATTAAGCCTGAATGCAGCATGTACGATTGCCTGCCTTACAGGTAGGTGGAGTATGTGTGTATTCAGCACAAACAGCTCCTGGGCTCTGGAGACCAGAGTGACTGAACTGGAGGAGCTAAGGGACACAGACCAGGCTTTCTGGGACACAGCAGAGCAGGCCCAGCCCCAGTCTGGCAGCTTCTGTGCTACTGGGGAGGGTGAAAGTCTCGGGGAAGGAGAACAGATGGAAACTGAGTCCTGTAGTTGGGACCCTCTTTCCAGAAGACGTCGTGGTATCTTCCCGCACAGAGGACACCCCTCCAGGGGAGGGGACCCTGTTGTTAGGAAGAGACAGGAGACAGTAATGGGGGGTTGGTTATTAGAAGTATAGAGAGTTGGGTTGTGGTGACCGGGAGAACCACACAGTGAATTGCCGGCTGGGTGCGAATGTTGTGGATCTCTCGAGCCATCTAGACAGACGTCTGGGCAGTGCTGGGAGGAGCCAGTGGTCGTGGTACATGTAGGTACCAGTGACATAGGGAAAGGCAGGAGGGAGGTCCTGGAGGCCAAATTTAGGCTGCTAGGTCAGAGATTTGAGTCAAGAGCCTCCCTGGGAGCATTCTCTGAAATAGCACAGGGCCAGTAAGACAGACAGAACTCCAGGGCTCCAACGCGGGGATGAGACGATGGTGCTGGGAGGAGGGTTTAGGTTTGTTAGGACCTGGGGAACCATGTGGGGAAAGAGGAGCCTGTACAGGAAGGATGGGCTCCACCGAAGCCAAAACAGAACCAGATTGCTGGCATGGGAAATTCAAAAGTTCACTGAGGAGGGAGAAAGCTGAGAGGTGCGGAAGAGCAACGGTTCAGAGACATCCCTGAGGGGAGGATTTATTAAAGGGGATTCTCTATATCCTAGCAGAGAGGAGGGGATAGAGGTTGGTAAAGTGCATGTAGGAACTGCAGAGAAACAGTCAAATGAAAAAGAGTCCCATTCAATTACATCACATGAAGGAAGCCAACTAAATAGCGACAAATGTTATAAGTGCTTATACACAAACGCTAGAAGTCTAAATATTAAAATGGCTGAACTTGAGCACCTGGTATTAAATGAGGCTACTGATTTAGGAGGCATCACAGAAAATTGGTGGAAGGATGATAATCGGGACACGGTAATACCTGGGGACGAAATATACAGGAATGACCGAGTAGCGGTGTTGGTGGGCGAGCGGCACTGTATGTGAAAGAAAGCACAGAGTCAAAGATAGTGAAAATCTTAATGGAATCAGGCGGTACCAGAGAATCTCTGTGGATAGAAATTCCATGTGTGAATAATAAAAGTAGAGCAGTAGGAATGTATTACCGACCCCCTGACGAGGAGGGTGAGCGTGACTAGGACAGGCTCAGGGAGATTAGAGAGGCTACAGAAACAGAAAGCCCAGTAATAATGGGGGATTTCATCAATCCCCATACTGACTGGGTACATGTCACCACAGGACAGGGTGCAGAGATAAATTTCTAGACACCGTTAATGACCGCTTCTTGGAGCAGCTAGTCTTGGAACCCACCTGGGGAGATTCTTGATTTAGTCCTAAGCGGTGCATAAGACAGTGACCATAATGTAATTAAATTTAACACCCTTGTAAGGGGGAAAGTACTGAGAAAACCCATCACAGGAGCATTTAACTTCAAAAACTTAACCAGCACCAAAATGAAGAAGCAAGTTAAACAGATATTAAAAGGAACAGTCACAAGAGTGAAATGCCTGCAAGCTGCATGGAAACTAATTAAAAACAGCATAATAGTGGCTCAAACTAAATGTATACCCCAAATAAAAAAAAAAAACAATAAGAGGACCAATAAATGTCACCAAGGCTGAACAATAGAGTAAAAGAAGCAATTCGAGGCAAAAAGGCATCCTTTCAAAATTGGAAGCCCAGTGCTACTGAGGAAAATGGAAAGAAGCATAAATACTGCAAGTCAAGTGTAAAAGTCTGTAACCCTTCTGCCCGTCAGAGTTGGCAGCAACAAGGGCCGGGTTCAGGATCTAGGGGTTCCATTCCAATAACACAATGCAAAACCGGCTCGAGCCCCCACCCAGTGACCTGGGACAAATATATACCACCCCCGCTGGGCACCTCCAAGAGGCAGTACTTCCCCTCTCACAAGCACAGAGTCTGAGTGTAGCAAAAAGCCTTTTAATAACAGAGAGAAACCACGTGGCGTTATGTTGGGGAACCACCACCGACAGGATTCATAACAGTTTATTCCTGTCCCAGTAACAGAGAAACTGGGGCTCCTACAGCAGCCAAAGTGACCGTCGAGGCGGGGGGTGGGTGCCAATGAGGTCAGCCCTGAAGTTCTTTTCCACAACCCACCACGACTCGCCACCAGATGTCCGGGTAGAGCTCATCCTGGTTCTGCTTACAGGTATAATTAGGCAGGCCAAAAACAAAACAAAACAAAAAGTAAAGCACAACTAGCAAAAGACACAAAAATTAACAGCAAAAATGTTTTTAAGTACATGCAAAGCAGGAAGCTGCCAAATCACCAGTGGGGCCACTGGACGATGGAGATGCTAAAGGAGCACTGAAGGAAGACAAGGCCGTTGTGGAGAAGCTAAAGGAATTCTTTGCATCGGTCTTCACGGCAGAGGAAGAGGGAGATTCCCACACCTGAGCCATTCTTTTTTAGGTGACAAATCTGAGGAACTGTCCCAGATTGAGGAGTCAATAGAGGAGGTTTTGGAACAAATTGATAAACTAAATGGCGATAAGTCACCAGAACCAGGTGTGAATCACCCAAGAGTTCTGAAGAAATTCAAAATGATGAAACTATTAACTGTGGTATGTAACCTGTTGCTTAAATCAGCCTCTGTGCCAGGTGACCGTAATGTAAAGCCGATTGTTTAAAAAGGCTCCAGAGGCGATCCCAGCAATTACAGGCTGGTAAGTCTGACTTCAGTACGAGGCAAACTGCAGCAAAGTACAGAATTATCAGATGAACATGATAGGTTGGGGAAGAGTCAATGTGGCTTTTGTAAAGGGAAATCCTGCCTCACCAGTCTATTAGAATTCTTTGAGGGGATCAACAACCATGTGGACAAGGGTGATCCAGTGGATATAGTGGACTTGAACTTTCAGGAAGTCTTTGACAAGGTCCCTCACCAAAGGCTCTTAAGCAAACTAAGCAGTCATGGGATAAGAGGGAAGGTCCTCTCAGGGATCAGTAGCAGGTTGAAAGACAGGATACCCAGAGTAGGAATAAATGGTCAGTTTTCACAGTGGAGAGAAGCAAATAGCGGGGTCCCCCAAGGATCTGTACTGGGACCTGTGCTGTTCAACATATTCATAAATGATCTATGAAAAGGGGTAAACAATCAGGTGGCAAAATTTACAGATGATACAAAATTACTCAGGACAGTTAAGTCCAGAGCAGACTGTGAAGAGCTACAAAGGGATCTCACAAGACTGGGTGACTGGGCAACAAAATGGCAGCTGAAAATCAATGTTGATAAATGCAAGTGTAAGTGGGGAATAGTCCCGCTATTGTGGGGAACTTTCCTGGCTTCTGCACTACCCCCGTGAAGTGGGCTAGCGAAAGGATCTGAGTCCTCGCTCCCGCTTCCTTTACCCAGTGGCCTCCCTGCCCTTGAGGACTCCCCTTCCCCTCTCCTCTCTGGCAGAGTCCTCGTAACCCCAACAAGGCTGGGCCCAGGATTCCTGGGGGGCTCGACCCCCAACCCTGTTGCGGTCACCTAGGACAGGGGCTAGGGTGTCCCCACTCCAGGGTACTCTCTCTGCCCTGGGCACTTCTCTGACCCACTGACCATTACATACAAGTTAAAGCAAATGCAAGTTTTTTAAAAAACAATTAATTTTAAAAAGAATAAGGAAACATGGGAAAGGTTAAAGGAAACACATCACCCTGCTCTGTGGCAGGGAACATCACAAACAGGGTCTCTGGAATGTCAGGGCAGTTCACAGTCTGTTCCGTGTAAGTCCCAGGCCTCCTTCTCCGGCCCTGGCTGTGCAGCGGGGATGCTGTGAGTTGGACACTTGCTCTGGTGGTGGCCTCACGCTCTCAGGCTCTAAGTGGTAGGACCCTTCTTCCCAGTGTCACCCCCGCCCTGTTGGGGTTATGATCTGAGCCTGGCCTGCAGAGCCTCCTGGCTGAGGCGTTTCCCTGTGCTGGGCCCGCCGCCCAGGCTCCCCCTCGCTCTCCCCAGCTGCTCACTGCACCCAGCTCCGGAGACTGCTCCAGCCCCAGCTCCACCACTCGGTCTCTGCACCGCTGCTGCTCTGCCTCCAGCTCCCTGGGCTGCTTCTCTGGCCCCTCTGGCTCTGGTTGCTGCAGCTCTGCTCCCAGGACAGGTCTGCTCTGCAGGCTGCTTCTGAGACTCTGCTCCCAGCACTGACCTGCTTCCTGGGCTGCTTCTCTGGCCCCTCTGGCTCTGGTTGCTGCAGCTCTGCTCCCAGGACAGGTCTGCTGTTTCTGGGCTCCTTTTCTAGTCCCTCTGCATCTGGCCCAGCTCTGCTCCCCAGCTCAGCTTGGGCCCCTGCTTTCTCCTTAGCTCGGCCCCACTCTGTCTGACCCAGGCAAGTCCAGCTCATACGGAGGACGGGACCTCCCTGGCCTCCTGACTCCCTGATTAGCCTGCCCTGAAGCATTGGCCTCTCCCCATTGTTCCTGGGGTCTATCAGTCTCAGGGTCCTGGTTTCCCATAGACCCTTCCCCCTTTTAGTACTGGGAGCTAGCTAACCAAAACACCCCACTGAATGTTAGTAAGGGGGCAACAATGGAAAACACGATCCCAAGCAAAGTTCCCTGTAAGCCCCACCGGAGCTGCAGTGGCCGGGGAGAGCTAGCCCCTCCCCGAGCCCAGCCCAGCCCAGCCTCGCCGGAACTGCTGCAGCCCAGGAGAGGCGTCTCTCCCCCAGCCCCGAGCTGCTGTGGGGAGAGAGGGCTGGGGGGAGTCCTATCTCCCTGCTGCAGCCCTGGGGCAGCCTGCACCCCAAACCCCTCAGCCCCAGTCCCACCCCAGAACACCCAACCCTCTGCCCCAGTCCTAAGCCCCCTTCCATGCCCTGAACCCCGCATCCCCAGCCTCACCCCAGAGCCCGCACCCCCCAGCCAGAGCCTTCACCCCCCTGCGTCCCAACCCTCTACCCCAGTCTGAGCCCCTCCCACACCCCGAATCCCTTGGCCCCACCCCCACCACACATCACCTCCATACTGGTGCACATAACAAAATTCATTCTGCACATGAATGTAAAAAATTCGAGGGAACACTGATCCCAAAGATATATACAAAAAGATGGAGACTAAATTAGCTGTTACCAGTCAAGAAGGAAATCTTGGCGCTATTGTGGCAGAGGTGGATTAAGGGCATCACCCATATATCTTCTATGATTCTATGATTCTAAGGTCTCCTGGGGCCCTGGGCCAGAGCAAGTGGGGACTGGCACCAGAACGGTCACCCCACCCCTTCTGCCTGTGGTCCTGCCCCTGTTCTGCCCCTTCCCCCTGCCCCTGTTTTTCCCTCATGGGCCCATTGGATAATCCACCACAGCATTGTGGAGAGTTCTCTGAAAACAACTGCTCAATGTGCAGCAGTCAAAAAAGCAAACACAATTCTAGGAACCATTAGGAAAGGGACAGATAATAAGGCAGAAAATATCATAACAACACTATATAAATCCACGGTACGTACATATTGTGAATACTGCGTGCAGTTCTGGTCACCGCATTTCGAAACATCTATTAGAATTGGAGAAAGCACAGAGAAGGGCAACATAAAACATTAGGGGTTTGGAACAATTTCCAGATGAGGGGAGCTTAGAAAGACTGGGACTGTTCATCTTAGAAAAGCGATGACTAAGAAAGGACGGCTGGAGGTCTATAAACCCTGACTAGTGTGGAGAAAACGCATAATGACATGTTATTTACTCCTTCACATAACACACGAATCACAGGTTCCCCGAACAACAGTAATAGCGAGAAGGTTTAAAACAAACATAAGAAAGTACTTCACACAGCGCATAGTCAATCTGTGAAACTCATTGCCAGGGGATGTTCTGAAGGCCAAAAGTATAACTGGGTTTAAAACAGAATTAGATAAGTTCATGGAGGACAGGTCTGTCAATGACTATTAGCCAAGATGATCAGGGATGCAACCCCTTGCCCTGCATGTCCCTAAGCCTCTGACTGCCAGATGCTGGGACTGGATAGCAGGGGATGGCTCACTTGATAATTGCCCTATTCTGTTCGCTCCCTCTGAAGCAGGTGGCTCATGCCACTGTCAGAAGACAGGATACTGAACAAGATGGACTGACCTGCCATGCCATTCTTATGTTCCATTTTGCGGATGGGGAAACTGAGGCAAAGAGTGGTTAAAGGCCTTATTTACAGTCACACAGCGAATCAGTGACAGAGCCAAGGCCAGAGCTCAGGAGCCCTGACTCACAGTCCTGTGCTCTAATCTCAAGACTGCCCTCCATCTCAGTTGTGTCAGCTGATCAACCCTGTGGATAGGTGGGCAGCTCAATAGGCTAGCAAAGCATTCTCAGCCCACATTGTTTTCCTGGGACAGTCTGCTTTACAAACAGACTCGCCACTATCCTGTCACATGCTATCCAGTCGGATGTCCTGCAGGGGCCAATATCAGATGGTCAGGGCTGGATTAACTCTCCTGTGGGCCCGGGGCTATTAGATTTTGTGGGGCCCCTGTATACTAGTCTTGTTCCTAATTTAAAACAAAATTATCACAATTATGGCATCGAGGCTATTAATACTATCCTAAACTTGCCTTTTAATCAACATAAAGCCATTCTGTGGTTACATTTCAGTCTTAAAACATGTAGAATATAGTTAAGTTAATTCAAAATAGCCTACTTCTTACCTTAGAACCGCTGTTATATTAGTTTCTTTCTGGGAGGGAGTTTGGGTGCAGGAGAGGGCTCCAGGCTGGGGCAGTGTTGGGATGAGGAGAGAATCATTGAATCTCATGGTTGGAAGGGACCTCAGGAGGTCATCTAGTCCAACCCCCTGCTCAAAGCAGGACCAATCCCCAATTTTTGCCCCAGATCCCTAAATGGCCCCCTCAAGGACTGAACTCACAACACTGGGTTTTAGCAGGCCAGTGCTCAAACCACTGAGCTATCCCTCCCCCCAAGAGGGTGACGGGTGCAGGCTCCATCCGGGAGGCGCTTACCACAGGTGGCTCCCAGCCAGTGGTGCAGCAGGACTCAGGCAAGCTGCCTGACTGCCAGCCATAGCCCCACGCCGCTTCCGGAAGCTGCTGGCTGCTGGCACCTCTCTGCATGCCCCTGGGGGAAGCAGGACAGCGTGTCTCTGTGCACTGCCCACGCCTGCAAGCACCGCCCCTGCAGCTCCCATTCCCAGCCAATGGGAGCTGCAGGGATGGTACTGGGGGCAGGGGCAGTGCGCGGAGCCACCTCCCCCACAGGGGCCGCAGAGATGTGCCAGCAGCAGGCCACTTCTGGGAGTGGCGTGGGGCCACAACAAGCAGGCAGTCTGCCTGAGGCCTGCTGCGCTGCTGGACTTAGCGGCCCGGAGATCACAATTGACTGGCAAAGGCTCCAGGATCGACCGGTCGATCGTGATCAATGAGTTGGTGACCACTGAATTATATATAATTATGGATTTATTTTTGTGGGGCCCCCCTTAGCCCGAGGCCCTGGGCTGCACCCCCGAAAGCCCCTGTGTTAATCTGGCCCTGCAGATGGTTAAAAGGAGGATAACTGCCCCCCCCCCCCCCGCCCATGCCCACGAGTGCCTGAAAACACATCCCACCATACTTGTACATGAGGGGAGAGACATTCCTGTCTGATCATACAGGTGATTGAGTTATGGCCCAAAGCACAAAGGGTGAGCACCCCATCTTTATCAGCGCTTACAGAGCTGCAGTTCCAAGTGGCCTCCTTTTCAAAGTTCAGCCCTGCTGTTTGCCAACACAACCTCCTGTGGCAATGAGTTCCACAAGCTGCCTTCAGACTGCACAACCGAGCTTTAGCCCTCCCATCTACACTGCCACCTATGCCCAGGCTCTCACTGAGCTGGGGGCTGTGTTTGAGCCAAGTGCCCAGATGTGGTTGATTTGGGGGGTGTAGACAGGGCTGAAGTTAGAGGTGAAGGAGGCAGCTTTCAGTAAAAGGCGTGTGTTTCTGTGTGTGAGAGACAGAGGCATCCTGTGTGCACTGCAAAAATAACCATGTCTGAACACAGCTGCAGCCAAAGGATGTTACACATGGTTTATTTTTGCCTGTGTGGACATGCTATAGCCTCGGTTAGAGCCTCGGTTTTTAGTCTACGTGCAAGGCAGGTCATAGCATGGTCTTTTGGACAGGAAATAACATGAAAAACAAACCTGTACAGAGAGCATCCATGTTAATATCAGGATGTCTGTGCAAAGTAAACAGGATCTGGGAGGAGGAGGGTCCCGGTGAGCAGGCGGAACGGGGAGTTAGCCCTGGTCTACACTAGGAGTTGAGGTCAAATTTAGCAGCGTTAAATCAATTTAACCCTGCACCCGTCCACACAACGAAGCCCTTTTTTTCGATTTAAAGGGCTCTTAAAATCGATTTCCTTACTCCACCCCCGACAAGGGGATTAGCACTGAAATCGGTCTTGCTGGGTCGAATTTGGGGTATTGTGGATGCAATTAGATGGTATTGGCCTCCAGGAGCTATCCCAGAGTGCTCCATTGTGACCGCTCTGGACAGCACTCTCAACTCAGATGCACTGGCCAGGTAGACAGGAAAAGTCCCGCGAACTTTTGAATTTCAATTTTCTGTTTGGCCAGCGTGGCGAGCTGCAGGTGAGTACAGAGCTCATCAGCAGAAGTGACCATGCAGAGCTCATCAGCAGAGGTGACCATGATGGAGTCCCCGAATCGCAAAAGAGCTCCAGCATGGACTGAACGGGAGGTACGGGATCTGATCGCTGTATGGGGAGAGGAATCCGTGCTATCAGAACTCCGTTCCAGTTTCAAAATGCCAAAACATTTATCAAAATCTCCCAGGGCATGAAGGACAGAGGCCATAACAGGGACCCAAAGCAGTGCTGCATGAAACTTAAGGAGCTGAGGCAAGCCTACCAGAAAACCAGAGAGGCAAATGGCTGCTCCGGGTCAGAGCCCCAAACATGCTGCTTCTATGATGAGCTGCATGCCATTTTAGGGGGTTCAGCCACCACTACCCCATCCGTGTTGTTTGACTCCTTCAATGGAGATGGAGGCAACACAGAAGCAGGTTTTGGGGACGAGGAAGATGATGATGATGAAGTTGTAGATAGCTCACAGCAAGCAAGCAGAGAAACCAGTTTTCCCGAAAGCCAGGAACTGTTTCTCACCCTGGACCCAGAGCCAGTACCTCCCGAACCCACCCAAGATTGCCTTCCGGACCCCCCAGGTGGAGAAGGGACCTCTGGTAAGTGTACGTTTTAAAATACTATACATGGTTTAAAAGCAAGCATGTTTAATGATTAATTTGCCCTGGAATTTGCGGCTCTCCTGGATGTACTCCCAAAGCCTTTGCAAAAGGTTTCTGGGGAGGGCAGCCTTATTCCGTCCACCATGGTAGGACACTTTACCAGACCAGGCCAGTAGCACGTACTCAGGAATCATTGCAGAACAAAGCATTGCAGTGTATGTTTGCTGGCGTGCAAACAACATCCGTTCTTTATCTCTCTGTGTTATCCTCAGGAGAGTGATATCATTCATGGTCACCTGGTTGAAATAGGGTGCTTTTCTTAAGGGGACATTCAGAGGTGCCCATTCCTGCTGGGCTGTTTGCCTGTGGTTGAACAGAAATGTTCCCCGCTGTTAGCCACGGGGAGGAGTGAGGGGCTAGCCACGTGGTGGGGGGAGGCAAAATGCGACCTTGGAATGAAAGCACATGTGCGATGTATGTAATGTTAACAGCAAGGTTTACCGTGAAAGAGTGTACCCATTGTTCTATAAAATGTGTCTTTTTAAATACCACTGTCCCTTTTTTTTCCTCCACCAGCTGCATGTGTTTCAAGGATCACAGGACCTTCTCCTTCCCAGAGGCTAGCGAAGATTAGAAGGCAAAAAAACCACACTCGCGATGAAACATTCTCTGAGCTCATGCTGTCCTCCCACACTGACAGAGCACAGACGAATGCGTGGAGGGAGACAATGTCAGAGTGCAGGAAAGCACAAAATGACCGGGAGGAGAGGTGGCGGGCTGAGGAGAGTAAGTGGTGGACTGAAGAGAGGGCTGAAGCTGAAAGGTGGCAGCAGCATGATGAGAGGAGGCAGGATTCAATGCTGAGGCTGCTGAAGGATCAAACTGATATGCTCCAGCATATGGTTGAGCTGCAGGAAAGGCAGCAGGAGCACAGACTGCTGCTACAGCCCCTGTGTAACCAACCGCCCTCCTCCCCAAGTTCCATAGCCTCCACACCCAGACGCCCAAGAACGCGGAGGGGGGGCCTCCGGATACCCAGCCACTCCACCCCAGAGGATTGCCCAAGCAACAGAAGGCTGGCATTCAATAAGTTTTAAAGTTTTAAACTTTTAAAGTGCTGTGTGGCCTTGTCCCTTCCTCCTCCACCACCCCTCCTGGTGCTTCTCTCCTCCACCACCCCTCCCAGGCTACCTTGGCAGTTATCCCCCTATTTGTGTGATGAATTAATAAAGAATGCATGAATGTGAAGCAACAATGACTTTATTGCCTCTGCAAGTGGTCATCGAAGGAGGAGGGGAGGGTGGTTAGCTTACAGAGAAGTAGAGTGAACCAAAGGGCGGGGGATTTCATCAAGGAGAAACAAAAAGAACTTTCACACCGTAGCCTGGCCAGTCATGAAACTGGTTTTCAAAGCTTCTCTGATGTGCACCGCACCCTCCTGTGCTCTTCTAACCGCCCTGGTGTCTGGCTGCGCGTAACCAGCAGCCAGGCGATTTGCCTCAACCTCCCACCCCGCCATAAACGTCTCCCCCTTACTCTCACAGATATTGTGGAGCGCACAGCAAGCAGTAATAACAGTGGGAATATTGGTTTCACTAAGGTCTAACCGAGTCAGTAAACTGCGCCAGCACGCTTTTAAACGTCCAAATGCACATTCTACCACCATTCTGCACTTGCTCAGCCTGTAGTTGAACAGCTCCTGACTACTGTCCAGGCTGCCTGTGTACGGCTTCATGAGCCAGGGCATTAAGGGGTAGGCTGGGTCCCCAAGGATAACTATAGTCATTTCGAAAAGGAGTACTTGTGGCACCTGAGAGACTAACCAATTTATTTGAGCATGAGCTTTCATGAGCTACAGCATTTCAATATCCCCAGCGGTTATTTTCTGGTCTAGGAATAAAGTCCCTTGCTGCAGCTTTTGAAACAGACCAGAGTTCCTGAAGATGCGAGCATCATGTACCTTTCCCAGCCATCCCACGTTGATGTTGGTGAAATGTCTCTTGTGATCCACCTTGCAGCACTATAGAAAAGTACCCCTTGCGGTTTATGTACTTGCCGGCTTGGTGCTCCGGTGCCAAGATAGGGATATGGGTTCCGTCTATCGCCCCACCACAGTTTGGGAATCCCATTGCAGCAAAGCCATCCACTATGACCTGCACATTTCCCAGGGTCACTACCCTTGATATCAGCAGATCTTTGATTGCGTGGGCTACTTGCATCACAGCAGCCCCCACAGTAGATTTGCCCACTCCAAATTGATTCCCAACTGACCGGTAGATGTCTGGCGTTGCAAGCTTCCATAGGCCTATTGCCACTCGCTTCTCAACTATGAGGGCTGCTCTCATCTTGGTATTCTTGCGCTTCAGGGCAGGGGAAAGCAAGTCACAAAGTTCCATGAAAGTGCCCTTATGCATGCGAAAGTTTCGCAGCCACTGGGAATCGTCCCAGACCTGCAAACTATGCAGTCCCACCAGTCTGTGCTTGTTTCCCGAGCCCAGAATCAGCGTTCCACCACATGAACCTGCCCCATTAGCACCATGATGCCCACATTGCCAGGGCCCGTGCTTTGAGAGAAGTCTGTGTCCATGTCCTCATCACTCTCGTCACCGCACTGATGTAGCCTACTCGCCCGGTTTCGCTTTGCCAGGTTCTGGTGCTGCATATACTGCTGGGTAATGTGTGTGGTGTTTAATGTGCTCCTAATTGCCGAAGTGATCTGAGCGGGCTCCATGCTTGCCGTAGTATGGCGCCTGTATGGAAAAAAGGCGTGGAACGATTGTCTGCCATTGCCCTGATGGAGGGAGGGGCGACTGATGACATGGCGTACAGGGTTGGCTTACAGGGAATTAAAATCAACAAAGGGGGTGGCTTTACATCAAGGAGAAACAAAAACAACTGTCACACCGAATGGCCCCCTCAAGGATTGAGCTCAAACCCCTGGGTTTAGCAGGCCAATGCTCAACCCACTGAGCTATCCCTCCCCCTGGTATTTCAGGCAGGACTTCATGGAGGGAGGGAGGGGGAGCAAATGAATACAAAACAAGTCTGGTCTATTTCTTGTTTTGATCCACTCCATCTATCTTTTGCATCTTTGGCTGGCAGCAGACGGTGCAGAAGGACTGCATGCCATCCACATCTCATGGCTGCTTGGCAGAAGATGGTGCAATAGGACTGCCTGCAGGACTAAAGAATCATAAAATCATAGGATCATAGAATCATAGAATAACAGAGTTGGAAGGGATCTCTGGAGGCCATCTAGTCCAACCCCCTGCCCAGAGCAGGACCAATCCCAACTAAATCATCCCAACCAGGGCTTTGTCAAGCCTGACCTTAAAAACTTCTAAGGAAGGGGATTCCACCATCTCCCTAGGTAATGCATTCCAGTGTTTCACCACTCTCCTAGTGAAAAAGTTTTTCCTAATATCCAACCTAAACCTCCCCCACTGCAACTTGAGACCATTACTCCTTGTCCTGTCATCTGCTATCATTGAGAATAGTCTAGATCTATCCTCTTTGGATCCACCTTTCAGGTAGTTAAAAGCAGCTATCAAATCCCCCCTCATTTTTCTCTTCTGTAGACTAAACAATCCCAGTTCCCTCAGCCTCTCCTCATAACTCATGTGTTCCAGTCCCCTAATCATTTTTGTTGCCCTTCGCTGAACTCTATCCAATTTCTCCACATCCCTCTTGCAGTGTGGGGCCCAAAAGTGGACACAGTACTCCAGATGAGGCCTCACCAATATCGAATAGAGGGGAACGATCACGTCCCTCAATCTGCTGGCAATGCCCCTACTTATACACCCCAAAATGCCATTGGCATTCTTGGCAACAAGGGCACACTGCTGACTCATATCCAGCTTCTCGTCCACTGTCACCCCTAGGTCCTTCTCTGCAGAACTGCTGCCTAGCCATTCAGTCCCTAGTCTGTAGAGGTGCATTGGATTCTTCCATCCTAAGTGCAGGACTCTGCACTTGTCCTTGTTGAACCTCGTCAGATTTCTTTTGGCCCAATCCTCCAATTTGTCTAGGTCCCTCTGTATCCTATCCCTCCCCTCCAGCGTATCTACCACTCCTCCCAGTTTAGTGTCATCCGCAAACTTGCTGAGGGTGCAATCCACACCATCCTCCAGATCATTAATGAAGATATTGAACAAAACCGGCCCCAGGACCGACCCTTGGGGCACTCTGCTAGATACCGGCTGCCAACTAGACATGGAGCCATTGATCACTACCCATTGAGCCTGACAGTCTAGCCAACTTTCTACCCACCTTGTAATGCATCCATCCAGCCCATACTTCTTTATCTTGCTGACAAGAATACTGTGGGAGACCGTGTCAAAAGCTTTGCTAAAGTCGAGGAATAACATGTCCACTGCTTTCCATTCATCCACAGAATCAGTTATCTCATCATAGAAGGCAATTAGATTAGTCAGGCATGACTTTCCCTTGGTGAATCCGTGCTGACTGTTCCTGATCACTTTCCTCTCATGTAAGTGCTTCAGGATTGATTCCTTGAGGACCTGCTCCATGAAAAAGAATGACCTGGTCGAATCACTCTAGTCCCTGCACCCATATCTGCCCAGGCACTCCTGACCTACCTTACTGAGGCGGCCAGGAGCACCTGGGACATGATGAGGATGTTTTTCAGGACTATTGCACTATCTGCTGCCACAAGGCAATGGGTTGCTGCTGCTGTATAGCAATGCAGTACCGTGCCTGCCAGCACTCAGGAGACATACGGTGATGGTGAGCTGAGCTCCATGCTTGCCATGGTATGGCGTCTGCACAGGTAACTCAGGAAAAAAGGCATGAAACGATTGTCTGCTGTTGCTTTCACGGAGGGAGGGAGGGAGGGAGGGAGGGAACGGGGGCCTGACGATATGTACCTAGAACCACCCGCGACAATGTTTTAGCCCCATCAGGTAGTGACTGACCATTTTACACGGTATGCACAGGCATATCCCACACGTGATCAGAGGGCCACCACCGTCGCTCGAGTATTGTGGGACAAATATTTCTCAGTCTATGGATTCCCGGCTCGCATACACTCTGATCAGGGCGGGATTTTGAGTCACCTTCTGAAGGAGGTGCTGAAGATAGCAGGAATTAAAAAGTCTAGGACAACGCCTTATCACCCCCAAGGTGATCCTCAGCCAGAGAGGTTCAACCGAACCCTATTAGATATGTTGGGAACTTTGCGACCAGAGCAGAAGGCAACCTAGAGCCAGCATGTCGCATTTCTGGTGCATGCCTACAATGCCACAAAGAACGATGCTATGGGAGTCACCCCATATCTCTTGATGTTTGGGCGAGAACCAAGATTACCCATAGACTTGTGCTTTGGTGTATCAGAGGATGGAGATAGCTATGAAACTCATCAGCAATATGTATCCTGACTAAGAGAAAAGCTGCGGGATGCTTATCACTTAGCTACCGCTGCGGCTCGGAAGAACGCAGATCGCAACAAACATCGATATGATGCTAGAGTGCGTTCGCAGGAGCTCCAGCCGGGGGACAGAGTCCTGCTGCAAAATTTGGGTATTGCTGGCAAACACAAGATAGCTGACAGATGGAAGGCAATACCTTACCTGGTGATGGAAAAGCTGGGAGATCTGCCGGTCTACAAGATCAAACCTGAAGACGGTCCAGGGCAAATAAAGACGGTGCATAGAAACCTTTTGCTCCCTGTGGGGGAATTGGTAAGCACCCCTTATGAGATGGGCCACGATAGGGCAGCCGGGCAGAACAGAAGAGCTAGACCAAAGCCGCCATCCAACACAGACAGCGGGCCCCGTGCAGCTAACTTACCCCTTTTCTGCACATCTGAGAGTGAGTCTGAGGAGGAAAACACAACCCTGGTGTATCCTGGGATGGAGACAAGACTTCAGTCTCGATCAGCTGAACCAAATGAGAGTTTTCCCTCTTCCACCCTAAACCCCATGGCGGAATTATTTAGGCCCATTTCTGACACCCCTGTGCTACTGATGAGACCCCCGTGTGATGACACACACAGGTTATTGGACAGTGGAGACACAGGTAGAGGATGTCCTGGGCACCTTGGACCCTCCAGCGTTAGAACTAGGAGTGCAGGGGCCTACGCCAGTAGCCGAGGGACCCTCCAGGGAAGCCTCTCCATCCGTCACTCAAGAGGACGTTCCCCCTACCTTGGCAACAGAGATTCTCAATAGATGAGACAGGGTGATAAGACCAGTGAAACGGTTAACTTATGATTCACCTGGGGTGACTAGTGAGGAGCCAATACTTTTAGCACACAGGCTTGTGGAAGTTAAAGTGGGCTTCCTGAGGCCCTTTGGAGGAAACCAATGAGTTGGTATAAAGGGAGTGTGATTTGTCGGGACGACAAAGTCTCGGCTGGGGGGAGGATGTAAGCAGTGTCAGGATGAGCTCCACCCTGACATCTGGTGGTGAGGTGTGGCAAGTTGTGGAAAAGAACTTCAGGGGCCAATCTCATTTGCATAGGCACACCCACCACGCCTAGAATGAGGCCATAGCTGCCCAAATGGTCACTTTGGCTGCTGTGGGATCCCCAGCGTCTCTGTTATTGGGGCAGGAAGAATAATTTGTTATTACCCTGATTATGGGAACTGTGCTTGGAACTGTACTTGGCCTTTTGTTATGATGGAGGGACTCACCATCAACTAAGTAGCACTCGCTAGGCAAGGGTCATGGGTTCCAAAACTCTGTGAATTGAGAGAGGCTGGGGACAAGTATTAACACTTGGAGGTATGGGCCTCTGGATGAGGGCCTTACATGCTAATTGCACTTCCTCCTTTCTCCACTGTGGAATATCAGAGCTAATTTTGATTTCATTAGAAATCTAGTTACAGGCTGCTGAGCTCACTTTGGGCTAATAATGCACCAGCAAGCCTACTACAAGCTGAATTCACCATAGAGCTGAACTGACTAAGAGCTGAAATCACTGAGCGTTGTGTTAAGTAGTGGGGGAGCCTGAAGATATATTGTGGAGCGGTTTGTGGGATGGCTGGAGTGCCTTGTGGACAGGCTGGTGGAGCAGTTCATAGGACAGCGGGAGCAGCTGGTGGGACGCGGAGCAGTTTGTGGGACGGCGGGAGCTGCGTGTGGGCCGCCGAGCGGAGCTGAGCGAAGCAGTTCGTGGGGTGGCTGGCGGAGCGGAGCGAAGGCCTATGGAGCTGTGGGGCGGTCAGCTTCAGATCATGTAAGGTGCCCCCTTACCTCTCTCTCTTCCCCCCCCCCCCCCCCGCATCTCCACCCAGGTTGGGAGGTAAAGCTCTGCAGATAAACTTTCGAACTCTGGGGCACCCCTGACCAGGGACAGAGACTTTTGGGTCATTGGACTTTTGGGACTTTGGGTGATTTGGGGTTGCTGGACTCAAGAACCAAAGGGAAAGGGCATGCTCCAATTTGCTTGGGGTGGGTTTTTTGCTCATGGGTTCTGTTACGAATCCTGTTGGTAGTGTTTCCCCAACATAACGCCACATGGTTTCTCTCTGTTATTAAAAGGCTTTTTGCTACACTCAGACTCTGTGCTTGCGAGAGGGGAAGTACTGCCTCTTGGAGGTGCCCAGCGGGGGTGGTATATATTTGTCCCAGGTCACTGGGTGGGGGCTCGAGCCAGTTTGCATTGTGCTATTGGAATGGATCCCCTAGATATTGAACCCGGCCCTTGTTGCTGCCAACTCTGACGGGCAGAAGGGTTACATACAAAACTGACTTCTATAAATTCGACCTAATTTCGTAGTGTAGACATACCCTTAGACAATTAGAGCGGGCTGGGGCTGTCACCCTATAAAGCGTGGGACCTCCAAAGCCCCTGTGAGGAACCGACAGAACACCGTGTTCCTTTCTTCACCTGCTGGGCAGGGCTTCACATGACCTTGGGCTAGCGCAGAAAAGTCTTCCCAGCCTAGGGAGATTTGCCCCATGCCCTGAAAGGGTTAGAGGGATCCAAAGGCCAGAGCCTCGGTTTTTAGTCTACGTGCAAGGCAGGTCATAGCTTGGTCTTTCAGACGGGAAATAATATGAAAAACAAACCTGCACAGAGAGCATCCATGTTAATATCAGGATGTCTGTGCGGAGTAAACAGGATCTGGGAGGGGGAGGTGTGATGATGTGAGGCAGCAGGGAGAGGGGAGTGTTGACCTGGGAATATGCCCTGGGGATGGGAGACCTGAGAGCCTGTCACCTGAGCCAGGAGGGGGAGGGGGAGGTGACACCTCTGCCCAGGAATGTGAACAGAGGTTGCAGGAGGGAGCCTGCTGGGGGGGTTTAGTTTCAGTTTGGTGCTGGGTGGAGGAATGCAGGGAACCCCAGGGCTGGGGTCTAAGCTCCCTGCTCCCCCAGAAGGACTTGACTGAGGGGTCCTGGTTGTACCCACAACCTCTGTTTTGGACTGTGTTCCTGTTGTCCAATAAACCTTCTGTTTTACTGGCTGGCTGAGTCTCAGTGAATCCCAGGAAGAGGGGTGCAGGGCCTGGACTCCCTCACACTCCGTGACAACTGGTGGCAGCGGTGGGATGTACTGCACCCTGTGAACAGCGCTTCCTGCAGTAAGTGACTGGGGAACAGTAAAACGAAGGGGGATTGACGGGGACCAGGCGTGCTGAAGATTCAGAGAGAGACGGTTTCAGGGGGTGGTTAACCCCTGGGAGTGTGTGACCAGAGAGAAGGACTTTTGCAGTAACAGGGTCCCCCGGGGGATTGCAGTGAGCGGTCCCAGGGGCGGAGGAGTCTGCAGCTTGACCCTGGCAAAGACGTGGTGACCTCAAGAAGGACTGGCACACGAGGGGTTTTCCCTGGAAACCGTAGAAAGCTGCCCGGCCTGCGAGTGGCCAGCAGGGAGATGTACGCTAAACCCCTTAAGAGCGACCTGGTGGAGCTGTGCAGACAGAGGAGGCTCGCATTGGGAGGTCCACCAAGGAACAGCTGATTGCCCAGTTGGAGGAGAGGGATCTCTTGGATGACCTGATCTCTGTCCCGGAGGGAAGCCGCCCAGTGGACGCAGCGTGGGCCCTGGGGCCTGACCGGGCTGGGAGGGGTCAGACTGCTGCCGAGGACATCCCGAGACCCTTCCTACCTATGCCTGGGGGAGGCGTTGGGGGAAGCCCGGCGAATACCGAGGACACCCTGACCCCAGCAGCCAGCAGGGATCCTCCCGGCGGAGCTCCCCATCCCTGGAGTGGATGCGGCTGGAATGGGAGAGGGAGATGAAAATGAGGGAGCTGGAGGATCATGAAAAACGACATCAACATGAGCAGGAGGAGAAGGAGAAACAAAGACAGCATGAACTGGAGCTGGCCAGGCTGAGGAGCATTGGGGCCCTGGCTGCAGTGAGTGAGGGGGGACCCAAGACTGCAAGGAGCTTTGATAAGTGCTTCCTGGCCCAGCGGAAGGAGGGGGAGGACATAGATAGCTTCCTGACGGCCTTTGAGAATGCCTGCGAGATGCACAGGGTTGACCCTGCAGACAGGCTCCAGTTCCTCACCCCCTTACTGGACCCCAAAGCCGTGGAGGTGTACAGCCAAATGACAGGGGCGGAGGCAGGGGACTATGAACTGTTCAAACAGGCCCTGCTCCGTGAGTTTGGGCTGACCCCCAAGATGTACCGGAGAAGGTTCCGGAGTCAGCGTAAAACGCCTGAGGTCACCTACCTACAACTGGTCAACCGGATGCAGGGATATGCCCGCATGTGGACAGCTGGGGCCCAAGCTAAAGAGGACCTGCTTGACCTAATCGTACTTGAGCAACTGTATGAACAGTGCCCATCCGACCTGAAGCTGTGGCTGGTGGACAAAAAGCTAGAGAACCCCCAGCATGCAGGGCAGCTGGCCGACGAGTTTGTGAACAGTCGGTCAGGGGGTAGCCGGGAGGAATCCCAAAAGAACAGGCCCCCCCGGATACAGAGAGAGAGTCACCATGGGGCCTCCCAGCGGGGAAATAGGGAGAACCCCCTCCCAAGGGGAACCCCTGGCGTCGGGCCCCTCCGACCCGCTCGAGGGGACCAACGTGACCTGAGCTGCTATCACTGTGGCCAGAGAGGCCACGTACGGACCCAGTGCCCCAGGCTCAGGGACAGACTGAGCAAACCCAACCTACCCAGAGTTAACTGGGTAGGGACCCAGATGGATGAGGGGAAGATGGCCCAGGCAAGGAGGGCTGCCAGCTTACCACCTGCTCCAGAGGGAAGAGAACCCCCGGCCAGCCCCGCCAGAGGGCTGGAGGCTCTGGACTCAGGGTTCTCGGTTTACAGGGTGGGCGCGGGGCTGTCCCTCCGGAGAGAGTGCCTTGTTCCCCTGGAGATGGATGGGAGGAAGGTCAATGGATACTGGGATACGGGCGCGGAGGTGACGCTGGCCCGGCCCGAGGTGGTGGCCCCAGATCGGGTGGTGCCCAACACCTACCTGACCCTGATGGGGGTGGGCGGGACCCCATTTAAGGTGCCCGTGGCAAGGGTACACCTGAAATGGGGGGCCAAGGAGGGCCCCAAGGATGTGGGGTACACCACCATTTGCCCACTGAGGTTTTGATGGGGGGAGACCTAGAGGACTGGCCAAGCAAGCCCCAGACCGCCCTGGTTGTGACCCGTAGCCAGAGCCGGCGAGGGGCACTGCGCCCTGACCTTGGGGAGGGTATCACACCAGAGGCGCAGGACCCTACCCTGGTGGGGAGGGAGCGCCGAGGGGCATGGCTCAGAGAGGCTGTGGCGTCAGACCAATGAGAGGGAACCGGGCCCCATCCCTTCCCCAGCCGCTGAGTTCCAGGCCGAGTTGAGGAAAGATCCCTCCTTGCGGAAGCTCAGGGACCTGGCCAACCTCAGGGTGGTACGGACCATGAGGAGAGGTTGCCAGGAGAGGTTCCTGTACCGAGAATGGGCTCCCCCAGGGGAAGTAGAGTCCTGTGGGATCAGGAGGCAGCTGGTGGTCCCCCAGAAGTATCGCCACAAGCTCCTATACCTGGCCCATGACATCCCCCTCGCAGGGCACCAGGAAATCCGGTGCAGCTGGCAGAGGTTGCTACAGAACTTTTACTGGCCCGGGGTCTTTACCACTGTCTGGCAGTATTGCCGATCCTGTGACCCCTGTCAGAGGGTGGGAAAGGCCCGGGACAAGGGGAAAGCGGCTTTGAGACCTTTGCTCATCATAGAGGAGCCTTTCCAGAAGGTGGCCATGGACATCGTGGGGCCTCTCAGCAAGACGACCCGGTCAGGGAAGAAATACATTCTGGTGGTGGTAGATTTTGCCACGCGCTACCCCGAGGCAGTGCCTTTAGCTTCCATTGAAGCAGACACCATGGCAGATGCGCTCCAGACCATTTTCAGCTGAGTCGGGTTCCCCAAGGAAGTCTTGACAGACCAAGGCTCCAACTTCATGTCGGCCCTGCTCCGGTGCTTGTGGGAGAAATGTGGGGTCCGGCACGACTGGGCCTCAGCTTATCACCCCCAGTCCAATGGGCTGGTGGAGAGGTTCAATGGGACGCTAAAGATGATGCTGAAAACCTTTATGAACCAGCACCCGCAGGATTGGGACAAATACTTACCTCACCTGCTGTTCGCGTACAGGGAGGTGCCCCAGGAGTCTACCGGATTTTTGCCTTTCGAACTGTTATATGGCAGGAGGGTGAGGGGCCCCCTGGACCTGATGAGAGACGAGTGGGAGGGGAAGGCCACTCCCGATGGAGAGTCAGTGGTGGAGTATGTCCTGATCTTCGGAGAGAGACTGGCTGAACTCATGGGCCTGGCTAGGGAGATCTGGCCAGAGCCCAGAAGAAGCAGAAGGTCTGGTATGACCGCACGGCGCGGGCCCATGCCTACGCCACCGGGGATCAGGGGATGGTTCTCATCCCCGTGAGAAAGAACAAACTACAGGCCGCCTGGGAGGGCCCTTTCAAGGTTGTCAAGCAGCTCAATGAGGTAAACTATGTGGTGGAGCCGTCGAACCGGGCGCACCACCGCCGGGTGTACCATGTGAATCTGATGAAGCCATATTATGCCAGGGGGAATGTGGTGTTGGCCGTGTGTGGACAGTGGGAGGAGCAGGGAGATGACCCTTTAGTAGATCTATTCCCTGGGACCAGAGCTGGTTCCCCCCTGGAAACAATTCCCCTCTCGGATCAGCTAACCCCTGCTCAGCAAGCTGAGGTCATGGGGGTGCTGCATCCGTACCGACAGCTGTTTTCCAACCAGCCTGGATGCACTAATCTGACTGTCCACCGGGTGCAGACAGGGTTGCACCCACCGATAAGAAGCTCCCCCTTCCGAGTCACAGGGAAAACTGCTCAGGACCTGGAAAGAGAGGTCCGGGACATGCTGGCTTTGGGGGTGATCCAGCCATTGGCCAGTCCTTGGGCCTCGCCGGTGGTGCTGGTCCCCAAAAAGGATGGGTTGGTCCGGTTCTGAGTGGACTATCGGAAGCTCAATGCCATCACTGTATCTGATGCCTACCCCATGCCCAGGCCGGACGAGCTCCTAGACAAGCTGGGAGGAGCTCGGTACCTTACCACCATGGACCTTACAAAGGGCTACTGACAAGTGCTGCTGGATGCAGATGCCTGGCTGAAATCGGCCTTTATCATCCCTCTGGGGCTCTATGAGTTCCTGACCCTGCCTTTCGGCCTCAAGGGAGCGCTGGTCACCTTCCAGCGCCTGGTGGACCAGCTACTGAGGGGGATGGAGAGTTTTGCCGTGGCGTATATTGATGACATCTGTGTCTTTAGCCAGACCTGGGAGGACCATGTGTCCCAGGTTAGACAAGTGCTGGACCGACTCCAGGGGGCTGGGCTGACTGTAAAAGCGGAGAAGTGCAAGGTGGGGATGGCTGAAGTATCTTACCTGGGCCATCGGGTGGGGAGCGGCCGCCTAAAGCCGCAACCAGCCAAGGTGGAGGTGATCAGAGACTGGCCCGCTCCCCACACCAAAATGCAGGTCCAAGCCTTTATTGGGATGGCAGGATACTACCGAAGATTTGTGCCCCACTTTAGCGCCATAGCCACCCCCATCACTGAGCTATGCAAGAAGGGGAAGCCAGACAAGGTGGTCTGGACCGAGCAGTGCCAGAAGGCTTTCCGGGCGCTGAAGGAGGCTCTGGTCAGTGGCCCAGTTCTGGCAAACCCAGACTTTGACAAGCCCTTTGTGTTGTTCACTGATGCTTCAGACACAGGACTGGGGGCGGTGTTAATGCCGGAGGATGAAAAGGGGGAGAGACACCCCATCGTGTACCTGAGCAAGAAGTTGCTACCTCGGGAGCAACACTACACGGCCATCGAGAAGGAGTGCCTGGCCATGGTGTGGGCCCTCAAGAAACTAGAGCCCTATCTCTTCGGGCGACACTTCACCGTGTACACCGACCACTCTCCCCTGACCTGGCTGCACCAGATGAAAGGAGCCAACGCCAAGCTCCTGAGATGGAGCCTGCTCCTGCAGGATTACGACATGGACGTGGTCCACGTGAAGGGAAGTGCCAACCTGATAGCGGATGCGCTGTCCCGGAGAGGGGGCCCCGAACTTCCCCAGGTCACTGGTCACAGTGACCCCGCTCAGTTCAGTCTCGAAGGGGGGAGAGATGTGACGATGTGACGCAGCAGGGAGAGGGGAGTGTTGACCTGGGAATGTGCCCTGGGGATGGGAGACCTGAGAGCCTGTAACCTGAGCCAGGAGGGGGAGGTGACACCTCTGCCCAGGAATGTGAACAGGGGCTGCAGGAGGGAGCCTGCTGGGGGCGTTTAGTTTCAGTTTGGTGCTGGGTGGAGGAACGCAGGGAACCCCAGGGCTGGGGTCTAAGCTCCCTGCTCCCCCAGAAGGACTTGACTGAGGGGTCCTGGTTGTACCCACAACCTCTGTTTTGGACTGTGTTCCTGTTGTCCAATAAACCTTCTGTTTTACTGGCTGGCTGAGAGTCTCAGTGAATCCCAGGAAGAGGGGTGCAGGGCCTGGACTCCCCCACACTCCGTGACAACTGGTGGCAGCGGTGGGATGTACTGCACCCTGTGAACGGTGCTTCCTGCAGTAAGTGACTGGGGAACAGTAAAACGAAGGGGGATTGACGGGGACCAGGAGTGCTAGGAAGGTCAATGGATACTGGGATACGGGCGCGGAGGTGACGCTGGCCCGGCCTGAGGTGGTGGCCCCAGATCGGGTGGTGCCCAACACCTACCTGACCCTGACGGGGGTGGGCAGGACCCCATTTAAGATGCCCGTGGCCAGGGTACACCTCCGCGCCCGTATCCCAGTATCCATTGACCTTCCTCCCATCCACAGGGCACATTCCCAAGTCAACACTCCCCTCTCTCTGCTGCGTCACATCGTCACTGGCGGGAGGGGGAGTTAGACAATTACAGCGGGTTGGGGCTGTCATCCTATAGAGCGTGGGACCTCCAAAGCCCCTGTGAGGAACCGACAGAACACCGTGTTCCTTTCTTCTGCACCTGCTGGGCAGGGCTTCACATGACCTTGGGCTAGCGCAGAAAAGTCTTCCCAGCCTAGGGAGATTTGCCCCATGCCCCGAAAGGGTTAGGGGGATCCAAAGGTCAGAGCAGCAGCAAGAACCCGAGCTGGCCGCATTCCTTAAAAACTGAATGACACTGAATGAATGGTGAAATCCGCAGAAATCTCTCAGTGCCTCTGGAATCAGGTAACTTGGCTCAGCTAGACCAAGGCTAATTAAGTCAAACAATCCCGGGACATGCACGTTCCCGGCTGCTGCAGGGAAATGTTAAAAAGTGAAGCCTGCATTTGCACACCTAGATGTCTCACTTTTGACACCGGTGCATCTACCCGAGGGGTGTGCACTGGTGCAAAACCCCGAGTACAGAGAAGCCATTGGATGCCTAACAATGGATTTAAGTACCTGATTTTAATAATACAAATAATACCTTGCTCTTATGTGGCCCTTTCCATCTGTAGGCACCTGTGGTTGAAAACTGTCCTTAACATTTTTTAAATGAAATTAAATCTTGGATGTATTTATTTCGGGCCTGATCCTGCAAACATTGGTGTGTAGAGCTCACTCCCATCAGCTGGCTCATTGAACGCAGTACAGTTACTCACTGTGGTAAACATGGCCCAGGCCCCCAGCAGTAGTTAGGTGCATAAGGGAATTAGGAGCCTAAATACCTTTGAGAATCTGGGCCCATATGCCTGGTAGTGTTTCCAGGACAGGGCCCTTAGATTGTAACTCTCTTGGAAAAGACACATCTGGCTTGATTCTTGCCTGCCTTGCACCTTGTGTAATTTATACCAGAGTCAGTGGGTGTCAAGTGCTGGTGAGCGTAGGGATTCCTGCTTTGGTGTTTAGCACTCGCTTCGCATGGATGTACAAGAATTAGGGCAGGATCAAACCCCTTGTCTCTTTGATTGTGCCCTTTCTCTCTGTTGTATACCTCTGGCTCTGGATGAATAACAAGCGAGTCATAGTACAAAACAAAAAGAAAAGGAGTACTTGTGGCACCTTAGAGACTAACCAATTTATTTGAGCATGAGCTTTCGTGAGCTACAGCTCACTTCATCTGTCATAGTACAAAACAAAACTCATTTAATTAGAACCGTTGTGCCATATTTTTTCATTGCACAAACACACTCCCATCGAGAGCCCCCTGCTCACATGTGGTACTGTGGTAGGGCCTAAAGTTATCCATGTGTTTGCAGGATCAGACATCAGTCACTTGAGTAACTTGACTCATGGACTAGTCACATTGATTTCAATTAGGTTAACGGCTTCCATAAGTGCTTGAGAGACGGGAGCAGTTAGAGTTTGACGTTTACAGCCCAGTTTGCAAATCACTATTGTGGGTGGTACGTAGCCACCATCTTTAATTCAGGATCAATGTATAAGGGGACAGGAGGGGGAAGGGGAGAGCTCAGTGGTTTGAACACTGGCCTGCTAAACCCAGGGTTGTGAGTTCAATCCTTGAGGGGGCCATTTAGGGGATGGGGGCAAAAATTGGGGACTGGTCCTGCTTTGAGCAGGGGGTTGGACTAGATGACCTCCTGAGGTTCCTTCCAGCCCTGATGTTGTATGATTGTAAGAACAGCAGGAGCAGCTAAAATAGCCACCACACAGACATGCCTGAGTAGCAGCTCAACGGAGGAGGTGAGACCAGATGATCACAGTGGGCTCTTCTGGCCTCAGAATCTGTGCGTCTAAGATGAACACGTGGGCTCAGGGGTTTCAGATGCAGAGGCTGGGGCTCTGCGGGGTGGGACTGTTTTTGTCTGAGGGGCACAGACAGTCCGGGAAGACAGGCAGACATTAACAGAAGTGCTGGTAACATGGTCCTGAGAGGAAGGTTTTGGAGCACAGTGCTAGCTGGAAAAACTGGCTTAGGAACAAGATACAGACTAACACAGCTGCTACTCTGAAACCTGGCTTGGAAGAGCGAGTGCGGTCCATCTTCTGCTGCTGGGTGAGCCCTGTGTTCAGGGAATTGTAGAATCTCAGGGTTGGAAGGGACCCCAACGCCCTGCTTAAAGCAGGACCAACCCCCAATTTCTGGCCCAGCTCCTCTCAAGGATTGAACTCATAACCCTGGGTTTAGCAGGCCAGTGCTTAAACCACTGAGCTCTCCCTCCCCCTATGAAATAGGCCTTCATGTCTAATCTTTGTAAGTAAACAAAATTCCTTCAATTTTGGCTCTATCTGGTTCTATCATCAATTTCTCCTCCTAATGGAACCAACTCCCAGAGCCCCGTTTGGGTCGCAAGGGTAAGAGGAGTGAGCACCCACCGTGCCCATTGGATTCCCTGAGAACTGGGACCACTTGCTTTCAAAGGCCCCCGTGATTTCCTTCCCCTTCTGCCTCAGCTCTCCAGAGTCTCCCTTCTTTGGTAAGAGACTCCTTCACCAATGGATTAATTGCAAGGCAGCTGCTTAGCTGACTGGCTGGCTTTGGGCACTTCCTCGCACAAGTTCCTTTCCGCATTTGTACCATCAGTTGTTCTCTTACCAAACCTCACCGGATCCAGCCAATTTTTGGGCCCAACCCCAGACTCCGGGGGATGAGTAACGCCTGACACAGCTGACACCACAATGTACCAACCATTCCACTGGCGAAACACCACAACTAAATCTGGGCCCCACCGCAACCTCGCTCTGCTTCCTCTAGGGCCTGTCAGATGCCCCGCTGTGACCCCCGGGTCTGTCAGGGGCCTGGCTTTGCCGGGTGTGCAGGGAGCAGCTGTTCTCTGTTTTGATGGAGCAATTTGGGGTGTTGAGCAAAACAACAACAACCCAGCAAGTTGCAGGTTTTACTTTCCCCTGTCAAATCGGCGCAGCGAGCTAGGCCAGGCTCCTGGTGAGAGGGGTAACCTCGCCCTCGCCGGGGAAGGGGGGGGGGGCCCTCAGGAAAGCACTGGGAGCTCCTGAGCCGGGTGCCAGGGCCGCGCTGCTAACAACACCCAGCTCTTTCCGCCTCAAAGCGCTTCCCCAAGCGGCTCAGTGTCACTGCCCCCCTTTAACAGGTGGGGAAACTGAGGCACGGAGCGGGCCAGCGGCCGAGAGACCCGAGGCGGCGCTCGCTCTGCAAGCAACCGCAGCCCGCCGCCGCCGCTCCCGGCCGCAGCCCCAGCGATCCACGCGGCTCGGCGCGGCCCCGGGGCGGGGCGAGCCTGGCCCGGCCCCGCCCCGCCGCCCTCCCGATTGGCCCCGGCCGCCGGCAGAGCCCTGCCCCGGGCGCTTGGCCCCGGCCGCTCCACGGCTGGCAGGCGGGGGGCTCGGCTGAGCGGGGCGGGCGCCGGGCCGTAAAACCCCCGCGCCGGGCGCTCCGCCGCCAGCCGGCTCCCTGGCCCCCGCTCCCGCCCCGCTCCCGCCGTTGGATGCAGCTGCGGGGAGCCGCTGCGCGCCCCGCCTCGGGAGCCCCGCCATGGCCGAGCCCCCGCCGCCGCTCTCCGGCCCGGCCCGGCTCAGCTACTCCCTGGGGCACTTCCTGAACGACCTGTGCGCCTCCATGTGGTTCACCTACCTGCTGGTCTATTTCCACGCCGTGCTGGGCTACAGCAGCACCCACGCGGGGACCCTGGTGCTCGTGGGCCAGGTGGCCGACGGGGTCTGCACGCCGCTGGTGGGCTACGAGTCCGACCGCTCGGCCGGCTGCGGGCGCTACGGCCGGCGGAAATCCTGGCACCTCGTGGGTAAGGCTCTGCCCCGGCCGGGCTGGGGGGTCCTGCGCCCTGGGGACAGGGGGGCTGGGCTAAGCGGGCACGGGTCTGGGAGCCCCCTTCCGAGGCAGCCCTTGCACCGGGGGGGCTGGAGAAGAGCTGTGCGGCCCCCCCATCTCAAAGCGATTTTGGGAGCCCCCCCCGACCCGCTTTGCAGGTGATGGGGGGGACCCCCCAGGAGAGCCTGCGGCTGAGCAGAGGCGAGAAGGAAGGCGAAGCCGGCGAGGCGTTTGAACGCCACTGTCCCTGCGCTGCTCCCACCGGCCGGACTGGCCGCCCCCGTATCACAGCAGCTCCCCGGCTGTCTCCCTTCCCTGGCCGCTGCTCTGCTGCCCAGCCCTGCCCTGCACAGTACGGGCCCCCCGGCGTCCCCTCTGAGCATCCTGCCAGGGCCAGGGCTTTGGGTACAGGAGAGCTCCCAGAGGCCGGGGCCCTCCCTGCTGTGCTGGGGAGGCTGAAGCTCTCTCCTCTCTGGAGAAAGGTCAGGTGAGGCCTTCCAGGACTCCAGGTGCAAACTGACCCTAAAGCCCCTTCCCAGCCGCCAGCGGGGGAAACCGACCAAAGGGAATTGTAGGATGCCTCTCATCCCCGCAGATGCCTGGGCTATACAGGAGGCCAGAGCAGATGATGGCAGGAGTCCCCCTCCCCGGGTTCCCAGCTCCCCACTCCCTGCTGGGGACACAGCAGCCGACTGGACTCTGGGTGTGGATCTCCCTGCCACAGGTGAAAAGCCCTGGGCGGCTGCCCCCTACTCCCAGCTGGGAGCACAGAGGCGAGAAACCCTGAGTGGCAGCTGCAAGCCCTGGCTCTGAGTCCCCCACACTGCCCCTCTTCAGTCTGTGGAAGCGCTCCTGGCTAAGGACCCCAAATCATTGTACGGGGACTCCAAAGCACCCTGGAAACTGACAGGTACAACCTGTCAGCAGGGATTGCTCTCCCACCAGGGACATGCAGCTACTTCTGGGGTGGAATGTGGCAGCTGTTAAGCAGAGCACAGAAAAGCTCCCTGTCAGCTTGGGACAGAGCATGATTAGCCATTGAAATGGCTCGGGGCAATGGAGGGCCTGATCCTGCAGAGCTTTGCTCCTGGGAGTAGGGCTCATTTGCACAGGTGGCCACGTAAAGGGGTTGGGAGCCTGTCTGCGTGAGGGGCTGGGGGATAATAACTCCTGCTGGGAGACCACTGGGGTGCCTGGGTTAATGATGTCTGGGCTAATCAAAGCTGCTGGAGTTTGTGTATGAATAAGTAACCGTACAAGCTTGGTTTAAATTGTCACAGACTCTGTGTCCTGGGGCTGGCACAGTTATGAGCCATGCCGATGATGGTGCACCATAGGTGTCAGGGTAGCGGCCGTGTTAGTCTGTATTTGCAAAAAGAAAAGGAGGACTTGTGGCACCTTAGAGACTAACCAATGCATTTGAGCATAAGCTTTCGCAGGTGTGCTGGGCTGGGAAATACCGCTGGGGCGGCTACCCTGGTTCGAAGGCTCTATGCAGACGGGCCATGCCTGGTGTGATGTGTACTGCTCTGAACCTGGCATAAGTCTACCATAGCTCCCACCTAGGGCACTGAGTCCTCAGGCTCACATTTAACTCTGAGGCTATGGGTTCAATCCCCTGTGACAACCAGGCTGACAGTCTGCTCTTATCAGAGGCTACATCTGCACTACGAAGATAAGTCGATCCACGTTAGGCTGACTTGCAGCCGCCGGTGGCTGATGTCCACGCTACCCTCCTGTCGGTGGTGCGCTTCCTTAGCCAGGAGCGCTTCCACAGACTGAAGAGGGGCAGTGTGGGGGACTGAGAGCCAGGGCTTGCAGCTCGGCACTGGAAGCCAGCTGCCACCCAGGGTTTCTCGCCTCTGTGCTCCCAGCTGGGAGTGGGGGGCAGCCGCCCAGGGCTTTTCACCTGTGGCAGGGAGATCCACACCCAGAGTCCAGTCGGCAGCTGTGTCCCCAGCAGGGAGTGGGGAGCTGGGAACCCAGGGGAGGAGCAGGGCTTCCAGCGGGGAGGGGGTAGCCCAGGGTGGCAATCCAAGCTGGGAGCCTGGGTGGCAGCCCAGTTTGGAGCGGAGACCAGGCGGTAACCCAGCTTGAGAGATCCAGGAGCCAGCTTTCTTGTCAATTTCATGGCTCCAATGGACCGGTGACATTGACAAGAATGACCGCCGACAGCCTTCGCCCTAACTACACTGACATAAGCCCTACGCCTTTCGTTGCGCTGGTTTCATTATGCCCGCATAGAAGGGGAGTTACATCAGCGGGAGGAGAATTTCAGTGTGTGCATCTCCACTGTTTTGTTGACAAAACTGTGCCACGTAGGCCAGGTTGAACCTTCTGCTACATGTGGCCCAGGTGTCTTCTCCTCGTGGGGTATGTCCACACTTCAAACAGTACAGCCGCACAGCTGCAGCTCTTCAGTATAGACACCACCTAAGCGGAGGGGGTGGGTTCTCCCATCGGCGTAGGTAATCCATCTCCTCTGGAGGCGGTGCTGTCTATACCAGGGGTCAAGTCTGTGTAGCTGTGGTTCTCGGGGAATTTTTCACACTCCTGAGAGCCCTGGCCATACTGATGCAAGTTCCTAGTGTGGAGCAGGCCTTGGAGGGGATGTGATTAAATGCATAGTCTACCACTGACCCCTGCTGTTGCTACTCCTGGAGGCACTGCCCTGGAGCCTTCTCAAATGGGCACAGGGTAGACTCCAGCGATTCAGGCTCCTAGGGTGGTTGTTAAGATGAAGAAATGGGCACCTAGTACGTCTGAGAGAGAACACCCCAGGCCCTCCCCTCTGATGACAAGGCAGTAATGGTTATGGACCAGCCCCTCTCCTGCTGTGAAGGCAGAACCCCGGAGCTGCTGGGGAGAAGCGCTGAGTTAACCCTTGGGACACATCTTCCTCCTCGATTCCCAGCTTCATCGCTGCAGGGTGGCAGGGTACAGACAGGTAGATACTTATGAACAGAGATGTAGTCAGGCGGGCCCCAGAGACTTGGCTTGGAAGGGCATGTCCCCTGACGCTGCTCTTGGGATGCTAGTCAGACTCCAGCCTGAGCATCTCATGAGACCTTTGCAGCCACCCAGTGTAAGCGAAGGCCTCTCCCCGTTTTAGTGGGTGAACTTTTTAGACACACAGGGGGGAAGAGATTCACTCAAGAGCTCATGGCAAAGCCAGAAATAGATTCCAGGAGCCAGACTCCTCCTGTGCTGTTAGAAGAAGGTTACAAAGAGCCACGTGATGTGGAGGAATTAAGACGCCATGGTTGCACCGTCTAGTTCGTAAGTTGCCTACTCTGTTCTGTACGTTCGGCTGGCACTTGGCTGGCCCCGATCCCGAGAGGGCCAGGGATTGTGATCTGGGTCCCCTGCTCAGTGGGTGTAGAGGACACATGGCCCTTTGCCAGGCTGGGCTGTCAGGTGGAAGCTGCTTTCTCCTTGTCTCATCTCTTGTACTTTCATCGCCATCATATCTGAGCTCCTCACACCCACAGCACCACTGTGAAACCAGGCACCACTATCTTTCCCCCGGTACCCTGTTGTACAGAGGAGGCACCAAGCAGATACGTCTACACTGTATGCTGAGGCTGGGCTCTGACTCCGGTTTGAGCCCAAGCCCCCACTTCCATCGACACAAATCATTCTGACTCGGGTCAGCAAACACACAGGATCTGGGTCCTAGGACCCTGCTGGGGTGGGGTCAGAGTCCTGCTGAGAATCAGGTCCAAGCCCTGTCATTTTGTAGTGTGGACGCAGCTCAAGCCACAGACCTGAGCCAGCAGATCTGTGCAGTGTGCATGTGTTATCACAGCCGTGAGACCCGGGTCCTACAATGGTAAACCCAGGTTGACAGTGCAGTGTGGACTCTTACGCACGGGCTTGGAAACAGCAAGTCCACAAGCCTGGGTCCCACACGCCCTGGTTTACAATGCAGTATAAACGCACCCGTAGTGACTTGCCCACAGTTACCCAGTGAGCCTGTGGCGGAGAAAAGAATCAAACCCAAATTACTGGAGGCCAAGGCTGATGCACTCACTGGTGGGCCACCCTTCCCCTGTTCACACCACAGCACCAGCTAGCAGGAGAGCTGGGAAACGGGACAGCGTGTAGGCTGAGCCCAGGAGTCCACAGTGACCACTTTCTCTCCATAACCTGCTTGGCGAGCAGCCACTCTCTGCCTTTGGCCCTAGAGCTTTGAATGGTGACCAGCCATTGCACGCCAGTTCCCTGGCTGGCTGCCTAGGGCACATCCTGCCCTCCATTCATGCACAGGTCTCCCGCTGATCTGAGTGCCCTGAGGGCAGTGCATAGCCAGGGGCTGGTCCCTTTGAGTGGGGGGCCCTTGTTTCCTAGGCTGCTGGAAGGGGAGTCCCGCCCCCACTCCCCCCCCCCCCCCACAGCATTTGCACCTCTCCTGGGACGCTGTCACAGCTCCAGCTTCCAGGCATCTAGAAGTGTCCCTCAAGGAGCATCTGGGACTGGTGGGTCATGTGTTCCCTGCCGGTGGCTCCTTTGTTCTGAAAGGCCAGAGCTAGAGCAGGTGGGCACAAATGATGCCCATGCAGACGGCGCCTGTCCCTGCTCTGGACTGGACGCGCTGTTGTCTTTACTGGCAGCTCTCGGGGAGGCTGTCAGGCTCACCTCCCCAGACTCGGATGTGGGACTAGCGTCCCAAGAGGAGCGTCAGAGGACATGCCCTTCCAAGCCATATTTGGGGTTGAGAAGGAATTTTCCTTCAGGGCAGATTGGAAGAGGCCCTGGGGTTTTTTTGCCTTCCTCTATAGTGTGGGGCACAGGTCACTTGCTGGAGGATTCTCTGCACCTTGAAGTCTTTAAACTATGATTTGAGGACTTCAATAGCTCAGACATAGGTGAGAGGTTTATCGCGGAGTGGGTGGGTGAGATTCTGTGGCCTGCGTTGTGCAGGAGATCAGACTAGATGATTAGAATGGTCCCTGCTGACCTTAATGTCTATGAGTCTATAAGGGCTGCTGCCAGCTAACCGAGACACAGTCTTCCCCCTGCAGTTGGGATTCATAATGGGCAGTGTGGGCCAGGGTTAGTGCCCCAGACTGAGACTCGGAAGAGCAGATTTTGCCCCTGGCTATGCCACTGACCTGCTGGATGACCTTGGGCAAGTCCTTTCCCTTCTAGCTGCCTCAGTTTCCCCTCCCATACATTGTTAGTCTGGTCTGTTTCGCGTGCGAGCTCTTTGGGGCCAAGACTGTCTTTCTTTGTGCTTGTGCAGTGCCCCACCCAAGGGGCCTGTGATCTGCGTTGGTGTTGCTGTCACACCCCCAATGATCCAACCGCTGATAATCTGGCTCTAGAACCGGGCAGTGTGGAAACTGGCCTCTCCCAGAATACCTGAGGCTCTGCAGCCTGATCCAAAGCCCAGTGTGAGGACTCCCATGGACTTGGTGGGTTTTGGATCAGCCCCTGGAAGAGGTAGGGGGAGGTGACGGTGCAACCAAACCTCCCTGGCTATTGTTAACGGAGAATTTGACCACTGCTAAGCACTTGCAGCTAATCCATGGGCCCCTCCATATGTAGCATCTGGCTACTAGCATGGAGCAGAACTGGGGGCTTGAAGCCTGTCATCTCAGTTGCCCCCAAGCATTAGGTTTGGGCCCATCTCTAAATGAAACCCTTATGGGTTGCAAACAGCCCTCAGCCCCAGACTGTCTGATGAAATCTTCTGAGAGCTCTTTTATCTCAAGATGACAGGAACCTCTTTCATCTTGTGCAAAGCCATTATTCACGTGAACCTGTCATGGGGACACGTTGGGGACCAGAGCTTCCTGGGGCTTCTGGCTTGAGCTGCAGAGGGCCCAGATGAAAAGCACAGCGGGTCTGAATCCTTTCTTGCCATTGCAGCTCTACCCCAGCTCTGGGGGCACGTCCTGCATTCAGACAGAACCCCCATTGATGTCCAAACTCGAGGGCAGAGTATGGCTCCAGTCTTGGTCTTTGAGTTCAGGCTTTTGATCCCCAGGCTGGAATAAGGGGACATTTTCAAGCTAGTGCAGAGCTGATCATGTCCCAAGATCAGTGCGTCTGATGTGGGCTGTCGTGAAAGGCATGTCAAAATCCACTCAAAGCTTGTGGGTCCTGTCATGAGGCCAACTTCCTACCAACTCCACAAAGACTGATCTCTTTGTGCTCCGGGATGGACAACTGAGGCACGTAGCTTGGAGCTGATCACAGATGAGTAAATGTATTGGGGACAGAGGCTTAGGCTAGGAAATCTGCCCATCGGCAGTGATGGTTGCAGGGAAAAATGTGTCCCAACCATGTTAGGAGGTTGTGGATAGCGCCCGCTGCACTGTTGCTCAAGCTGCTGCTGAATCTGTTGTTGGCAACAGGTAACTTGTTCAAAGCCGACCAGGCCTGCAAGGAGCGATGGAAGAACAGGTCTAGCCCAGCACTAAATATGGGGCCGTAATATTGGAAAATACGAGTGACTCCTGCCACCTGTCTCTCCCCCCACCCCTTCCAGTTAATGAGTCGGTTCTGCAGGGAAGCGGTGCCCCCTGTTGTGATGGGGGACTAGGTGGTGCCAGGGAGGAGAGAGGAGCTCGTTGTTGAAGCGTTGAACTGGGACCCATGAGATTTGGGTGGATTCCCAGGCTCTACCCCCCACTTCCTGAGTCATTTTGTCCTTGCTGAGCCTCAGTTCCCCATTTTACAGAGGGTAGGGGAGAGGCGGGGGGGGGGGGAGCATTCCCTTTGTCTTGGGGCTCATGTATGTGAGAGTTGAGCTGGTTTAATTTAAGGGGAAATTAAGCCCCCAGCCCCAGTGTGGATGCCCTGGCTCTGGTGTAAGAGGCTGAAAGAAAATATCTCTGAGTTGATTGGGACAGGATTATGTTAAAGTGAAACAAGCTCCCCTTGAGCTGAAGAGCACTCACCCGGGGCTGGGGGTGGGCATGCGCCATGCTGACGCGGCGTGTGCCAACTCTACGGTGTTTCAGCAGCACAGCTGGGCGCTGCAGCTCGGCCTCTGTAGTGTAGACGTGCTACAGTGGCGGAAGGGGAGTTCGATGCTGTAGTCGATCCGCCCCCTCGAGGCAGCAGCTAGGCCGACACCAGGTCTTCGTTCAGTTTAACTACATCTCTCGGGTGGAATTTTCACACCCCTGAGCGTCTTAGTTGGATTGACCTAAGTTTCAGGTATAGACCAAGGTCTAAGGGTTTGTCTACACGTGGCATTAATCAGGAATGGCTAATCTGCTTTCCATTCCTATCCTGCCTTAATCTGGATTAGTTTTCATGTGGACAAGCCCTGAATGGGTTCAGCTTCACGCTGGTAGTCTGAACTGGTGCCACTTTCCTGTTTAGACAAGGCCTGAGATTGTTGGGCCTGCAGGGCAGGGACTCGCGCCAAGGGTCTGCAGCGCCCGGCGCGACAGGGCCCTTATCGGGGGGAAGGCCTCTAGGCAGTACAATAAGCCCCTGCACAGAGAGAGCAGGCTGCGGGAGGGCAGGCAGATGGACTGAGGCTTGGTCTGCACGGTGAGGGTAGGTCGGCTTAACCACACCGCTCAGGGATGGGAAACGTTTCCCGTCCTGTGCGATGTCACGACTTCAGCCCCAAGTGGTCACCGCTGGGTGGACGGAAGAATTCCAGCTACCACCGCCCGGGGAGAACCCCTTCCGCAGGCGCACCCCAGAGGGGAAGATCTCCGCCTTCTCCGCACAGCTCTGGAGACAGGTTAGAAAACACTGTCTTGTTAGGAGGCCATTTGACAGCTGAAGGAGCCGGGGAGAGCTGGGGTTTCCTCGGCCGGTTTGCTGACCAGTTTATGCCGGCTGCGGTGCCCGTGAGCAACCAGGAGCCCCAACATACAACGGGGGCCCTTTTGGCGTCTCTGGCTGCGAGAACCTGGGCTGGTTTCCATGGCAGGGCAGGGGCGGCTCTGCGCGCTCCGGGACGCGTGTTAGGCAGCAGGCCACGCGTGAAGGGCTGTGGCCCAGCAGACGCGATGCTGGTGACTTGAAGCTGGGGGCACTTTTGGCTCTGATGCGTTCGCTGACTGAGAGGCTGGCGTGGGGAACGGGAGCTGCGGGGAGCGTTTCTGGTTTCGCTCTGACTCTGCCTGGAATTGGTTTCTGGCCCCGCTGAGCTCTTTAGGAAACTGAAACCACTGCCCGGTGTGGAGAAAGCCGCTGGGCAGAAGAGTGACTCTGGTGCCCGGCGCTGGGCTGGGACGCGGGGGAGCCGGCTTGCAGACGTGCTGCGAGGTTCCTAGGCCTGCTGAGCCGCCGGCACCTTTGATGTGCTGATCTTGGGCCCCAGCGAATGTGCGAGGGCACAGCTTGTGCTGCCTGCTGGCTTCCCTGTTCTTGGCATGGTCGTTTTCCTCCAGCCAAGGGATGGAGGCGTCCGCCTGCTCCTGCAGCTGACGGAAGTGGCCCGTTAGCCACGCTGGGCTGTCTCTCCTGGCCAGCCCTTGCTCGCCTTTTGCCATCTCCTGGGGACGGCATGTGTGCCTTTGTCCCTCCCAGCGCTGGCTTCTTGACAGTAGCAAAGCCTGCTCTGGGGGGATGGGCTGGGGCATGCAGAGAGGTGGGGGGTTGGCAGGGCATGGGGGGCTGGGTGGGGAGACCAGCCCTCAACTACCACCAGATGCTGAGGGGTCAGACCCCGAACTCTGTGGGCTTCTCTGGCCAGTAAAGGCCACAAGCCTGCCTGAGGGGGTGGGGGGCGTTCTCCAAAATCCCCTCTAGTGCAGTGCCTGTGAACGGGCTCGTGGAGGGGCTGCAGCCAGCGCCCTGTGGGGGCAGGGGCAATAATCAGCCAGTGGGTCTGTTCAGCGGAGAACATTCAGCTGTCGCCTGGTGCTAGAAATGGCGAAGCCCTGAGCAATCCGTGGGCTCAGGTGCACAGAGAGCAGCCGCCAGGGCTAAGCGCCGTTCTCGCCTCACTAGACCCAAGTGGTGCCGCGTCGGTTCCCCCTGGTGTGACCCATGGCGCTGGGGTACCGGCGCTTGCTTGGATTGGAGCCAGGTGGCTGGCGGGGCTGCGTTGGGTTGTAGACAGGCTCTCCTGGACCCTTTTCCCCTGCCCCTGGCTCTGCCAACTCCCCTAGGTTTGGAGAATCCCCCTGAGCCCTCACTGGCCCAGGCAGCGTTGCGAGGGCAGGACGCTGCTCTAGGGCTGCCCAGCTCGCCAAGGGCAGAGTCCAGCTCTCTCGGGCCATGGGGCTGGCTCCTCAGTCGTCACGGCAAGTGAGCCAGCAGCTGTCTCCGGCCGAGATCTGTGCAAAGGGGGCCCTTGTTCTGGCACCAGCGGCTCACCGTGCCCGCGCCCTAAGGAGCACGGTCCAGTGTCTAGCTCAGGGCCCAGCCTCACGTCTCCTGGGTCCTACACAGACTGGCTGACTCTGGGGCTGGGCATGGCTCTGCCTTCATGTCTTTCACACACACAGACACCCCCCGCAGGGACGAATGGCATAACAATGGGCTGACAATGAACCTTGCTGGTGTCTCTGGGCCGGACAGCATCCCGGTGCAGATCTGGCCGGCAGTGCTGACTGCTGCTCCCGGCTGCTAAGTGTCAGTAATCTGGCTAGGAGCTTGGCTCTAGCAGAAGGCCGGGCGGGCACCCCCGAGGCAGCCTGGCTGGAGACAGGAGCCCCACCAGAGTAAGCTTGGGAGTCCCCGGGGAGAGGGACTTGCTGACTGCCCCGGCAGAGGGCTGCCAGCTCAGAGTACCCACGGAGTAGGAGCAGAAAGACGAGAGGAGTTGGCTTTACAGGCCAGTGCCTTGCACAGACGCGCTGCCCATGGCGTAGATCCCGCTGTGAGAGGCGGCCACATCTGCTGTGCCCCTTGGGCTCTGAGCTGCCATGCGGTGCCCAAGAACCTCGGGACTGGTGTGTGTCCCTCCCCTGCTCCTGGCCTCACGTCCAGCGGGCCCAGCGCTAACTCCTGTCTCTTGTCTCCCCAGGGACTGTCTGCGTCCTGCTGTCCTTCCCCTTCATATTCAACCCCTGTCTGGGCTGCACGGAGGCCACGCCCCAGTGGGCCACGCTCATCTACTACGTCCCCTTCGTAGTCCTCTTCCAGTTTGGCTGGGCAGCCACCCAGATCTCCCACCTGTCGCTCATCCCCGAGCTGGTGACCACCGACCACGAGAAAGTGGAGCTCACAGCGTTCAGGTGAGAGGGTGGCATGCCCTGTAGGCAGCCACGGGTGCTGGCGGGCCTCGAACTGGGCGCTTGGTGATGACAGCACAGGCTGCTTCTCCTGCAGCTGAAGGAGCAGCACCATCAGCTGTGAGCCAGTAGTGGGCTGTTATCCTCACTTAGCGTGGGTGATTTTCCGACTGCCCCCTCTGTTACCAGCACCGCTCGAATAGCGTAGTGGGGAGCGTGTCTGAACTCTGTGACTGAGCGTCACCCCTGCCTGGCAGCAGCCAGAGCAGATGGTGCACACATATGCCCCTGCCCCGAGGTAGCAGTGCAGCGAAGGCTGGGACCCGATGCTTCCAGGGTGGAGGTTTGGGTCCTGGAGCCTCCCTCGCAGAGCTGCCTGCTGGGACCCAAGATCTCCGCAGGCAGCTGTGCCGTGTGAATGGCCCGGCTGGGGGTCACTCGCCTGCATGCTGCAGTGTGAACTGTGCACCTGCCTGGCCACATGGGGAGCAGGGCGGCTGCTACCTCTTGGTACACACCCCACCCCTGGCATGCGCACCCCTCCCCTCCTGAGGCCGGATCATGCTGCTCACTGGGACTGTGAGAGCCCCCCATGCACTCATCTTCTGAGTAAGACCCAGGGCTGTGTCCGGCTCTGAAGGGCGCTTGGGAGCACTGGGGACCAAGCACGGCGGGAGGAGGTGCAGCTGCGTCCGAGGAGACGCCGGCTAATTCTGCCCATGGGATGCTGAGGTGCCAGGCTGTGTGGCTTCCTGCCCATCACTCCGTGCCTTGCCCAGCTCCCAGTACCTGGGCAGGGTCACGCCCATGGAGATGGGTGCAGGGGGGCCCCGCCAAGCTGCTGGACCCCACTGGGCTGAAAGCCGTTTCATGCACACCGCTCCCTGCCCCCTTCGGACTCCCCTACGGGGCTGGCCCAGCTTCCTCTCAGCCCTATGGCTGCTGCTCGTGCCCAGTCCCCTCTGGGGCTGAGAGGGTTAATTTCTCCTGCAGGGCTTGTCTGTTAAAGCCCAGCAGTCCCCAGGTCTGGCTGGTCCTGAGCCCCAGCCTGTCAATCATTCTTTAAATTGCTCCCCCCTTGCGAATGTCCTGCCGGCCTCCCTGCCCCCAACAGCTGTGAGCCCGACCTCGCTGTGGCTCTTCTCCTCAGTCCCCCGGCTTTGGGTCAGGCCTGTAGAGAGCGACCCATGCTCGGAGCTGCCCGAGCTCTGAACTCCCCCAGCACCCTGAAAGCTGCCTGGCTCCAAGCCGGGGTGCATCAGATCTCAGTGGGCATGAGAACCGGTGTCTTGGGAGCACTCGGGCTCTGCCCCCTTCCTGCCCGCCCCACAGCAGCTCCTGGGGCTCAGGGTGTGACAGGGCACCAGCCGCTCCGTGGCAGGAGGGGTGGCCAGTGATACCCCAGGTTTGGGAGCTGCAGACAGATGACTTCTTCCCTCCCTCCCCAGTTCTGTCCCTGGTTCAGTGTCCAGGCAGTGGTGCCCTCTCCTCGTCTGGCTCAGGAACATGAGGGCCCAGCTGCTACCTGGCATTACCTGCCTCCAGGAGAGCTGGACAGGCCTTGTCCCGCACTGCAGCCTCCCGACACTGCCAGGCGAGGGGCCGGGCCTGGGGAGGCTACGTGCCCCTTGTAGCTGTCTCCATGGCCCCCGCTCCCAGCAAGCCGCTTGGCGTAGATAAGCCCCTGAATGCCTGCACAAACCCGCATCCAGAGGGCGTCCGCAGCGCCGGGCACGTTGTAAACACACCCCGGGCTGGCAGCTGCAGGAGGGGATGTGCAGGACTGGGGGACGGATGGCTCCGTTTCAAACACCAAAGCACCTGTCAGCCCCCGGCCTGGCTAGAGGGGCTGGTGAAGGACCGGAGCTGCCCAGGAACGTGGGGATGGCTGGGTCTGGGGTCCTGGCTGTGATTCTAGCTGGAGGGGTGGGAGGCTGCCCCTGGCTGTACTCAGCAAGAAGAGTCAGTCGCTCACGTCACCCACTGGCGACCAGCTCTGCGGGTAAACGGGGCCCAGGGCTGCCCCCCAGCAAGCCCTGGAGCGGAGGAAACGGCCCCATGGCTTGGCAGGTGGAGCATTACGGGCCCCCTCCAGCCTGCGCGGTGCTGAGTCAGCAGGTGAGGAAGCGTCTCTTATCAGCAGGCGAGTGGCAAACGGCCCAGTTATCTGTCGTCAGCGGGCAGAAGTCCCCCCCGCACTGTGTCTGCACTCGGCAGATAACTCACCACAGGAAGGATGTGGAGCCATGCTAGGGCTGCGGGAGGCCTCGCTGCCTCTGTGAGAAGCTGCCGTCTGTCAAACCGTCTGCCCCGTACAGCCCCCAGGGTCACCTGTTAAACCACAGGCACCGGGGCGGGGCTGGGAGGTCCTGTGGGGAAGAGGAGAGACTGGGCTCTAAAGGGGGGTTGGGACCGCGGCTGCTGGACACGGACCCTGTGGGGGGGTCTAGCTCCCGGCAGGCCCTGCCCAGTGTCACCACTGTGGTCTGCGTCCCAGGAGCGCCTCCCCTGGTCTGAAGAAGAGTCTCCAGCTGTCCGGGGACCCTGTTCTCCCTGCAGCATAATCCCAACTGCCCCGGCCAGTCTGGCTCCCTCCAGCAGGGGGCAGCATTGCTCGTCTGTGCAAATTCACCCCCATGGGTGTGTTCACACTCACCAGTTCTCTTTCTTCACCCCCCCCCCCCCCACACACACACACCAGGGCGGGTTTGTGCTGTGAGTGTGCCTGACTCTGGCTGTGCAATGTAGGGGGGATGTGACCGGCTCAGGTGCCAGATCTTGTCCTGCACCAACATGCCGTGTTTTCCCCTCCCTCTCGTGCACCCGGGCGCCCCGGCTGGGAGCGCCCCGTGACCCGCTGCGTCCTCTCCCCCAGGTACGCCTTCACCGTCGCGGCCAACATCACCGTGTACGGCATAGCCTGGCTGCTGCTGCACTTCCAGCTCGGACTCTCGGGGCCAATGGAGCACCTGGGCAAGTCTGACATCAGTGTCTTCCGGGTGAGTGCGGTGGAGCCGGGCCCCAAGCAGCAGAGCTGGGATGGGGGGCCTGGGCTCCTGCAGGGGGTGGGGGGTTGGTTGAGATTGACGTTTCCTGCTTCTCCACTGCATGGACGGGGAGAGGTGGGGAGCCTTGTGAATTGCATGTACCCCACATGTTCTGGATGTTAAATGTGGGGTGGGAAGGCTGGGAGATGGCGTGAGGCAGCGCAGGGCTTATGGGGCAGTTGTGGGTCTCTCGGCAGAGACTGGGATCAGACTGGCCTTCCCCTCTCCAAGTGCCCCCGATCCGCTCGGAAGGGGCTGGAGAGGATTAACCCATGCACGGCTGGCTGGCGCCCTGTCTCCCTGGCTTCCTGAGGATTTACTGAGTCTCCTTCCTGTCCCATCAGAACCTGTCCCTGATCGTGGTGGCAGTGGGCGCTGTGTTCTCGCTCCTGTTCCACCTGGGCACCAAAGAGCGGCGCAACCCTCAGGCCAGGCTGCTCGAGCCCGAGGAGCACACGCCGCTGCTGAAGAAGGGGCACAAAAGCCCCCCACGCCCACTGCTGCTGTGGAAACACTGGCTGCGGGAGCCTGCCTTCTACCAGGTACAGGGTGTGCCCGGTGAGGGGAGCTGGGGCAGGGCAGTCCCATGAGGGGGACAGGTGTGTGGGGAGTGGGGGGCCTCCCAAGATGTGGGCATTGCTGGGTGGCAGGCCTGGCAACTGGATCTCGGTATCCACAGGACAGGTACGGCGCGGACAGGCGCCTGATGCCCCCAGCCGTACACCCTCTCTGACCCCTGCCTTGGCAGTGCCCTGCTGCGGGGGAGGCCAGTCTCCAGGCTTGGCCTGCCCAGTCATGCCAGTGGTGCTGGTGGCTTTTGCCGTGTCCACACCCCACCCTACCCCCCGGGACACAGGAGCCCCCAAATGGCTACTGAGCCCTAGCCCCTGCGTTGTCCCCGCAGCTCAGCACCTGGTGCTGGGTCAGGAGCGTCCTGTCCTGGGTGTGATGGGCTGCCCACCCCTCCAGGACCTGCCGGGGAGCGCGGGAGCGTGGCCAGCAGCTGGCTGCCACTGCGACTCTCTGGGGCTTTGCACAGCTGTATGGCACCCTGGGCGTATTGCTGGGCCTGGACTGTCGCCCGCTGGGGCTGGGGAGAATCAAAGCTTTGGGTGGCTCAACAGCACCCCCTCAGGCCAAGGCAGGAGGAGCACTGCCGAGTGGGTGCCGAGGGGGAGGGGTGCTGGGGGGTTCCATGAGCAGCGCAGGTGACCCGAGGGCAGACAGACGTCCCACTTGGGACGCTCAGACCTACCCACATGTCACTGTGCCCAGCTGGCCCTATGCCCAGCCAGCCAGGCCTCTGGGCACCCCAGCGAGGCAGGTGATGACTCTAGATTCAAAGGGGCTCATTATTGGGGGAGGGACACTTGAGGGGGGTACGAGAGACCCCTCCCCTTTGGTACAGGAACCTCTGTCTTCTGCCCCAAAGCTTTCTACACAGGCCTGCGGGACTGGCCTGTGCTAGCCCCCTGGGCACTTTGGCTCTGCGTCCTGTGGCTGCGATGTCCCATCTCTTCCCCAGGCGGGTGGAGGACCAGGGCCATGAGCCTCGAGGTCTCCATTCCTTTCAGCACAGAGCACTCTGAGCTGGGCTGGAGGGCAGGGGGGTGGCTGGCGTAACTGGCTGGCGTGTCTCCCGCTAGGTGGCGATGCTGTACATGGCCACGCGGCTGATTGTCAACCTGTCCCAGACCTACATCGCCATGTACCTGACCAACTCGCTGATGCTGCCCAAGGTGAGTGAGCAGCAGGGGGTGCCAGTGGGCAGGTCCTGCCCAGCTCTGGGCGTGCCACATTGGGGGTCACTTCACACCGGGCACCAACTCGACAATCCTGTGACGCCCATGGGGGGGTCCCTGTACCACTGGAGGGGGTGGGTTATGAGTGGGGAACACCCTGTGTGGCTGGTGGAAGGCAAAATGGAGCAGGGGATCCCAGCAGTGGTGGGGGGACACAGACCCTTGGGACATCTGTGAGCCAAGCACTCTGCTCTGTCTCTCTCCTCCCCAGAAATTCATCGCCACCATCCCCCTGGTGATGTACATCAGCGGCTTCCTCTCCTCCTTCCTCATGAAGCCCATCAACAGGTGGATCGGCCGAAATGTGAGTAGCTTGGGGGGATGGGGGGCAGTGTCCCACTGTAACCGCACACATCTGGGCCTGCGGGGAGATGCCCATTGGCAGGAGTGACCCTAGGAGGTGAACACCCCCACCCTGCATGGTGCGATGTGCCCAGGGTACAATCCAGACGGAGTCACTGTGACACCCCTGCCCTCCACGCTGGGGGACCGTTTACATGGCTTTGCTGCTGTAGACTCCAGCATGCAAGTCCCTCCCAGCCATGTCTGTGTGCTGCAGCTGGCCATGCCCTGGCTCTCCCCAGCCTGGGTTATATCACAGGGTGATCATAACATGCTCCCAGCACTAGCTTTCCCACCAGCAATGCGTGTCTGGTGCCGCCCAGCCTTCTCCTGGACAATACAAGCTTATCTAAAGCCTGCCATTTTATGAACAGAAACAATATCCCATAACTTCCCCCCCAATGGAGTTTCCCAGCCATGTCAATTCAGACACGCTCGATTAGACAAATCAACACACCCAGTTTATTAACTACGGCGAGATTTTCAGTGAGTACAAGCCATGGGGCAGAAAAGTCAGAAATGGTTACAAGGAAAACAAAGCCAAAGTGCAGCTGGTGCCACGCTTACCAAACTAGGCTAAATGCCAGGCAAAGTCTTTCTCACCACGTGCACTCAACAGCCTTCCTGGCCAGACTCCTTGGGGCAGGAGCCTATCTTCTGTTCTCTGGCTGCTTCCTTTGTTCCTTCTGGTGTAGCGAATCGATGGGCAGAGAGCGCGAAGGGCAGGGAGGCTGTGGGGGGCTTGTCCCTCATTTGATAGACTCAGGCCCCACCTTGGACGTTTCCAGCTGAGATTCAGGAGACGGAGTCCACAGGAAAGGCTGGTAGCAGCCTGAACTGGTGTAACCCCTGCCAAGAGGCAGGATTTGCTGTGTTCTACACCGTCCAAGCCAGGTGGTTATCCAGCCTCCTCTCGAAAATCTCCAGTGAAGGAGCTTCCACAACGTCCTGAGGCAGGTCTGGTCCACTGTCCTACTGTTCTTACTGAGATAGACTCTAAATCTGCCGTTGTTCTCTCTTGCCACAGATGGCAGGACAAGAGGCAGTGGGTTCAAACATTTCTCCATCTTTCTTATGGCAGCCTTTAAAGTATTTGAAGACTGCTACCATGTTCCCCCTCAATTTCCTCTTTTCCAAACTAACATACCCCCTCCCTTCAGCCTTTGCTTCTACAGCTGCCTTCCACCCCTTTGATCATCCTTGTCACTTTCCAGTGTCTCTACATCCTTCCTACTCATGATCCTATGTGGAGTCCTGGGTTTAATGAGTGTTTTTCCCCCCACCCCCCCTCTCCCTGCCCTTCGCCTCCGAGCAGCTGACCTACTTCATGGGGTTACTCATTATCCTGGCCTTCGCCTCCTGGGTGGCCCTGGACATCCAGCTGGGAGCAGAGGTTTATGGAGCGGCTGTGCTGCTCGGGGCTGGCTCGGCCACCATCTTGGTCACATCCCTCTCCATGACGGCTGACCTCATTGGGAGCAACACGGTAGGTTCCTATGGGGGCAAGTGATGGGCCGGGCACAGCTGCTGCCCAGCTAGTGCCCCTGGGGGTAGAGCGCTGGGTACCACCACCCCTTTGCCATGCCCTGCAGGGAACGGCTAATCCAGGCTTGGAAAGGCGCCCTGGCGGGTCACTGAACAGGGCTGCCTTCCTTCTGCACAGCGTGGTCCGGCACGGGTGCTTGCTGGGCTTGTGGGGCCGTTGCCCTTCCTGGGTGTTGGAAGTGGCTTTAGAGCACCTGTGGGTCTCTTCAGAAGGGGATGCTGGCGCTGGTGCCAGACGGGGATTAACTTCTGCTGCAGGAACGAGTTTGCCCACAAGAGGGCACGCGGCTCCCTGATCCTGTACATGGCTGAGCCGAGCTGCGCCCGCCCTGAGCTGGGTGAGAGAGGACTAGGGGGTCCCAGTGTACGTCTGCAGGGGGCCCGAGCCGGGGCAGCTGCGGGAGATGCCAGAGGAGGCAGACGTGGGTGTGGAATGAGGCTGATGCTGTTGCTTTCCCTGCAGCACAGCGGAGCCTTCGTCTACGGGGCCATGAGCTTCACGGACAAAGTGGCCAACGGGGTGGTGGTGATGGCCATCCAGAACTTGCATCCATGCCCGTAAGTGTCATGGCTGGCCTGGGGCTGCTGGAGAAGACCCCTGCGGCAGGCACCTCTGTTCCCCTCTAGGCAACAAGCCAGTCACCCAGTCCGGAGTATCTACCAGTCCTTCCCCTCACCCCATGGGAGAACCCGAGACCTTCCAACTCCCAGCACAGTCCCCTGCCGCTTGAGCTAAAGAGTAGCTGCCCTGGCTGCCAGCCGTAGTAGGCCAACCAGCGGGGGGATGCGGTACACTCTGGCGGCGCCTTACCACTGCACTGTGCCATTCCCAGAGCCAGCACGTGCCCCTTCCCTGCTCCACTGGGGCACTTGCCATCCTGCCTTCCACCTGCAGTGACTGCTCTGTGCCGTCCCAGACTTCAGCGGCTCTGTCCCCTCTCCGGGGCGTGCGTGGGGCTGGGGGGGCCGGGCTGGGGGAGCTGGAGCCTCACTTGTCCCTTTGCCTTCAGCACCCAGCTCTGCTGCGCCGGCTGCGTTGAGTTCTACCACTGGGTGATGGTGATAGTCACCGGGGGCGTCGCTGTGGTCGCCACTGTGTGTCTGTGCTGCATTATGATCTGGCCGATCCGGGTCCGATTCCGTGAGTCCTGTATCCGGGAGAGGGGCTAGCAGGGCCTGCAGTGAAATCTCTGCAGAGGAGGGGCTGGTTTGTGAGGGAGGGCGTCTGTCTTCAGATCCTGCTGGCTGTGGGGGGCATTTTCCGCTACCCTGGTCCCGGCAGGTGGTGGTGTAGCAAAGCTGGCTGTGGGGAAGCTCACAGCTGCTCCAGTTCCAGCCACTTCCACCAGGAGGCACTGTAGGGGAGCCAGATGCCAGCATTTAAATGAGCTAGAAAACCCGCTCTCCCCATCTCTAGCTATTGCACCTGCCCTTTCCCTGGGGTTCTCTCTCGCAGGCATCGTGCTGGGTGACTGGCCGTTCTCCAAGCAGCCCTAGAGCTCACCCCCCATCCTGTCCCCAGGAGACCCAGCTGACCCTGGGGTGGGGCTGTGTGTGCAAGATCCTCTGACATGGTGACTTACACCGAACCACTGGGGGGTAAAATGAAGAGGCTTAAGCTGAGCTGGGGGGCCAGGCCTGTTAGCAGATGCTCCCCCCACCCCACTGACTCAGTGGCAGCTCTGCTGAGGGGAAGCATCTGCAATGTCCTGGAAGGCTGGGGGCTCTAATATGACTATGGGGCACCGGTAAGGTGATTTTGGGGGGCACTGCAGCTCCTTCGCTGAACACTGGGGGTGCTGTGCAGCCTCTGCTCCTGCTGCTCTCTGAAGTCTGGTCTACACTACAGACCCCCCAGCCCCAAGTGGGGTAGTTATACCGACCTGACCCCCATGTCGACAGCGCTGTCCATGGGAGAGCTGCTACCACCCCTTTGTCAACACGCTGCAGCAGCATGGCGCTTTCAGAGTAGACGTGCCCTCGCTCCTGGGAAGCTGGTGCCTCTTGGCCAAGACCTGGTGGGGGGCAGCGGGGGCTAGTGGTCAGAGCACAGGGCTGGGCGTCAGGTGGCTGTGTTCAGTGCTGGATGGTTCAGCTGGTGTGTAGCTGGCCTTGCCTAGGTGCTCTCCAGCGGGGCTGGCAGATGTGGGCTGAGACCTTTCAAAGCTGCCCAAGGATTTGTGCACCCAGCTGCTCTGAGGATGAGCAGGGAATGAGGGTACAGTTCCTGTAACAGCTTAGACCGCCACAGGCCCAGAGTGCTTCATGCTTCTCTGCAGGGAGGGTGTCTGGGGCAGGAGAAAACACGGCCTCCCGTTAATCATACCCCCGCTCCCTGGTGGAAGCCCAGGGGCCCCCTGGGTTAAGATGGACACTAGCGGGCAGGGCCACGGGATGCAGACTGGGGTCTTGTCAGTCAGCTGCTTAGTGCTTTTCTGGCCCATGTCCTACACCTGGAGGGGGCACCTCAGGGCCTGGGGACCTGTTAACCCAAAGGCCAACCTGCGGCTGCTTCTCTCTCTGCTGCAGATGACGTCTCGGTGCTGCCGCTGGCTGGGGCGGTGCCGGATGAGGCTGGCAGCGCAGAGGAAAGGAGCCGAAGCAGCACGGTCAACTGAGCTGGGCGCTCGCACTTGGAACCGGGACTGCGTCACTTGCACTTTCCACCTGGGATGCGCCGAAGGAAGGGACCCGGGGCAGGGCCGGTGCTGAGGTCGTGCAGCACGTCGGCCTGTTCCTTTGCATCTCCCTCCTGCCACTTTGCACAGACTCTCCTTCCCCTGTCACTGTGTAACATCACCCCCTGCTGGCAGCAGGGGCAAATCCCATGTCTTTGCACATGTCTAATCCTAAGACTTGCCGGGCGGCGGCACGAATTGGATCCACCCCATGCACTGTGGGAAGGGGGCACTATAGAAAACCTGTACGTTTTTAACACGTGTTGTGCAATCCGTGTCTGTGAAATAACACTTTTTTTTAAACGAGGACCATCCTGAGTAAAGAGACAACATTTTGAAGGACAGCAGCGCTGTGTGCGGGGGATTCCGATCTGCCTCACTACTGGCAACTCTCCTGCAAACTGCATTTCCAACTGGGGGCGGGGACCTGCCCCTCTTTCATCCCTTAGAAATTCTGCTGATTGGCCTCTGCACAGGGGATCTGGCTTCAGCATCACAGCAAAGCCAGCACTTGTGAGATTTAAAGTCCCAGCTCCTGGAGTCAGGTGACTAATGGGCATTTTGGCTTTGATTTTGTTTGAAGCAAGTTTCCAGCTCTTGTGGCTGCAGAGAGGTGTGAAACCCTTAAGGCTCTGCCCCCAGAAGGGGAACCCATACAGTGCTTCAGGCTAAAAATCACAGCTCTTTAATCTCAGGATTTGGGGGTGGCTGCTTGTGGTTTTTGTCTTTAACACTTGGACCCACAGCGCCAGCCTGTCCCTGGCCTCCTCTCCCCCACCCCCTTCCCAGGGCGCTGCTCATGTGCCTTCTCCCAAACGGCTGCCTCCTTCAGTGGCGGCTGCCCCTCCCAGATGTGCAGCTGCTGTCTGACTTGGTCTCTGTGCCGCTGGGTGACAGGTTCCCCAGCCCTGGGCCGGGATCTCAGGAGGCCGGGCATGCTTGTGGTAGCATGTCCCCTCTCCTGGGTTAATGCCGGGCTGGCCAAAGTGCGGGGTGCAGGAGGGCAGAGGAGCATTAAGTGGTGGGACAGCCCCACTGCTCCAGACCCCCACCCTCCCAGGGGCTTTGGCTGCCAGTAGGGGGGAAGAACCAGATGTGCTGCTCCCAGCCTCACTCCAAAGGCAGGTGGCTGGAGTGCCTCTGGGGAGGGACAGGGCTGTGGCTGGCAGGGCCTGGCCCTGCACTGCCCCTCCTGGGGGCATGGGGGGCAGGTGGGAGATGGTACCCTGGGGGCATGGGGGAGGGGGAGATGGTACTTGCTGCTTTCTCAGCCCAGCAGGCCGGTTGGGCAAGATTCCATGACTGCTAGACCCAGGCAGCAGCTCTCCTCATTGTGTGGGTGCAGCACCTGGCGCAGTGGGGCCTGCTCCAGGCACTACCCCAATGCAAGCCCATAACGGGGGAAATAGAGGCCGGGGGCAGGGCATGGTCCCCACTGGGGTGACCAGCTGGAAGCAGCTTAGCGCCCATCCGCACTGAGCTCACAGGGCATTGGGGCTGCCTAGAGCCAGTCAGTTAGCTCAAGCCTGTGCTATTTGTGGTGTGCACACCAGCCTGCCCGTGCGGGGCTGTGTCCTGCTCTTTCCATCCATGCCCCCAGGCTCTTCCCTGGCTCGCTGCTCCCCAGGCTGCCCCAGGGGCTTTGAGCTTCATTTTGCAGCATCTCCCCCTCCTCTTTCAGTGGATAAACTAGCAGCTGGTTTCCCAGCAGCCCTAAAATCGCACGAGGAACTGCACACGGCTGAGTAAATGGAGTGTGGAGAAAAACCTCAGCCGAGCAGCTGCCTTGAACTCCCAGCCCGGAGCCCTAATTGCATGGCCAGGCTCTGCTTCCTGTGAGCTGGAAGGGGACGTGCCCTCGCCCAGCTGGCTCCTTGCAGGGCTGCTCCTAGTCACCCATAGTCTGTTCTGAAAGACCCTGTCCTAGGCCACCTCCGTCTGCATCACCCAGCAGCCAGGGCTGGGACTGGGCCAGGACCCCAAGCCGGCACATGGATGAGGCTGGACAGTGGGGCTGTGGCCCCCACAAGAGTCTGAGCCCCGCTTGCTGAGCTGGACAGGTGGGTGCTCCCTGCTGGCACCTCGTCCACGGGGGCGCACTGCCTGTTCCTGCTGCCCTCTGAGGCCCAGAACTGGGAGGGGAAGGAGGCTCTCTGGACTCTTGGGGGGGTTGAAGCAGGCTGGTTAAAGTCGATTGGGGCGCAGTTTAAGCTAAACCAAGCCAAGTCTGAGCTTCCACATGGGTTTGTGCCGAATTAACCACCGTGCTCAAATGTGTTTATGTTCCACGAGCACGACGTGCAGACAAGGCCTTGATCTCCCCCAGGCCTCCCTACCTCATGGGGGGCTGTAACACCCCCCCCCCCGACCCTGGGCTGCTGAGGACCCTGGACAGAGTCTACAGCCTGGGCCCCTCCCTGGGGCTCCGAAATGGACGGGGGGCGGGCGGGGAGGAGGAACAGCAGGATCCACCTGAGACCCTGTGTTCCAGGCCCCCGAGCCTTGGGCCGTGCAGCCTCCCCAGGACTCCCTGGAGCTGCTGATCTGATCGGGTCTTGCCCAGAACACAGCAGGCAGGAACTGCATCGTTTGCTCCATCTGTAAATGTAGATTGTGAACTCTTCGGGCAGGGGCTGTGTCCTTGTGAGATGTTTGTACAGCGCCTGATACAACCGGGTCTAGGCTCCCGGGCGGTGCGGTAACACAGTAAACTAAGACAGAGGCGGCAAGGGAATTGCCTAGACAAATCTGTGGCAGAGTTGGGAACAGAATCCAGGCGTCCTAGCTCAAGAGCATGAGTCTATTTCCTCCCTGACATCTTGGGGCAAACAGGGTCGTTCACACGGTCCCAGGCGTTACCAACCAGGGCTGGATTTGAACTGGCAATTGAGGGAGACATTTCCTCAGGGGTAACAATGGCCTCAGCCAGGTCACAGATCCCTGTCCCTATAACATCCCCAGTGTTGGTGCACCCCACCGAGAGGAGAGGGCTAGGGGAAGCCACGGGCTGAGGCCAAAATCCTGTCAGGTTGTTCGTGAAAGGTACAGTGACTGGAGAATGCCGGGGAACTGTTGTATACAGGACTCCGGCTTCCCGGTAAAGTGTGTGTGTGTGTGTGTTTGTGTACACTCCTACGTGTCCCTACCATCCCCTGCTGAAAGGGACGAGCCTGTGTGTGGGTCCATGTCCCTGCCACCCCCTGCTGGGGAGGATGAGCCCTGCCGCGTGTGCGTGTCCCTGCCACCCCCCTCGCCCACAGCACCCGGACTTTGGGTGTCTGGTCAGTAGTATTGACCGGACACGGTCAGGTTCCCTTTTTGACTGGACTTTGTGGTCCAAAACTGGCCACCTGGCCACACTAGTGTGTGTGTGGGGGGGGGGGGGGTAGTTCCACTTTTCAAACCTGTCATGTGCATTCACCATTCAGCGACTGCGGGGCTGCGGCACGTGCTGCCAGGAGAGTTGCTCCCTCGCAGCTTTGCAGTGGTGAGGGGTGCCCAGGTCTGGTGCCTTTAGCAATGGAGGCTGCAGCTCAGTGTCTCTAACCTGCCTGGCTCCACCCAGCCTCCAGCTGGGACCATTCGCTCATCTACTCTCCACACCTGCATCGCCCAGGCCAGGGACCCTGCAGCGAGACTCATCACCAGCGTTTGGCTGAAGCAGCTTCCAGAAGGGCAGCCGGCATGGCTCTAGAGACGGGGAATCCACCACGTCCCTCAGGAGTTTGCTCCAGAGGTTCATGACTGAAAAGTTTGTGCCTAATTTCTAATTTGACTGTGTCTGACTCCAGCTCCAGCTGTTGGTTCTTGCTTTAAAGAGCCCTTTAGGCCTGGTGTTTTCTCCCAGTGAGGTGCTTAGACACTGTAATCAGCTCACCTCTTGATGGGCTTTTTGACAAGCTAATCAGCCTGAGCTCTTTACATCACTCGCTGTTGGACTTTCTCTCCAGCCCTCGGATCAGTTCTGTGGCTCTTACCCACACCCACCCATTTTTCACTGTCCTCTTTAAAATGTGGACCCAGAACTGGATGCAGTGTCCAGGAGCGGTCTCACCTAGGCTGGACGCAGAGGTAAAATCACCTCCCTGCTCTGGCTCACCACTGCCCCATTTATCCAGCCAAGGGTCGCATCACAAGCCACAAGCATGGCACTGAGCGCTCAGGGTAAGGTGCTTGTCCACTCTGACCCCTAACTCCTTTCTAGAGTCCCTGCTTTCCAGGGCCGTCCCCAGCCTGCGGGTGTACCCAGCGTTTCTGGCTCCTAGTTATATGTCCTCGTCATATTAAAACGCATTTTGTTTGACTGGGCTCAGTTTCCCAAGCAGTCCAGTTCGCTCTGTGTGACGGCCCTGTTCTCATCCTTCATTGCTACTCCAGTCCTCAAGCCGCCTGCCAAGTTAGAAGGAGCAGCCGCATTAGATGATGTGCTTTACAACCACTAACTGATCAATTCCCCCCTCCCACATACTCTTCGGTGTGCAGTCAGCGGGCGGGATCATTAACCCCATAGAATGGAGGAAACTGAGGCACAGTGAGTCACTGGCTGCCAGCCTGGTGCTCAGACCACATCCCACATGAATCCCCATTTCACCCAGAGCTCTCGCTCTCCCTGCTGCATTTACAGTGCCGACAGGCTGGGAAGGGGTTAATAGTTCTCCAGGGCCCAGGTGTGTGGGAAGCTCAGTTGATTGCAGAGTGGCCTTCATCCCAGCCAACGGGGCTACACAATTACCGCTCATAAAAGCGTTAATCAAGGCTCAGGTGACAGCTGTAAACTGCACAGGTGGCTGAGAGCTGGCCTGCCTCCTCCAGGCCGCCCCGGGCCGGCTCAGGCTCACGGGTTGTGCTCTGCGTTACACAGGGAAGTGGCCCAGTGTCCTTGTACCCGCTCTGCTTAGGGAAGCCCTGAGCCTGCCGCACCAAGAGCTTTGTAGGGCAATAATGGGAATACCTGCTTCCATTCTCAGGCCTGCCCCACCCCCTTCAGGCACGCGCACACCCCCCCGCTAACGACTGGCAGGGACCCGCAGAGCCCCAGCTGCTCTGCAGTCACTCTGCCATGCACACGGGGAGGTCCTGGGTGCCAGGTCTGTATAATTTTTGGTGGTGCCCAGAACGGGTCCAAGCAGAGACGTCCTGTCCATAGGACAGACTGGGGCAACTGCCCCAGGCCCCGTGCTTTGGGGGGCCCCACACTTCAGGGGGACGTGGGGTCCAGGGTGACCTGGAGGGTTAGCGGGGGGCCTAACCCAGACTGCCCTGCTCCACCCTGCCCCACCAGCTCCTGGTGTCTCTCGGGGGAGGGAAGTGGAAGCCTGAAAGAAGCGGGGTGGGGGCTTAGGGAAAGGGGCAGGAAGAGGTGGGGAGGAGCAGGGTGGGCTGGGGCCGTGTTGCTCGCTGCTGCTGGCACCAGGCCCCCCACTAGCCTCCCAGATCCCCCTGGATCCCGCATCCCCCTGAAGCGCAGGGCCCCGCAAAGCATGGGGCCCAGGGCAGTTGTCCCGGTCCATCCTATGGATGGGACGGCTCTAATTAAATATAAGCCCAAACTTTTGTTTGTTCGTGAATATTGGTGGAGCATGGGCACCCTGGGCCCATCTAACTCACCGCCTGTGGGTATGTGCAGCAACATTCGCACACTCGCATACACCCAGTGGTGAACTGGAGCTGGTTCGCACCGGTTCGCGCGAACCGGTTGTTAAATTTTGAAGCCGGTTTAGAACCGGTGGTTAAAGGGGGGGCAAACTCCGGCCCGCGGGCCACATCCGGCCCCTGGGACCATCCTGTCTGGCCTGCCTGAGCTCTCGGCTGGGGAGGCTCCCCTGAGAATCCCTTTTTAATTTTTACTCACCCAGCGGCGCTCCAGGTCTTCGGCGGCATTTCGGCAGCGGGTCCTTCAGTGCCGTCGAAGACCCGGAGCGACTGAAGGAACCGGTTCTTCAACTTTTGGCAGCTCACCACTGTGTACACCTATGCCAGGGGTTCTCAAACTGGGGGTCGGGACCCCTGAGGTTATTACATGGGGGGTCGCGAGTTTTCAGCCTGCACCTCAAACCCTGCTTTGCCTCCAGCATTTATAATGGTGTTAAATATATAAAAAGTGGTTTTAATTTATAAGGGGGGGTCACACTCAGAGACTTGCTATGTGAAAGGGGTCACCAGTACAAAAGTTTGAGAACCACTGACCTATGCACACCACAACATGCAGCTCAGAGCGCACACCAGCGTGACGAATTGCTCGCACACGCACTGACGTGCTGATGAGACGTGTGACTGCTCTGCTGTGTGATAATCTTAAATTGTCAGGAGCGTTTGGACCCAGGTCCAAGTGGACAGCGTGACTCCTTCAGCTGGCGGCAGTAGCCGACTATTATCCTCCAGCTGGGTGGGATATAACACACCCTCGCACTGCACACACCAGGGACAGACCCAGGGTCATGCACTGGTGTCTATTTGAATTTATATGTTTTGCAGCTTAACACCTCAGCCAGACGCTTACAGGCCTGAGCTAACAGGACTCTCGTATTTCACTTCTTGGATGATGGAACTGCTGGGAGGAACCCGGCTGGTGGGTTATTTCAGGGGTGCCTCTCCAGCCCCCCTGAAATCTTAGGAAAACCCATTGGAAAGAAAATCATGAAAACAACCACAGACACATTCAGGGCCCTTCAGGCCCCTGCCCAGCAGCTGTGGAAAGCAGTGCTAGGACCCAGGATGGGCAGCAGGAGTCCAAGGCTCTGCTGGGGGATCGTGGGCGAGTTTACCTCTGTATCCCCATCTATATAACATAGATAATGACACTCACCCACCTCTGTGATGGGCTTGACCATCTACGGCTTGGAAGCGCTGCGTGGGTGGCAAGCAATTCTTATAGCACGCCCTGACACCATCCCACACAGCCAGCAGGCAGGTGGCAGAGGTTCAGGCCGCAGTGCTGGGTTCGAACACTGCTGCCAACTCATCGAGGAGATCACCATGGATACAGCTGTGGACACACAACAGAGCACGTGCATGTATCTTCAGCGTGTCAATGTGTGTGCGAGAATGTCTGCCTGTCTGTGCTCGTGCTCGCTGAGCTGCATGCTCTGTGTCTGCACTGGTCTGGATCTAGGTGTGAATGTCTCCCCTGCGTGTACACGTGTGCGTGTGGCTGTGAATTTGGGCACTGAGCTGCACCAGAGAGGAGCCACGCCTTCCCCAGCTGGTCAAAGAGCTGCCTGGCTTCCTTCCCTGTGCTGTGACCTGTTAGGGGGCTTATTCCTTCATCCACTTACTTCCCTGGTCCTTCTCGCATGAACAGAGAGCAACGATACCCGAAGTCCAAAGGTGCAAACAATTCGATGTTTATTGGGGTGAACTTCCAGCAAGCATGATTCCAGTTTCCTTCCTTAGTGTCCTCCTTCCCAGCTCTGACACCACAGAGCCTTACACCTGTGTCCCTGTTCCCATTCCTACCCTTAGCCAAACATGATTCCAACTTCCTTACTCCCATTCCCTGTTCCCATTTCCCCCTTTAGCAAAACATGATTCCAATTTTCTTACCCCCATTCCCATCTCCCTCCCACCCACACCCACTCACTTCCTCATTGACTACAGATTATATAGTAAAACTTGAGTTCTGCTTAGCTATACCTTAACCAATCATTTTCCTGAAATTTAACTAACCAATCCTAACATATTGTAACATGATTATGTAACCAATTATATCCCACCACCTTAATCAGTTTACACCCAGCAAAATTAATTATACAGCAGACAGGAACAATCACAGAACCAAAGAGATTATACAGACAAACAATAGCAAAGTGGGAACTATAATGACAAAACAATACAGAAGTGAGGATTTCACATCCCAGCTATTGATAAGTGAGTTCTTGCCAGACAGGATGCTATCAGACTAAGTTTCCTTTTACATTTTCTAGGCACTTCCCTTTCTCTGGAGGTGATAGGAATACAATCCTGTCCTGATAGTGCCTAACAGCCCAATATTTCAGTGTGACTAGTTTGGAACGTGAGGATGTAACTGTTCACTTCCCAGCTTATGGCTGCCTCTGCTGCTTAGCCAAAGGCCTTAGCCTAAGAACAGAGCCTCAGACTGTCACAGTAAGAGAAGGCCCTTACACCAGCAGACAGTGATTTTGATTCTTTCTTTTATACCTCTAGAACTAGCCAAGTGATAAGAAGACACCTAAATTCTTCAAGTACAGACCTTTGCAGACTGGCCTGAATATCTTTATCCTAACATGACCTCTCTTTACAGCGAAGCCGTGTGGCATTCCCACAGCCCGGGCCTCATGCACTGGGAACGCCCAGCCAGGCCAGATGCTAAAGGGGCACAGAATGGGGACCCAACGGCCCAGGGAGGCCTGTGCGCTAAAGGCTCCAAGGCAACAGAAGTCCAGCTCAGCCTGTGACAGAAAATTGGTGATAAAATTCAGCAAAAGTGACAGCCAGAGACTGACTCAGTCCAAAACAAAGATCTGTTATCAGCCAGTGGCTGGGTCAGATCCCAACTACCAAGCAAGAGAATGGAAACGGCAATGAATGAACCAAAATTAGTGCTGAAAATTAAGCCTAACTGGTGGACAAAGTAACGAAGGGATGGACTGTTCCGCCAGCACCTCCTTCTGTGGTCTGTATCACAGCCTTTGCGGGGGCAGCTGCCCAGGAAGCGGGGAGCCCGGGTTGGCCAGAAACTGGCCCGGGCTGGCCTGGTCTCTGTCAAAAGCGTTGAGGCACCAGCCCATTCCTGTGGAACGTTTCGAGTCCATCTAATCCGTGTCTGCGGGAGGAAAGTGTCAGTGGGACAGGTTTGGAGTGTGTGGTGGGCCAGGGATCTCCAGCAGAAAGTCTGCAGCGAGAGGTGGAGACATGGCTGGACTTTCCGCTCCCCTTTTGCATGTGTTTGACTTGCTCTGTCTTCGAGGAAACGGGATCAGAGGGTCAGGAACCACGACGCCGGCTCTTCCCTGGAAAGGACAGTTATTGCCATTGTTAACAGTATCTAAGAGACTGTCAAACGGGGGCTCCCTGCAAACACTCTCCAGCTACAGGAAAAGGGAAGAAGTACACTTCCCAGGCGTGGACTGTGTTCATTGCTTTCCCTGTATGTTTAATAACAGGTTGAAGGATGATGGGGCTGTTGCCATGGGACTGAGCGGGCTGAGAGCTCTGTTCTTGGTCCACATTTCACCGTCCATTGTTTTGCAGCAGCAGGGTCTTGTGAAGCTCTTGACTCTCTGGTCCTGTTTATTCCAGCAGCTCACCCCGTGCAGGTGCTGTGCGGGGCACAGTGCATGAGGGACGGGCGCTTAGGGGGCCGTGTGCATGCCCTTGCCACACAGACATGCTGGATTGCCAGGGCTGGGCCTGAGGGGACGCACAGGCCATGGACCCCGGTCGTGATGACGTGCCCTTGCCCCGGCCGGGCCTGCAGGCCTGGCTGACAGAACTGGGCGGGAGCTTGTACCGGTAGCAGTTAGGAAGTGGGGCAGAGCTGGAGTAATTTGCTGAGCTGTGGCCTGGTGAATCATTCCCAGCCTGCCCTTGAGGCATTAGGAAGTCCAGGCTCTGCCTCTCTCACGGCCTTTCCGGCCTGGCTGGGGGGACAGGGCAGCGACTGGAGAAGGGGGTGGACAGGCTGCTTTTGGCGAAATGCAAACCGTGGGGCAAGGTGCTCCTTACACACCCTGTAGCTCTGCAGGGCACGGTCCCAGAGGGGTGAGCTCAGCCAGCCCGGGCGTCTGGCAAACAGCAAGCTGGGGAAGACAGCCCGGAGGTCAGGAAGGGATCTTACCGCCCCACAACGTGGGCAAGGATCCACCGCTGGCCAGGGGCTCTGGAACCCTCAGCTGCCCGGACGCTGCCAGACGCGAATCTTGGGCCCTCCACTAAGTGTCCAGTGAATACAATGGCAACAAGTTTTACTCCACAGCACCTCTGCTGGGACTGGGGGAGCTGGGGGGGTCCCCCACAGCCGGTGCTCCTGCCCTGTCCCCCACAGCACCCCTGCTGGGACTGGCTCCCCCACAATCAGCACTCCTGCCCCATACCTCACAGCACCCCCTGCTGGGAGAGGAGAGGCTGGGATGGGGGGTGACCCTCCTGCTGGGGAGCAGCTCGGGCTGCAGTACGCTTCCCCACCGCCAGCCCCATTCCCAGGAGACGCGTCCAGGTGCCAGCGACTGGCTGACGGGGGCACTGGTGGCAGGAGACCGGGGGCTTGTTGGACACGGCGTCTCCGGGCAATGACTGGTGTCTACTCGCCACCCCCTGGGCAGTGCGGAGCAAGCAGCCGCTATTTCAGGAGGGCGGGTGCCCCAGGCGGCGGGGAGCAGCCTGCGCTGGTGGGCACTGGCTGAGGGTGAAGGGGACCTAGGGGGGGTCAGGCAGGGAAAGTCGAATGGGAGGAGACCTGGACCCTGAACCCAGGGTGAGGGGCTCTGTGGGTGAGGGGCCCTGGTTCCGCTCTGCATCCCCCCGCCCGCCCTTCCCTTCAAGGGCGGGAGGTTTCCCAGCTCCCCGTCTACTCCCATGGGCATCCCAACACTAGCGCCGGGGTACCGCCCCCCTGGGGCTGAGTGTGACGCCCCCGCACACCCCTCCAGGGACAAGGTAATGAGGGGTAACCGTGGGTGCTGCGGCCATGGTTACAGCGTACAGGGGAGTCAAGAGGAAGTGGGGGGAGGGAGGACAACACGAGTAACTTGACAGATGGGGATCTGAAAGCACTTCCCAGACCTGCACTAAGCCTCACACCCTGGGGAGGGAGCAAAGTATCATCCCTGCAGGAGAAACTGAGGCACAGAGCAGGGCAATGACTCGGCTGAGGTCACCCAGTGAGGCACTAGCTGCACCCCCCGCATCCTCCCAATTCCTGCCCCCTCCTGCCCTGCTCCTTCCCATTCCCAAAACCCCTCTGCCACTGCTACTGCCCCCTGCTGGCTGGAACCTGAATGGCTCAGCTGTGTGTCATAGGCCCAACACTGTTAGCAGTGATTCTCCCTTCCATCCCTGTTTTTGTATACAGGGACTCTGGGTTCTGGCCCCAGCATGGCTGTGGGGTTCTGGGTGCGCAACAGCGTGACTGTGCCTTCATCCCAGCACCGAGTGCTGCCACAGCTCAGTTTAGGAACGTCTGCGCAGCGCCCGGGGTGGAAGGGGCGTCGGAAGCTTTTGTGGGCGTAAGCTGCCATCTGATTATCAGCCTGGCTGCCAGCCTGGCTTTGGCGTGTGCTGGCATGTGCCATGCGTGTTCGTGCACGGCTGTGGGCGACGGGAGGAAGGAATATAAAGATGATCTCAGAGCCGGCAGTGGTGCAGAGGCAGCTTTGCCATGCTTGGATTTCCTTGAAGGCGGAAAACACCTGCTGACCGGTCGCCGGGGAAACCGTCACGAGGAACAGAGTCCGGAGTCACTGTGGCTAGGAACGAGCAGTCCTTGGTGCGCCAGGGCCTCTCAGCGTCGACATCAGCACAGGCTTCCTGCGGGCAAGTCTCCCGGGCCAGCCCAGTCCCAGCCAGCGCCGGACTCTGAGCTTTGAACTCGCCCTCTGCCGAGTTGCAGACGGACAGACAGGAGCGTGGCCAGGGGATGAGGGAAGCGTGTCCGATGGAGCCCCAGCTCAATGGAGCGGACAATGCCCTGGGCGAGGCGCGGGAGCCGTAAGTGGATTTCTCCTTCCAGGCGTTTAGGAGCGGGCTGTCCCTGGGGCCCTAGGGCTGGCCCCAGCCCTTCCATCAGCCTGCCCCTGAGGGACCCCCCCATCCCCGTGCCCTGAGGAGCAGCCTTCGGGAGGGGGCCTGCAGTGTCTCTCGGTGCCCAGCCACCCACATGCAGGTACTGCTAGCGTATGGCCACATGGCAGCAGGGCTTAATTTGTAATGAAAGACACGCCGGGGCTCAAGCAGTTTTTTTATTTTCATAACTGATGCGGCAAGCCCAGAGGTGTCGGGGCTCTGAACTGCCGGGCCCAGAGGTGCCAGGGCTCTGAACGGCCAAGCCCAGAGGTATCAGGGACCAGCCCTGCCAAGCCCAGAGGTGCCGGGGCTCTGAACTGCCAACCAGAGTTCCGGGGCTCAGCCCTGGCATGAATTAAACACTACGCGGCAGAGGCATTGGGACAGCGTTTGCAGTGGGGGAGCTGCATGCCACTGAACACACCTGTAACCCCTGTGTGAGACGTTCGGATGCTGTCACCCCCAGTTCCAGTGCCCCTGCACGCGCATGTACGGAGAGAGATCTTGGTCCAGTCTGTCCTCTCCAGGCTAAACTAACCCAGACTCCCTGGGGATTCCTCTGGGGGTGTGTCCAGGGGTGTATTGGGTTTGATTCCTCTGTGTGCTGTGACAGGGCCAGGCCAGATGGCGACAGGAGAGTGAAGGCAGATATATTAGTCCCAGATTAAGCAGGTGCATTTTCCCTGGGTAAGGTAACGGGCAGTTCCAGAACAAGAAGGAACTTGCAATTCAGGCAGGCAGCCTAATTAGGAGACCTGGAGCCAGTTAAGAAGCTGCTAGACTCAATTAGGGCAGGCTGGCTAATCAGGGCACCTGAGTTTAAAAAGGAGCTCACTTCAGTTTGTGGTGTGTGTGTGAGGAGTTGGGAGCAAGAGGCACCAGGAGCTGAGAATGTGGACTGAGGTGCACAAGCATTATCAGACACCAGGAGGAAGGTCCTGTGGTGAGGACAAAGCAGGTGTTGGGAGGAGGCCATGGGGAAGTAGCCCAGGGAGTTGCAGCTGTCACACAGCTGTTCCAGGAGGCAGTCAGTACAGCTGCATTCCACAGGGCCCTGGGCTGGAACCCGGAGCAGAGGGTGAGCCCGGGCTCCCCACAGACCTTCCAATGTAGGAGGAGTTGACCTGGACTGTGGGTCCCACCAGAGGGGAAGGTCTCTGGGCTGTTTCCTGACCCACATCGTGGATCAGCGGAGACTGTGGGGATTGTTCTCCCTTTCCCCACTCTGGCCAGTGATGAGGTTAGCTGAGTGAACGGCAGGTTTGAGCCACTAGCAAAAGTGGCCAAACTGAGGGCTGCCGTGAACCTCTGAGGCGAGCAAATCTGCCAATAAGCACAGGACCCACCAGGGCAGAGGAGGAACTCTGTCACCGTACATGTCCTGGGTTCAGTTCCTGTCTTGGCTACAGAGTCCCAATGTAACATTGAATAAATCTGTTACCGGCTCCATGCCTGAGTTTCCTCCCCTGGGGGTGGCTGCAAGGCTAGGCCCCCACCTGGGAAGGCTGGGCCATGGAACCTGCTAACGGCTATAAAGCTCTTCAGAGCCCCTGGGGCGGCAGGGCTGGGGTGTGTTCCTGGAGAGTTTGTCTTGCTCCCGGTGCCTGCAGTGTGGGCCTGCAGCAGACTTGATCCAGGGGCCGGTGGCTGGGGCCGCTTGGTTCTGCGGCAGGTGTGGGCGTCCCAGGAGCTGTGGGTGTTGGGTTGGAGGTAGGGAGGAAGTGGGGTGTGTGGTTTGGGGGGCAGGGTGTGAGTGGGGTGCGTGGTTTGGGGGAACGGCGGTGGGAGGGGGTGTCTGAGGGAGGTGGAGTGTACAGGGGAAGGAGTTTGTGCCCTGGGCTATGCATGTCCCCCACCCGGTGTCTGAGCGCTGCCCCCCTCTGTGGGCCGGGGCTGGGGCAGCTCAGCTGTAACACGCACAACTCTCTCCTCCCCAGACATTCAGCAGTGCTGGCTTGCCCCGTCTGCTGTGGGGTGATATGACCCCCCCCCCGCCTCTCCACTGGCATCACCCCATTGTGCCGGGGGTGCCTGTGAAGCGGCTAGAGCTAGGAGGGGGGGGCACCAGTCACTCCCCTCCGGCAGCCTGGGCTGGGCTTTGCTGTGAGCCCAGCACTTGCCAGCATCACGGGGCCTGACCTGGCACAGGGAGATCAGCGAGCTGGTCGGAGTAGGGACCCTGGTGGCCTGGACGTGCCTGCTCGGCCCTGGGCGTCTCCACAGGGCACAGAGCATGACCTTGTGGGTGAGGCATGAGACCTGGGCTCTGTTCCCAGCCCTGCCACATGCTCCTGGGATGACCCTGAGTAAGTGATGCCCCCACCCCGTGCCTCAGTTTCCCCATCTGTAAAGGAGGGAGAACGCTATCTCCACCCCTGGGCATGCTGTAGGGCTTCAGTCACTGACTCGTATCAGGGGCCTGCTGCTGGAAGTGTGTGTGTGCGTGCAAAGGGAAATCACTGCACTTACACAGCCCTGTGCTATTTGCAATGGGGCAGGAGTATAATCTCCCCTGTATCACAGCTGGGATAACTGAGGCATGGAAAGGGGTGTGACTTGCCCAAGGTCACCCACTGAGTCTACAACGGAGCTGGGAATAGAACCCAGGAGTCCTGGCCCCACTCCCTTGCTCTAGGCACTAGACTGTAGAGTTTGGGTTCACACAACGAAAAGCACTACATGTAAGGACTCCCTTGCTGGGCCTTCCCGTTTTCGACCACTTTTACCCCGGACAAGGAAACAGCGGTCAGGTAACCATCGGAAAGGCCAGGCAGATTCAGGCTGGGAGCCATCTAGCCTAGCACCCTGCCTTGGGCAGTGGCCAGCATCCCCCAAGACCAGCAAAGCTCCCTATCTCCAGGAAAAAAACTGGCCAAGCCTGCCATGGCAGAGGGTCGATCATTTGTCCACAGCGGGGTCCGTGCATGCTCTTGCTGATCAGCAAAACACCCAGCAGCAGCTTGACAACTCAGCGACCCTGGGGTCAGACACCCTCTTCCTCCCTCCGCTGGGGGGAGGGGTTTCTCCTCCTCTCCCCTGTCCACGGGTGGGTGCAGTTACCCGGGCGGGGTATCCGGGCCCTCAGAACATGCAGATGGGCCCTGTGCTGAGCTCACTCCCAGCAGTAACATGCGTTTCTGGAGCCTTTCCAGCTAATCATCATCTCGGAGGGGCCAGAGAGCTTGGGAGCAAGGTGCAAACCACCATAAAAGCTCAAGGCTGGGGAAAGAGGAAACAACCTTGTGGCAGACGTGGGTAACCCCGTGGAGGGGCAGCTTGTTTTTTCTTTTCCCTGTAACGCTGGGAGAAGTCTGACGTTTTGTCGGGCGTGAGAGGGGCAGATGGATTCTGAATCCCGGCTCGGCCCCAGCCCTGCGGTGTCCTTTCACCTCCCAGCCCCACCGTCATGGTAGGTTCCTACCCTGCCACTGTGATGAACCTGAGTCCACAGACACGATCCTCCCTACACACAGTAGAGGAGAGGGGACCCTCCTCCCTGCCCCACACAAGCTGAAGAACTAGCTACTATGTGTAGCAGGGCCCAGCCACTAGAAAGCAGCAGCCACAAAGCACTAGAAGGGGGCTCTGTCAGGGTGCAGTAGCTCAAAGGAATACTGTGGTCCAGTGGAGAGTGCTGGGCTAGAGAACCCCTGGCCGCTCTGGGTGCTTTCCCCAAAGTCCCCCTGGCCTACAGGGTGGCTTTAAGCAAGCCATTTGGCCTCTTTGTGCCTCAGTTTCCCTGCTTGTACAATGGAGATAATGATCCCCACCTCCCTTGTGAAGCACATACAGATCGACTGGGGTCAGTAATATTCATCCATCCTGAATTCACAGCTGTGGGCTGGGTTAGTGAATCGTTCAGTGGAAGCTAGCCAAACCCCAAGTAATAAGAGATTCTATCTCGGTGTCTCTCTCGTCCTGTAGTAGCAAGGCATTGCACACCATTATTCTTCATTATTTAACATTAATGTTGCAGCAACATCTAAAAGCCACAGACAGGCTTTTGTGCTGGGTGCTTTACAAACATATAACCAAGGACAGTCATGTTTCGTGGGTTGCATAATACCAGGAGAAGACTCCATGCCTGTAAAACTAAAGGGGCTCTTTATTAGGAGGACTATGTATAGAGGAGTTGGAGCTGCAGCAGACATTCCAGCCATGTGCACCCAGACTGACTCTGGGGTGCCTTCCCACAAACTCTTCCCTCCTGCAGCCTGTGTTCCTCCCTCCAAGTTCCATGCCAGTTGCTACAAGCCCCTACCCCAAAAATCACACTCCAAAAAACAAGAGGCTATAGGTGGGTGAGATGAGGAAGATGGGGCAATAAATAAATGAAAGGGGATAATTCCTAGCCAGTCAGTAGAGAGATCCCAGCTCTCCTTTGCATAACCATTCTCACACTGAACTTCCCCCTCCACATTACCGAGGAGGGCTGTGCAGGACAAGGTGGTGGCTTTGTGGCATCTGCCCAGGAGTGGTTTCTGAGCCCGCTCGCAGGGGAAGCATGAAGGTGGGTTGGCAATAGGTGGCTCTCTAGGGCAGGGGTATGCTGGGGAGGGCTTTCTGAGTACAGACAAGGAGCGTGTGTGCAATGCAGCACCTCACACACCAGCTGCTTTAAGGCTCTTTGCCATCCCAGCCCACCCCAGGGATCACATCCCTGAGCTGTGCAGCTGTGGATCCGGCCTGCACTCTCCTGGGGACAGCAACCTCACCTGCCCAAGTCTCCCACCAGTGTCTCCCTGCCTGTCCCCACCCATGCATGGCAAAGCCTCCCCAGCAAAACACATAGAGCTGCCCCAATCCCTCCTGAAGCCTTCCAGCGCTGCCAGTAATGCCCTCCTGCCAGGGACATGCTGGGCCTTCTGCTTTGCTGCTTAACTCTGTCTGCCTGCTGGTGACCTCACCCTCCTGTGGCCTGTCTGACATGTAGATTGCAAGCCCCCAGGGGCTGGGACCTCAAAGGTATTTAGGCACCTAATTGCCACTGATTCCAATAGGAATTAGGCATTTCAATACCTTTGAGGACCTGGGCTTGTCTGCTTTGTTACATCTGAACAGCACCTGGCGCAGTGGGACCTGGTCCTTGGCTGGGGCCAACAATAAATAACAATGGCACAAACTGGCCAGCATGGGCCCAAACCACTATTTCCAGCTCCTCCTGATCCCATTCGAGCACTGCTGGAAGCCAGGAGATAAGCGTGAGTACAGGTTGTTCTCCTCTCTTCTCAACAAGCTAAGATTTAAAAACCCAAAGCCCAGATCCGCCATGCGACCCACTCATACCACCAGAAATAGAAACTCCCCAGGGAAGGCAGGAGTCCAAATATACCGCTCATGTCAGGAAAGGGACGTGACGCACGGAGAATGGGCCTGAATTCATCTCCTACCCAGCAGATGCTGCAAGAGCAAAAGGCATTGTGAGTGCAAACGAGCTGTCATTTCTGACGTGACGTGTGTAAAATACAAGGGGTATATTTAGCTGCTTGCCAGACATTGTTCCTGCTGGGACTAGCTGTGGTGACTATAGAAACAGCTCTGAATAAGCTCTATATGGCCACAGCTTTGCTACCATGTATAGGCTCTTCCCACACTGAAATGTGGCCATCTCTGGGGTAGAACAGCGCAGTGCAGCTGGAATTTCAGCCATGGCTGCTTCTCCTGCATGAGGGATCTAACCTCGCTGCCCTGGTGCCTTTTCCACCAGCCCCACGCTACGGTCTCTCGGACAGTGGCACTGATTTCCCCTTCCTGTGCGTGCTGCGCTGAATACCTCAGACGCTGAAAGCACTAATCATCCGTGGCACAGTTGGCCGTCCCCATCTCTGGCCAATGCCTGAGGTGCAAACAAGTAAAAGGCACAGCCCTTCTGCCTGCCACCAGGGGTAGATACAGCTTCTACGTGTGCATGAGAAATTGGAAAGGGCTCCGGCCCCACCGCCTTCTAGAACATAGTGTGCACAAACCACCCTCCGCCGACTGGAAAGCTTGGTGTATGGGCCTGCTTCTTTCACTCCATTGGCTCTTCTGCCTGCGCGCGGACTAATGGCTCCCTCAGAGTCTGGCGCATGGCGGCAGAATCTTCACTGCCCTGCTCAGAGGAAGAGCTGTCCTCTGATAAGTGTCTCTGAGGCTACCTTCTCCCAGGGAGCCTGTGCACTGGATGGCGTCTAATCAGTTACACCAGTGTGAATCCAGAGTCACTTCAGTGGAGTGACTCCGAATTTATGCCTGTGTCAATGAGCAGAATCTGGCCTGCCGGTTTGGTTAGGGGTGTGTGAATTTTATCGGTATAGCCAATCGTGTGGACACAGTTATACCAGAATAAAGGTTTCTGTTACTGGTATAGCTGATTTCCCTTCCCTTATATTGGTGTAACTGTGTCCACATTAGGGTGTCTTACCACCAATACAGACCCAGAGAGCCCACGTTTGTGTGCAAACAAGGCTAAGGCAGGTTATGATGGGCCAGAGTCGGCGTTCGGCTAGTGGGATCCTGTAGGGAAAGCCCTGTGCTCCCCTGCCCACCTGGGAACTGTCCAGCTCCCTGTAGGGTTGCCAACCCTTTAGGATGTCTAGGAGTCTCCAGGAATTAAAGATTAATCTTTAATCAAAGATGATGTCACGTGATGACACCTCCAGGGATACGTCCAAGCAAAACCGGCAACCCTGCGCCCTGGGAGAGCAACACCCGCTCTGCTGGCGGCACCCTGGGAAATGCCACCCCCTCAGCCCCGAGCCCCTCCCACCAGCGCTGTGGGGCGTGGAGTTGGGAAACAGTGAGGCCTTTCTTTGCTGTGTTGGGGCCGGTCCAAACTTTCCCATCACAACCGTGGTTCGACCGGCGCGTGGGGGTTCGACTCGGATTCTCTGCGTGACGAGAGTTCCCCAAACCCCGAAATGCTGCCATCGTTCCTCGGTCGCTATTATCCTCTCTGGGCTGGGCTCCCCAACTGGACTTCATCTCCCAGGATGCCCTGCCTCCCTGCTCAAGAGAAAATGACATTTATTTTCATTTCCACCAACATTTTCTGAGGGAAACCCCCCTGTTTCTCAGCAGCTCGGCCGGGCCCGGCCCCGTTACACCCAGGAGACGTGTATGCTCTGCTTGTGGCTCTTGCTTGTTGAGATTTTTCCCTCGGTAGAGGGGATAAAGCCACCACAGACAGAGAGTGCATGTTTTGCTGGGAAACCACAGTACTCCTGTAGAATCAATAATGCTTCGCTATCCTTTGCCATCTGTAAGGCTCTCGAACTGCTCTTTGAAGACGGTAATGAGTTAAGGGTCAGGGAGGGAATCCCCATCCCCTTTCCATCAGGAAGAAAACCGAGGGGCAGGAAAGGGAAGTGAAATTAGGTAATGCAGTGAGGCAGTGGCAAAGAACCCAGGAGTCCCAAGCCCCTTTCCCCCATGTCCAGAGCTGTCAATCCAGCATGACTGAGCTGTCACTGCTGACCGGAAGATGTTGATAAATCGGAGAGGGTTCAGAGAAGAGCCACTGGAGTGATTAAAAGATTAGAATATCTTCCACTGTTGTAGGCAGCGTTGTTGTAGCTGTGTTGGTCCCAGGATATTAAAGGTAAGAGCTTTTCTTGGACCAGTATATGGCTTATTACAACAACCCCTGCTCCTTTTTGTCCCGTGGTTACAGGGGTTGTCATAAATATAAAGGGAAGGGTAAACACCTTTAAATCCCTCCTGGCCAGAGGAAAAACACTTTCACCTGTAAAGGGTTAAGAAGCTAGGATAACCTCGCTGGCACCTGACCACAATGACTAATGAGCAGACAAGATACTTTCAAAGCTGGGGGGAACAAAGGGTTCTCTCGGTCTGTGTGATGCTTTTGCCGGGACCAGAGCAGGAATGCGGGTCAGAACTCCAGTAAAGGGCTAATAAGCAGTCTAGTTAGATATGTGTTAGATTCTGTTTTGTTTAAATGGCTGATAAAATAAGCTGTGCTGAATGGAATGTATATTCCTGTTTTTGTGTCTTTTTGTAAGTTAAGGTTTTGCCTAGAGGGATTCTCTGTTTTGAATCTGATTACCCTGTAAGGTTTTTACCATCCTGATTTTACAGAGGTGATTGTTTTACTTCAATTAAAATTCTTCTTTTAAGAACCTGATTGCTTTTTCATTGTTCTTAAGATCCAATGGTTTGGGTCTGTGTTCACCTATGCAAATTGGTGAGGATTTTTTTCAAGCCTTCCCCAGGAAAGGGGGTGTAGGGCTTGGGGGGATATTTTCGGGGGGAGATGTTTCTATTCTTTGTGTAACACTTTGGTGGTGGCAGCGTTTAACCTAAGCTGATAAGAATAATCTTAGGGGGTCTTTCATGCAGGTCCCCACATCTGTACCCTAGAGTTCAGAGTGGGGAAGGAACCTTGACAGGGGTGTTTACAGGCCACTGCACCTTGAGCGGGCCCTTGAGATATGTTAACTCCTTATGCTAAACAATCTGTATTTAGCTGGTCCAGTACATTTCCCAGCCCTGAAGAAGAGCTCTGTGTAAGACTGAAAGCTTGTCTCTCTCGCCAACAAAAGATATTACCTCACCCACCTTGTCTCTCTAAAGGACTGGAAAACCTGCCTTACCAAGGAGCTCTATCTATTTAGCTTAACAAAGAGAAGGTTAAGGGGTGACTTGTTTACAGTCTGGGGAACAAATATTTGATAATGGAGGCTTCAGTCTAGCAGGGAAAGGGCTAACGTGGTCCAATGGTTGGAAGTTGAAGCTAGACAAATTCAGACTGGAGAGAAGGCATACATTTTTGACAATGAGGGTAATTAACCACTGGCACAATTGACCGAAGGTTGTGGTGGAGTCTCCATCCCTGGCCATTTTTAAATCACGCTCAGATGTTTTTCTAAGTGATCTGCTCTAGGAAATATGCTGAGGAAGTTCTCTGGCCCCTGTCATGGGGAAGATCAGGCTAGAGGATCACAGTGGTGTCTTTTGGCTCTGGAATCTCTGGATTTGTCAATAATCTGCCCAGGAGATGGAGCTGAGACCTTGCAGGGTGAAGCTTTATCAGGTGGAGGGTCTCAGGGGCACAACCCAAGAATCACCAGGTAAAGGATTTTTTCAACTAAAGAATTTTTCATTGAATGCCCTTTTGGGGACCATTTCTCCCAAAATAGGTGTTTTTCAAAATAGCACCACAGAATAAATATTTCCTACTGATTTTTGATCAGCAGCGTTACCTGTGGTTCCATTTTCTGAAATGAGACATTTTAAAACGTTGTTTTTTAAGTTTCAAAATAAAATTTGTGTTTCGGGGGGAGAGGGAAAAAAACCAAACCCCTCCTGCCCTAAAATAACTCCAAAACCCTTTTAAAAAATAAATCTTATCTTGAAAATAGATCGGTGATGAAAAATGTTGATAAAAATGTCTGATCATTCTGGAAAAACAACAATATTCTTTGGAAATATTGTGCAGGTAAATCAGAGCTGCCAAGTCCAGGTGTTCAGAAATCATGACACTGGCTTAAAAATTGCCTTTTAAAGAAACAGGGTTTTGCCTTGCTTTCAGGCATTAGGGGTTACTTTTCCAGTGTTTGCCTTGCTTTTGGGCCATTAGGGGTTACCTTTCCAGTGTTTCTCTGCAACCACAAGGGCTAGAAATGACTGTTCTTTTTTTATTACAAGCTGTGATTCTCTCATATTCACATGACTCCAGGGGCTGGGGCTTTAACCAAAACAACAGTTATGGCCAGACTTGCAGGACTGGGACACTGCATCCCCATGCTGTAGCCCTGAGCTGGGGAGTGTTTGATTCAGTGGTTACACACTAAAGACACACCTGGTCTCTGCTTTCAGAGCAGGATCTGCCCAAGCAGATCCTGGGAAGTGAGGTCAACACTCAAATGAGAGGAATGTGCTGGTGAGCAAAGGGCCATGTGCTTGCAGCAAGTGTGTTCATTCTCTGGGCCCGGCCCTTTAAGGAAATGGTATTTGGAGCAACGCCTCCCTACAGACTCGACTGGGCTGGTCCCAACAAGCTGGGCCAGCTGAATACAAGGCATCCCTTCCCATTCCCAGCCAGCTGGGAGGAGGCTGAGGGGCAGGAGCATCAGAGCCAGGAGAGGAGTGTGTGAGGCAGACAGGCTGGAGTGCAGCAGGGATCCGGAGCCCAGCAGAGCGAGTGGGAACCCATGGGAGCCGGGGTGGGACGCGACCCCTCAGCTGTCTCAGTGATGAGGTAAAGGGTGCGCGTTGGCTCCGGTGGGCTCTGATCTCAGCCAGGGTGGGGGTGCTTTGGCCCCCATGCAGAGGTGGGAAAGGGCCCCAAGGTACAGCTCTGAGCACCCCCACTCTGCAGCTCAGGCTCGTCTCCTGTTCTCTCCCCCTCCCCCCTTCGTGCTGCTAACTCCCACTCAGCAACAGAGACTCAAAATCCCTTTGCTCTCAGTAGAGCGTCTCTCATGTGCCGTGGGATTGCACCGAGGGCTTGTTAGCGATGGGGGAAGCTGAGCCATATGGCAAACCAGTGTCATGTCTGAGACTCGAACGCAGGAGTCCTCTCCCCCACGCCACTCTGTTTACTCTAACCACTAGGTAACTTTTCCTCCCAGAGCTGGCAATCTAGGGATTCCGTCCCCAAGTCCGCTCTCTAATTAACAGGCTGCCCTGCCAGACCTGGGAACAGAACCCAGGAGTCCTGGCTCGCCATCCTCTGCTCTTACCCATAAAATCCCACGCTGTCCAAAGAGGCCTGCGCTAACATAGAGCTATAAATACTCCGGCAGGGCCTTTGATTGTGGTGAGGAGGAGAGGTCAGGCTGGGATGGGTAATGGGCAGCTCTTTTTCTTTTCATGTTTGACGACACTGGGATGTTTCTATCAGGCCCCAAATGGGTGTTTGGACAGAGCTGTGGACTGATTGAGCTGCGGCTGGTTGGCATGTGCTCAGAGTACTGTTATGCCTTCGCGATGCCTGCGTGTGGGGTGTAGTGTTGCCCTAGAGGGGAGGATGCCCGTGGAAACCAGCACAGTCATTTTAAAGAGCTCAGGGCTTTTGACTGTGGGATTCCCCCCAAGGGTTTTATCACCAGCAGGCACCCCTGCGAGGCTGGGCCGGGTTAGTCTCTCCATTGTCCAGAGGGGGACGTGAGGCACAGACAGGCTAAGTGACATGCCCGGGGGCACACAGGAAGCTTGTGGCAGAGCTGGGAACTGAACTCAGATTTTAAAGTCTCAGGCTCACACCCTAGCCACTGGACTTAACTTCCCCATGGTCCCCATGTCGCCTCCCTATTCCCACTGCATGCTGGCGCCAACAGGAGGCCTGGAACCCCGAGTTCCCAGGCAGTGTCACAGGGCTCAGAGCAGCAGCAGGAATGGTCAGGGTTGAACAGCCAGAGGTTCCCTCATCTCAATGGACCTGATCCTGGGAGATGTTGATCACCCCCAAGCCCCCACTGACACAGGATGCTGTGCACCCCACATGGGCCCGAGCTTGGGGAGATTGAGGGGATGAAGAGCTCAAACAGAAAAGACATGCTTATTCAGTGCTGCAGGAAACCCAGCTCTCTCCTCCTCCCCTCCCCCCTCTCCCCCGGCAGCACAGGACACCCCATTACCCAGGCTCCAGGCCTCATGCTATTCAGGGTTTTGTGGGGGTGGGGGGAAGAGGTTAATCTGATGTTAAAGGCAAACGAGGCTGTCACAGGGCGAGAGGCAGTGGGAAGGGAACAATTCCACAATGCAGTCTTCTCCCTGATTTAACCCGCTCTGAACACAACCGCCCAAGGGGTAAACTCCTGTCTGGGTCATTTGTTTCTGTAAGAGGGAGCTGGGAGGGGTGACAGGTCCGGCCACTGGGCTGGAGGCCAGGAATTGCTCAGATCCCCTGCCCAGCTGTGTGTATATGGGGGAGAACAGCCCTTACTGCATGGAAAGGGTTGTGAGAATGAATTGATTGGTGTTTGCAAACCTCATTGGAAGGTAAAGGCAGGTTGGGCCACCCTTGCAGTCCTTGCACAGGCAAAATTCCCTTTGACTTCAAGGGGAGATCACGCCCAGTATCCTGTCTCCGACAGTGACCAGTTCCAGCTGCTTTAGAGGAAGTTGCAAGAATCCCTGCAGTGATGAGATAACATTCCCCCAGGGGAAGTTCCCTCCTGACCCCCATGATTCAAGGTCAGGTCATGCCATGCCCTGAAGCATGAGTGTTTATCTCCCTTTTGCCTTAGGAAGCAAAAATCAAAGGCTCCATAATCTACTGAGAACCCTCCAGTTCCATTGCTCTGGGTCAGGGCTTTAGAATCTGCCCCGATGCTGTTACCATCTGACATGCAGGGTATTACACAAACTGAAACTGATCTTGCACTGTATCAACACAGTATTATTAACTTCCAGCTAATTACAGCCAAACCTTGTTAATTCCCCTAAGGCAGGGGTGGCCAACCTGAGCCTGAGAAGGAGCCAGAATTTACCAATGGACATTGCCAAAGGGCCACAGGAATATGTCAGCAGCCCCCCATCAGTTCTCCCACCCCGCTCCCAGCGCCTCCCAGCCACCAGCAGCCCTGCGGACCAGCGCCTCCCCACGCCTCCCAATCAGCTGTTTTGTGGCGTGCAGGAGGCTCTGGGGGGGAAGGAGTGAGGGCACGGCAGGCTCAGGGGAGGGGTGGGGAAGGGGTGGAGTAGGGACAGGGCCTGTGGCAGAGCCAGGGGTTGAGCAGTGAGCCCCCCTCCGGCACATGGGAAAGTGGGCACCTGTCACTCTAGCCCTGGAGTCGGTGCCTAGACAAGGAGCCGCATGCGGCTCCGAAGCCACAGGTTGGCCACCCCTGCCCTAATGGGAGGGACGCTTGTTGCGAGTGATTACATGTTGTGAGTTAGCAAGTAAATGAATAAACTCCTTTAAAAAAAATAATGAAAAGGCAGAAAAATGGACTTTATGCTTTTGTTCCGCCAGTTGGCGGTTTGATCACCGCTGACGCTAATTGGTGCTGTGCTGGGAGGATGGAATCTGCCGATGCAGTGTGGTTGGGCTGATAGGGAACTGGAGTCAGCGACAGGACACCTGGGTTCTACTCCTAGCTCTGCCATTGGCCTGCTGGGTGACCTTGGACAGGTCACCACCTCTCCCTGTGCCTCAGTTTTCCTGTCTGTAAAATGGGGGTAATGATACTGCTCTCCTATGCAAAGCGCTTTCGGGATCTGCTGATGGGACGTGCTCTGTGAGATCTCACAGCAGCCTCCCTCTGCGGAGAAGCAGGAGACGGAGAAGCTCATACAGCTCGTGTGCAGATTGTGGAGGGCCAAGACTCGGCTGGGCCCAGCTGAGTGGCAGCAGCACAGGGATTGGGGCCGTTTGACGCTGCCCTCTCTTGGCTGTGGGATTGTCACTCAGCTTGTTGGCCCTTTCGCTCTGTTCCCCTCCCCCCTTTGCTGTGTCTGTGAATCTGGCTTTTCAGCAGGGGTGTGCCTCACTCCACCCTGCCCCCGGGGCCATCTGATCGGCCTGTTTGAGACCAAGGGAGGGTGGAGGACATCAGAAACGGGGCCAGGTCGTGTTCTGCACCTGGCCACGGAAAGGCCTTGCCACGGTCCATGGCAGGGGGGGTACGAGTCCTAGAGGAGGTGCAGCTGGGGACTGGAGAGCAGGGACCCACCCCCCCTGCTGCAGCCCCCCAGGCTGGCTGTGCTGTGAAGAGAGCCCTGCCCCCTCCCCATTAAGATCAGCCACAGAAACTCTTCCCCGGGGACTCAGCTGTAAAGACCCCCCAGACCCGGGGGGGGGGGGCAGAGAGGGCAGGGAGCCAGCGGGCATCACTCAGCTGCCCCACGTGTCTCTGGAGTTTCTCCATGGCCTGGGGTAGCACCACCATTACCTATGGGAGAAAACAGCCTGCACGTCGGAGTGGGGCTGGCTGGGGAGGGCGGGGACGGCCATCGGCCAGGAAGGAATCGCACCCGTGTCACAGCAGGGACCCCGGGAGTGATGGCAGGGGGTGGGCCGTCTGCACTGACGGTAGCTGCCAGCTGGGGCACTAGGTGAGCAGGAAAATGGAATCCCCCCCCCTCCATCTTGGGGAGATGAGGGGGCAGGAATGAGGCTCCTTGCTGGGGGCGCCTGTCACCCCACCCTGCTCTCTGCCCTCCCCAGCGGCCTGGCTGACCCTGCCGCCAGCTCCGGGAAACTCAAGAAGAGCAAGAAGAAGATGCTGGAGCTGAAGAAGTGGCAGAGCCTGGAGGAGACGGGGAGCGATGCCCCCCAGCCAAGGAAGCACCCCAGCCTCTCTAGGTGAGGCCCTGCCGCTCCCGCAGGGACCTTCCCCAAGAACAAGGCCCCACCACCCCCGAAATTCCCTTCTCAGACTCCGCACACGTGGGCCCAGGCGAGCTACACTGCCCTGGAAAGCCGCACAGTCACAGTGCACCCCCCTCTCCCACCCAGACCATCCTCAGTGCCTCCCTGTGCTGCTAGGGTTGCCAACTTTCTAATCACACAAAACCGAACACCCTAACCCTGCCCCTTCCCCGAGGCCCCGCCCCTTCCCCGGTGCCCCTCCCGGCTAATGGGAGTGCGGAGCCGGTGCTCTGGGCGGCGGCAGCGCGCGGAGCCCTGTGGCCCCCCTGCCTAGGAGCTGGACCTCCTGCCCGCTTCCGGGGCACAGGGCAGATCCAGGACAGGTAGGGACTAACCTGCCTTAGCCGCGCAGCACCGCCAACCGGTCTTTTACTGGCCTGGTTGGTGGTGCTGACCGGAGCCGCCAGGGTCCCTTTTCGATTGGGTGTTCCAGTCTAAAACTGGACACCTGCTCACCCTACGGCCTGCCTGCCTGCCCCCTGAGTCCAGCCCTGCCCTGTGAGGACTCCCCCCCCCGCCCCCACCCTGCCCAGGGCTCTGCCTCTCTCACTTTTGGCCTCTGGTGCATTTCAGATCAAAGACCTATGACCTGTCTTTCTCCAAAGAGACCGAACAGGAGCCGGCTCTGAGCAGGCAGAGGGCCACCTCGTCCTCTGTAAGTCCCCCCGAAGCTGGCATGGGGCGCGGGGGGTGGGGGTGGACTCGGGGTCGGGATCCCTGTGGCGTTGGGGGTTGGGATGGCAACCAGGGTTTAGGATGGATGCTGGGGGGGGTGGAATATCAGGGGGGTTGGGATGGGTGCTGGGGGTGGGGTTGGGATACCTGTGACAGGGGGGTTGGAATGGATTCTGGGGGGTTGGGATCTGTGTGGGGATGGGGATTGGGATTCATAGATTCAGAGATATTTAGGTGAGAAGGGACCATTATGATCATCTAGTCTGACCTGCACAACGCAGGCCACAGAATTTCACCCACCACTCCTGCGAAAAACCTCTCACCTGTGTCTGAGCTATTGAAGTCCTCAAATCATGGTTTAAAGACTTCAAGGAGCAGAGAATCCTCCAGCAAGTGACCCATGCCCCATGCTACAGAGGAAGGTGAAAAACCTCCAGGGCCTCTTCCAATCTGCCCTGGAAGAAAATTCCTTTCCGACCCCAAATATGGCAATCAGCTAAACCCTGAGCATGTGGGCAAGATTCACCAGCCAGATACTACAGAAAATTCTTTCCTGGGTAACTCAGATCCCACCCCATCTAATATCCCATCACAGGCCATTGGGCCTATTTACCATGAATATTTAATTACCAAAACCATGTTATCCCATCATACCATCTCCTCCATAAACTTATCAAGTTTAATCTTAAAGCCAAATAGATCTTTTGCCCCCACTGCTTCCCTTGGAAGGCTATTCCAAAACTTCACTCCTCTGATGGTTAGAAACCTTCGTCTAATTTCAAGTCTAAACTTCCTGGTGGCCGGTTTATATCCATTTGTTCTTTTGTCCACATTGGTACTGAGCTTAAATAATTCCTCTCCCTCTCCGGTATTTATCCCTCTGATATATTTAGAGAGAGCAATCATATCTCCCCTCAACCTTCTTTTAGTTAGGCTAAACAAGCCAAGCTCCTTGAGTCTCCTTTCATAAGACAAGTTTTCCATTCCTCGGCTCATCCTAGTAGCCCTTCTCTGTACCTGTTCCAGTTTGAATTCATCCTTCTTAAACATGGGAGACCAGAACTGCACACAGTATTCCAGGTGAGGTCTCACCAGTGCCTTGTATAACGGTACTAAATCCTCCTTATCCCTACCGGAAACACCTCTCCTGATGCATCCCAAGACCACATTAGCTTTTTTCATGGACATATCACATTGGCGGCTCATAATCATCCTATGATCAACCAATACTCCAAGGTCCTTCTCCTCCTCCGTTACTTCTAATTGATGCGTCCCCAGCTTATAACTAAAATTCTTGTTATTAATCCCTAAATGCATGACTTTACACTTCTCACTATTAAATTTCATCCTATTACTATTACTCCAGTTTACAAGGTCATCCAGATCCTCCTGTAGGATATCCCTGTCCTTCTCTAAATTGGCAATACCTCCCAGCTTTGTATCATCCGCAAACTTTATTAGCACACTCCCACTTTTTGTGCCGAGGTCAGTAATAAAAAGATTAAATAAGATTGGTCCCAAAACCGATCCTTGAGGAACTCCACTGGTAACCTCCCTCCAGCCTGACAGTTCACCTTTCAGTAGGACCCATTGTAGTCTTTCCCCTTTAACCAATTCCTTATCCACCTTTCAATGTTCATATTGATCCCCATCTTATCCAATTTAACTAATAATTCCCCATGTGGCACGGTATCAAACACCTTACTGAAATCTAGGTAAATTAGATCCTCTGCGTTTCCTTTGTCTAAAAAATCTGTTACTTTCTCAAAGAAGGAGATCAGGTTGGTTTGGCACGATCTACCTTTTGTAAAACCATGTTGTATTTTGTCCCATTTACCATTGACTTCAATGTCCTTAACTACCTTCTCCTTCAAAATTTTGTCCAAGACCTTGCATATTTCAGATGTCAAACTAACAGGCCTATAGTTACCTGGATCACATTTTTTCCCTTTCTTAAAAATAGGAACTATGTTAGCAATTCTCCAGTCATACGGTACAACCCCTGAGTTTACAGATTCATTAAAAATTCTTGCTAATGGGCTTGCAATTTCATGTGCCAATTCCTTTAATATTCTTGGATGAAGATTATCTGGGGCCCCCGATTTAGTCCCATTAAGCTGTTTGAGTTTCACTTCTACCTCAGATATGGTAATATCTACCTCCATATCCTCATTCCCATTTGTCATGCTACCTGTCACCGAGTCCCTGAGTGATGCTCTGGAACTGCTCCCTACGAAGCCAGGCAGGACTCTGGGGCAGTCTCCTGTCTGTGAGCAGACTGTCTTCAGGACACACAGCTCACACAGCTTCTACCTTCCTGGGTCTGACCTCGGAGCATTCAGCATCCTCTCTGCCCCTCCGTGCGCTTCCCACAGCGAGTCCACCCATGCGGGGTCCTGGGGAAGCCAGAGGGCCCTGCACCCCAACTCTGCAGTCAGATGTGACTCTCAGCCAGCAAGTAAAACAGAGGTTTATTAGATGACAGGAACATGGTCTAAAACAGAGCTTGCAGGTGCAGAGAACAAGACCCCTCAGCTGGGTCCATTTTGGGGGCAGTGAGCCAGACAACCACGTCTGCCCTTCACTCCATGTCTCCAGCCAGCCCCAAACTGAAACTCCCTCCAGCCCCTCCTCCTCTGGGCTTTGTCCCTTTCCGGGGCCAGGAGGTCACCTGATTCCCTTGTTCTCCAACCCTTTAGCTCTCTCCTTGCAGGGGGGAAGGGCCCAGGCCATCAGTTGCCAGAAAACAGGGTGTTGGCCATTCTCTATGTCCAGACCCCTGCACACACCTGCCCTCTAGGGCTCTGCAATGATCATACACCCTTATCCCACCCCCTAGATACTTAAGAACTGCATGGGGAAACTGAGGCACCCCCACATTATTCAGAGGAAACATTAAGAACAGTCCCGCTTCGTCACACCTTGTCTCTTTGTCTCCTTGTCCCCCCTCCCCCCTCCCCCCCACAAACCCACTCTCCTGCTGGTAATAGCTTATCTAAAGTGACCACTCTCCTTACAATGTGTATGATAATCAAGGTGGGCCATTTCCAGCACAAATCCAGGGTTTAACAAGAACGTCTGGGGGGGGGGGGTAGGAAAAAACAAGGGGAAATAGGTTACCTTGCATAATGACTTAGCCACTCCCAGTCTCTATTCAAGCCTAAGTTAATTGTATCCAATTTGCAAATGAACGCCACTAGCCATCACCTTCAGCCCCCAACTAAAACCCCTCCAACGCATTATTAAGGATCTACAACCTATCCTGAAGGATGACCCAACACTCTCACAAATCTTGGGAGACAGGCCAGTCCTTGCCTACAGACAGCCCCCCAACCTGAAGCAAATACTCACCAGCAACCACATACCACACAACAGAACCACTAACCCAGGAACCTATCCTTGCAACAAAGCCTGTTGCCAACTGTGCCCACATATCTATTCAGGGGACACCATCACAGGGCCTAATAACATCAGCCACACGATCAGAGGCTCGTTCACCTGCACATCCACCAATGTGATATATGCCATCATGTGCCAGCAATGCCCCTCTGCCATGTACATTGGTCAAACTGGACAGTCTCTACGTAAAAGAGTAAATGGACACAAATCAGATGTCAAGAATTATAACATTCATAAACCAGTCGGAGAACACTTCAATCTCTCTGGTCACGCGATTACAGACATGAAAGTTGCTATATTACAACAAAAAAACTTCAAATCCAGACTCCAGCGAGAAACTGTTGAATTGGAATTCATTTGCAAATTGGATACAATTAACTTAGGCTTGAATAGAGACTGGGAGTGGCTAAGTCATTATGCAAGGTAACCTATTTCCCCTTGTTTTTTCCTACCCCCTCCCCCCCCAGACGTTCTTGTTAAATCCTGGATTTGTGCTGGAAATGGCCCACCTTGATTATCATACACATTGTAAGGAGAGTGGTCACTTTAGATAAGCTATTACCAGCAGGATAGTGGGGTGGGAGGAGGTATTTTTTCATGCTTTGTGTGTACATAAAAAGATCTTCTACACTTTCCACAGAATCCATCCGATGAAGTGAGCTGTAGCTCACGAAAGCTTATGCTCAAATAAATTGGTTAGTCTCTAAGGTGCCACAAGTCCTCCTTTTCTTTTTGCGAATACAGACTAACACGGCTGTTACTCTGAAACCTGTCATTAAGAACAGTCTCACTTTGTCACACTACCATTATCCCTAAGATCCTCTTTAGTCTTATTAAAGACTGAGGCAAAGTATTTGTTTAGATACTGGGCCATGCCTAGATTATCCTTGACCTACACTCCATCCTCAGTGTTTAGCGGTCCCACCTCTTCTTTCTTTGTTTTCTTCTTATTTATATGGCTTTTAATTGCCTTTGCAAGGTCCAACTCTACTTGACTTTTGGCCTGTCTCACTTTATCCCTACATGTTCTGACCTCAATAAGGTAGCTTTCCTTGCTGATCCCTCCCTTCTTCCACTCCCTGTAGGCTTTCTGCTTTTTCTCAATCACCTCTCCGAGATGCTTGCTCATCCAGCTTGGTCTACAACTCCTGCCTATGAGTTTTTTCCCCTTTCTTGGGATGCAGCCTTCTGATAGCTTCTGCAGCTTTGATTTAAAATAATCCCAGGCCTCCTCTGCCTTTAGATCCATAAATTCTTCAGTCCAATCCACTTCCCTAACTAATATCCTTAATTTTTGAAAGTCAGCCCTTTTGAAATCAAACACCCTAGTTGCAGATTTATTTTTGTTAATCCTTCCGTTCAGTTTGAACTGAATTAGTGCATGATCACTTGAGCCAAGATTGTCCCCTACAACCATTTCTTCCATGAGGTCCTCACTACTCACCAAACCAAATCTAAAATGGCATCCCCTCTAGTCGGTTCAGCAACTACTTGACGAAGGAATCCATCAGCTATCGCATCTAGGAAAATCTGAGCCCTATTGTTATTACTAGCACTCATCCTCCAGTCTATATCTAGGAAGTTAAAGTCTCCCGTGATCACACAGTTCCCATTAGTATTTACTTCATTAAAAACATTAAAAAGGGCTCTATCCATATCCAGATTAGGTCCCGGCGGTCTATAGCACACCCCAAGCACTATCCCAGGGGAGGCTCTAATAGTTTTCTTCCCCAAGAATGATGGGAAGATGGGCACTGTGGTTTAGGATGGGTGCAGGGGGTGGGTTTGGGATACCAAGGGGGGTTGAGAGGAGTGCCAGGGCAGGGGGTGGGGTTCGTGCTGCGGTGGAGTTAGGATACCTGCGGGGGGGTGGGATGCCCGTATGAGGGGTATTAGGATGGGTCGCTGGGTGGGGGGTTGGCACCGTCCATTTGCCAGGGTACCTGGCATTAGCACTGGGCTGTGCCAGCTGCTGGAGATCCGGCTCTCCTGGACAGGGGTTGGCAGCGTTGGGCAGGTCCCGGTGTACCCATCCCCCCAGCCAGCCAGGGGGAGATCTGGGACAAGTCCCGGTGTGCCCACAGCCTCCATCAGGTCCCACGTGTGCCTCCTCCCTGCCCCCCCACCGCATGGGATCCGGGGGGCCCGTCCTAGTGTCAGGGCACATCTCAAGGTTGGCTGATAGTCCTTGGGACGGTGCCCAGCAGGGGGGTTCTGAGCTGGCCCCAAGCTGCTGCCAGCCCCAGCAGACCCCCGGGCCCGTTGTGGGGATGCAGGGCGGGGGGGAGGGCGCGTTCTCCAGGACTGACGCTGCCCCTGTTCCCTCCCCAGTTAGCCAAGCGCCTGGCGAGCTACCACAAGGCCTTCAAGGAGATGCCCGAGGAGGAGTCCCTACTGGACAGTGAGTGCCGCTCTCCCCAGCCGCCCGCCTGCCCCCCCATGCCTTGCCCACTCACCCGCCTCTCTGCCCCTCGCCCACAGGTGTCTCCTGTGCCTGGCAGAGGGAAGTCCCCTATCACGGGCGCCTCTACGTCTCCCAGAACTACATCTGCTTCCACTGCAGCATGCTGCTCCGGGACGTCAAGGTAGGGCCCCTGCGCCCCACGGTGGCTCACGTGGGCTGGTAGCACGGGGGGGGGGAGGGGAAAGAGGGACAGGCATGGGACGTGTGGGTTGTGTGGGGGAGGGGGTGGGTGGGATGCATGTAGGGGGCAGGGGGCTGGGATGTGTGGTTTGTGTGAGGGAAGGGAGGGAGGATGGGGTGGAGGTGTGGGGGGCGGGGAGATGGGATGGGGAGCGGGTGGGGATGTGTGGGGGAGGGGAGGTGGGCTTGGGGAGGGGGTGGGTGGGATGCATGTAGGGGGCAGGGGGCTGGGATGTGTGGTTTGTGTGAGGGAAGGGAGGGAGGATGGGGTGGAGGTGTGGGGGGGCGGGGAGATGGGATGGGGAGTGGGTGGGGATGTGTGGGGGAGGGGAGGTGGGCTTGGGGAGGGGGTGGGTGGGATGCATGTAGGGGGCAGGGGGCTGGGATGTGTGGTTGGTGTGGGGGGGCAATGTGTGGGGTGGGGGTGTCTGTGTGCATGTTTTATCTCCTCTCCCTCTAGCCCCCGAGGGCAGCGCTCCCCTCCCCCAGGGAAGCCAGCCCAGCAGCGGGTTTGCTCACCATCGGCCACCCCAGCTGGGCCCCACGCGCCGGCTCCTCTGGGCTCTCTACAGCTGCCCTCTGAGCTTCCACCCTGGCACAGGTGCCAGGCAGCCTTACTGAGCCGTGGCCGGCCTTCTGTGGTGCTGCCCCGGGCCTGGCACCAACGCCCGGGCCAGGGGCACAGCACCCGGCTGGAGGTCAAGGAGTGCCCCCCATCAGGCCTATGGAGCTGGCTGGTGTTGGCATGGGATGCCAGTGGCTGTCAGGCGCCCAGGTTAGCTGTTGGTGTCAGAGGCTGAGGAGGCCCCCGGGGGGGTCTATGTCAGGGGCTCCCGCAGGGACCATGGGGCAATGGCTCAGCCCTCGGGGCACAGCTGGAGGAGGCAATCCCCACCCCCACGTGCCCGACCCCACCCTCGCCGCTCTGGCACCCCAGCAGCTCCTAGCTCCTGTCTCTGCCGCCGTGGGGTGCAACACCCCCGCCTGCCCTGGGTCCTGGGGACCAAAGCAATCAGGGGCATGACCCTGGCCTTGGGGCCTCGCCCCTCCCAGAGCAGGCGTGATGCCATGAGCGATGGGCCCATCACCCACTGGACCCCTCTCGCCCTGCAGGTGGTGATCCCCGTCTCCTCCATCGCCGTCCTCAAGAAGGCCAACACGGCGCTGCTGGTGCCCAACGCCCTCAGCATTCGGACCATGGAGGGTGAGAAGGTGCGAGCAGAGGGCAAGGCACGTGGTGCATTTACCCGCCCACAGCACCGGGAGCGGAGTGAGCCCGGGGTAGCCCATGCGGTGCCTTCCCCCGCTTGGCACCGGGAGCAGAGCGAGTCCCAAGCACAGGGCAGATCATGCAGTGCCCCCCTGCCCCTGGCACCAGGAGCAGCACGAACCCCACTGAGGACTGGGGGAGTGCAGTGAAAAGCATCGGTAGTGGTGAGAGGCTGGAGGGATGAACTGGTGGGAAGTGGGTGGACAAGCGAGCTCCTCTGACCAGCCTGGGATAGAGACAGCCACATGGGTGGGGAACCAGCTCCCAGCATGGGTGGGGTGGGCATGGGAGTGGTGGGAGGGTGGACGCTGCGGCTGTGCGCTCCCCGGGAATCAGGCCAATCCCTTCTCCCTCTCTCCTTCTGCAGTTTCTCTTTGTCTCGATGCGGACCCGGGAGGCCACGTACCAGCTGCTGCGATCGGTCTGCAAACACCTGCAGGTGGGGACTGTGCCAGGCTTTTGTGCCTGTTCTCCCATGTCTCTGGCTGAAGGGGCTGAAATGCTAATGCCCATCTGCTAATGCCCCGCCATCCTGATCCCCAGCTAGTCCATCCCGGGAACCCCTTACTCTTGCAGCTCTGTCGGTGCCCCTCAGTCCCCACGGCCATGCCAGACCTTCTTCCCCCACGCACTGGGCTGAGGCCCCTCGTTCCTGCCCCTAGCCCATGTGTTCCAGACCGGAGGGAGTGAGTCAAGCTAATGTACACGCTGAGGAAGAAGGTCCCAGAGGTGACCGATCCTGGGCCTCCTTGTGCCTGGGAGCTGTCCCCCAGGTCAGGGGAAGCCTCCGTCTCCTGGCCTGCCTGTGCACTGTGCACCAAGGGCTGGGCTGGCCAGCGTCTAGCAGGCTCTGCTGCCTGCCGGGGGCTCACTCTCCTCGTTGTTCTTGTCCAGGACGGGAGCACGAGCACCAGCCCCCTGGCCTCGCCCGCCAACACCAGCTCCGAGCAGCTCCGCGAGAAGTCTCTGGTAAGATCCCCGACTCCCCGGCTGGTGGCACAGACTGTGGGCAGCAGGGCAGAGGGGCTGGTGCTGCTGTTAGCAAACCATGGAGATTCCTGAGAGCTGGGCCAGCTGCCCCGAGGCCCCGACAGCGCCCGGGGCTCTGCGCGGTCCAGGCGGCCCAGTACCCACTTGGTGCCATGCTGCCAGGTTTGTGACTCACTCCGGGGTGCAGGCAGGAGGCGGGAATCCAGGTGCCCACAGGGAGGCAGCGGTGCCCAGGCCCAGGAACTTAGGTGCCGAGGGAATTTTGTCCGGCAAGTTGAGGTGCTGAGGGAGGCTAGGCACCGGCAGGGTGAGGCAGGAGTTCTGTGCACCTCCGAGGGGCCAGAGTGAGGACTTGGGGGTCTAACTGCTCTGAGCAGCCGGCCCTGAGCGGTGCTGCGACTCGGAAGCAGGTTGGGGCTGGGGCTGGGGAGATGGCAGGAGGAGGCAGAGACCAGTGAGCAGTGGGGAGGGAGCCCAGGGCCCCTTTTGCGACCTGCAGCTTTTCCCCTTTCAGACCTCGAGCCAGTCGGACCTGGAGCTGAACCCCCTCGAGTCTGACGGCCTCCTGGACCAGCAAGGTGAGCCGGGACCCTCAGCCGCACCCCCTGCCCAGAGCCTGGCCCCGCAGCCCTCACACACTCAGCAGCCCACGTGCAAATGAGCGTGCAGCGAGGAGCTCCCTAGGGGCCTCCTTTCTCTTTCGTTCCAGTCAGCATCCTGCGCCCTCGGCCTGCCTCTGAGTGTCACAGCGTCCGGCTAGGAGCATGGCTCCAGTGACAGCCGCTTGTATTAGGTAGAATGAGTTTGACCAGTCTCCACTCAGCCCCTTCCAGAGCCATGGCGGGGCAGAGCTGGTGATGGGTGGCACTTGGCCCCAATCTCCTGCCCTGTCTGGGACACAAGAACCCCCCAAGGCAGACAGAACACACCATGCCCGGCCCACAAGCCACAGCCCCCCAACCTCCCTGGGGGCGGCACACGGGAGCCTGGCACCTGGCTGGGCACAGGCAGCGCCAAGTGACTGGGTATCCTATTGTGTATGCAGACGGGCTGGGCCCGAAGCAGAGCAGAGGGGGCGAGGAGATGGCAGTGCCGAGCAAAGGTGAGTGGATCCCTCAGGCCCACTCAGGGTCACTGGCTTGGCTCGGGGTGGGGGTACCCAGGCAGGAGGCCCTGTGCCTGCTCTCCTGTGGGCACTGTGCCCCAATGCAGAGCTAAGGTGGTTCCATGGGCCCTCCCCGGTGGCCATCCCTAGCACATGTCAACGGGCACCCGTCTGCAGCCACTCAGGACATTGTGACAGGTGTGTCCCGTATAGCTCTGGGCAGCTGGGAAGGGAGGTAGCTGGCATCCCTTGGCTGCTGAGCCCCCATCCCAGCGGGTCCTAGCAGGCTCCAGATGTGCCTCCCAGCTACACCTCTGCCCATAGGGCAAAGAGCTGCTCTTGTGGTGTTTGCTGCCAGGGCATTGGCACATCGCCTCCTCGCCAGCCCTGCTGCAGGGTCAAGGCGAGTCTGACCAGGCTGGCCTCCCTGCAGCCACCCCAGACTGACACCGGGGGCAGAGCTGGGCCAGCTGGCCCCTCTGCAGGCGCTTGGCATGGACCTGGCGCAGGCCGTCCTGCAGCTCCCTTGGCTGCCACCCGTTACACGCACCAGGCACCAGGCAGAGAAGCCAGTCCCTGGAGGGGTCATCTCCTGGCTGCAGAGGGTGGCTGCTATGAAGGCTTCTGAGGGCGGCTGGCAGTCCTGGGGGGCTGTGCAGTGGCAGATCCCCCCGATCCCTCCCAGGGTAGCTAAGGACCACAGCCCTGCCTTCCCCCCATCAGTGACCGCTCCTTTTCCCGGCAGAGGGGGCGTGGCCAGGCAGGCAGACGAAGAAGACGCCCAGGGGCTGGTGGGCGCAACTGAGCACCCTCAACGTCGTCATCCTCATCTACCTGCTGCTGTGAGTCCCGGGGCAGTCAGCCCAGCGGGCACCAACAGGGCCTATTCGAGTGTGGCACTGGGCAGCGCTCATAGCAGGGCACCATATGCCAGTGCCTGCCCCCCCCCATTAGCTCCAGTGCCCGCAGACTCAGCCTGGTGCTCCTGGCACAGGGGAGATGTGGTACTGGGGCAGAATGTGCCGGTCTCTGGTTCTGTGCGCCGAAGCCCCGGCCGGCTGGTGCCCTGGCTGCCGGCTCCTGCTGTGCCTTGCACAGACTGACCCTCTCGCTGTGTGCGTGGCACCTGGGGGCAGCAGCCTGCTGCATTCCCTAGCTCCCAGACGGAGCTCGGCGGCTCCCAGCCATCACACGAGAGCTTGGAGTTTGCGGTTCTACTCTGGCTAAGCCCAGCTCCTGTGGGCAGTCTGCCCTGGGGTCCAGGCACTAAGCAGCTATTCGTCAGCCTGGCTCTGCCGGGTGAATGCCCCTGCCCGGTGTGCCAGGCTGGCCTGGCTCTCTCTGTTCACACTGCCCTCCCCGCAGGGTGGTGGTGTTGCTGCTGTCCTCGGGGTACATCGGCCTCAGGATCGTGGCCCTGGAGCAGCAGCTGATGTCAATGGGGGCCTGGCCAGAGCTCGACCTGCAGCACCAGTGAGTAGCAGGACCCTGCGGGGGGAGCTGGGAGAGGAGAGAACCAGCAAGCGGGGAGGGCCCCAGCCCCCGTTCCCAGCCATGGTCCAGGGCAACAGTGGGGACCCCAAACCCTGGGTCCCTTGGGCAGGTCACATCCCCTCTTCGGGCTGTTTGAGGGGCGGCTGCTGTCTCTCTGGTGTCTGTGCTGGGCCTGGCACAAGGGGAGAGAGAGCAGCCAGCCAGCCCCTACTGGCTGGGCGTGTTGGGGGACCCCCAGCCCCCCTGGTGGAAAACACAGGGCCCTTAAGTCAAGACTCCCACCCAGAGCCACGGCAGCTGGACCCCAGGGCCGGCACTGCAGCGTTTGCAGGGGGCTTTGCTGGGGGGCTGGGGAAGGCAATGCCTAGATCCTGGTGGACCAAAGGACTCCTCGGTATCTGCTCCAGTGAAAGCCCCTCAGTCCTTTGCCCCCCGCAGGGCTGGGTGTCTGCTGGCGTGTGGCCCGCAGCCTGGGCGTGCAGTGAGGGGCATGGGAGGAACTGCCTGCCTGCCATTTTCTGTTTGCCATCGGGTCCTGGGCCGGTAACGTCCATGCAGCCAAATCTCAATTCCCCGACGAGCCAAGGAAGCGGGACACCAAGGGGGCACGTGGCCTCCCCCCCGTGACTTCTCCCCACCCAGCCTGGGGCCCCAGTGCTCTCCCCATCCCTGCCTCAGCCCACGTTACCTGGGGGGGCTCTGCCCTCCTGCTGTGCCGGACACCGCCCCCAGCCCCGCCCTCCGGCGGGGCTGTACAGACCCAGGAGATGAGTGTGGAAGGGCTGGGGGGGCGGTACAGCCGCGCTGGAGGAGCTGCTGGGGTGGGGCCACCCCACGGTCCCCGCGGCGGTTCCCTGTTGAATGTGCCCTCCACGCTCAGCTGGGGACTTGGGCCTCCAGGCCCGGGGGCAGGGAGGGGAGCAGCTGCCAGAGACGGGAGCCCCTTGCTTGAGTGGGGTTCGCTGGGAGAGACCCAGGGGAGCAGGGAGGATTCCTCCCCCCGGCCCAGCCTGTCTCTGCCTCCCCTGCCCGTGCCTGGCTCCTGCTCCCAGCTGGGAGCTCTGCTGGGGCCCTGCTACCTGGCTGCAGCTCCAGCCAGGGACAGGCCCACAACTCAGCCCTGGCCCTGGCAGGGAACAGTGGCCACCCTTCCTCCCCATCGCCCTCGGCCCTGAACCGGGGCGGGGCCCCCAGCCCGGCACAGGCCCCATGAGGGAGGGGGAGGGGGAAATGAGGAAACCGAGGCCCAGAGATTAAGTGATTTGCCCCCAGGAAGTGGTGAGGGGGCTCCCCCAGCCCAGCGCTGTATTCCCACATCCGCCAGCTCCTGCGGGCCTCCACTGGATACACGCAGCCCCCAGTCACAGCCCCAGCCACCAGCACGAGGCCCAGGGCAGTGCTGCAGGGAGCCCGGCGGGGCTGTGCGCAAAGCCCAGCGTCTGAGAGGGGGCAGGACGAACAGGGGAGGGTGCCGACGCCCTGGCAGCAGGCAGGATTCCCCAGGGCGCTAACCCCTGCTTTTGGCAGAGGCTCAGCAAAGGCAAAGGGGCAGGGAGCCGCCCCAGGTCTGCGACCGACACTGGGCGCCGAGGTACGGGGCACGCAGGACTCACTGGAGCCTGCAGCTGTTGGCCCTATGGAGGGCAGGCGCTGGGTGCAGGGCCAGGCATGGAACCCAGGAGTCCGGGCTCCCAGGCCCAGGGCGCAGCAGGCAGCCATGCTCCTGTCAGTGCTGTGCAGGCTGCGTTCGTTCTTCACCGGGCGGAAACGAGTGTCGAGTCCCTGGCTCTGGGCCCATGGCTGTGGAGCCGCTTGGCCTTTTCCTGCTGTTCCCTTTACGCTCATTTCACATGGGGTGAGGGGGGCCCCAGCTGCAGAGCAATTGGCTTTCTGCCTCCCCGTCCCCTCCTAGAGAGCCACGGCCCCCACTCCGGGTGCAATTCACCGCCTGCTTGGGGTTAACGGGAGGTTGCCTCGCTAGCACCCGATCACCGTGTAGGGAAACAAAGGCGAGGGGCACCCAGAGCCCCCACTGGTGGGGCTGGACCTGCTCCTGGCCTGCTGCGCTGTCCCCCCAGCTCCATGCCAACCGGGGGGCACTCATCACCCCCCCCCGCCAGCCCCTTGGTCAGTGGCAGTTCCGGGTTGTGGGGGGCAGGCAGGGGGGGACTGAGAACAGCGCCTGTGATCGGTGCTGGGGTCGGCCCTGGAGCAGTAATTACACCCCATTTAGTCAACAGCGAGTGATGGGAAGCGACCGGGCTGTTATCCCCAGTGGGCTGGGAGGCCGTGTCCCTGCAGCCACCACAGCCCGCCCGATTGTGGCACCGTGTGAGCAGCCACTAGCCCGAGGCTGGCAGGCTTGGCTGCACCAGGAGCCCTGGCCCACGTGGGCTGCGGGCATGGCACCAGTGGGATGCTTCGTCTGCAGCTGGCCCTCGGGTTACTCTCCAGCCGCAGCCTCAGGACCCTGCCGGGAGATTTGTTAGCTGGACGAAAGGTGGCATTACCACCCCTGCCGGGGGAGTCGGCTGCAGTTTCAGCTCTCGGCCCCCCAGTAACTGGGGGGATTCCATTTGTTTACGGAGGAGGGGTTGAACCCACGCCAGGTGCCCTCTGAGCTAGCCTGTCTTTTCACAATATTGCTGCCCCCCACAGCTGTAGTAATTTGCCCCGCTCATTTGCTTAACCAGTTTTCTCTTGTTTATGTGAAGATACAAGACGACCTGAAACCAGGGCGGAGTCAGGCTGCGCTCAGCGCCAGAGCCTCGTCCCCCCAAAGGACCAGGCTTGCTGCTGGCAGATGCCACCCTTAAAAATGGGCTGGAATCCCATGGCCACGCATCAGCCCTCCCCCCTCATCCTGAGCCGTGTCTTGCCCTCAGCTGAGCTGGGGCTGATTTTTAAGGAGACTGGGGGAGGGAAATTAACCAACAAGGCCTGGACCAGGAACCACTCCTTGCTGCTGAAATGCAGACAGAGCAGTGCGGATGCAGAGGACAAGTTGAACTTCTCCTTCTGAGCGGTCAGGAGCTTCAACGCTGTGCCTTAAAGACCCCCCCTGTGCTGCGTTTCATAGCGCACCAGCTTCCCTTTGGTAACCTGCAGAAGCCCTGGTGCAGCTGATTTCGTTGCACTCGGGCTTCCCACTCAGCCACACGGTTTGCAACCTCAGCTATACCGGACGCAGGGATTGAACTGCACTGAGCAAGCAACTTTCACGCAACCCTCAGCTGAGGCAGCAAAACCGTGATGGAATCGGTCCGGCTGCTGCGTCCTTGTGCCAAAAAGGAAAGGGGCGTTTTCGGCTTCCGCCTGGGGCCCTTGGCGAGAACACGGATCACAGCTCCAGCCGGGCCGGGAGGGGAGCCCTGTCCCGCGTGAGCAGCTGCATGGCTGTCACAGTAGCTGTGCAAGGGCGCTGGCCTGCCGGGCCCCAGAGGCAAGGACAAGCCTCCTGCTGACCTCCCTATGGCGTTTCACTCCTCCAGCACTGAGTGTCACAGGGACGCTCTGGGCCCCAGCGGGGCTCCCTTCGGGCACGGGCTGCTGGGGGGGGGCTGCTGCTGTCAGACTCCAGGGGCCCCAGCCAGGCCTGGGGGAGATGAGGCTGCTGCTACAGCCATGGGGGGGGGTCCCCTAGCACCACTGGTCACAGCCCCTGCAGCTGCTGGGAGGACTGTGGCAGCGGGTGGGCCGTGGGTTCCGGTCAGTTACAGGCAGGGGGCTGGGGGTCTGTGTCATAGCACTGAACCCGGGGCATATGGCCCCCGCCCGTTCGTTCAGGAACCAAGCCCAGCACCCCACTGCCCAGCCGGCTCCAAGAGCAGAACAAGGGCCCAAACCCACCCGCTGGTGCCACCCACCCCAGGCTGGGGTGAGAATCCAGGTCAGACTCGCGCCCTGTCGCCATGGGCCAGACTAGCCAGCCCCTCCCCTGCTCTCCGTTGAGCTTGGCACAGTCCCTTCCTCCAGTGCTGCAGGCCAGCGCTCAGAGTCGGGGTAGCCAGGTGATGCCTGGGGAGAGTCTGGGGGCAGCACCGCAGGGCCGTGCCCCAGCCTGGGCAACACCAGACACTGCCCATGCCTACCCCTGGAGTTCAACCAGCAGGATGAGCCATTTCCTACAGCCCAGTGCTGCTGTCGGCCGACCCTGGCAGCTTGCCTGTGTCCGTCCCCCACAAGCCCCCGGGGCCGTGAGAGGAGGATGGGGTAAAGGGCTGGGGTCTGTTGTTAATAAAGACAAGCCAGCCTCACGCTCCAACTCGTGTGTCTGCAGCAAAGCTCTAGGCCTACAGGGAGGGCTGGGAGCCCAAAACAGAGGGATCCCACGGGATGGGGGCCACTTGAATCCCTACCATTCCCCTGCCCTGCAGCAGGACCCTCTAGCCTGGACGGACGTTGGGCCCCTGCCTTGCCGGCTCCCAGGACTGGCTCTGGGCAGGGAGAAGCCAGGGATGGGGGCGCTGGTGAGTGAGCGGGTCCTTGAGAGAACAGGGGTGGGGAGGAGGGCCAGGTAAACCCAGCTGCCCAGGCAGGAGAGTCCTGCGGGGGGGCGGGGGAGATAGTCTCAGGAAGCTGCTGGCCCTGCTCATCCTTTCATGGCTGGGGCAGAACCGTTGTCAGCCCCTGTGGCTGCCTGGAGTGGGAACAAAGCAGGGGTGAGAGGGTGGGTGAGCCCTGCCCCGGGCACGGCCAGCTCAGGGCAGCAATGATGCTGCCGAGGAAGAACAGAGCAGCAAGCCTGGGGGCCCAGCATCAGCCATATCCCCTACAAGGCCCCAAGCCAGTGTAGGGAGGAGCCCAGAGCAGGTTCTGCCCTTGGCACCTTGTGCCAGGGGAAGGGAGGCCAGGGGACTAGGGGTGGTGGGTGAGCCCGAGAGCACCCTAGTAAGTGCATGTCAAGGGGAACCTGGGCCCAGCCCGGGAGCACAACCAGCCAGGAGCCCTCTTGCCCTGCCCACACGCAGCGCCGGTGCCTGCCCGGGGCAAAAACGAAAGTTCTGGGGGGAGGTCGCTGCTAACCCCTCTGGCTGTCGCCCACTCCGGCCCCAGGGCTCGGCCGAGGGGCAGGGGTTGGACAGAGCAGGGAAGGCAGCCGGGAGTTTCCCGAGTGGCGATGCTGTGTGCTCCCGGCGGGAGGGGGAGCCCGCTGGGGGTGGCACGGCCCTGGAGGCGGGCGCATGGGTGGGCAGGACCTGCTGCCAGCTCAGCCTGCGCAGACACAGGCCTGCCACGAGTACTCCATGTCCCCAGGGCTGCTGGCCACGAGCCCAGCCAGCCACGAGCCCAGAGCCAGGCTCATTGCAGCAGGACTCCCAGGAGAGCCCCTGGCAGCCCCACTCGCTCCCCTCAGCCCCCCAGAGGCAGCCTGTGGCAGAGCAGCGTTTACTGGTCGGTGGAGGGCTGGGCGCTGAAGAGCGGCCAGGTGCGGAGGTCCCGGGTGGTGAAGGCGGGCCTGTGGGCAGCCAAGCAGGGGACGTAGCCAGCGTGGCCCTTCAGCTCACTGCTGGCGCGGTTACGGTTGACAACTGTCGAGGGGAGAAGAGAGCAAGTGAGTGGGGGGCCTGGGAGAGACTCCGAGAACCACACTGGAAGCAGCCAGGCCTCGCCCATTGATTTAACGCTGCTGGCCCCTTCACACGCCTTCCCCAGGGCGCTCGGGATGGTGCGGGTCTTAACCCTGCTTTGCAGCTGGGGGACAGGAGAAGGGACGTGCCCCACCTGTGAGAGGCCATGGGGACAGGACAGGGGCCAAGCTGCACCCGAATCCACCTCCCCCTTTACAAACATACTCAGGCTAATGGCATGAGACTTAGCACTGCTCCAGGCCTCGCCCCCAGCCCCCCCGGCAAAGGAGGGGCCAGATCACTAGCCCTGCCCCGAGAAGGAAAGCGATTTGCCCAAGGTCTTGCAGGGAGTTGATGGCAGCATGAGAGGCAGAAGCCAGGAGTCCCCCAGCACACTGCCTCTGGGCCCCCTGCGTGAGTGTTGGGGGAGGGGGGGACAAGGAGAAGACTCAGAAGCAGCAAAAGGTCCGTAGGGGGTGGGAGTCAGTGACCTGCTTTGCCCACTCACTCCCCCCAGCCCTAGAGATCAAAGCCACAAGCTCTTACCATACTCCTTTCCGAGGACAGGTTTGTCTTTCCAAAGGAAGGCCCCCCACCTGGTACTGGGCTCCAAGTACTGAGCTGGGACCACTGGGTCATACAACGATACCTCCCGCAGGTGCTGGGCATAGGCTGTTGGAGAAAAGCAAGCTGAGCAGAGTCACCGGGATGGGGCCCAGGCGTGGATCAAGGAGATGCAAAGCATGTTCCAGCAAAGCCCACGACAGACTGTGTGGGAATGATCTTCACAACAGGCAATGTTCCTGCTGAGCTCAGCCAGTCAGCGAGGGGCTAGTGCCTTGAAACCCGCAGGTTCCCCTGCTTTATAGTTATTTATCCTACTTAACACAGCTCTGGCTAGTCTTAATAATGTGATCCTTTTCTTGTAACCATGTAAACTCCGGGCCTCGTTAATGTCTTGTGGCAAGGGGTTCCACTGGCTGGTTAGGCACCGTCACATGCAAAGGATAACATTTTACACCTCAATCATACTGCAATCAGCCTCGTGCAAAATACTGGTTTTAAATGCATAGAAAAAACATTTCCCTGGCCCCTCTCCCCACTGCCTCAGCTTGTCAGTTACTTGAAAACTGATTTCCGCAAAACATCCCAAGGAGTCACCAGGGGGACAGGGCCTGGCACGGAAAATTTCAGCCCCCAAGGAGATTTTCCCAGGAGGTCACAAGCGAGTGCCTTTGTGTCTTGCAACCCTCACGTGAAGCGCAAGAGATTTCAAAGCTGAGCCCGCGTTCCCCAAAGAGGGAGGAGCGGGGCTCTGGAAAGACGGGGGTTAGGTTGGGGCATGTGCAAAGCAGCAGCCAGGGCAAGGGGGCAGAGGGAGTTCTTAGCCCCTGCATTGCAGAAACTCAGGCCCAGCTGATGCAATTTTGCATCACACCCAGTCAGCATGCATCTGTCAGCATGGATCCGTCTGTGCTGACTTGCCTCATGCCCTGAGCCGTGGTGTCCCGGCCCCGGGGCCTCCTGCCGCAGTGCAGAGGAGAGCTCCTTCTCCACCTCCAAAACGCAGGTACCAACCTTCCCTGCACAGCTGTCCAGGTCCTTCCAGCTGTTGCACAAAGAATGTGAGCTCCCCCTACTGGACTGTTGGTGCATCATACTGACCCTGAGTGTCCAGCACGGCCCTGATTCCCCAACGTGCCCCCGGGGGACCTGGCACGTTCCCACAAGGGGCAAATGCGCAGAAGCAGCAATGGGTGCGTGACTCATGCAGAGCATCAAAGCCTCAACTTGCTCCCACTTCCCATAACCTTGGGGCACCCTCGACCTCCCTCCCCCAATCACTGCCCACAGCCTCGCTTGCGTACGGCACAGCCTTGACGCTGCCTCTGTGGAAATCCTGCATTTCCCCTGGCCTTGGCTACAGCAGCTCTGGAGCAATCCCTTCCCCCACTCCCACGAGGGCCGGTTAGCCAGGCTCCAGCGCACACGCAGGGTTAGAGGGGGTCCCATCGGCCCGGCCTGGGAATCAAGGTCAGCTCAAGACGTTCCTTTAGAAAAAACCTGACAGCAATTAGGCCACTGGTCTCATCTTGGACAGTCAGCTCTTCAGGGCAGGGAGCGTCCCCTTGGTCGGTGTTTGTTCCGCGCCCATCACAGTGGGGTCCCAGGTGCTAGGATAACACACTCACTAAAAACTCATCATGTAGGCAGGTTGCCATTGCTACGCTCAGCTCACTCCCTAAAGGAGCCTGGCACGGAAAGATGCCCCATGCCATTAATTTGAATTTACCCACATCACCTCTGTATTCATTGTAGAGATGAGACTCCCGTGGCCTATAAAACTACTGCCTTGATTCCCCCGTTGCACCGATCCCATCGGCTCTCACGCCAGGGCCGAGCGAGGGCAGAACTGGGCTGAAAGCTAATTGGCCTGATGCCCCGTTACCCTGCAGCTAGTGCTGTGCAGACACAGGGCAGCAGGCAGCCCCCGGAGCTTTTAGGGCATTGGTTGGGGCTATTATTAAATGGCTGCTCCAATCGTGTGTTTAACACATATTTAGCCAAACAAGAGGAGGAGAATCTGCAAGATAATCAGTCAGGTTTCTTTCAGCCCATCTTAGTGACATTATTAGTAGTTTTTTTTAAATTAGCGAAGTGCCTTGGGGCATGTCTCCTCTGCAAATCCTCCCACCCCCACCTGGCAGTGCGTGTAAGAGGCCAGATCTACAGCCCTGTGCCCCCAGGGTTTGCGCTCCCGGGCCGAAAACAGCTGTGCTGACGATCCCACTCCAGCTCTGGGACCCGGCGAAGGGGTGGGTCTCAGAAGGCAAATGGGAGTATCTGTACAGCTGTTTCCAGCCCTGGAGCACGAGGCTGAGTTTGAAGCCCTGGACTCAGACTCGTTGCTGCAGGGTTTTCTTGCCATGCCATTGGAGTCCGGGCCCGTGACCGCAGTTTCTGTGCGCTGGGGGCTGGGGACACAGAACATGAGGCCGGTCCCCTGCCGCCACAAGCCTTAGCAGAGATTTTTGAAAAGGACGATTAGTCAATGTTCTATTTCCCAGCATCCTACAAACGTGTCTTAAGGACAATACACATAAGTAGCCAGCCAGCAAGCTGCGATCAAGAGCCCAATGCCTCAGGGAATACAGCACCAATGAGCGTCAGAGAGCAGAAAGCTTTCAAGGAAGGTTCTGTTTAGGCCCCTGCTCTCCTCTGGATTCCAGTGCCGAGCAGCGTTGCCCCGGCTGGGAACCCGGCATGAGGGGAGCATTCAGAGAGACTGGCGTGGAAATACGATTTAAACTTTCTTATCAATCGTTATCGGCCTTTGAGATCCTCTAATGGAAAGGGCTGTACAAACATTTAGCGTCATGACTCCATTGCCCGGTAGCTCTTGCTGCCGTTTTACAGGTAGGGAAACCAAGGCACAGAGCGGTTAGGTGATTGGCCCACATGTCACACAGCGAGTTGGGGGCAGAGCTAGGAATGGAACCCAGGATTTCTGCCATAGTGCAAGACCCAGAAGTGAGCAGCCACCCGGCACATTCACCCCCAGTTACTGAGTCCGCACTGGGGCTGCACTCCCCTGGGCAAGGTGCTAGGAACACTGGAGTCACCCCCACGGTTCTTGGCGCTGCACTCTATTGTGGGAAAACTCGCCTGGCCTTGCTCAGCACCGTGCCCGTCTGCAGAGTGAGACCTTCCCCAGAACCGTCCCGGGCGATGACAGGAGCCAGCTGTTGGTATCAACGGGATGAGTTTTGGAAGCAGGCGGCTGGTGCCCTGCCCCACGGGAGGTATTTTGACAGTGGCTTGTCACCCTGTGCAGGGCTTTGCAAGGGGCTCCCGCGAGCTGCAGGCAGACACAGGGCAGCCGCAGCGTTTAGTGGCTGGTGGGTCCCGCTGTGGTGAACGGCTCTGGGAACGGTCTCGATCTGCAGACAGGCAGAGTGCAGGACACGAGACCGAGGGCAGGTTTCAAGTTCTGCACACCGGCGCTGTCTGTCTCTGCACGCGGCCCCCACTCCCAGCCCCACCTCCTTACCAGGGGGCAAGGTCTTCCGCTCCCTCTCGGCATGGGAGCGGGCCCAGCGGTGGTAGGCCTCGCGGCTCAGGCCGCTGGTGAGCGTGTACCAGGCGTCTCGGTTGTCGCTGTTGGTCAGCCCCGTGTACCAGGTCTGGGAGATGGCATCTCGGCCCATGGGGGTGCACTTCCAACGCACGGTCTGCTTCAGGATGGGGGCATTGCGGGGCCCATGCAGCGTGAGGTACTCGTCACTGCGGGCGGAAACGAGTCGTCACTGCACTATCTCCCGCCGAGGGAGGGATCGCATGGCCTGTGGGACAGGGAGAGAACACGTGGGGCCAACCTGGCTCCTGCTCCAGGCAGCGCACACAGGGAACTCAGAGCCAGGCTGCTGGGGTCAGGGCTCAGCGAGCTGGGGCAGGAGCTCAGAGAAAGCTGCTTCCCACAGTGGAGAATGGGGGATCCCTAGGACACCCACATGGGCTCAGCTAGCAGTCAGAACACGCATGTGCACACATGTCCTAGGTTTGGCCAGGGGTCAGAGGGCACACGCACATGCTAGTGAGTAACCAACTGCTGTCTAAAGAAGGCAAAGGCTGCCTGTCAGCCACACGCAACATACAAGAGCCCAAGATTTACATGGAATGGGAGCAGGGGGTCCATTAAGAATCTGGTAATGAGGGAGAACAGCCAGCAGTGAGGGGTACAGCAGACCGTTGGTTTCAGGGTTGCTTCCCATCCCCACCAAAGAGGTATTTTGGTTCCCTCTTGGCGCCAGCTTGGCTGCCTGGCAGACTCAGTGCTACTCACCTTCCGTCACAGACCCCCTCACTGCATTCTGGGAGCAGATCATCATCCCCACTCTACCACCCGGGAAACTGAGGCCCAGAGAGGCAAAGTGACTGAGCTGGGATTGGGACTCAGGAGGGCCTGGCTCCCAGCCCCGCTTCTCACTGCCACCAGCCAGCGAGGGATTCCAGGTATTACAAGAGACAGAGACCTGCGGTCGGACGCCGGCAAGCCTCTCACCTGTACAGTGGTGTCGGGAAGTCTGTCTCCAGCGTCCCCTGAGGGACATATGGTCGGTCTGCCTCCAAATCCATGCCCCCTGTGCCTGCCTTGTCCAGGCCACGCTGCTCCTGCCCGGGCCGCTGCCGGCTCACTGCTGCTGCCAGTCATCTTTCTGGGCTACTGTTGCCCAACACAAAGCATGGCAACCATCCCCTAGCAACCAGGCTGGCAAAGCAGGAGGCAGCTAGACTCTGCCAGGAGTGGCAGGTTTAGGGCAGCCGCCCTGGGGGCGGGATTCAGGACCATTCCCTCCGGGGGAACGGGAAGGTCGTCTTCTGGCTCCTCTCAGTACAACGAGGCAGGGTGCCCTAGGATCCGATCTGGCCAGACTCTGCTTTTTTACACACACACACACGGCTCGATTACACCCTTGTGAGTTTGCCTCGTTCAGTTCCCACCCCCCACACATGTACGCTTCTGGCTGGGCTGCTAGGATTTGCAATGCTTCCCCCGCCAAGGTGTGTGTGTGGGGGGGTGTTATAGCAGTGGGCAGCCTATCTGACCGACACTTTCTGGTCAGTCGCTTTTCTTGATCCATTCCTGCCTGTGGGGCAACGCACAGACCCCTGCCGTCAGTAACCCTCAGAGCCAGGAGGGCAGGATAGCTGGGTAGCCTTCTTGCTGCAGGGAATTCAGTTTTCACCCCAATGACAAGATCCTCCCTCCAGCAGAGAAGCCTCCCAGCAGCACCCCACCCGCCTAGACAGGACGCCTAGTACGGCATCACACCCATCAGAGTAGGGTAGATGGTGCGCAGCTCAAGCCAAGCACAGGAGAAAAGTGAGGTATGGGGACTCCAGCAGCAATCAGCTCCCTAAATTCTCTCTTGCAAGCACAAAGTATTTGAGCCAGTTACCAACTCACAAGGGAAGATTAAACCCTCCTTTAGCTCTGGTGCTTTAGCCAGCTATTTCAAACCTCTCCCCTCCACAAAGGGCGCTTGCGCTCTCAATGGGCAAACTGAAATCTGCACTTCTTCCTTCAAAGGGAGACAACGGCCCAATCTATACACAGTGCCCAGCAGCACCTCTGGGAAAAGTATTCCTTCCTGACCCCTGTGATCTGTTTATGTCCTGAAGCATGAGGATTTGGTTGTCCCCATCTTGGTGCACACAGCTGCATGGATTACTATTCTTAGTAAGACAAGGGTGGGTGAGATAATATGGGAGGTCTCACCATCTATAACCTGACCACTACCACTTTGTCTGTCTAATATCCTGGGATGCACTAGGCTACAACTAATCTGCAGACGTTGTTTAATATGTCACCCGCCCTTTAGTGTTCAACCACCACCACCACAACACAGGCTCTGTCTCCCGGTGTGCGGTGCCTTGTCCAGGGCACTTGCCCATTTCCCCAGTAGTATCGCCCATCTGGTCTCTTAAATCTTTCCTTTGACACAAGTGACACTCATTTCTTTACGCAGGGTGGATGCAAAAATCCTCTGTCAAACACTGCTTAACATCTACAGTGGGGGTAGTCAATAGATAGTCCCCAGTCCAAATCTGGAGACTTTTCAGTGGACTGCAGGGCTCACAGAGGCTCAGGGCTTCAGCCCTGCAAGGGGGTGCTTCAGTGCCAAGGTGCTTCGCGTGGGGCTGAAGCCCTGAGTCCAGGCGCACTTCCCACAGGGCTGAAGCCCCACCGGAGGGGCACCGGGACTAGGAACGTCAGCCCAGGATCCACACAGCACTTTAAAGCATAACATCACTGACAAGTTTCACGTGAAGCTTTAAAGAAAGTGACACCAGGCTTAAATTCACAATGTATTTAATGCCAGTTACATTGCTTTACATGAAAAGTTACAACGGTCTCTATATTCCCCGCCCCCACCATATGATGCATTATATGTAACAATGCCACAAGTTCTTAGAATTTACCTGCATAAACTCTGGGGAGACCTTTCAAAATGCCTGAACTGTACAAGTCAGAAACGTTATGGTTCATACATTGAAATAAGTGTACGCAAGTTTTTCTTCTTCCATTTACAACACTATTGAGCACACTCCAGACAGCCAATCGCTTCACACGAGTTGCATACATGAGATTCTAGTCACAAATGCCCCCAGCACCCGCTCCCCGCCGAAAGATACCTTTTGAGGACACTCCCCTGGCCCCAGCAAACTACCTCCTTTGGCAACTGCATGGGTAACGGGGAAATTTGTGCTGGTATTTCTTTATGTCCACTAAAGATGGTCTTTAACATTGCTCTCCTCCGCTCCAACCAGGTAGCCGATACATTCAACCATAAACCAGCTATGGGATCAGGAATCAACTATCCATCCCTGCTAAGCAGAACAGTAGAACACAAAGTAACCTGTCCTGCTCCCAAGGCAGGCGTTAGCCCAGCCTTCCGAGCAGGGGGAGGATTAGGAGCGCGATCGTTTTGAAACAGCGTTGACAGAAATAAGGGGCGTGTTGTTAGAAGCAGAGAATGACACATTGAGCCTACAGAAGGATGCTCCCTCTGGACCAAGATCTCTGTTGAATGCAATTCTCTGCTTGAGATTTCAGTGCAACACACAAGAAAGCTCCCATGTGTAACCGCAGCACAGATGCCAGAGCATCTAGATTTCTAATTTCCCTCCACGCCCCATTATATTCCTGGGGATTACTTCAAAACCAAACCCAACGCTGCAGGCCTAAAGGAAGGGGAGGGTCTGCTCCCCTCTCCTTTCCAAAGCAAATCCTCCCCAATAAAAAGCAAAGCTCGTCTCACCATGGGTTCGAATGTTCCTTTTACCAGCTGCTTCAGCAAGGGTGGCTCTCTGATGTAGGGTGCATAAGCCTAGGCTGATCACATGCCTGACAAACAGTAAAGCTTGCTCCTCTCCAGCTTGTGGTATTGGGGCGGGCAGAGGGGATTACTGTCAGTATAGTTACCAGGACCATTGCACAACCTAGCCTGTACCTCTGCTTCCCACCCCCCACCACGCCTGCACACACCATCAGACACCTTCCGAGTTTCTCTCCTCATTAAGTGAGCACTTTTACACAGCTTGAGCAGAGACAAATTTACTCCCCTTTCAGGGATGGTTTCCTGGTTCCTCTCCATTTAAAGATTTTTCTCCAGGAGGAAAACGTTTGGCGGGTGGTTTGGACATTGAGCTAGGGGTCTGGGGAACAGTTATCCCAAAGCACAGATCGCAAATGAGAAACTAAGCCACAGAAGTAACTTGCAGCCATATTCCCCCTCCTCCCAGTCACTGATTTAAGACATGCATTACTTTCCTCTGGTCCTTTCTCCATCATAATTGCCCCAGGGGGTGGAACAGGCACCCGTGACAGACCATGTTTCACTGCAAGTGATGCCTTCAATTCAGACATGTGTGCCTGGCTTAACGATCTGACAGGGTAACAATTCCTCAGTGCGTTAGCGATGTGATGGTTAAGGATGCCAAACATGTAACAAGCAGCAAGAGAGGAATCAGGAGGCCATTGCAGAACATTTTTACAGTGCCTCAGAATTTTGTGGAGAGAACCAGAGTAAAGCGGATCTGTGATGAAATGCTTTTTCGGAGGAGTGTGGGAAGGAGGCGATGGGAATATGCAGGTCCCATTTTTGGCTTCAAGAGCTCCAAGGCCGTCAGTTTTGCTAAGGAACACAGCGTATTCCGGGCACACTCAAGCCTCGAGAAGCACTTGTAGCACCCAGAGACCAACATCCACGCACTAGCTGTAAATGGCACGCTTGGTCAAGGCTGTAGTGAAATGGAATCACAGTTCATGGCAATTCTCTTTGCCAGACTTGCTACCTGAAATTTGCCCTTTCTAAAGGGGTCACTGCTGCTCTAGAGAAGCAGCTGCCTCCCACACCTCCCCCCCTGCAACCCGGGCAGTATGGTTTCACAAGAAGGTATCTGCCTACACACTATGTACAAGAGGACAAGGTCTATATACACACACACACACACACAACCACACACACACCAGCCAAGAGAAGAAAGAGGCAGCACTTACATCCAAACATTTTACAAAAGGAGGCGAGGGGGTGGGCCGAACAGCCCGATGCACAGCAGACGAGCATTGGCACATGTACAAAGTAGACAGGAACTGGCTGCTGCAAGCATAACAGCGTCTCTTTAAATTAAAAGCAAGACACAGACACACACGCACACACACACACAAGTGCTTAGCATCACACCTCACTGCATTATTTTAACAAACTGGCAGGATCTCTCTCTTCCTGAAACTTAAAAATGGGCCTCTGGCTCTGACCTAATTGAAGTTTAAAAAAAAAAAAAAAAAGCAACACTTCTCCCTTGCCTAGAACCCCTCGCACACAGACTTCCATACACATGATGTTTCTTCCGTCCCATGTGGAAGACAGGCAACAATCTTACAGAACCTTTGTCTTTGAAAACAGATCCACAATAGTCTTTCTTTCTAAATCCATCTCAACTGCTTTTGTCCTCAGAAAGACACTGCAGCAATCAGTCTGCAATAATTGGCACAGCATAAAGCTCTAAATAAATACTCCTGGGTCTTTAAAAAAAGCCATTGTTTCCCCATTAAACTAAAAGTCTTGAGACCAGCTTTGAATGTGTAATATCAATAATTCTTTTTAAAAAAATAATCTCTTTGGATTGTGCAGTAATCTTTCCTTCAGAAGAGGCAGCTGCTGTTAAAATCTTTTAAAAAATTCTCAGCTCAATTTTTTTAGCCAGATACTAAGTGTGCTGAAAATTAAACTCTTAGGTGAACGTCCATGTCAAGTATTAGTCACTTCTTTAAACGGAAGAGAAAACTGTGTGCCTGAGGAAAATAAGCAGTTCTTTTTTCTACTTGGAATATTAGTGCCAAGCAAAAACAATACCCACTCTACATTCGAGAGGCTTCTTCCCAGCTCTAACTTTTGTCCTCTCCCACCAATAAAATTTGATCAAGTCTGACTAACTCAGACTTGTGTCAAATCAGAGAATGATGAAGAACCCAGAGCAGCATTCCAAACCCCTCACAAACAAATCCCACCCCCCACAATACTCATCTCTCACAGAGGTTACAAAGCAGCAGTTGGGATGCCCTTGGCCTAGTCTTCCTTATCATGGTCCACATCACACAAGTTCTACCCTATGTATAAAATTAGATACTTTAGTTTTTCCCTCTTGCACCTGTTCCCCTTTATGAAGAATGTCATATTCTTAACCCTTTGATAATTGCATCACCCTCCCAGCCCCACCCCAAATACTGTCCAATATGGTTCGCAATCATGTATTTAAGAAGAATCTTGAAAGTCCAGCCTCCAAACCCACTGGCACTCCCCTTCCCCTCTTCTGGTTGATAGCAAGAGGTTCCATACAAGCCAAGTTAGTGGTTTTTTCCTGGCACATCGTGCCGGGGTCCCCTGGTGTGCAATTACAGAGTTTACCGTATCCTGGTGAAGAGATTTAGAACAGACACAGACTCCTGCAAAAAATGAAGAGAAAAGTTTTGAACCCAAGATCCCCACTCTAAATATTCACTGAGAAAATGAGTTGAGCGCAGACAGCTCCACCACACTGCCTCAGCCCTATCCCCCACACACTCATATCTGCCACGAAGCCAGGGCTCGAGGCAAACCAAGCCAAGGGAAATGGTCTGGGGCTTGCCCAACATTAGAGGGCAAACCTTCATAAGCATGCCCGAGTCTGATATTGGTCAGAGATCAACCTTCCTGTGCCCATGCACGTATACAGGGTGCACGGTGAGTGTGAGCATGGCAGAAGATGGTATGGGCTAGTTTTGCAGTACAAGTTTCTGTGAAACAGGGATTGCTGTGTATATCCTACAGCAGAGCCACCAGAAACCAGATGAAGAAACTGCTGGTCTCTGTCTCTCTGTGGTCCCTCCACAGAATATCTCGGTTCCTGGCATCCTCTGCTGTCTCTCCACATCTGCTCAAGATGCCTGGAGACTAACTTTTCAAAAAGAGCCCTCCAGACCCCCACTGAGAAGTCACCTCTGGAATGGTGACAGTTCTCAGAGACTTAAGGGAGTTTGATCCTGTCTCCTAAAGCCATTGTGCCAGAACTGAAGAATACGTATACAAATGACACTGCAACAGTGTATTAAAATGCTAGCAAGGAACAGGCTAAGGTGGACACCCTACACCACTGCTACTTAAAATCAGTGGTGTGGCATGGCACCAGCATAACCACCAACAGTTCAATTTTAAGAATGTAGATACCCACCCTAAAATGGAGACCGATGGGCCTTTAGTTGTGCTAGTTACTTCACGTATTCTGTGCACAGAGGCCTCACAAATCACTACTTTCAAGTGAGAATCACAAACCCCTTAGCATTTGATCAAGACTCAATCCCCACAGCTGCTAAGAGAGAAGCATTGGGTGTCTGATCATTATACACATAGGTAGTGGAGGTATACAAAAGCAGTGAAGTGACTGTCCAATGTCACACAGCAAGTGACTAGAGCTGGATAGAAGATCCACAGCTTCCCTCGCTGGGCAGCGCTTGCCGCAGAAACAGGAACTAACTATCCACATACACTAGCGAGTTTACCTTTGTTGAGCGGGTTTTGCTGAAGACATTCCAGAACCTCAGGGTTTCATCTCCTGCTCCTGTAACTATGGCCTCCCCATCAGGGGACATTGCCTAAGGCAAGAGAGAAAACACAAACAGTCTTCAAAATACATGTTCACAGGTTGCTAAATGGTAGTTTAAAATGGAGGCCTCCCCCACACCAGAATACAAACGTTCGATTCCTTCTCTCTAATGGAGGTGAACCAGGCCCACCTGCCTTTGCTTTCCTCCTGCCTCATCACCATTGCCACAGATAAGATACAGAATTATGGAAACAAGTCTCAGTTTATGCTGCTATAGAGTACACAAGGGTCATTCACATTATCTCTGGAATCGCACCTCTCTTTATAAAGCCAGAAGTAAGCTGTTAAGATGCCAACATCCCCCTACACATTGTTAACAAATGAACTAGCCACAGTGTCTAAAACAGTATGAGACAAGCTCAGCTGATCCCATTCTGTGCTGAAGCTTCCTCAAGTACCATGAAAGGGAGAACAAAGCAGGTAAGAGACATAGCTATCAAGAGATGGAACTGGATTAAACAGAACTGAATGTTTTAATGCACAACCATGAAGAGGAAAAATAGCAGGTGGAATAAGGGGGAGGATTAAAAAAAGTCTTCTAACTCTGAAGAAGCTTTTGGCTTTTATAAATTTCCCTTAAGAGCTGTTTGCTGTACCAGGTATCTGTGCTCCTCAGAAGTGAGAGGAGTTGGAGTTTGACAACCTGGGGCTTGTCCAAAAGGTTAATTTGTGTCACTTTTTGTCAAGCAGTGCAGAAGAATCCCTCACTCCAGTGTCAGCAAGCAGGGACTGCCAGATCTCAAATGCGCCTGTTGAGTGCAGTGAAGTTTAGTTTTGTTTGTTTCACTAACCAAACCCTGGATAGCTAGGAACCAGCAGATACCAGTACTAGCCAGTCTGGGTTCGGTCTCAGTGCACAACCCAGTCGCAGCAGAACCAGAAGCAATATGAGAGATCACTAAGCAAAGGGCATGGGTTATAGCTTACCAGGTATAAGACTCTGTACGAATGCCCTGTTAGTTTTGCTACTTGGGTTAATGAGGGATATTTCCAGACGAGAATCTGGTTCTGCGAGTATCCATGGGTACTCACCTGTAGGGGGAAGACAAAAGAATTACAAGAGAGAGTCAGCGCTGACAGTTCCTGATCCATGAAAGCTCAGCAGCAGGACTCCAACCCCATGGTTGAACTTACGAGTTCATTAGCATGTTTGGACCAAGCCAGATTGCACACTTGTGACCCAGTATCAATGCACTGCAAGGGCTGCCCAGTTAGCGTGTTCCAGAACCGAATGCAGCGGTCAGCTGTCCCACCACCAGAGGCCAACAGACCATGCTGGTGTGGAGACCACGCAATAGCTTTCACTGCTGCTAGGTGCTCTGTATATTGCTGGACAGGACTCAAGCTGGAGTGATTCCACACAAGGAGCTGGTGGAGAGAAGAAACAAGACTAATTAACACACAACTCCAACCTCGGCTCCCCCTGCCCTCCAAACCGAGGAGACAGCACCGGCTAAAGCCCAGCCTGGTGAAGACTGCCCTGCACAGCTCAGCCAATGCACCTACATCTTAATGATTAGCGATTCCTGTACTGGGGCCTCTCCCTCAGGGATCGCCAAACCTGCTCAACTCAGGGATCCTTTTGGGGCTAGACTAAGAGCTACAAACTCATGTCACTTGGGCTATGTGCAGTGCTCTGGTCTCTTGACATGCAAGACTTTGTAAATAATCCAGCCATAATCTGTTCTCATTCACCGGTGGGGGGTGGGCAGGCAATGGGAAAGGAATGGAAGAGAGAGAAGAAGTTGAAAGAGCTTGGGATACAGTATATTCCATCACAGCAGTGTCTGGGGAGTTAATTGTGCAGGAATCTATCCCAAGGTGCTCTCAGAATTGTTCTTGGTACCATATGTAACCATTATTTGTTCGCTGGTAAATAGTAAACCTGAGTTGTGCCTGCTAAAACAAAACAAACGTGCAGAAGGGAATTTCAGTGTAAACTAAGTTATCTAAAACTGAAAACTTCCTTCACTGCACACTGCCTAACTTCAAGTTTAAGTGGAGACAGTTTAAACCAGCTTCACTGAAATCTAACATCCTTCAGGCCAAACATACAGGTGTAGGTACCCAAGCACATTCGGAGCAACAAAGGATAGTTAAGTTGCCCTACTAATTTTTACTTAAGACGGATACTAGAAAGTTGTAGGATAGTCCAGTTTAGCCACATTGGGGTGGGGGGAATATGGATGGTCTGTCAATCGTCTCATTAGTAACAAAAAGGCATCTTCAGATGAGAGGCTAGAATTCAAAAGTTGACATATCTTTGAAAGAAGGCAGCTTTTAAGATTAGGAGTGCAGGTGCAGAGATGAGGCCAAGGCCTACACCAATAGCAATCAGTACTTTACCTTGTTATCATTTCCACCCGATGCTAGGAGCTGGTGGTCTGTGGACCACTTCAGCCCACACACCTCCTGCCTGTGGCCCTGAAGCCGTCGCTCAGACTGTAGTGGGGGGGTCCGGATGTCTCTCTGAAGGATCATTCTGTCCCGACTGCCGGAAGAAAGCTGGTCTGCATTCCATGCCAAAGCACCTGTAATGTAGGCAAAGGAACAGAGTGAAAATTCCATGCAGCTGTCAGTGCAGGATTCCTAGGGGTAAGTATCAAGCCACTATAACCAGAGGAGGACTACACAAATCTCTTCTTGAGCAACTTTTGTTGGAAGATCAAAGAGCTTTTAACATATACAAAACCTATGGGAGTTCATATTATACCCACTTTACAGCAGGGTAAACTGAGGCACAAATGGTGTAACAACTTGTGTGAGGTCATCAAAACAGAACTTATGAGGTGTCCTGACTCCCAACCCCTGACCTGGTCACCAATCCACACTGCTTACTTGTAAAAGCTATTCCCTGAAAAGCAGGATGAACTGGAATCCTCAAGCAGCCAGCCTGGAGAGTTGAAACCAATGACATTCAACAAGGTGTATTAACAGGACACACCTAGGATGCCTCATCACACAACACCTTCCGTAACTGTATGTGGTGATGATTCATAGTATCACCACCCCCAAGAGCGGGCCAGTGCAATTTAAAAGGACTCTTATAAACAAACAAAAAGCTATTTCACAGAAGGCTTGGGGAAGGAATGGCGTGTAGGGGTGAGACAGGACTGACAATTCCCACACTCCCTTTTGGATCATAAATTATAGCAATACTGCAATATTAACATGGCCTCAAGGGATCCCTCTTCTAGGTTAGCAAATGCCACTTTCAAATGGTAAACTTTAGCCCTCTTGCCTCCTGTTTCTCCTTACCCACTCTGGCTGTGTGACCCTCAAGCATGGATAATTTCTTCCCTGCAGCTGCGTCCCAGATCTGTACAAAGCCCTTGTGAGTTCCAACTGCTACCAAGTTGCCCTAAATGCACAAAAAGAAAACTTGCAATCAATAAAGTCAGTAACTAGACGTACAAAGAGATCCAAGAGCCACACAAGAGATTCTGAGGGCTTGTCTTCACTATGGACTAAGTCGACCTAAGCTACGCTACTCCAGCTATGTGAATAACGTAGCTGGAGTCGACGCAGTTTAGGTCGACTTATCCCGGTGTCTTCACTATGCCATGTCCACAGGAGACGCTCTCCAGTTGACTTCCCTTACTCTTCTGGGATCTCTGCCATTGATTTAGAAGGTCTTCACTAGACCCTCTAAATCAATCCATACTACATTGATTGCAGCAGTGTCAATCTCCCCATAGTGAAGACTAGCCCTCAGTCCCTAAAAGGCAAACAGATGGGGGTAGGAGTATCATCCCTGGAGATTACACATCTTGTAAGATCTGTCCTGCTCAAAAGGAACGCCATCTGTTAATCAGCAATGAGTTGAATGAAGATGCAATTTCTGCAGTAACTTAAGATCTGCTGTAGAAATGAAAACTGAAAAGTATCAATAGATCCTTTTAAAGACAGATAATACTGGCACTTCTTTCTAGTGCACATTTTCCCCAAGGCCCGCTAAGATTTTTACAATCATTACCTAATTACATCTTTTTTACACCCCCAAGCCCCAAGAGGTTTTAACAGATAGGGTAAACTGAGGCATGGGCACTAAGTGACTTAGAATCATAGAACATCAGGGTTGGAAGGGACCTGAGGAGGTCATCTAGTCCAACCCCCTGCTCAAAGCAGGACCAATCCCCAACTAAATCATCCCAGCCAGGGCTTTGTCAAGCCTGACCTTAAAAACTTCTAAGGAAGGAGATTCCACCACCTCCCTAGGTAATGCATTCCAGTGTTTCACCACCCTCCTAGTGAAAAAGTTGCCCAACATCATACAGTGAGCTATTGGCAGAGTTGGAAACAGAACCCAGGAGGCGGTCTTGACTCCTTGTCTTCCACTCTAAACTCCATTTGAGTGCTTGCTAAAGGGACAGCGAATACCTGTTCGCAGAAGCTATTGGTTTAAACAGGATGGGGGAAATGTTGCTGAATTCTTCTGCAATGGGATACATCACTTTGGCCTCAACCAACCAGCCAGGCAGGATTTCATGGCACTATGCAGAACATCAAATAGAGCACCTGGAGGTTCTACCTAACAAGAGACTTTTTAGTAGGATTCTGGGCTCTTTTACCCCAAGCCTTTCCTGGAACAAGGAAGACAAATCTGGCATGACAGGACTACGGAGAGTAATTGGAGCAAAGACACTAAACACATCAGTTCATGCAGACCATCTCTCCAGAACAAGCAGTAGATCATAACCTCTCTCTAAGAGCACGGCTCACTCACATACAGATATATTTGTAGTCAATTTAGGAGGCAGTTCTACACTCACAGACCAGTCCAGGTCCATCCCTGCTATCCAGGTAAGGTGCTTTTTTCTTTTTTTTTTTTTGAGGGGGAGGGGGAGGATGTACATGCCTCAAGCGCATACATCTTCGGCTTTAACAAAAAAGGAGAGAGAAATGCTCTTCGGCGTCTCTTGACCGAGGTCACATGCTGCTCACTGAACTTAATCTAGGTGGTTCTCACTCCAGCATGAGACATGGTGTATTCCTATCGGACTCTAGCGTTGAGGATCAGATGTTCTGAAATGTTGAGCTCTTACAAATGCAACTGAAGTTAACAGGAGCTTTGGGTGCTCAGAATCTCTGAAAAGAATATCTTAACGGTCTGTGTGGTAGTATTATACTGACCCGTTCTGACCAGCCCACTGATGTCACAGAATCGCCTTCCACAGACAAATCACACAACCGGGTCACCTTGAAAATTAGGAAATAAGATGGAAATTAGGACTAAAGAGATTAGCTGCCTAGCAGATTAGGTATTTGGAACTAAGAGCACTAGTATGTTGCACCATATAGATCAGGGGTGGCCAACCTGTGGCTTCGGAGCCACATGTGGCTCTTCAGAAGTTAGTATGTGGCTCCTTGTCTAGGCACCGACTCTGGGGCTGGAGCTACAGGTGCCAACTTTCCCATGTGCCAGAGGGAGGCTCACTGCTCAACCCCTGGCTCTGCCACAGGCCCTGTCCCCACTCCACCCCTTCCCCACCCCTCCCCTGAGCCTGCCATGCCCTCGCTCTTTCCCCACCCCAGAGCCTCCTGCACGACACGAAACGGGAGGTGATCGGGAGGTGCGGGGAGGGATGGGGAAGTGCTGATCAGTGGGGCTGCTGGTGGGCAGGAGGTGCTGGGAGGCTGCTGACGTATTACTGTGGCTCTTTGGCAATGTCCATTGGTAAATTCTGGCTCCTTCTCAGGCTGGCCACTCCTGGCATAGATGGTACATTCCAGGGTACTGGAAAAAGTACGGCAGCAGAATATAAAACACAAAGGCCGATCCAACTGACCTGCTGTCCATTTTTCTCCCATAGATGCAAGGAAAGGGCCATGCTTTACCTGGCTAGTACAAGCACTCCATAGGTAAACACAGGTACCAAGGCCAACACTGAGAACATTGAGAGAAGACCAGTCCACTAGGTTCAGGTAGAAGTCATCCTGCAGTTCTGGAGCATCCAGCACTTTGAAAGGAATCTTGGAGATTTTTCTTGTTGGTTTTCGAGGTGATCTTAGCAACTTCTGACTGTTCACACAAATAGAGACATGATTTTTTTTATGAGGCTTTGAAGGTACAAAGAGATTTAGAGAAATTCCTACTGTTTTGATCATTGCCCTTCTAGAGAAATTTAGAGACTCAAAGAGATAGGAGGGTTGCAGCTCTGAAGGAATAGTACTGAGGTGAGCAGCTAGAGGGAAGTAATGGACACAAAATGAAAAAGAGGGAAGCTGCCCTGTGCCACTGAGCCAGTGAGGGTTAAGCAACCAGCAGGCTAAGTGACCCAAAATCAACCTTTAATAATACATTAGAGGAGTATTGAAATGGTAAACAGGGCTATTTCTTGTAGATCATTATTAAAGCCAGGTTAAGTAGATTTAGGCTTTGTCTACACTAGCACTTTTGTCAGTAAAACTTTTGTCGGTCAGGAACGTGGAAACCTCCCACCCCTGTCACGGACATAAGTTTCACGGACAAAAGCACTGGTGTGGACAGCGCTATCTCGGCGGAAGACGTTCTCCTGCCAACATAGCTACTGCCACTCGTTAGCGGTGGTTTAATTATGCCAGCAAGAGAGCTCTCTCCCACCGGCATAGAGCGGCTACACGGGAGACCTCACAGCAGCGCAGCTGTAAAGTCTGTAGTGTAGATATAGCCTTAATTCTTTTAAATGTAAACCTATATTGTCAGAGAATTAGAAGTAGATACTAACTGTATTTGTCTGTGTTTACGTATATCTGTTAAGTTTATCAATGTGATCTAATGAGTTTGTAGATGATAAACTTCTGTTCTTGTCTGTTACTATATTCTATTGATTAAGAGATCAAAAAGGAATATTAACATTTAGAGGAAACTTGTGGTGTACTAATATCATTGTCTACATTTCTCTTTGAAGTTTGTAGTAGACGGTCTATGAACTGCTTGAATGGTTAACTACCTTATGCTAATGAATGCAGCTAGTTACTAGTGGGTGACTAAGAAACAGATTTACTTCAGAGCAACAATGTATATTACCTATTCTTCATCCAAGGAATGCCTGCTGTGATGTTTGCTGTCAAGATGTAGCCTAGTGGAGAGAACTATAAAATAACTCTAGGGCCTGAAACTTTTTCATCTCAGATCTGCTCAAACTTCGTCAGGGGAAGTTCAAGTCACAAGACTGAGGTCTCCAGGTGCGCCCTGGACTATCCTTGCAAATTCTCCTGGAATTCTACATATGGACTAACCTATTGAACCGATTCTAAAAGGACTTTTACAAATGAGCAGCTCGCCATCTCTGCTATGAAACTGACCTGAGAACTTTATTCATATCTTACTCTGGGAAAAATCCTGCACTATTGTGCATGTGCATAATTAATTAGCCACACATTTTTAATTTTTTGTTCAGAAAAAAGCTTCTGCTGAAATGTTGCTGCAGTTCCACCTTTTGCCCACCAGAGGGCGACGTGGCAATAGAACAAAGCAGCAGCTCCCAGCTAGCTAGAGAAGAGAAAGAGCCTGCCTTCTTCACAGAGCCTGTCAGGAGACAGGGACTATGGGGAAACAGACAGCATGGGTGCTGGGTGAGGGGGTCAGACGGGCTCATAAGGGCTAGTGGAAGAGGACAGACTGGGGCAGGGGCTGAATGGGAGTGGAGGCACAGAGCCACAGGGGGAGGGAGGTGCAGGGCCACATGGGGATGTGAGGAGGTGGTGTCTGAGTGGGGGTGGAGGGACACGTGGACAGGAGCAGACGTGCCTGACTGAATGGGAGAGGCTAGGAGACAACCAGGGTCTGCATCGGGGAAGCTCCCTAACAATCCCTCCTCGCCACCCCCCACAAAAAACCTGTTCCATACTTTTCCCAGCCATACCCAACAACCCTCCAAGTTCACACCCAGGCTCCTTCCCAACAACTTACTTCCCTCTCCCTCAGCTCCTCCATTATCCCCGACTCCTCCAACCCTTTGAACTGCTTCTGAGGGGCGCGAGAAATACAGTTCTGTATTATAGTTTAAATGAATTACTACTCAGAGTTCTGTATTACTATGCCTAGTAAGGAATCTATTTTTCAAAAAAACATTTCCTGACTCTTTTTTGTTGTCTGTATTGTTACACACATACTTACTGACAGGTATTTTGAAATAAATGACCAAAAATAATTGAAACTGGTGTGACTATATTGTGTTACTTTGACAAATGACACATGCAGAAATTTGCAGAATTTTAAAATATTGTATGCATAATTTTGAATTTTGGGGAGCAGAATTCCCCCAGGAGTAATCTGTATGTATAATGATCTTTTAACCATAGCAACTGTCTCTTCTCTTTTAAAATAAAACTTAAATTAGTTAATAAAAATTGGCTGTAAGAATGTATTTTGGGTGAGATCTAAAATATTCATTGACCTGGTGGGTAATGTGTCTGGTCTCTTGGGATTGGTAGAACTTTATATATGGTGAATAAGATTTTAAGTAATCTTCACTATATTGGATTTGGCTCTCCGGGTGGGAGCCCAGGGCTGGATTGCTTAAGGGGAACTGTGTTTTAGCTTCTGGGTAACCAGTGTGGTATTACAGAAGCTGTTTTGTTACTGGCTTGGTGAATCTAATTATAAGAATAAACTACTAGTTCTGAGGATTGTCTGCCCCATCCTTTGCAGTTTGCCCTGACTGATCGATCTCCGTGTGGCCCCTGCACCGACCGTAATCACATGCCCAAAAAGGGGAGGCTGCTTAATAACACTCCTGATATTAACAACTTCTGGTTAATAGCAACATTTTGCTGGGGACCAATCCTGTCTCATTAGACTAAAATGTTAATAGGATTCAGATACTAACAGGCATGCTGCTTTCAGACAGCCTTTTGACATGCCTTTCCTGGCTGTAGGCCTGCAAATCTGCCTGCTGTTTGGGAGGAGGATGCCGCGCTTTTCATAGGAGCAGGGGTGTGTGTGTGTCCAAGGGGCTGCACGGTACCACTGTACTCTCCAGGCTGTGCCCTGCCCTGGTACCAGTGGCTCAGGCTTGGCACATCCCAGTGCTTCCTTCCCTGGCTATAGCTATAGCCCTGCACACATGCCTTCAGGGATGTGGCAGAGAAGAGAGCACTGAGACATGCCGAGCACCAGCCACAGGCAGGTTTAGAGCTGGCTAGAGCCTCACAAACCTCCCCATGATTCCCTGCTCACAGCCTCCCCTCCCAGCTGCCAGCACTGCCTTCCCTGGCTGCAGCCCTGCAAACCTGCCTTTCGCTTACTGGCAGCCTCTGGATAATAATAGCAGTTGCTGGGAACCAAGAGGTTGCTAACAAGTGGAATCTACTGCATTTCTAAGGCTGGCTGCACAGAGACAAGATCCTTGCTCCTTAGGTGTCGGACAACTCCTGCTGCCTACTTCCCCTCCTGAAATCCCATAGCTGTACAGCAACCAATTATGACATTAGTCAGAGAGCGCCTTAAGAACCCCAGCCCTCATTTTTTCCCCCACCCATAGGTAGCATTACCTTTTGTTGCTGACAGGTGACAGGGAATACGGGGAGACCTCATTGCCATCATCTGGACTAGAGCGTTTGGTGCTGAGGGAGTACTGCACAAAGAAGAAAGCATTGGATACAAAAACCCCACACAGTACAGGTCCTGACGTGCCAGAGGTTTACAAGATCACCTACAATGTAATTAATTAAACATACATTACCTAGTCAGAGGTCCCTCCAAAACCCTGCACTGTGGTGGCCCACTGTGTTTTACTTTCTACCCTCTTCAGTCCCTTCCCTTAAAGATTCCTTTAAATCTTGCTCTACAGCAATACTGAGAAACTAACTTCTGTTGAATCTCAAAACCTCTCCTTCATTTAGGGAGCACATCAAGACCATGTGTTAAGTTGCCCACATTTTTTCCAAAACAGTCTTTCAAAGCCTCTGTCATAACTCAGGAAAGAAGGATTTCTGCAGCAAGCAGCACTTCCTCATGCTATCTGTGGAGTCACTGAACAGTGTCCACTGGATTTTGTTACAAATACAACCCACCCTAGTCATTCCATACTATTGATGACCCACTTTAAACCTTGGCTAGACTTCTTAATAAAGCTACTACACTACGCACCTACTAGCATATCTGAGGAATGCCCAACTCCTCTTGCATAAGCAATGCAGAACAATGAATTGTTAGCCAAACTTACCGTGAAGAGACTCTTCTTCTCTGGTGTGGATGGCTGCAGTCTCCTGTCTTCTGTCTGAGGGTCCTGCACTTTCTCAATCCCTGCTCCCAGCAGTTCGTTCTTTAGCAAGGCTGAGTAAGCAAGGCCATCTGTACGAACATACAAACGAGCTCTTGAGCAGAGTCCTACGCTAGTGGTTCTCAACCAGGGTATGCAGTGGTCTTGCAGGTGGGTACGTCAACTCATCTGAATGGGCTGTGAAGACCAAGTTATCATATTCCCTGTGATGGTGCCTCCAGGTCAGGACTGTGGCCCAATAGCTAGAGCAGCAAGCGAGATGCTTGCACTGCTGCTGCCCATGCTATATTTGAGTTCAGTGTTGAATCAAAAGCTAGACACAAAGGAACAAGTGGTACAAAACACATCTACCTTTGCCATTGTCTGAGGTAGCATCCTTTGCTTTTCTGTTTTGACTTGGTGACTTTTCGTTTTCCTAGGGGGGGAAAATATATGCTCACAAACACTCCAGTCACTGCAAAGATCTCACAAAATTTACTTTTCTTCCCCCCCTCCCCACAGTAATGGGAAAAGCACTGCCATCTTGAAAAATCTGCAACAATAATTGTGATGCTGAGGCATCAAATACTGAAGCAGCAAAAGAGACGGAGAGCAGAAGGGGAAGGCAATGCTCTACTAGTCCTCTGAAGTAGTTTTCCTGCCAAACAAACTTCTTTAACTCCGTGCAAACTCCCCCTTCCTGATAAGAAAAATACCTTGTGCTGTGTAACACGGGGGTAATACTCACATTTATTCTGTGGAAGTTAATGCTCCAGTTGGCCCCAGCTCTTGAGGGAATGAAACGGTCTCCATGTTTACTGGGGGAGGACATTGGAGAGTTGGAAGGTGTCAGCGTTCGTCTCATCTCAACTACCTGAAGTTTAAAAAGTTACATATGGAGAAACACTGCAAGAACCAGACAGGAAAAATGTTGGATCACAGTGGGCTCTGAAAGACAGACTCCAGAAATCTGCTTTCATTAGGGCCAAACAAACCTGGAATGACAGAACACATGGTTTGTCACCTTAAAACTCTAGTAAGCACTCCTTACACAGGCACAATTCCCACTGACAAGTGCTAACAGGAGCACTTAAAGAACCTCTCTCTCCACATGCGCCCTCTCAATAGTGGAGATCAGCTGGTATGCTCTTGCCAATGGTCCCGAGGTTTGAAATCTGGGCAGCTGGAGGCAGGGCACTATGAGGTATAGGTATGACTGGAATCCCTTCCCCTGTTGGTCTGAAAGACCCAAATATTAGCAATTCAAGCCTCACGTAAACATACAGTGTACGGTACCTTATAAGAATATCTCACACACAAAACATGTTCTAGTTAAGGTTGCAGGCACTCAGCCTGGTCTTCTTTCTGTCCTTCCAGAACAGGAGCGCGTTGATCCCTGAGAGTCCCGCAGGGAGATCCCAGTATCTTGCTCCTCCCTAAGCTTTTTGGCTAGCGTGATCTCTGCCATTGCCATGCTGCTGCCATAAGCATGCCAAGGGCCTGCTGCAGCGTACGAACAGGAGTTTGGAGTGGGTGTGTGCACATTGAAGACAGCAGGTTTTATTAAGGTCAGATAAGTACAGCAATGCTTCCAGGTCCTCTTGGCATTCCTATGGAAGTAAAGTCACGGCTGCCGTGTTGTGTGGGAAAATGTCCCCTTAACACTACTTCCTGGTTTTCTAACATTTGTTTGTTTTTTCCATAATGCTAATGTTCTTGTAGGGGGTACGTAAAGGGACCTCCTTTATATTTCTTGGTTTTACTAGAGATATCATGTGTAACCCAGCAGTATCCTTTCAATGTGCATTCAGCATAGTCATTTAAATTCAGCACTGAACCTAAATCAATTACATCAAGTAGAATCTGGCAGAACTACAGCTAAGTGTGTATTTTAAGATCTTAGTAATGACAGAAGATATTATGGAGTTCATAGCAGATATGCACCGGTACCAATATATGAATCCTCCTGAGGGAGTTTCACTTCAGTTAAAAGCCATTTACGTGCATCATGTCAGCTGAGGACTCGTTGTTCCAAGACTCAGTAAGATATGAAGATCAGAGATCACGGTCTTTAGAATATTTACACACCTTACCCAAGGCAAAGAAAGCAAGAACAGTGAAATACCAAAATAAGTGGATGACATGGATTTAAACCGTGTCACAGGCTTGTAACGATTTGAAGGCCTATCCAAGTAGAGACAGAGGGTGCAATCTGGGGCCCTTTCACAGCATAGAAGGACCTTAAAATACTAGGGGCTAGCTCAGAGGTGGGCAAACTATGCCCCGCAGACCACGTGTAGCCCCTGGGAACGTCCTGCCCGGCCCCCGAGCTCCTGGCCTGGGAGGGTAGCCCCCAGCCCCTCCCCTGCTCTTCCTCCTCCCCCGCAGCCTCAGCTCACTGAGCCTCTGGTGCAATGTTCTGGGCGGCAGGGCTGCGTGCTCTTGCCAGGCAGCGCAGCTGCAGAGTTGTGGCCTGACCCCGTGCTCTGTGCCATGCAGTGGTGTGGCTGGTTCCAGCCGGGCGGCAGGCTGCCTGTCCTGGTGCTCTGTGCGGCATGGCTGTAGCGCAGCCAGCCACCGGTGCTCCAGGCAGCACAGTAAGGGGGTGGGGATGGATAGAGGGCAAGGGACTTCGGGGTGGTGGTCAAGGGTGTAGATAGAGGTTGGGGCAGTCAGAAGGCGGGGAACAGGGATGTTGAATGGGGGCAGGGATCCCAGGGGGGCAGTCAGGAAGGATGGGGGGGGTTGGATGGGGCAGCGGGGGCACATTCCGGGGCAGGGGTTCTGGGGACAGTCAGGAATGAGAGGAGGGGTTGGATGGGGTGGCAGGGGGCAGTCGGTCCGGGGGCGGTCAGGGCACAGGGAGGGGTGGATGGGGTAGGGGTCCCGGGGGGGGGCATCAGGGAGCGAGAAGCAGGTGGGGGGGTCAGATAGGGGGTTAGGGCCAGGCCATGCCTGACTGTTTGGGGAGGCACAACCTCCCCCAACCTGCCCTCCATACAATTTCAGAAACCCGATGTGGCCCTCAGGCCAAAAAGTTTGCCCGCCCCTGGGCTAGCTGGAGGACAATTCTCTCAGCACAGGTGTTGTGTTGATAAATGAGAAGTAATGAACACTGGAAAACATAATCCCAACTATACGTACAAAATGATGGGGTCTAAATTAGCTGTTACCATTCAAGAAAGATCTTGCAGTAATCACTGATAGTTCTCTGAAAACACCTGCTCAATTTGCAGTGGTAGTTAAGAAAGCAAACAGAATGTTAGGAATCATTAAGGAAAGGATAATATAATGCCACTATATAAATCCATGGTATGCCCACACCTTGAATACTGAGTGTAGCTCTGGTTGGCCTATCTTAAAGATAGATTACAATTGGAAAACATACAGAGAAGAGCAATAAAAATAATTAAGGATAAGGATCTGCTTCCATATGGAGGAAAGACTGGGACTGCTCATCTTAGAAAAGAGATGACTAAAGAGGGATAGGATAGAGGTCTATAAAATCATGAATGGTGTGGAGAAAGTGAATAAGGAAACATTATCTACCCTTTGACATAACTCAAGAACTAGGGGTCGCTCAATAAAAATTAATAGGCAGCAGATTTAAAAGAGAGAGAATTACTTCACATAACACACAGTTAACCTGTGGAAGTCACTGTCATGAGATGTTGTGAAGCCCAAAACTATAACTGGGTTCAATTAGATACGTTAATGGAAGATAGGTCCATCGATGGCTATTAGCCAAGATGGTCAGGGATGCAACCCTATGTTCTACATGGCCTTAAACCCCTGACTGCCAGATACTGGGACTGGATGACTGGGGTTGGATCACTCGATAATTGCCCTGTTCAGAGTATTCCCTCTGAAGCATCTGGCCTTAGCCAGCATCAGAAGACAGGATACTGGGCTAGCGGGACCATTGGTCTGACCAAGTATGGCCATTCTTATGCTCTTATGACATATAACACCACAGAAAAGCTGGAAGATCTGCATGCATCTAAAGTCCATCTATCGTATACCCCCAGCATTCAGAAGAGTTGCTTGTTTAAAAAAATTCAACTGTCTATATTCCTGTAGTACCTAATGAGATTATGTAGTTTCCTGATGTCAAGTACTGAATAATAAAGATATTATAACCCCCTTAGGCTTCTGAGTATTACATACATATAGAGATTTAACACATTTTAGCTGACAAAACTGGCCAAGTTATGAAATTGTTGGAGCAATTGTTTCCCAGGATAATTCAAAAACTCCGACAGTAGAGCATTTCAGTCCAAGGTTTGGTTTAGTTTCTAATTAAAGGCCTCCATGCTATTAAGTAGCTCATAGGGGAAGCTAGAGAGCCTGTCTGAAAGACAGTCGAGAAAGCATATTACAGCTCACAGAATAAATTCTGGTTTTTGTTGGGGGATGCTGGGAGGGGCAGGGGCAACTGCGTAAGTCACTAGGAGAATCATTAAGCACAGTGTAAATGTGCTGACTTACACAAGGCATTGTGTTTTCATTCTGGATGTTGATCTGGCGCAGGAGACGTCTCTCATAATCCTGGTCCATGGTGGAAAGGGCGGGGGCTGGGGAGTCTAACGGTCGCAGGACCTTCTGTTCATGAAGTCTAGACAGGAATCAGCCTGCTGCAACAAAACAGGAAGAAAGTCAAGAAATGGTGCACAGCCCCATGTACAAACCCACTGCCACCACCAAATTTCATTTCTATACCACTGCCCACGGGAGACGCTCAAAGCACTTTACACCCAACCAACATGAGAAGTACACCAAGTTTCTGCCACAATCTGTGAAGGGAAGCACAGAGACGCTAAGTGAGTAGCAGGATCACAAATGGAAGCTAGAAGTTCCAACTCCAAATCTTGTGCTTTAGACACAAGACCATTTTGCCTTTCAGTCGCACAGTATTCAGAATTTCAATAGGCAAAGCACAGCACAGAATCAGCGCACTAGCTGGTTAGGAACATTACACCACACTATTACCCTCATGGTTGCTGATACCACTTGCCTCTACAATTCTGGGCGGACGGTTGGTCCCAGTCTCCACTGGGACCTGGTTTATGCTTAAAATTAGATCTACCTAGCTATGTTGCTCAGTGCTGTGAAAAACTTCACACCCTGAAAACCGCAATTAGGTTGACCTTATTCCCAGTATAGACACAACTAGGTCAGTGGAATAACTTCTCAGTCGATCTAGCTACCACCTCTCAGAGAAATGGATTAAACTACACTGATGGAAAAACCTCATCTGTCTATGAGGAAGTATCCACACTACGTGCTACAGCTGTAGCAGCAGTAGAATAGCCATGCCCTGACTATCTTTCAGTCATAAGATCCGGGACAATGTGATTTCACAACAGATATTCATTAACATTTGGTTGGTAAGATTTTATCAAATGTGTCATACAAAATCAGACATATTAGCCTGCCTTACACTGAAAAATAGCATTAACTTTCAAGTTCTATTCTCACAGTCTTATAGCTTTTCAGCTACCTACAGAATTTATACCATTAGATTACAAGATCACACTTTATCATCTGTTTTTAAACGGAACTCCCCTTTCTTTCAGGCATGAGAAAGGACAACTAAAGACATCAGACAAATTTTTCTTATCTACTGCATTGTCACACTAATGTTGCTTCCTAAACGGACCAGTGAATAAAGGATGCATTTTAGGACTCTGTGGCTACAATATACAGAAAATGGCAATAGCAGTTTGTTGGGAACATACAGGGTCTCATATTTTAGGTTAAATCCTGACCAAAGCAAAAACTGGAAATCTTGTTTGCGCACGATATATACTGACCAATCTCAATACAGACGGAGATGTTGAAGTTTTGCAGAAAACATGATTTCAGTTAATCACTGAAAGATGAAGGTTTTCATTTGGGAATGTTAACACACTTACTATCCTTTGCTTAAAATAGGCCAAAAAAACACTGCTAGTTTGGTGTCAAGTGAATTTAACATAAATGAGAATGATCTGAAAACATAAACCCATGTTTCTTCATGCATCTGTATCAATAAGGTTAATTTAAACTTTAAACCAATCACTGCTGTTGAAATCAGCTATGTCCCAATTTACAGTGCTCAACCTGTAACACATACAAACAAAAGCTATTCAAGGAAAGATATTTTTGATCATGGATACACATCATTTACTTCTAAAAACAAAGTCAGTTTGCCTAACAGAACACACCAAAACCTTGAAACATAGAGCCAGATTTTTGAGTTCACTCAACACTCAGCATGTATTGTAACGCTCTGCACACATAAAGCATTGCATTAGATTCATAACATTACCGTAATTATCATAATCTTTCATTTCAAGGTTGTGTGATCCCGGAAATTAAGGCTAGAAAACATTATCCAAGTAAAATGTGTTGCTACTTTCAGTAACAATAAGAAGTTTGTGTATTTCTTTTTAACCTTCCAAAAATTAAAGGAATTTTTTTTTTAATAAAACCAGGTAAAAATGGTACATTGTTCTCAGTGGCAGCAACTTGGGGCTGAACTCTTGAAAGTACGGCCATCAGGACCTGATTCAAAACCCTCTGAAGTCAGTGGAAAGACTCCAATTGACTTCACAAAACTTTGGAAGAGGCCATACTTTTTGCAAAATTAAGAGTCACTAACGACTTCCGAAAGCTTTAAAAAAATAAACCCCCAATGTCTTACTGCTACTGAAGTACCACACTTTACTAGGATAGCTGTTTCTAGACGTATTTCAAAAGAATTCTTCTGTAACGACTATAACCTACATTCTAGGACACTGCCTACTCGAAATCTAATCACTTTAAAAATCATTCAGAGCTGTTCCAGGTACCATATCTGCCTTGAGTTCCTTCCACTGCCCAATTTTACCATTACATTTTCCAATAAAATACTTCTCCCATGTCAGTTTTTTTGTACAGAAGCAGAAACAGAGGAAGCCTGACTGCCTGCATCTGACAGCACTGAGTTTGTCTCTTCTGCATAAAGTCTGTAAAAATGGATGTTTCACTCATCTTTCCTTTACAGTAATCTTCAGTGTTACTTGTAACAAAGATAGGTTAAAAAAGCTGCACTTCTCAAAGCTTTATGTTGACGTTGTCCCTTTAAACTTCCTTTTGGCTTGGTATGTTTGAACGATTCCATGGCAGTCACTCTAGTATCAAAACAAGGATTTCTAGAAAAATATTCACTTTTCACACTACTTAGGAGACCATCATCTATATATGTAGCAATAAAACTAAAGTAATCCAGCATAAGAACACTCCATCTACTTTTAATCATGGTATTAAAACTGTTCAAGATTTTAATCCAAATCACTGTTACACACAAGATTTGTCAGTTGTATAACAAGTTAAATACAAAAAATAAACTTAAGTTTGCAAGACCTGGGACTCAGTGAAGAAGTTCACAAAATTAAGGCTGTGAAAAAACAGTACCTCAGCCACACTTCACATCTTGTATATTTTATGATACGCTTAAAATAACAAAAAGAGTAGCTTTAACACATTTTACAAGGAAGGGAGAAGAGAAAATATTGCACAGAAGCATCAAGGCAAAAAGTGCTAATGGTGCTCAATCAGCTATCTAACTTTCCAGCTTGTGTGTGCTTGAAACCAAAACCATAACATTAGGTGTGTGCACTTAATGGACTAGAATTTTTTTTTAATTACAAAGAGAACAATAAATAGAGGTAGATTGCTTGTGCAGTTTATGAATTCCACTGGCTTTGGTATTCCTACTGTCAAGAACAACATAAATATAACCTGTGTTTGGACCTACATAAACAGTTTAGTACCCATTTTAAAAGGATCACCGCCTACTTCTATATGAATGAAATGGATAGGCAGGGTTTGTTAAAGCCAAATGTTCAACTCTTGCCCTGCTGGTGTGATCAGGGTCAAGAGAGTTCAAATGTGGCTGAGGCGGTGGAGAAACCTGTGTTTGATACCCAATGTCAACATTGCTAAAGATTTACTCCTGAGGGAATTCTGCGCCAAAAAACTAAAAATTCTGCACACAATATTTTAAAATTCTACAAGTTTTATTTGTCAGTAAATAAATGCAGAGGCTCCAGTGGGGAGCACAGGCCATTGGCTGCACAAAAGTGAGAGATCTCCCTGCAGCCCCTCCACCCGCAGGACACAGACTCAGCGGTGAGGCTGCACCCAACCCCGACACAGCACAAGGCCTGGGCCTACCCCAGAAACACCCTGGAGCCCTGCCCCTTTGCACCAGACACACCAGGTGTGGGGCAGACAGACTCAAATCAGGCAGAATCCAAGTGTGAGAGGTCCAGGTGTAGGAGGCTCTGGATGCACAGAGGCTCATTGGGCTGGGTGGGGGTTCCAGATGCAATGTGACTCCACAGGGGCTTCCAGGTGAAGGTGGTTGGGGCTCAGCTGAGGGCTCTGGGTATGGGGTTCTCAGCGGGGATATCTGGGTGCTGAGGGAGAGGGGCTTCGTGGGGTCTGGGGTCTGGGTGCAGCTAGTTGGGGGTCAGTGGCATGGGGGTCTGTATGTGGGGGCTCAGGGTGGTACGGGGATGGGGCATCAGGGTCGTAGTTTGAGTGCAGGGAGTGGGAGGTGGTCTGGGTGCAGGGGTGGGAGTCTAGAGGAAGGGGAGCCGGGGTACAGGGGGGCTCCAGATGCAGGGGTTGAAGTTCATTGGCTGGGGTTCAGGTGTAGAGGGCTAGGGGAGTTCTGGATATACCGGGTGAGGCTTGGCAGGGGTGTCTGGGTATGGGAAGTCTGGACGCACATGGGTTGGGTGGAAAGGGGAGCAGCTCCCCGTACAGTCACCCCTTTCCCCCCTCCCCACAGCTGAGGAGTGATGGGGACAGGAAATGGGAGGATGCTGAGCTTCCTGCAGCTGGTGGAGGTTGCTGGGGATGAATCTGACATTTCCCCTGCAAGGAGTTGCTGGGGCTGAGAAAGTCCTGTCCTCTCCTGCCTCCAGCCCAGATGGGACTAGCAGGTGATCTTGGCTCAGGGTAGGAGCCATGGGCTGGGGTGTTCCCAGCCACACAGTGATTTACCTCTCCACTGGCTGCTCCGGGTACCTTAAACAATGTACCTCCACTGCTTGGAAGTGGTGCGTGACTGCTCTTGCAGCTTCCTTTGCTTCCGTCAGAAAGTCATTTTTCTGCAGGGAAGCAAAGAAATCTGTTGGGGACATGAATTCTGCACACATCCAGTGGCGCACAATTCCTCCAGGAATAAAGAGTCCAGGGTAGATACAGCCCACGTGTCAGGACACATATTCCATAAGGCAGCAAGGCATATACAGTAGATACGAACACCAGAGTTACGAACTAACTCAGGGGTCTCAAACTCAAATGACCATGAAAGCCACATGAGGACTAGCACATTGGCCCAAGGGCCGCACCACTGACTTCCCCCCCACCCACCCGCTGCCCCAGCCCCACACCCACTCCACCCCTTCCGTGAGGCCCAGCCCCTGCCCCCATTCCCACCCCTTCCCTGAAATCCCCATCCCACCTCTGCCCCCTCCCTGCCCCCAGGGGGTGCAGGGTGCGTCGGGGGCTCGGGGCAGGGAGTTGGGGTGCAGGACATGTGGCAGGAGGCTCAAGGCAGGGTGCTGGGGTGTGGGGTGTAGCAGGGGGCTCAGGGCAGGGGGTCAGGGTGCAGGAGGGGTTTGCGGGGCAGGTCTGGCCCAGTAGCACCTGGGCGGGGCGGGGGGTGCGGGGGAAAGAGAACCACGGACAATGGAAGCTTCAGGGGAGGTACCTGGAGGAGCAGCCAGGGCAACACACAGACCCCTGTGCCCCCACTCCCCCAGATCCCGGCCGCTGCCCCAGGTGCACACCGGGCCGGAGCCGCTCTAGGTAAATGCTGGGGAGGGAAGGGGGGGGCGCGGGGAGCTGGCAGGCCACAGAAAATAACCCTGCAGGCTGCATATGGCCCACGGACCGCGTGTTGGAGACCCCTGAACTAGCTAGTCAGCCACACATCCCATTTGGAACCGCAAGTACACAATCAGACAGCAGTGGAGAGGTAGAGAGAGAAAGAGAGAGAGATACAGTAAATACAGTACTGTGTTAAAAGTAAGCTACTAAAAATACAAAGGGAAAGCAGCATTTTTCTTCTACATAGTAAAGTTTCAAAGCTGAATTAAGTCAATGTTCAGTTGTAAACTTTTGAAAAAGCCACCATAATGTTTTGTTCAGAGTTATGAACAACCTCCTTTCCCGAGGTGTTAGTAACTCTGAAGTTCTACTGTAATTAGAACAGCATTCAAACAAATACAGTTATTTTGTCAGCTAGTTAAACTGGCATTCCAAATACCATTGGAAAAAGTTTTAAATGCATGGATATGCTCTTTCCTGATCTATAATTTAAGTGATCTTCATACCAATGAAAAGGATCATATTTCAAATGTCTGACTACAGAACATATTATTACGTATTATATTTCTTGTCAAAGTTAAGATGAAATTGCAGTCAGATTTTAAGTCAAGAAAGAGCCTTTTCAAATAGTCAAAGTTGTCTGTTTTAATACTCAAGTAGCACTTTGACAGAGGTTGAGGGGAAAAACAGTTACTGCATGGATAACCAAGCATCCTAGAGATGCCATGTTTTGAAGGAAACATTATCTCCTGGCCTGTACATTCCAGGACTACATTATCTTGCTTTACTGGAATCTCCCCTGATCTATGCTTCTTTTACGCCACAACTCCCACATGCAGTCTTATGTACAAGCCCCATGTGTCTAATAGTAGTTATCCCAAATACTCACAAGCATATACTGTAAAAAGATGAGCTCCATGAAGGCGCTACAAGAGTTTTTACTCAGACAATTATATTTTGTACTTATTGTTTTCTAATGCCTCATGAGAAAAAAAGACATGGAACTGTTAATAGTGCCAACCTACAAAAACAGATCTGCTGTATTGTAATTGAGTCTTACCAGACACCTGCAAATCTAAACCAAAGTTGTAAAATGCACTAAGTCTGTAATACTTTCAGAATTTTGCTGAAAAGCAAACCATTAAAAACAACAAAACACAGATCAACACACCTGATGTTTTAACTACTTAGAATACAATCCAGGCCCAGCCATAAAGAAAAATAATAAATCATAGCATTTATATATATATGCAGCAGCCCCAATCCACAACTTCACAAAATTCTATTTGTACATAAACCACATTTTTTAAATATGAGAAACTTATCAGCATGGGAATTACTACTAGTGATGAACTCTTAAGCATGAAGCACTGTGCTAGCACCAAACACACTATTTCAATAAGACTCAGCACTTCTCCCCAGGAAAGTGAGCACGGTGCCTTCAGGGAGCTACAAATCAAATAAAATTCATTTAAGCAATAAAATGTCAAGATTGGGGCTGTGTCAAATTCCTCCAAAACGATCAAAGAGGTTTCATTTTGTTTTAATGACTATTCCAAAGGAAAAGACTCTCCCTCCACTGTAGAAGAAAAGAAGCTGAGTTTAGGATTTCTAGACCCATGAATTACAGAACACGTGCACCATCTCCTTAAAAGAAGACATTCTAATCTTAAAACAAATGAAAGGGGGAATGGTTAGTAAGGAGACTGACAATAAGGTCTAGAGGCCAGGTGGGTGTTGTAATAGCTTGCCTCTTTCACCAGCAGAGGCTATCAAGCTTACACAGAGCTCTTCTTCAGGTCTGGAAAAGCTATAGAGACTTTTGCCTCTAGGTTGCTTGTTTATATACAGCCTAGGGGCTAATGACACTGTGTTGTTGCCTTTCGATGGCTGTCCAGTGGTTTATGGGAACTGAATTTGGCTCTAGTCCCCAGCTGACAAGTGTTCACCTCACGAAAACCACCATCACAATTACCACCATTGTTAGCAGTTTTGGCAATGAAACCAAGGATTGAAGAGGCCACAGAAACTGAATTACCCTCTTTGCTTCTAACAGAGACGCTTTCCAAGTCAGGTTGAGGTACACTGGCTGGGTAGGGAAGCCTCAAAATAGAAGTCTGTGAACTTTGTTTTGGTTTAGATGTACATACCACGCTTCATTTCCTTAGGAACATGGATGCACCACACTTCTGCTCAAGGATCTGTCTGGATTCTTGTAGTACGTTTCAAGATCATACCCATTGTTCATAAGGGCTGATTAGCGTAGAAATAAGAACAGCAGAAGACACATGCATGCAGTCAAGCAAATCCACACACTAAGGCCTGGTCTACACTGCCACTTTACTGCGCTGCAACTTTCTTGCTCAGGGGTGTGAAAAAACACCCTCGTGGGGGTGGGTTTTTACAGCGCTGGGAGAGCTACAGCGGCACAGCAGCGCTTTAACATTGCTAGTGAAGACACACCCTAAGTGTGCTGCCCTTGTTGTGGAGACTAATAGATATTCCAGTGTGACAATTTTTAACAGCTGTTTTTAAGTGAGATTAAATTTTGAGCCTATCCACTTTGACAACCCCCCTACAAAAAACGAAATAGTTTTGTGTTATTGAATGGTGCTGGCTTGATATTCTTGGAGAGCAGAATCCTCTATTTGTGTGTAGAATTGACATAGTACAGGCAGCAGTAGCACAAGTTTCCCCTCACACTGCCCCATCTCTAGGTCTAAGGAGCAAATTCAGTCCCCGATAGCCCAGTATAGTCTTGGTCTTTCTGCTGAGATGGCCAACTAAACTGACAGCCAGTGCCAAATGTGTTGATATTTTTCATAACGGGGACACTTGTCACACTAGCACCTGGACAAATTCATTTCACAAAGGATGCTGAAAATGCACGAGAGCGATTTTTGGCTCCCAGGCTCAATACAGAAGGATCCGTGTTTGAAAATAGTGCTGACACACTAGTCAAAGTCAGCCCCTTCTTAAACTCGGTTTGACTACCAGTGACACCAAACCACTTGCCAAAAAACACGTTCTCAAGCAGTTGATGCATATAAGAAATAAGCAGTTAAAGAAAATGTTCAGATACATCATGCACCGTTATAACCAAAAGTCTTGTTGATTACCTTAAAGTAGGGCTGTCAGTTAATTGCAGTTAACTCATGCGATTAACTCAAAAAAAATTAATTGTGATTAATTGCAGTTTTAATCTCACTGTTAAACAATATAACACCAACTGAAATGTATTAAATATTTTGGATGTTTTTCAAATATATTGATTTAAATTACAACACAGAATACAACATGTACAGTGCTCATTATTTTTATAACAAATATTGCACTGTAAAAACGATAAACAAAAGAAATAGTATATTTACCTCATACAAGCACTGTAGTGCAATTTCTTTATTGTGAAAGTGCAACTTACAAATGTAGATTTTTTTTTATTACATAACTGCATTCAAATACCGGCACTTTTGTAGCCGGTATTTCAAGGTATTTATGTGCCAGATATGCTAAACATTCATATGCCTCTTCATGCTTCGGCCTCCATTCCACAGGACATGCTTCCATGCTGATGACATTTGTTTTAAAAAAAAAAAAAAAGTTAATTAAATTGTGACTGAGCTCCTTGGGGGAGAATAGTATGTCTCCTGCTCTGTTTTACCTACATTCTGCCATATATTTCATGTTATAGCAGTCTCGGATGATGACCCAGCACATGTTGTTCGTTTTAAGAACATTTTCACACAGATTTGACAAAACGCAAAGAAGGTACCAATGTGAAATTTCTAAAGATAGCTACAGCACTGTCCCAAGGTTTAAGAATCTGAAGTGCCTTCCAAAATCTGAGAGGGATGAGATGTGGAGCATGCTTTCAGAAGTCTTAAAAGAGCAACACTCTGATGCAAAAACTACAGAACCCAAACCACCAAAAAAGAAAATCAACCTTCTGCTGGTGGCATCAGACTCAAGATGATGAAAGTGAACATGCATCAGTCTGCACTGCTTTGAATCGTTATTGAGCAGAACCCATCATCAGCATAGAACCACAGAACATCAGGGTTGGAAGGGACCTCAGGAGGTCATCTAGTCCAACCCCTTGCTCAAAGCAGGACCAATCCCCAATTTTTTTTGCCCCAGATCCTATACGGGCTTCTCAAGGATTGAACTCACAACCCTGGGTTTAGCAGGCCCATGCTCAAACCACTGAGCTATCCCTCTCCCCGCATGGACGCATGTCCTCTGGAATGGTGGCAGAAGATGAAGGGATATATGAATCTTTAGCACATATGGCATGTAATTATCTTGCAATGCTGGCTACAACAGTGCCATGTGAATGCCTGTTCTCACTTTCAAGAAGTGGGCTGCATTATGTCCTGCAAACGTAAACAAACTTGTTTGTCTGAGGCCACATCTACACTACCCGCCGGATTGGCGGGTAGTGATCGATCTATCAGGGATCGATTTATCGCATCTAGTGTAGACACGATAAATCGATCCCTGATAGCTCTGCTGTCAACTCCGGAACTCCACCATGGCGAGAGGCAGAAGCGGAGTCGACGGGGGAGCGGTGGCCGTCGATCCCGCGCCGCGAGGACGCAAAGTAAGTGATTCTAAGTCAATCTAAGATACGCAACTTCAGCTACAAGAATAGCGTAGCTGAAGTCGACGCATCTTAGATCGATTCCTCCCCCCCTCCAAGTGTAGACCAGGCCTGAGTGCCTGGCTGAACAAGAAGTAGGACTGAGTGGACTTGTAGACGCTAAAGTTTTACATTGTTTTATTTTTGAATGGAGGGTTTTTGTACATAATTCTATATTTGTAAATTCAACTTTCATGATAAAGAGATTGCATTACAGTACTTGTATGAAGTGAATTGAAAAATACTATTTTTTGTTTTTTACAGCACAAATATTTGTAATAAAAAATATAAAGTGAACACTGTACACTTTGTATTCTGTGTTGTAATTGAAATCAATATATTTGAAAATGTAGAAAACACCCAAAAATATTTTTTAAAATAGTATTCGATTAACAACATGATTAAACACAATTAATTTTTTTAATCGCTTGACAGCCCTACCTTAAGGCGATGAGAACTACTTCTGTAAATTTTAATTCTTAAATAAATCATCCCCAAAGTACTAGAGCAGTGGTTCTTAAATTTTTGTACTGGTGACCCTTTTAACATAGCAAGCCTCTGAGTGCAACCCCCCCTTATAAATTAAAAACACTTTTTAATATATGTTTAACACTATTAGAAATGCTGGAGGCAAAGCAGGGCTTGGGGTGGAGGTTGACAGCTCACGACACCCCATGTAATGACCCCCTGAGGGATCCCGACCCCCAGGCTGAGAACCCCTGTACTACAAGGCACTGCATTATCTCTGCTGGAGCAGATTTGTGTTTCGCCAACCTGAATAAGGAGGCCCTGTGCACATCTGCCAGCCAAACTGTCTCCAGAGCCAGCTCGAGGGGAGGGCTTGCTAGGCCCCCGGCTTGCTGGGGCCCGACTCCAGCCATTTCACCTCCCTTCCAGACATTCCTGGGGTCCGCTGAGCTCAGGGCACTGGCGCAATTGACCCCTTCGCTCCCGCAGGCTGACCCGTGATGTAATTGGGGAGAGGGGCTAACCTGGATCTAACCCCACCGCGCAGCACACAGACCAGAGCCCTGCACCCTCCGCCCCCCCAGGCCTGGACCCCTCGCCCCCGTGGTAAGGGGGCCCCGCCCCCCCCAGGCCTGGGCCCCTCGCCCCCGTGGTAAGGGGGCCCCGGCCCCCCCAGGCCTGGACCCCTCGCCCCCGTGGTAAGGGGGCCCCGGCCCCCCCAGGCCTGGGCCCCTCGCCCCCCAGGCCTGGACCCCTCGCCCCCGTGGTAAGGGGGCCCCGGCCCCCCCAGGCCTGGGCCCCTCGCCCCCGTGGTAAGGGGGCCCCGGCCCCTCCGCCGCCCCCAGGCTTGGGCCCCTCAAGCCGAGCCCCCCACCCCGGGACAGAGGCCTCCCCCCGAGACGGCCGCACGCAGCCCCCCACCTACCCACCCAGCCAGCCCGGCTCCTGCTCCGCCTCCTCCTGTCACTCTCCGCCGGCCTCAGCCCTCAGCGCTCCCCAATATGGCGGCCGCCCCTGCCCGGCCCCTGCGCTCCCCGCGGCTCCGCCCCCTCCCCGCGCGGTGCATCACGGGAGCCTCCTCCCCCTCGGCCCGTTCGAATCAATACAGGAAGGAGGCGAGGCGCTCGTTGCCCGAGCAACCACTGAGGCCTCGCGGCGCCTGGCGGAGGCAGGAGCAGGGGCAGGGGCAGGGGCAGGGCCGCCATGGAAAGTCTTTCCGCCCGGGGACAGGCGGAGGGGAGGTTTCGGGCGGCCTGGCGGGTTCAGGGGGTGGCGGAGATTACGGGGTCGGATGTGGGTTTGGGGGACCGTTGGGGGGGTCGTGGGGCTGGGGGGGTTGGGGTCCTGCTGGGGGGGTTCAGGGGGCTGGGGGTGGGTTTGGGGCCCTGCTGGGGGGGGTCAGGGGCCCTGCTGGGGGTGGGTTTGAGGTCCTGGTGGGGGGGGTCAGGGGGCTGGGGGTGGGTTTGGGGCCCTGGTGGGGGGGTTCAGGGGGCTGGGGGTGGGTTTGGGGTCCTGGTGGGGGGGGTCAGGGGGCTGGGGGTGGGTTTGGGGCCCTGGTGGGGGGGGTCAGGGGGCTGGGGGTGGGTTTGGGGTCCTGGTGGGGGGGGTCAGGGGGCTGGGGGTGGGTTTGGGGTCCTGGTGGGGGGGGTCAGGGGGCTGGGGGTGGGTTTGGGGCCCTGGTGGGGGGGGTCAGGGGGCTGGGGGTGGGTTTGGGGCCCTGGTGGGGGGGGTCAGGGGGCTGGGGGTGGGTTTGGGGCCCTGGTGGGGGGGGTCAGGGGGCTGGGGGTGGGTTTGAGGTCCTGGTGGGGGGGGGTCAGGGGGCTGGGGGTGGGTTTGAGGTCCTGGTGGGGGGGGGGTCAGGGGGCTGGGGGTGGGTTTGAGGTCCTGGTGGGGGGGGTCAGGGGGCTGGGGGTGGGTTTGGGGCCCTGGTGGGGGGGGGTCAGGGGGCTGGGGGTGGGTTTGGGGCCCTGGTGGGGGGGGGGTCAGGGGGCTGGGGGTGGGTTTGAGGTCCTGGTGGGGGGGGGGGTCAGGGGGCTGGGGGTGGGTTTGAGGTCCTGGTGGGGGGGGGGTCAGGGGGCTGGGGGTGGGTTTGGGCGGCTGATGGGGGGTTGTGGGGCTGGGGGTGGGTGGATTTGAGGGGCTGGCAGGGGGGTGTGGGCCCATGACTGGGTTTGGGGCCTGGCAGGGATGGGGGGGTGTCACAATTGAGAGCTATGACACAATTTCGTCATCATCTCCAGGGCGCTGTTGCCATAGTGCCCACGGGGCAGCCACGAGTATCGCCGGTGGTGTCCTCTGGTCATGTTGCTGGCTGGGCCCAATTTCTAAAAGCGGAGCCAGGCCTCGTGTGGACACAGTACAGGTCTGAGAGCCGGGGTTGTATTCTACCACCCAGTCTCCCTCTCCGCCATTGTCAACTGGCCTTTCACAGTGGCTGGCACTGGTGGGTGCACGGCTCCCTGCAGAAGCCGGGGGTAACGGTTACTCTGCCGCCCAGCCATGGCATGTAACCGTACCGGATGTCTCTGTGCAGGGAGGCACTGGAAAATCTAGCTTTGCACGGTCGACGCAGTGGTATCCGCTCTTATGATTTTTATTGCAACTCACCGATATTTGGTTTGTTTCCTACATGGCCTGCTTCTGCAGTCACATGATTACATGAAAATCTCAGCTGTTTGTTTTGTTTTAGTATAGTGCTCAGGGTTACAGAGAAAAAGTGGGGAAACGTGACCTGCGTGAACCTTAAAGACTCGGAAACCTGAAAACAAATAACAAGAACCCAATATTTATTATTAAAATCTCATTAATTTTGAGCCCATCTCATGATGGGTTGGGAGGCGACTCGTGATTTTTGAATGCTTGGGGTTGGCAATTCTGCAAGATGCTGTCACCTTCTTCGGCTGTATGCAATCTGTGGTAAACCCCATGTTAGTGCTCAGTGCACTGTAGCAAAAAGTCCCTACAGTCACAGCTGCATGACATCCATGATGCTGCAACACTGAAAACCTCAGTCTCTCTTTAAGTATCTTATGGTGAATGCCTATCTAATGATCTAAAATGAAAGGGACGGTGCATATCTCTTCATTCCGTGTGCCCTGAAAGTTCATACTGGCATGGTTTTGGCTTCTGGTGTCAAAGCAAGTTTTCCTGCCAGCTCAGAATCCTGTAAAAATTGCAGGACTGCCAACACTGGCAATTTTATAGTGAATTTAAGAGATTATTAGTTGCTTTCCCATGATGCTCCCAGTCATACCTGGAATAACCTGCAGCTCAGAAATTTGGGTTTAGCTTTCTGTCATACATTCTGTAGCCAGCAGAGGCTGCTGATCCAATCCCAGAACAGGGTGGCAGCTAGAGAAGCTCACAATTACTTGTCTCTGCCTCCCCCATCAAGAGGCACTGTATGGGGATGGAGTTGGCATGAAGGCAGTGAGGGACAGCTACTGGACCATTATCCTTTTTCTGCAGGTGGCCACATAGGGAATGCGGTAAAAGTGCTACCTGTGTGGGAACTCACGGCTCTGGTTTGCAGACATTGTTAGCAGTGGGTGCTAAAAGGGGGGGTAGAAGAGTAGTGACTGTAGTGGAAGCTCTCAGCTCCTCAAGTATCAGCCTCTTCCAGCAGGAGTCAGTGCACAATACCAATACCAGGGCTGAGCTCAGCCAGGATTCCTCACAGTCCCCAGCTGTGAGCCAGGTGATGAAATTCAGGATCAAAATAGCCAGTGCCTGTTGTGTCAAGATGGCTCTGCCTGGGTTTGGTAAATGTATGTGGGTGAAAAGAGGTGAAATATTTTATATGCACAAACAATATATATCTGTAACACCTACATTCTTTTATAGCAGAGTAGCTGTTGTTAGCCAATAGTCTCTGCCATATGCCAGCATAACACTGACTACAGAAGATGCGTTGGAAATCATTTTGGTTTTGCTTGAGTGCTTATGGCTCTGATCAATAAACGGAACCAATATGGTTTCCATATTTAATAAAGGACTGACACCCAATCTCTAGCAGTTACTCAAATTCAAATCCCTACTCAAGACCCAAAAGCCAGCCAATGCCTCAGCCTTGCTGATTAACAAATCAGAGAAAACTATGTTTCTTCATTTAAAATAATTCATGTGACTTAGAACCACCAAGCTGTCCAGTCCCTAATACATATAGCTGCATGATCTGATGCTATCACACTCAACCATACTCTTTCTCAGATTCTGGGTGCATTAGAGAGAGAAGGGGGGAGGGTTGGTATCCAAATTCAGAGAGGGGATTAGGGTCTGAGTTCTGTGCAGGTCATGAGGTGGGAGGTAATTTGGATCTGGGTTCTGCATGTACGTTTCAGGGGAGGATCTGCAAGCAGGCTGGGAGGAATCAAAATCCAAGTTCTGGGTGCAGGCCAAAGGGGAATTAGTATCTGAATTCTTGGTGCAGATCAGGAGGAGATTTAGGGTGTGCATTCTGTGTTCAGGTCAGGAGAGGGAGAGGGATCACTATCTGAGTTCTGGTTGATGGGGTGGAGGGAAATCAGGATCCAAGTTCCAGTTGCAGTGTGTTCTCATCTCCCTCTATCCTGGGCAGCACTGCAGGGCCCATTTGGCTGCCTAGGCACCCTGAAGCCAGCTGAAAACAAAGGTGAATGAGCTTAGCAGCAAGGGCACGACTGGAGATCAAAAAATCAGACAGCCCTTCCTTCCTCCTCTTTGCCTGGCCCAGCCCAGTCCCTTGTAGGAGTAGGTGGTAAGGGAAGCCCCGACTTCCACTGATTGGGCAGGAGCCTCAGGTGCACCGGACAGACATTCTCAAACGTGGGAGAAGTCCTGCTGAAATGAGCAGGGTTCTGCGTAAGCACATTGGGGATCCGAGTGCAGAATTGGGGCCTTTGTCAGATTCTCCTTTTATTTGCATGGGGTTTTCACAAAGCAGCTGGGGAGAGAAAAACATGAAGCAGAGGGGGGAGGAAAATATGTCAAAACCCCACACGTTGGGAGGGATGAGACCAGAAACTACTTTTACTCACATTTTTAAAACATTGACTGTTTTGCTTTAACCTTTGTAAACCCCCTGGAAGATGAAAGCCATGATAAAAGTATGTGTAGTTTACAACATACCCTGAGGCACTTGGGAAGGATACTATGTCCATGGGCACTGCATTATATTATACTTTGCGCTGGGGAAAAAATTGGAACTGGAACTTGCTCTTCTGGTCATCCCGCAATACGCGCTTCCAAGACACTGGATTTTGTTCATTTGTTAGAATTCAGAATTGGCTGGGGGGGAAAAGTTCATCATCCAAACTAATAATAATGAAAAACATGGTATTGGGCCATGTTCTCTTTTACATAGTATCCTTCACAATTCTCTCAGGCTGTGCTGCAAATTAAACACATTAATCAAGATTCAGTCAATGACCAGTTTTTAGCATTTCACAGTTTATCCAGATGCTGGTTCTGCAGCTGTGAAGTAAAACAGAAATATTCAAGACAGGTAGCTGAAGCCCCAATCCTGTCAAGACTCTTGTTATTAACTTTAAGCACACAAGTAGACCCATGAAGTTCAGAACAGACCCGCTGATTTAATGGGATCGTCACAGTTCAGGGCAACTGCACTTGTATTCCCGATCCATGGTCCAGTAAGGGCACCCACTCTAGGCTCCTGGCTTGTCAGCCATCATCTCTCTTGGGCAGAAAACTGCCTCTCTCTCCTGACCTGGGTTTTTCCAGGCTGCACAGTTCCCTGCATACACTGTGAGTTCCCCAGCAAGCCACACTGCTTAAGCAGGCAGTCTGCACTTTGCTTTCTCCTCAGAGTCTGTGAACAGTTGTAATTGCCCACGGTTCTAAGGTCTACTCAGCCCTTTCTAAGCAAGCACATTTAGTCTTAAGGTGAAAGCATTACAAAGAAAACATATTAAAACAATAGAAGAACCCCAAACCTGCTAATAAGTTTCCCAGACATCACCAAGTTCTTCCAACTCTTTCCGGGAAGGATTGGGGCCCCCTTGCTCAGAAGGTCCTGAGTCATAGAATCATAGAATATCAGAGTTGGAAAGGACCTCAGGAGGTATCTAGTCCAAGCCCCTGCTCAAAGCAGGACCGATCCCTGACTAAATCATCCCAGCCACGGCTTTGTCAAGCCTGACCTTAAAAACTTCTAGGGAAGGAGATTCCACCACCTCCCTAGGTAACGCATTCCAGTGTTTCACCACCCTCCTAGTGAAAAAGTTTTTCCCCTAATATCCAACCTAAATCTCTCCCACTGCAACTTGAGACCATTACTCCTTGTTGTGTCATCTGCTGTCACTGAGAATAGTCTAGAGCCATCCTCTTTGGAACCCCCTTTCAGGTAGTTAAAAGCAGCTATCAAATCCCCCCTCATTCTTCTCTTCTGAAGACTAAACATCCCCAGTTCCCTCAGCCTCTCCTCATAAGTCATGTGTTCCAGTCCCCTAATCATTTTTGTTGCCTTCCGCTGGACTCTCTCCAATTTTTCCACATCCTTCTTGTACTGTGGGGCCCAAAACTGGACACAGTACTCCAGATGAGGCCTCACCAATGTTGAATAGAGGGGAACGATCACGTCCCTCGATCTGCTGGCAATGCCCCTACTTATACATCCCAAAATGCCATTGGCCTTGGCAACAAGGGCACACTGTTGACTCATATCCAGCTTCTCATCCACTGTAACCCCTAGGTCCTTTTCTGCAGAACTGCTGCCGAGCCATTCGGTCCCTAGTCTGTAGCGGTGCATGGGATTCTTCCATCCTAAGTGCAGGACTCTGCACTTGTCCTTGTTGAACCTCATCAGATTTCTTTTGGCCCAATCCTCCAATTTGTCTAGGTCCCTCTGTATCCTATCCCTACCCTCCAGCATATCTACCACTCCTCCCAGTTTACTGTCATCTGCAAACTTACTGAGGGTGCAATCCACACCATCCTCCAGATCATTTATGAAGATATTGAACAAAACCGGCCCCAGGACCGACCCCTGGGGCACTCCACTTGATACCGGCTGCCAAATAGACATGGGCTCAATGGGTAGTGATCAATGGCTCCGACAATCTAGCCAGCTTTCTATCCACCTTATAGTCCATTCATCCAGCCCATACTTCTTTAACTTGCTGACAAGAATACTGTGGGAGACCATGTCAAAAGCTTTGCTAAAGTCAAGGAACACGTCCACTGCTTTCCCTTCATCCACAGAGCCAGTTATCTCGTCATAGAAGGCAATTAGATTAGTCAGGCATGACTTGCCCTTGGTGAATCCACGCTGACTGTTCCTGATCACTTTCCTCTCCTCTAAGTGCTTCAGAATTGATTCCTTGAGGACCTGCTGCATGATTTTTCCAGGGACTGAGGTGAGGCTGACTGGCCTGTAGTTCCCCGGATCCTCCTTCTTCCCTTTTTTAAAGATGGGCACTACATTACATTTACATTACATTTTTCCAGTCATCTGGGACCTCCCCCAATCTCCATGAGTTTTCAAAGATAATGGCCAGTGGCTCTGCAATCACATCCGCCAACTCCTTTAGCACTCTCGGATGCTGCGCATCCAGCCCCATGGACTTGTGCTCGTCCAGCTTTTCTAAATAGTCCCGAACCACTTCTTTCTCCATAGAGGTCACCTCCTCCCCATGCTGTGCTGCCCAGTGCAGTAGTCTGGGAGCTGACCTTGTTCACGAAGACAGAGGCAAAAAAAGCATTGAGTACATTAGCTTTTTCCACATCCTCTGTCACTAGGTTGCCTCCCTCATTCAGTAAGGGGCCCACACTTTCCTTGACTTTCTTCTTGTTGCTAACATACCTGAAGAAACCCTTCTTGTTACTCTTAACATCTCTTGCTAGCTGCAACTCCAGGTGTGATTTGGCCTTCCTGATTTTACTCCTGCAAGCCCGAGCAATATTTTTATACTCATCCCTGGTCATTTGTCCAATCTTCCACTTCCGTTAAGCTTCTTTTTTGTGTTCAAGATCAGCAAGGATTTCACTGTGGAGCCAAGCTGGTCGCCTGCCATATTTACTATTCTTTCTACACATTGGGATGGTTTGTCCCTGTAACCTCAATAAGGATTCTTTAAAATACAGCCAGCTCTCCTGGACTCCTTTCCCCCTCATGTTATTCTCCCAGGGGATCCTGCCCTGAGGGAGTCAAAGTCTGCTTTTCTGAAGTCCAGGGTCTGTATTCAGCTTCTCTCCTTTCTTCCTTGTGTTAGAATCCTGAACTCGACCATCTCATGGTCAATGCCTCCCAGGTTCTCATCCACTTTTGCTTCCCCTACTAATTCTTCCCGGTTTGTGAGCAGCAGGTCAAGAAGAGCTCTGCCCCTAGTTGGTTCCTCCAGCACTTGCACCAGGAAATTGTCCCCTACATTTTCCAAAACCTTGCTGCATTGTCTGTGCACCGCTGTATTGCTCTCCCAGCAGATATCAGGGTGATTGAAGTCTCCCATGAGAACCAGGGCCTGCGATCTAGTAACTTCTGCGAGTTGCCGGAAGAAAGCCTCGTCCACCTCATCCCCCTGGTCTGGTGGTCTATAGTAGACTCCCACCACGACATCACCCTTGTTGCTCACACTTCTAAACTTAATCCAGAGACTCTCAGGTTTTTCTGCAGTTTCATACCGGAGCTCTGAGCAGTCATACTGCTCCCTTACATACAGTGCAACTCCCCCACCTTTTCTGCCCTTCCTGAACAGCTTATATCCATCCATGACAGTACTCCAGACATGCGAGTTATCCCACCAAGTCTCTGTTATTCCAATCACATCATAATTCCTTGACTGTGCCAGGACTTCCAGTTCTCCCTGCTTGTTTCCCAGGCTTCTTGCATTTGTATATAGGCACTTGAGGTAACCTGCTGATCGCCCCTCTTTCTCAGTATGAGGCAGGAGCCCTCCCCTCTCACGTGCTCCTGCTCGTGCCTCCTCCCGGTATCCCACTTCCCCACTTACCTCAGGGCTTTGGTCTCCTTCCCCTGGTGAACCTAGTTTAAAGCCCTCCTCACTAGATTAGCCAGCCTGCTTGAGAAGATGCTCTTCCCTCTCTTCGTTAGGTGGAGCCCGTCTCTGCCTAACACTCCTTCTTGGAACACCATCCCATTGTCAAAGAATCCAAAGCCTTCTCTCCAACACCACCTGCGTAGCCATTTGTTGACTTCCACGATTCGACGGTCTCTACCCAGGCCTTTTCCTTCCATGGAGAGGATGGATGAGAACACCACTTGCACCTGAAACTCCTTTATCCTTCTTCCCAGAGCCACGTAGTCCACAGTGATCCGCTCAAGGTCATTCTTGGCAGTATCATTGGTGCCCACGTGAAGAAGCAGGAAGGGGTAGCGATCCGAGGGCTTGATGAGTCTCGGCAGTCTCTCTGTCACATCGTGAATCTTAGCTCCTGGCAAGCAGCAGACTTCTCGGTTTTCCCGATCGGGGCGGCAGATAGATGACTCAGTCCCCCTGAGGAGAGAGTCCCCGACCACCACCACCCGCCTCCTACTCCCAACCTTAGGACAGTGCATCTCATGCCTTCCAATCAGCGGAGTCTCCTTCTGCTCCCTTCCCTCAGACATATCATCTGGTCCACTCTCCGCATTAGTACCTGTGGAGAGAACATGAAAACGGTTACTTACCTGTATCTGCGTTGCTGGTACATGGACGTTCCCCCTTCTTCTGGAGGTCACATGCTGCCAAATTTCTTCACCGTCCTCCTGTCCCCGCTGCGCAGCCTGCTCTGAATCTTCAGAACCTTGTGCCCGTAGAAGCCTATCCTGACATCCGTCCAGAAAATCTTCAGTTTCTCTTATGCAACGCAGGGTCGATACCTGTTGCTCCAGACCTTGAACCTTCTCTTCCAGTATGGAGACCAGCTTGCACTTTGTACAGACAAAGTCGCATCTGTCCTGTGGAAGAAAGACAAACATAGCACATCCAGTGCATGTCACAACAGCTGAACACCCCCCATCCATATTACCTTCCTTCTACAAGCTTCCTCAGGAGTTGTAATAATTACTCAGAGAATCTGGCAAGATGTAAGCCTCAGTGGGCTCTCCCCAGACAAACTCCTTTTGTTCGCTTCTCAGCTGGTTTGCAACTGACTGGCTTTTTATGCAGTCAGGCCCACTTAAGGCTCACCTGGAACAAAGCACACCCAGTTCCCGCCCTTTTCAAACAACCAATCAAGCACGCAGCACACAGTCTTTTTTTAGGAAAGAATTTTTTTTTTTTTAAGGCAGAAAAGAATTTTATTTGTGTAACACTTACAAAGAATCACCAAAGAGGATAAAGCAAAACTATGCAACAAAACAAAAGCAAACAGAAGGTATGACACAGCAGCCTTCAGGAGGGAGAAGTGTTCAGGCTAGCCTGGGCCCAGAGCGGGGGGGCTTCCTCGACACTCGTGGTCTTCCACCCTCCTGAGTTACCTGGTGGCCTAGAGCGGGGGGGCTTCCTCGACACTCGTGGTCTTCCACCCCCTCGAGTTACCTAGTGCCACACCCAGTGTCACCGATTATTCCTCTCCTGAGAGTGCCCGACAAGATGGGCACGGCTGCGGGGTGGGCGGTTTGGGGTGGGGGGGGATTACACCCACGTGTTATAGGACCCCTCCTAGGTGACAGTGATGATGGCATCCTCAGCAGCAACGGCTGGGGCTGGGGTCTCTCGCTCTTCCCCTCAATCAAAGGGTCAGATGGAGGGAACCGGATGGGGTCACCGAGCAGAGAACCTCGGACAGCGCCCACCACGCAGCACACGGTCGCACTGTCCTCACAACAAACACTCAGATACTCACCAACACAGTCAGTTTAAACTCAGGCCAAAAGTCCTTTCTTTGTCTGTTCGTCTCTGGAGAATCCAGTTTGGATCAGTCCATGCAGCCTCTCTGGAGGTGTTACAACTTGAATGAATTTGTCTAATCAACCCCCCGCCACGCTCACTGTTCTTAGTTCCTGGAAGGCTGTGGTCACCCTTCCCCATGAAATTGCGTACTGTCTCTGGCCATCCATGGTACATATACTCAGTACAGTGAGATCTCCCCAAGGATATTGCAGGCAACTGGCATGGCTGTCAGGATTACTAGCATGCTTAAAATTAAGCACATGCATAAATCTTTGCAGGAGTGCTGCCTAAGGCTGAGACCATAGTGTTGTCAGCCGTCCATTCCATTGATCCTGTGTTCAGGCCAGGATTTAGATAAATCCTGCCTAATGCCTGTAAGTAGCAGCGGCTGTATGAGTCCATTTGGAAGCTAGAGAGTCAGTGAGAACCACAGGGTCTGTCTGCGTCTAGCTGCTCCATAGCCAACCCCTGGTGTTCTTTACAACTGAGCCCTGTCGCTTCTGTGCTGGGAGAGGCCTTGCCAAGTCCATCTCTCCAGCCCTTGGATTTTTAAATACGAATCGCCTCCATGTTAAAATGGGAGCAGTCAGGGAGCTCAAGCCTCCGTTCGGGTTTTGTAAATACAGAGTTACCAACCAGCATCAGGCGAAACGCTTGTATGTATATGGGGAAAAAAGCCAGCCTTTGCAAGCCAAAGATTGCCGCAGAGGGTTAGTGTCTGAAAACCAGAAAGGGAAACCGACCAGGGACACAGGCAAGGAAAGTCCTTGCTGGGGTTTGAATGGGAGACTTTGACCCGCGTCCCTTGACTTCCTGGGGCCCTAGCAGCCGTTCTGGGGCCCGGATCCCCCGGGCGGCGGCTGGATGGCTGGGAACCAGCAGATGGAGCTCCGCGTGCAAGACACCTTCCCCTGCCCGCGCCTTTGTGCTCCCGGGCCCTGCGGGGACCCCAGGCGCTGCTCCGCCAGTTCACTTCCTGCGGGGGCCGGGCTCCGGGTTTGAAAATGCGGGAGTCGCGGCTGCTGCTGCACCTGGTGGTGCACGGCGCGGCCGGCCCCCCGCGGGAGATGGCCGGCCGCGGGGACGAGCCGCAGAGGGCAGCCTGGCTTCGGCAGTACTACACGCAGAGGCAGAAGAGACTGATGACGGTAAACGCCCTGGCGGGGGGACGGGGACGGGGTGTCCGGGCCCGGAGCGCGCCGCGGGCAGGGCCCCAGGGGCCGCAGGGCAGCAAAGGGAACGCGGGTGTGGAGCGCCTGGCCTGGGCGGCGGGGGTCGCGCTGAGTTACGGACCGATCGCGCTGGCGGGGACTAGTGAAGACCCAGGGGCGGCAGGAGAACAGGCCGGGGGGGGTACAAGGGTTGGGGGTTGGAAGTGGGCGGCGGAGTGCAGAGAAATGAGAAAGGAAATGGGGGAGCAGAGGGGGCACAAGGAGCATGGAGGAAAATCGGGGGGCTGGGGTAATAATTTAAGACTTTTAACCCCCACCCCCCATCTAGAAAACTTGGGCTGGGGGGACCAACCGCCGGAGACAAAATCAAGCCCCTTTATTGTTCCATTCTGCTAATTCTCCATTAATTCCCATTCATAAACTGGGCCAGGACCATGGGGCTGCATAAAGACTTTCTACCACTTTCTGTCTCCTCACAGCTTCAGGGCTTTGTTCGTCTTATACTAATGACCAAACCAGATCTCAGTTGGAATGGCCAGGTCTAATGCCGGTCGCCGTCGATGAGCAAACCAGCCCCACTACAATACCAGTCACCAGCGATTGTTTTGTTTTACAATCCAATTTAACAATAATGATTCAACCTGAGTGTCAAAACAAAAATAAAATGTAAAAAATGTGGGGAAAAGTTGAAATTGGAACATTGCAATTGACCCGAAATGGGGCCCCCGAAAGTTTGTTTTCTGGGACACGTTGACTTTTCATCCCCATTCGGAATGAAATGTTTTCCAATTTTCTGCAGCAGAGAAATTCCAAGCATCACCCAGCTGTAGCGATGACATTCTGCCAGCCTAGAACTCCCTCCGTGCTCTCAGTTGGCTGCAGTGTTGTGTTTCACAGCCTGGCCTCGCATGTGTGCATTATTGCTGCGTGCTGGCAAACAGCGTCTGTGGTGCATCCCAAAGGTGGCTGGGCTAAGGGAGGAGCGGGCTAAGGGAGTTACATAGAAAGAGAGAGAGGCATAGTATGTGTAATATCTTGTAGGCTTTTGACACTCGGTGAGTGAAGGCTGGTATAGGGCTGTAATAATATCTCACTCTTATCTAGCACTTCTTGGCCATTGATCTCAAAGTGCTTTACAAAGGAGGTCAGTATCATTGTCTTCATTTTACAGGTGGGGAAACTGAGGCACCTATAGGCAAAATGACTTGCTCAAAGTCACCCAGCAGGTCAGTGGTAGACCCAGGAATAGAACTTAGGTGTCCTGAGTCCTAGACCAGTGCACTACCCACTAGGCCAGACACTCATTCCATTCAGTATTAGCTTGGCTTTCATGTAGACAGCCTGATACAGGGGGCTGGGCTGTGTGCCAGGGATGACTGAGCTCCAAAGCGAACTCAGTGACTAACTGGGTGGCCTTGGGCAAGTCACTTAACACCTTTTTGTGTCAGTTTTCCCCCTGTGTCCAGTGGGGATGGTGCTGACCCAATACCCAGGGATGCTGAGATGATTAATTGATTGTGCAGCACGTTGGGTGGTTGTAGATGCAGTGCTGTAACAGTGCTGAGTATTGTGACATTGCAGTATACGTGTCTGGAAGGAAATGCTGCCTCATGCCTGGAACTGTCAAATTTCAGCTGCTGATTGCCCGCCGGAGGAGATCCAGCTGTTACTTCCACCCCCGCGCATGGCCCAGCTTCCGGAATGCTGACTGGTGGGAGCGGGTGGTCCTGAAAGACTTCCAGCCACGGGACTGGCTGGAGAAATTCCGAATGTCCAAGGAGACCTTCTTCTATGTCTGCAACCAGCTGCGACCCAAGCTGTCCCACCCGAGTACCCTGCCTCTGGAGCAGCGGGTAGCTGTGGCCATTTGGCACCTGGCCACCAACGTAGAGTACCAGATAATCAGCCCCCTCTTTGGGGTGGGTCCCTCCACAGTGCAGAACTGTGTCAAGGAGGTCAGCTATGCCATTGTGCTGCTGCTGAAGCCGCTCTACCTCCGGCTGCCCAGTGAGCAGGAGCTGGAGAACATGGTGCGGATCTTCAGTGCCCGCTGGGGATTCCCACACTGCATCGGTGCCTTGGACAGCCTCCATGTCCCCATCCACGCCCCTGCGCACCTCGGTGCCGACTACTGCAACAGCCAGGGCTGGCATTCTGTCCTCACACAGGTGACGGTGGATGGGCTGGGTCAGTTCTGGGACATCTGCGCCGGCTTCCCTGGCAGCATGGAGAACAACACAGTTCTGGAAAACTCCAGCTTGTGGGTGTTAGCCAGGGAGGGCCACCTCTTCCCAACCCCCCCGAAACATTTCATGGGGAGGGCACAAAAATACGTCCTGTTGGGAGACGCCTCTTACCCGCTGCGGGATTGGATCCTCAAGCCTTACCCAGAAGACGGCACCCTCACACCACAGCAGCTCCAGTTCAACTATCGCCTGAAGCGAGCTCACAGCGTGATCGAGAATGCCTTCCTACGCCTCAAGGCCCGGTGGCAGTTCCTCCTGAAATGCGACGACTGCAGCCTGGACCTGCTGCCCACGGTCATACTCGCCTGTTGCACCCTGCACAACGTGTGCGAGGCCCATGACAGCCCCTTCAATGATGAATGGCTGGAGGTGATAGAACCCGCTGAGTTCTCAAAGCCCTGCCAGCCTGCGCCCATGTCCATGGACGACAGCAATGCCGAGGAAGTGCGAGAGCTGATGTGCAAATACTTTGAAAGCTGCGGAGAAGGCTGATTGCTACAAAGCAATGCCGCATGCTTTCCAGCTCTCAAACTTTCAGTAACTCTAGTACACCTAACATTGCTCCAGCAATCAAAGGCCACTGAATGGGGACTGTGCGCTGTCCCATACTGCAAAGCCTTTTCTGTGGAATGAAGGCGGCTTGGGGGATTGGTAAGGAGCCAGCCCTCCCCAGCTCAGCCACCAGTTCCCGTCCAGAGGAGGTCGGCCGTGTTGTGCGAAAGCAGTCTTTACCTTGGTGCTGTCGGGCAAGGGGATGGATTTCATGCCTTTGTAATCTGCCAGGGTTTAGATGATCTTGTGACATGGTTTGTGAGATGTAAATAAAACAGGGGGTCTAGGTTTGGACCAAAAGAGGGGTGCATATTTTTTTACTTTCTTTAAGAATAGATCGGGCTCAGTAGCTCAGGGTGATTGGAAAAGGGACACGAAGCCTGTCACGCCTTGGTCACTGGTATGAAGCCAGTTTAGGCTGCAGGCTGGCAGCCAATGACAGTTACCAGCTGATGAGCTCTCAGTGGCCTGTGGGAACGGATGGGTGGATCTCAGTTCAGGAGACAGGTGACCTTCACCCAGTGCTACTGTTACTGTTGGCAACGTGTCCCCTGCGTGGGCAGCCTCAGCAGCAAGCGCCTAGATGCTGTGGTCATGGGTGCTCTTGAAACACATCAGCAGAAAGGCCAAAGGATGGAATAGGTACTATGGTCTGAATCACAATAGCATCTGGATGCCCCAGCTGAGGACAGGGCCCCATTGTGCTAGGTCCTGACCCAGAGATGCCAGTCCCTGCCCTGATGAGCTCACTGAACAGGCAAGATGCACCCAAGGTGGGAGGGGAAGTGAGTTGCCTGAGGCCAGCAGCAGAGCTGGCATTAGAATCCAGAAGTCAAGGATTCCCAGGCTAGCACCCTACCCACTAGACAGCACTACCTCCACGTCCCTCAGGTGGCTGAACTACCTTGCCAGCCTGAGGCTGAAGTTCCTGGCTAATGCTGAGGAACGTCGGCGGAGCACGTGGTGTCTCAGTGCTCGGTGGGTCACCAGACTGGCCCCTTCAGGAGCACAGGAGCTGAGACAGCGGCAGTTGAGAAAAGCCCTAGGGTCATTTTAAGAGGTATGTGGTTTTCCACAGAGGTATCTGCCTGGCATGGTGGAACCTCTTCAGAGATGCTGCCTCCAGGTGAAATCACGTGATGAAGGAAAAAACAGCAAACTCAATATCGTGGGCCAGATTCAACTGGGGCTTCTGTGAGTGACTCCCATTCGCATCAGGGCTAAGTTTAGCCGCACACATCTGCTTCTGCTGACACCCGTCTCCCGTTTTGCCAGTCACGCTGCCTAGCATCATCACTCCTGGGGACACACTGATAGAATCAGTCATTTCCATACTCCCACGCTTCTGCCTGCTGTCCAGAACTCACTTGTTTTCTGGAAATCTAGTGTTTTACTCCAACAATCTGAAAACAAGAATTTGGGACTTTAGCAATATCTGAGGCCTCTCCGTGTGTCTGAAGGGCTGTGGATGTAGCAGGGGCATTAACCTGAGTATCCAGACAAATTCCAATGTAGGTAACTACATTCTGCCTATCTATGGTCCTGAGCCGGCAAAGAGTTACACATATGCTTAACCCTACCTGCATGGACAGACCCACTGAGTCCAAGCCTTAAGCCTCTAGGATTGGAGTCTTTGATTTTTAAGACATGGCCGGATATTTATCTGCTCATAGACTTTAAAGTCAGAAAGAACCATCATGATCATCTAGTCTGACTCCAGCACATTGCAAGCCACAGAACCTCACCCACCCACTCCTGAAATAGACCCCTAACCTCTGGCAGAGTTACTGAAGTGCACGCTATTGGGGATGTGGTTAGCAAAGTCTGGCCATTGCATTACGTAGGGTGGAAGAATCCAGGAGTCTGACTGGTTCTTTATGAACCACATGGGTGGGAACTTACTGCCTTTGAGTCAAAGAAGCCTTGACTGGATGCCTCTCTGAAAGAGATGCTTTAGCTTAATACATGTTATTGGGTTCAATGTAGGGGTAACAGAGAATTCCATGGCCTGTGACATACAGGAGGTCAGATGAGCTAATGGTCCCTTTGGACCTTTAACTCTATGAATATCTGGACTGTACAGTTCAGCGAAAACTCCAGCACTCCCTCCGCACTTTACTTCCTTCCCCAGACTCCTGGCTCTCGCACAGCAGCGATGGTTCAGCAGCTGCCACCCCCCACCTAAACCTACCAGCCCTACCTCAGCAGGTGAGAGGACTTCTCTTGGAGCTGGGTGAATGGCTCCCTAAAGTCTCCCCAAGGCCCTGCCTGTCCCCTGAGAGCTTTAGATACACTGTGTGACAGTCTTCCCCCCGGGGTGCCACCTGGAACTGGGGTACCACTGAGCCCCCTGACCCACCAGCCTGGGCTCCCTCTCACCAGCCTGGGCTCCCTCTCATTCTGCTGTGACAAGCTGCAAAGCCCTCCAGCCTGCACTTTCACCAGCATTCACACAGGTAGGGACACACCCAGCTGCAGTTACATGCAGGCTCTCTAACCACCAGCTTCCCAGCTTGGGACCCCAGAGCGGTACCATCCTGCCCTGGTCAAATCTGGCCAGTATATGGGTTTAATACCCAGTCTGCCTATCCCTCAATGTGAAGAGAACAATGCACACTTGTGGTAACCAACCAGAGATTTTCCCCAAGCACTCCAGTCAAAGCTCAAAACAAAAACAAGTTTCACTACAAAAGATAGATTTTAAGTGATTATAGGGGATAGCAAACAGAGCAAACCAGATTACCTAGCAGATATACAAAAAATGCAAACTAAGCTTAATATATTAGATTGGACATGAATTAGTTAGTAGATTCTCACACTAAGAGATGATACAAGCAGGTTGCTGATTCTTAAGGGGCCAGCTGCACTTACTTGACAGCTTGGAATCCCCAGGTGTTTCATACACAAGCTAGAAATCCCTTTAACCTGAGTCTAGCACTTCCCCCAGATCAGTCTTTGTTCGTCAGGTGTTTCCAGGAGTCTTCTTGTGTGGGGAGTGAAGAACCCCAGATGATGTCAGTCCCTGCCTTGTATAGCTTTTGCATATGGCACGATCCCTTTGTTCCAAAGCTTGGTTCCCAGACTGGTCTGTGGAAAAATACTGACATCCCGAGATGGAGTCCAGCATCATGTGGCCTGGTCACAGGTCCTTGTAGAGTCATAGCAGCCATCACTCACAGGCTGTCTGTATCATTCTCAAGAAGAATCACCAGGTGGGAGATAAGCTTGTGAAGGGTAACAAGAAGGGTTTCTACAGGTATGTTAGCAACAAGAAGGTCAGGGAATGTGTGGGACCCTTACTGAATGGGGGAAGCAACCTAGTGACAGATGATGTGGAAAAAGCTGAAGTACTCAATGCTTTTTTTGCCTCAGTCTAAAGAGACAAGGTGTGATGAAGCGGGACTGTTCTTAATGTTTCCTTTGAATAGTGTGGGGGTGCCTCAGTTTCCCCTAGGCAGTTCTTAAGTATCTAGGTGGTGGGATAAGGGTGTATGATCATTGCAGAGCCCTAGAGAGCAGGTGTGTGCAGGGGTCTGGACACAGAGAATGGCCAACACCCTGTTTCCTGGCAGCTGATGGCCTGGGCCTTCCCCCCTGCAAGGTGAGAGCTAAAGGGTTGGAGAACAAAGAAATCAGGTGACCTCCTGGCCCAGGAAAGGGACAAAGCCCAGAGGAGGGGGGGCTGGAGAGAGTTTCAGTTTGGGGCTGGCTGGGGACATGGAGTGAAGTGCAGACGTGGTTGTCTGGCTCTCTGCCCTCGAAAATGGACCCAGCTGAGGGATCCTGTTTTCTGCACCTACAAACTCTGTGTTAGACCATGTGCCTGTCGTCTAATAAACCTTCTGTTTTACTGGCTGGCTGAGAGTCATGTCTGACTGCGAAGTTGGGGTGCAGGACCCTCTGGCTTCCCCAGGAGCCCGCCTGGGCGGACTCGCTGTGGGAAGCGCACGGAGGGGCAGAGGATGCTGAATGCTCCGCGGTCAGACCCAGGAAGGTGGAATTTGAGTGAGCTGTGTGTCTTGAAGACAGTCTGCTCACAGAAAGGAGACTTCCCCAGAGTCCTGACTGGCTTTGTAGGGAGCAGTTCCAGAGCATCACCCGGGGACTCCGTGACACAAGGTCAGCTCCAAGACTGCTGCACTGGGCAACACAGTATGGGGAGGAGGTGAGCAGCCCTTACTGATGAAAGAACAGGTTAAGGGCTATTTAGAAAAGCTGGACATGCATAAATCCATGGGGCTGGATGCAATGCATCCAAGGGTGCTGAGGGACTTGGCTGATGTGATTGCAGAGCCATTGGCCATCATCTCTGAAAACTCGTGGCAATCGGGAGATCCCGGACGATTGAAAAAAGGCAAATATAGCTCCCATCTTTAAAAAAGGGATCCATTTTGAAGCACTTGGAGGAGGGGAAGGTGGTCAGGAACAGTCTACATGGATTCACCAAGGGCAAGTCATGCCTGACCAACCTGATTGCCTTCTATGATGAGATAACTGGCTCTGTGGCTATGGGGAAAGCGGTGGACGTGCTATACCTTGACTTTAGCAAAGCTCTTGATACGGTCTCCCACAGTATTCTTGCCAGCAAGTTAAAGAAGTATGGGCTGGATGAATGGATTATAAGGTGGATAGAAAGTTGGCTAGATTGTCGGGCTCAATGGGTAGTGATCAATGGCTCCATGTCTAGTTGGCAGCCGGTATCAAGCGGAGTGCCCAAGGGTCGGTCCTGGGGCCAATTTTGTTCAACATCTTCATTAATGATCTGGATGATGGGATGGATTGCACCCTCAGCAAGTCCGTGGATGACACTAAACTGGGGGGAAAGGTAGATATGCTGGAGGGTAGGGATAGAGTCCAGAGTGACCTAGACAAATTGGAGGATTGGGCCAAAAGAAATCTGATGAGTTTCAACAAGGACAAGTTCAGAGTCCTGCATTTAGGCTGGAAGAATCCCATGCACCGCTACAGGCTGGGGACTGACTGGCTAAGAGGCAGTTCTGCAGAAAAGGACCTGGGGATTACAGTGGACGAGAAGCTGGATACGAGTCAGCAGTGTGCCCTTCTTGCCAAGAAGGCTAGTTGCATATTGGGCTGCATTAGTAGAAGCATTGCCAGCAGATTGAGGGAAGTGATTATTCCCCTTATTAGGCACTGGTGAGGCCACATCTGGAGTATTGCGTCCAGTTTTGGGCCCCCCACTACAGAAGGGATGTGGACAAATTGGAGAGAGTCCAGTGGAGGGCAACGGAAATGATTAGGGGGCTGGGGCACATGACTTACGAGGAAAGGCTGAGGGAACTGGGCTTATTTAGTCTGCAGAAGAGCAAGGGGGGATTTGATAGCTCAGTGGTTTGAGCATTGGCCTGCTAAACCCAGGGTTGTGAGTTCAATCCCTGAGGGGGCCATTTAGGGATCTGGGGCAAAAATTGGGGATTGGTCCTGCTTTGAGCAGGGGGTTGGACTAGATGACCTCCTGAGGTCCCTTCCAACCCTGATATTCTATGATAGCAGCTTTCAACAACTGGAAGAGGATGTTCCAAAGGTTCCAAAGAGGATGGAGCTTGGCTGTTCTCAGTGGTGGCAGATGACAGAACAAGGAGCAATGATCTCAAGTCACAGTGGGGGAGGTCTAGGTTGGATGTTAGGAAACACTGTTTCACTAGGAGGGGGGTGAAGCACTGGAATGGGTCACCTAGGGAGGTGGTGGAATCTCCTTCCTTAGAGGTTTTTAAGGCCCGGCTTGACAAAGCCCTGGCTGGGATGATTTAGTTGGGGGTTGGTCCTGCTTTAAGCAGTGGGTTGGACTAGATGACCTCCTGAGGTCTCTTCCAACCCTAATCTTCTATGACTCTCCTAAGGCCTATTGTTTTCCCTAATGGCTCATTGCCCTGAAGAGGCCCTTCCCAACCAGCTATTCTGACTGAAAGCGTCTTGTCTAGTGGGCGTTACCCAGGTGCGACTACATTTGAAATACAGATACACGGTCAATATTCATAACTTCAGATACAAAAATGATCCATGCACACAAATAGGATACTCATATTCAGCAAACCATCACTTTTCCACTGACACCTCCCATGACTTGTACAAAATGCATCATAAGAATATCACTGCAAAGAGCATGGGGTGCAGCATCCCACTGTGCAGCAGCAGTTGCAAGGAGCAACTTCTGGGAGGGCGGCGGTGGGGGAAGGGTAGCAGCCCACCAGCGCACAACACAATGGGTCTGCGGTGTGAGTTTAGACAAACCTGTTAATTTTGCAAATGGTGCCAGGAGATCTCCAATGTCCAAACAGAGCAGAGAGGACCTAATTTTTTAAGGTTTCTGAAAGACACAGACATGTACAGTAAATTGTGTAGAAAGAGATGGGACTGCCTCGGGAGGGATAAAAGGCTTAGTCAAAGCAGCGGGGATTTGAAGCTATGCTTGCAGGTAGGTTAGGTACTGTATTTCCACCTTAAGGCTGAGACTATCAAAGCATCCCTTTTACATATCACACCCACATCAGAGCATGCCACATGGATTGCAATACGTTTCTGTAGTACACAGCTGAAGTCTGATCTCCATTATGCTGGTGGGAATCAGGACTAATTCCACTGAAGTCAACTGTATCAATGTAAAATCAGGGTCACCAAGACCAGAATCAGGGCCCTAATGCCCAATTGGATTATTTCCCCACATTTTAAGCAGCTGAAGAATTCATCATATCAGTAGGGCTCTGGCCCTGATCCAGCAAATACGTACGCACACATTTAAGTGGTTGAGTAGGTCAGTTGACTTCAATGGAACAATTTGTGCTTAAAGTTAAGTTTGTGCATAACAATTTGGGGTCTAGAGAGGCTCCTTTCTTCACTTCCCGTCTTAACCTGTTGTGTGGCATTGCTGTACCAGGTGGGTGAAATGCAGTGGCAGATGATGTATGTAGCTTTGGGATCCTCCAGAAGGAAAGGAGGAAACTCCACTCTGAAACCTTTAATAAGATTGTTATTCTTTTGTTACCTTGCCTTTGTTTCACAAATGCCATTGAGTTAAACATTATAATGAAAATACATTTCTTTTCTTGTATTAATAACAACAGCTCAGAGTATTAAATCTGAAAATTAAACACTTTACTTTGCACTGCTTGCTGTTTATTTCCTTTTCTCTTGGCTTGGGCAATGAAAACAGATTAGTCAGTTTCACTTGGGTCTGTGGTCAGTTTTCGCTTTCAGGTTCTCAGGCAGTAAGTAGTATGAGGCTGCCTTTGGGAACCTCTAGAGCCGTGGTTTATATCCTGTGGTCCGCGGACCCCTGGGACCCACAGATTATGTCTAAGCCATCTGTCTTGGATGGTTTAGAGACAACAAATCCTGCATCTTGGCAGGGGGTTAGACTAGATGATCCTTGCGGTGCCCTCTAATGCTATGATTCTGTGATTCTAAGATTTCCAAAGGTTTTCGCATCCCCATTCAAACATTTTTAGGGGGCCACAAATGAAATGAGGTTGAAAACCACTAGTCTAGAGGGAAGCAGAGGAAGCTGATGACTGGGTCTAAGGAAACTGATTCTATTCCCACTTCTGCCACAGACTTGCTCTGTGATCTTGTGCAAGTCAAAGCTCACTGTCCCCAAAGTGGATACTAATTTTTAAGGCCTCACTTTCTGGGGGCCTGACTGAGGGGCACCTTAAGGCCTGCCTTTCAGAGGTGCTGAGTTCCCACTGACTTCAGCTGAAGTTTTAAGCACTCAGCTTCTCTGAAAATTAGGCCAGAGGTGTGGGCTCCAGGAGGGGCAAGGGTTTAAGGGTGCGGAGGCCCAGCGGCACTTATTGTGGCTCTGATGGACTCCATGTGCTGTCCTTGCACCCGCAGGCTCTGCCCCCGCAGCTCCCACTGGGTGCAGTTCCCGGCCAATGGGAACTGCAGGGCTCCCACTCAGGGCGGGGGCTGCAGGGACCTGGCGGCCACTTCTGGGAGCTGCAGGGAGTCCACCTTAGCCCGGTCGCCAGTGTTGACAGGAGCCACGATGGTCCCTGTTCGACTGGGTGTTCCGGTCAAAAACAGGATGCCTGGCAACCCTAGCTGGGGGCAGGTCTGGGGCCAGGAATGGAACCACGGCTAGGGGCCAAGTATGGGGGTAGGGCTGCTGGCAGTGTGCACAGGGGGTATGCTACGTGGAGTCTAACTTTGGCCTTGATCCAGTAGAGCTCAGATCAGGGACTGATTGTGCTGAGTGCTGTACAGACAGAGTAACAGAGAAGTCCTGCCTCACCGAGCTCGCAGGCTAATTCTTACTGGTTATTTGTTTGCAATAAAACTGTTTCTATTGGGATTACAGATGACAAATCAGGACATATTTCTACTGACCATAGGTTTGGCCAACAGTTTACAGACGTGCCGAGGGCACAGAAATCGCCCCGACAAGCTCAGAGCTACCAGCTCCTGCAATATCACTGTGAGAGTCGGAATATTTTAAGTTTCTCATGATCCCGATTTCCTCCATCAAACTCCATGAATTATGCATTTAGTCTAAATGGCCCGTTCCCTGTACTTTCAGTAGGCCCAAAGCCACAGCCTGCACTCAGTTAAGGTGGCTGCCATTTCCCTGTGGCAATTGCAGGGAACTTCCATCATTTCCAATGGGACAGAAGCCAGGCTGCCCTTAGAGAAAATGGCCATCCTCTGCCCTCCATGGTTAGGGAGCTGGGCAGGAAAATGTAGAGAGGAAAGGGGGGGCGGGGGTGACAGGTGACTGCTGGGGTCAGCAGGGAATAGCAGGGTCCGGGAATATCGGGGGCAGCAGGGAAAGTCAGGGTGCGGGGTGATATGGGGGTCAGCAGGGAATGTCAGGGTGCGGGGTGATATGGGGGAGCAGCCGGGAATGTCAGGGTGTGGGGGGATATGGGGGTCAGCAGGGAATGTCAGGGTGCGGGGTGATATGGGGGAGCAGCCGGGAATGTCAGGGTGCGGGGTGATATGGGGGTCAGCAGGGAATGTCAGGGTGCGGGGTGATATGGGGGAGCAGCCAGGAATGTCAGGTGTGGGGGGATATGGGGGTCAGCAGGAAATGTCAGGGTGCGGGGTGATATGGGGGTCAGCAGGGAATGTCAGGGTGCGGGGGGATATGGGGGAGCAGCCGGGAATGTCAGGGTGCGGGGTGACATGGGGGAGCAGCCGGGAATGTCAGGGTGCGGGGGGATATGGGGGGTCAGCAGGGAATGTCAGGGTGCAGGGGGATATGGGGGGCAAAGAGGGAGACTGAAGGAGATGGGTGCAGGAGCAGGGCTAAGGGGGGGGTTGGGAAGGGATGGAGTGACAGCTCCCCCCATAATAAGAGCGACCCCTCTGCAGCTCGCAGGGGGACCCACGTTGTTTTCCGTGTACGTTTAAAGCAGAATTTCCACCTTCGGCGTTGCCAGCTCCAGTGACTTGCCCAGGACATTGGGGGTCCCTCGGAAACCCCCAGCTCCTGGAGTCCTGGGATCGGCACCCCCCAGCCCGCGGGTGGCAGCCCAGGGCCAGTCACTGCGAGTGGGGATCCCAGCTGCTCGCTAGACCAAAACTGGGGGGCTGGGGCCAGGACCCCCCGGTCCCGGCCAGGCTCACGGTCCGGGCAGGCTGGAGCCTGCCCCGCACACAGGCCACGTGCAGCCGCCCGGCTCCTCCACTGCAGCCGGGGGGGGGGTGCGGGCCCGGCTGCCGCCCCCCAGCTAGCGGCGAGGAGATGAGCTGCCCCCTGCAAAGCGCCGCCCGTGGCGCTGCTGGGGAAGAGGCGGTTCCCCCCCGCACGAGTCGGGAGTGGTACGATCCGCCCGGGAGGAGGCGGCTCCCCCCGGCACGGGTCGGGAGTGGTGCGATCCAGCCGGGAGGAGGCGGCTCCCCCCCGCACGGGTCGGCAGTGGTACGATCCGCCCGGGAAGAGGCGGCTCCCCCCGGCACGGGTCGGGAGTGGTGCGATCCGGCCGGGAGGAGGCGACTCCCCCCCGCACGGGTCGGCAGTGGTACGATCCGTCTGGGTGGAGGCGGCTCCCCCCGGCACGAGTCGGGAGTGGTGCGATCCGGCCGGGAGGAGGCGGCTCCCCCCGGCACGGGTCGGGAATGGTACGATCCGTCCGGGAGGAGGTGGCTCCCCCCGGCACGGGTCGGGAGTGGTACGATCCGCCCGGGAAGAGGCGGCTCCCCCCGGCACGGGTCGGGAGTGGTACGATCCGCCCGGGAAGAGGCGGCTCCCCCCGGCACGGGTCGGGAGTGGTGCGATCCATCGAGCGGGTGAGTGCGGGTTCGGGCCTGGCGTGCACCGGCTGCGCCCCCAGCCCCCGCCTGGCCCCGCGCCGGCTGCCCCGGGAGCCCGGCGGTGCGTTTCGCTCCGGGGGGCCGGGCCGTGGGGCCGCCGGGACCGGTGAGCGACAGGGCCAGGGCCAGGGCCAGGGCCAGGCTGAGCGTCCCCCAGCGCCTACCCCGCAGCCCGGTCTCCGCGCCCCCAGCTCCGCGCGGCCGGGGTGCGTGAGCTGGTCCCTGGCCCTGCTGGGAGCGCCGGGGGGCAAACCCGGTTCCTGCCTGGACCCAGCACGTGGCCGCACCCCAGTGTCCCGTCCCCCGGGGGGCGATGCTGGGTGGGAGCTCCCCGGCCCCTGCAGGGGGCAGTAAGGGGCTGGGCTGCAGCGGTGAGCCCTGGGGCACTGCGCCTCCGTCCCGCAGCCCCCCTTCGCCCCCCGGGGCGGGAGCAGGGGCGAGAAGCCAAGGGCTGTTTGCTGACTAGGGGTAGTGAGCACGGGGGGCCTTTCCTCTGGCTGCGGCTGCTGACTGAGTCCCAGAGCGGGGGCAGGGATCGCTCGGTGGGGTGAGCGTTGGCCTGCTAAACGCAGGGTTGTGAGCTCCACCCTTGAGGGGGCCATTTAGGGATCGGGGGCAAAAATTGGGGGTCGGCCCTGCGTTGAGCAGGGGGTTGGACTCAGTGACCTGCTGAGGTCCCTTCCAGCCCTGAGATTCTCTGATTCACTGGTTTCAGAGTAACAGCCGTGTTAGTCTGTATTCGCAAAAAGAAAAGGAGGACTTGTGGCACCTTAGAGACTAACCAATTTATTTGAGCATGAGCTTTCGTGAGCTACAGCAGCAGCCAGGGGAGTGAGCCAGTGACCCCTGGAGTGAAGGCATCAGCTCCCTAGCTCAGCTCTCCCTTCTGGGGAGGGCACTAATAAGGCGGGCACGAGGCTGAGCGGTTGTAAAGCGCTTTGAGATGCTTGGCTGAAAGGTGCCGTGGGGGGGCAAGACGTCATTCACAGATGCAGAGAGCACCTTTCCTCTCCAGGGGCTTCCCACGCGTAGCAGAGCCTGCCAGCGGGCCCTCTGTCGGCTTGGTCCAGGCCAGCACTAATGGCTATATGCCCGCTTCCCTTTTCGGTCTTGTTTAACGCACTCACTAGCAGGATTGTAAAGTCTCGTGTAGACACTCAAGGCCAGGTTATCTAAAGGGCTCCACCTGCTGGGGGCCTAACTGGGAGCTGAACGTCGGGCTCCAGAGATGGACAGGGAGCACTAGAATATCTGGCCCTGAGTTCTTTGGAAATTCTGGCCCCCTGTCGCCGGCAGAGGCCAGGTTTTTAAAAATGCATCGTTGGTAGGGAAGACAAGGCCCAACAGTCCGTATAATCCTTAGCCCTTGTGGTCGTGGCTGGAGCAGTGCTGGGTACTGTGTGCTGCTCTGCCTGAGTATGAAAAAAATCTCTCCCACCCAAACGGGGTATCATGGAATCATAGAGTCTCAGGGTTGGAAGGGGCTGCAGGAGGTCATCTAGTCCAACCCCCTGCTCAAAGCAGGACCCATCCCCAATTTTTGCCCCAGATCCATAAACAGCCCCCTCAAGGATTGAACTCACCTCTCTGGGTTTAGCCGGCCAATGCTCACGCCACTGAGCTATCCCTCCCCCACAATAATAAGTTCTCCTTCTGATTTCCCTGCATGCCTCCCCATGAACCAAACCGTGAATCTCCCATGCGGAGCTGAAGACCCCAGCTACCTCGCATTTATACCTGCTGCAGGTTTACACCTGTGCTTTCTACCTTTGCTCCCAGACTGGCACCTGCTGTCAGGTGTCTCCAAATGCCCTAGGTCTACTCTTGAATTTGAGGTTGGGCTTGAACACATGTTAACTAGCGGGATTGTAAATGGCAGAGCGGATGCTACCGAGAGGCCCCCGGGCACAAACTAGGGTTAAACATGACTAGCACAGAGCGGTTGTGTCCTGTCCACACCAGAGTTTTCAATTCTGTTAGTGAATGCGTTAAAACGTGACTGTGGAGTTTGATCTACCCCAGAGTATTGGAGACCTGACCCCTCTTTCTCGTGCCCAGGTTCTTGCAGTGCCTGGTTTGTGGGAGCTGCTGGCTGTAGAGTAAGAGAAACTGCCTCTGGCTGGAGACCCCCGAGACTCTCCACCCAGGCACCATGGTGACCGAGGAGGAAGTGGAGGCCATCGGCCAGACACTGGTGGACACGATGCAGCCCCTGAAGGCTCGTTTCCGAGCCCTCTTCACCCTGCGCAATGTGGGCGGCCGTGCCGCCATTGACTGGATCAGCCGGGCTTTCGGGGATGAGTCTGCCCTTCTGAAACACGAGCTGGCGTACTGCCTGGGGCAGATGCAGGATGAGCATGCCATCCCCTGCCTGGTCCGGGTACTGCAGGACACCAGCCAGGAGCCCATGGTGCGCCATGAAGCAGGTACGAGAGCTCAGGGCGTGAGTGGGACTCTGTCCTGGTTCCATTGGCACAGAGGCCCTTGCCAGTCCAGTCCGAAACGGGGGCTGACGTAGCCAGGCAGGGCAGGGATGGATGGAATTGTGGCTGTGAGTCACAGCGTGTTCCTGGTGGGGCAGGAACATGTGCCAACCCTTTCCTGGTGTGTCTTATTCCCAGCTCTGGGCTGGCTGGCACCTTAGGGGGAGAGCCAATGCTCCACTCCACATTGCTGGCTCCCCCCAGTGGCTGGCGATGTGAGGAGCAAGGCGGCTCCCAACTCCCCTGCACAGCCCCCCCGAGGGAGCTCAGGGCTGCTGAGGCAGACCCCACATGGTGATGCATGTACCGTGAATCCACGCTCCAGGGGTCGATGCTAAACTCACTGGGATGTGACGTTGCGGACATCTCAACGCCAGGCCGAAGCTGCTTCCTGTCCCTGCAAAATGCCAACTCGTCTCTGCCCCGGTGCCGCATGCTGCGTTTCCCTCTCCCTTTTCGTAGCTCGGCTGCCGCTCTTTAGAAGCGCCACAGCCAGGCTTATGGCAGGGCTGTCCCCCCGTTTCCCGCCCCGCCTCCAACCCCGGGGGAGGGGCAAGGCCTCGGTAACAGGGACAGCAGTGCGATAACTTGTCTCCACGAGCGCCGCAGAACCCCGGCCACCCACTGGCTGGCTTCGTCTCCTCCTCCGCTCTGTGTTCCAGGGGAAGCTTTGGGAGCGATTGGGAACCCCCAGGTTCTGGATGTTCTGAGATGTTATTCAGAAGACCCAGTGATCGAGGTAAAGCTTTCTCTGCATTCACCTGCCAAGGGCAGCCGTCAGCACTGATCATACCGCCCAGCAGCCTGGGCCAGTGGGCAGAGCTCCACACTGGGACTGCAGAGATCTGGGCTCTATTCCCAGCCCTGCCACTCACCTGCTGAGTGACCCTGGGTAAATCCCTTCCCTGCTCCGTGCCTCAGTTTCCCCTCCCATGTTGGTCTGTTGAGACTGAGCTCTTCAGAGCAGAGACTCTCTTCCTGTTTGTCTGGTCAGCGCCTGGCCTAGCGGGAGCCTGATCTGCTGTAGCGCTGGCATTGATGCAGGGGTCCCCAGGTGGCAATGAGTGGGGCAGTTGTTGGGGGTTGTTATGCTGATGGGTGCACGTGCCTCTTGTCTGTGCATTTTTTCTCATGCAGATAACAGCCCTAGTCCTGCTGGCAGTGCTGCTTTCCCCCATCCTCCCCCTGCCTGGGAGGGGCCCTGTCTGTGTAGCCCCATTTGATACTTGGCACGTCTGCTGCCATTGGGATTCCTGCTGACCAGGAACTGAACTGGCCCCAGTAAGGGGGTTATTTGTACCCCAGAAGGCCCAGTCACCCTACACAGAAGCAGTTCCTGCCTTTGTAAACCTCACTGGACAGCCGGACCCCGTGGAAGTGGAACGTCAGAGCTGCATGTCTGACCATTGGCCGCTCCATCACTCCTTTTGGGTGAGGCTTGACAGAGCTGGGGACAAGCCCTGTTGTGCCAATGGGGAAACTGAGTTGCAGAGGAGGATGTGACTTGTCGGTGGTGTCCCAGTGTGTCGGTAGCAGAGCTGGGGCTGGAGCCAGGAGCTGGGACTGCCAGTCCCATGCTCTGACCACTAGACGCTACTGCCTGGCTGGTGGGACTGCTCTCCACAGGGGATCCCAATGAAGGTGTGTCTGTCCCGTTCTGCTGCAGGTAGCCGAGACCTGCCAGCTGGCAGTCAAGAGGCTCGAATGGCTGCAGAAGAACAAGGAAGCACCCGGCGCCAGCCCCTACCTGTCTGTGGACCCGGCTCCCCCTGATGAGGAGAAGGATGTCGCCAAGCTCCGGGAGACCCTGCTGGATGAGTCACGCCCGCTGTTCGATCGGTACCGCGCTATGTTCGCCCTGAGGAACGTGGGGGGCGAGGCCGCGGCGCTGGCTCTGGCTGACGGTGAGAGAGCCCCGGATTGCCGATGCTGTGGCTTCTCCTCGCCCTCTCCCCTGGTCCATACTGAGTCCAGAGATCCCCAGTCGGGGGCCCCACTGCTGTGCTGTCCCCGGGACCCATCCCCACATGAGCAGCTGGGCTCCCCAGCTGGGTTATATCCCTGCTATTCCCAGCACCCTCCACCAGGGGTCACCCTAGGGAGTGCCTCACTTTCCTCCGGCACAGGGCATGGGCTCAGCAGCAAACCCCCCCCCACCACCACCACCCCAAGCCTGGGCCAGGGATGGGAAGAGCAGACGTGGCCCCCTGTTTCCTCCCCATGTTTTGTAATCCACTTACCCCCGGGACTTAGCTCCACTGGAGCCTTTGTCCTGTTCCGTGCCTGCTGGGCGGGCAGGCGAGCCCACAGCGTGAGTCGCCCACTCCCCGAGGAACCCCCCCGGGGGCCGTGTCCAAGTCCAGGATCCTCCATGGCAACGGACTGCGGCCAAGACTGGCCCTGTGCCCCTGGAATCCAGAGACGCGGGGCGGGGGTGCCGACGACAGAGCCCCCGCCCTAGTGCCCTTGGCAGGGCCAACTCCGTGCCCCCTCGCCAGGAATCGCCACCAAACTGTGGCATCTCGCCTCCCTGAAAGGGGGCCAGTCGCTCGTGCTCCTCCCCTTCTGATGGGCATGAGAATTCCCTGGGGCAGGCCAGAGCAGGGGCTCCCAGTGTCTGTGGGGGGACCCCGTGCCCTTCCCGCGTTGGGGCGCTCCTTACTGAGAACCATTGCTCTAGGGGGCGTGCCTCTTCTCCCCCCCTCCCCAAGCTGAGTGCGGAGCCCCCCTGAACCTGCCCCTGTCCCGGGGGGGTGTGGGGGGGTTCTCTGAGCTGGCTGGTGCAATTGGAGACGTTCAGAGCGTTTCCAGCTGCACTCTGGGCGTCCTGCTGCCCCCGCTGCTGCCACCAGAGGGGGCCGGTGAGCCTGTCCGGCTGCGGGTGAGCAAGCAAAGGCCGGCTTCAGTGCTGTGGGTGGTTCTGCAGATCCAGCCCCTTGGGAGGGACCCTCCCGCAGAGCCTGAGAACCCCAGGCCTGACCCAGTTAGGGATGAGCAGAGCTGTGTGGACCCTTCTGGAGTGAAATCCAGCCCCACTGCAAAGTCCGTCAGGGCTCACTGCCTGGGGTCACTTTCCCTGCCCCCCTAGGGTCCTCTGCCTTCCCGCTGGATGGGTGCTGCTGAGCGCTGCTGAGCGCAGAAGGCCCAGGCCTGTCTGGCAGACCGCTACGGAGCAGGGCAAGCGCATCCCCTCAGCCCTGCCTGGAGGGACCCTTACGGGGCCGTTGAGTCTCCATGGCCGACACAGCATCTGGTGGGAGGGTGCAGGCGGACCCTGGCTGACCCCCACTCATTCCCCCAGGCTGGATTTGAACTTGCCGAGGGGCCAGGCTGCACCTGCCACTATTAGCCCCCGAGCGGCTGAACCCCCAGCAAGTCGCTCCCAGCCGCCCCAAGAGCAGTCGCAGCGGGAGGGTCCCCCCCTTCAGATCTATGCGGAGGGTGGGGCCCAACATCCCAGGGTGCTTTGGGTCACCACCTCCGACCCGTCTCTCCCCAGGCCTGGCGTGCGGCAGCGCCCTCTTCCGCCACGAGATTGGCTTCGTCCTGGGCCAGATGCAGCAGGAGGCCTGCGTGCCCCAGCTGACGGCAGCACTGGAGAGCATGGCGGAGAACCCCATGGTGCGGCACGAGTGTGCAGAGGCGCTGGGCTCCATCGCCAAGGCGTCCTGCCTGGAGACGCTGCGGGCGTTCGCCCAGGATGGGGAGCGGGTGGTGAGGGAGAGCTGTGAGGTGGCCCTGGACATGTACGACTACGCCAACGGCCCTGAATTCCAGTATGCCGACGGGCTGAGCAAGCTGCAGGCCTCGGGCTGAGCCGGGAGCCTGCCTCGGCCTCTGCGGGGAGCTGGGTGGCTGCCAGAGGCAGCCCCAGGGTAGGGGAGCCAGGGCCTGATTCACCCCTGCCCTGCACAACTGCTTGCACCAGGGCAGAGTGGGTGGGAAGCCAGATCCGCATAGTCCTGTGCGCTCTGTGTCCTGGGGAGGTAGCAGCATGGGCCGGCAGCAAGCCTCTAGCGCAGCTTGTTTCTTTGAGTCCCTGGGATGGGTCAGGATCTGTGCTGGGGTCCCAGGGCAGAGGTTTCAAAGAGCAGCTCTCTGGCCTGCCCGGGATCCAGGGTCTGGGCGTGTCGGGTGGGGCCAGAAGGGAGAGCAGGGCTCGTCTCTCAAGTCACGGAGGGTGGGTGGGTACAAGGGACTGTCACTTAGCTGCACAGACTGGGCCTAGGGCGGGACTCTCAGCCAGGGCTGGTTCTGCAGAGACTCCCTTCTCCATGGCTGGGCCCGTGCTCCAGCTCCATTGCTGCTGGGGGCCTCGTGTGCTGGGCTGTTGGCAGGCGTTTCAGGAGGCGATGCGCTGCTCACCGCAGCTGCAGCCTTGCCAGACGCCAGCCAGAGCCTCTGCCCGCCCGGCCCCAGCACCGCTGGCTGAGTGTCCGGCCCCGGGCGCGGCTCAGACAGAGCCGGAGAGCACCTGGGTTTTCAACCTGCCCCCGGGCCTTTGGAGGCCCAGCTTTGTGACATGTGCTGTGCGGGGGGTGGCTGCCGTGCGGTGAGGCTGGGCGCCTGCTCTGGAAATCTGGCCTTCCATTTCCCTCCTGCCTGGGCAATGGCGGCAGAGAGGGAAGCTGCATTGCCCCAGAGCTCCCCTCCAGTGCCAGCCAGGGAGCAGACCTGCCAGGGCAACACAAACCCTGGCCACGGCTGCTTTCTCTGAGCCCTGGCCTGTGGCCAGAGGAGTCGGGGGCCTGTGGAGGCACTGCTATGGGGTCTCCCCCGAGCGGGTCGCAGCCAGCCTGTAGCTCTGTGGGCATGTAGGAGGGTGGGGATGTAGGGGCTGGAGGTGGGAGCTTTGCACCAATGCGCCAGTGAGTTCCCAAGGTGATCCCGTGGGGAGCCCTCTAGAACTGCCGTCCCTCGGCGTGTGCAGAGTGCAATGCCGAAGGTAGAGCTGGTCTAGTCTCTGCGGGGATGGGGCCGTCTTGCAGCAGATGGAGCCTGTGGGGGCCTGTTGGATACAGCCATTCACTTGTAGTGGGGCTTGGAAGGGCTTGCAGGGAATAAATGGAATGGGGGAAAGTCTGGCATTGGCCTGCCTCTTTTCAGCACTGGACCAAGGGTGCCTCTCTTCCTCCGCTGGGCCTTTGCCCCCCTGCCAGCAGCCGTGCATTCCGCTTTCTCACCTGCTGGGCCTTAGTCTCCTGCCACCAGCCCTGCGGCCAGCGTTCCTGCTGTCTCACCCACTGGGCCTTTACCCACTGGGCCTTTGCCCCCTGCAACCAGCCGTGCTGCCAGGGTTCAGATTGTCTCACCTGCTGGGCCTTAGCCCCTGGCCAGGAGCCATGCGGCCAAGGTTCACTAAGCTGTTCCACCCCTGGGCACAAAGGGCCATGTGGCTCTTGGGAAGAAGGTGTGAATGCTGCCCTGGCACAGAAGGGCTCACCCTGAGGGCGGGAGCCGTGCCAGTCAGCACCGAGCTGGTATAACGATAGCACCTAGCAGCCCCAGCTGAGATCCAGGCTCTGCTGTGCTGGGCGCTGATCAGCGTCAGCGAGGGTATCTGCCTTGATTTACCAAGGGGGCAAAGGGATGTTACTGCCATGGGAGTTGGAGGGAGGGACACAAGGAGGGAGAGTGTTGGAGCAAACCGCTGGTCAGCACAGGGCAGAGAACTGCTGGAATGAAGTGGCTGGGCACTGGCTGCCAAGGTGTAAGTGGGGTGGGTGCTGGGGAAGCCCCTGGGCCCTAACCCCCCTGGGCCCTGCACTTAAACACCATAGCTTGGACTCATGCAGCCGAGCCTGGGTCCCCGCTGCCTGGTGCCTTGTGACGTCACTGGCCCCAGGGCACAGCTGGGTGGGTCACTGCCCATTGGCATGGTGCAGTTTTCACGCTGTCATCCCAGCCTGCAGGCAGCGGGGAATGGGGCTGGGCGTGGTTTGGCCATGAGTTTGCTCCAGTGGGGTGCGTTGGACACATTGTCTGGGCCCTTCGACTGCCTGTCTCTGGCGTCTGAGCTCCCCTGCCAAACACCAGCACTCGCGGATTCCCAGGGCCCAGCCCGTCTGACCCGGGCGGCACAGGCCAGAGACCTGCCCCCGAATCCCTCCTAGCGCAGAGCTTGTAGAAAAACAGCCCGTCCTGATTTAAAATGGTTGGTGACAGAATGCAGCCTGCCCCTTGGGAAATCGTCCCCATGGTTAATTACGTGCACCTTTACCGTCCGCCTATCTTTCTAGTGTCTGTGTCTGGCTTCGGCTTCCAGGCACAGGACTGTGTCAGCCCCTCTCCGCTAGACGGAAGAGCCCAGCATTAAATACCTGTTCCGCGCGTAGATACTTGGAGTGGGAGCAAGACCCCCTTTAACCCTCCCTGGATGAAGCTAAATGGGTTGTGCTCTGAGTCTCTTGGTACGTGGCAGGTTTTCTAACCATCATCCTCATGGCTCCTCTCTGACCCTCTCCAATGATCAGTGCCCCTGGACTGGGGGTACCAGGCCAGGACAGCAGCTCCCCAGGGCTCTCTGCTTTCAGGGCCGAGGGGCACTGGGCTGTGATGCCAGGTCACTCGTGGATGCTTGGAGCGATCCCCGGCGTGAGCCTGGTGGTTTGTGTGGCAGCAGGGCCTGGTGGCTGGGGTGGCTTCGGCCTTTCCCCTCCTTCTTTCCCGGCTGCTCCCAGGCCAGCAGCTGTGTCCAGTTTGTTCACAGATGCTTTTTCCTCAGCAAAAGCCCTTTGTGAGTCACTCTCCCTCAATCCTCTTATTTCCTAAACCCTCTAATGCGGCTGCTGCACTTCGCTCGGGTGGGAGTGGGGCAAAGACCCGCAGCCTGCCCAGCTCCTGGGAGGGGAAGCATGTGTCCTGCCAGGGGCCAATGCACTGGGTGGGCAGTGGGGGCTGGAAGAGCCATGCCAATGGCATCGGATGGGCAAGAAACTGGCAAAGGAAAGTGCTATGGCCAGGGGGGTTGCTGGGTATTGAGGGGGGCATGTATTGGGGCTGTGCTGGGTATGGGCTGGGTGGAGCCGGTGTCTGGTAGGGCCGGGGATCCTGGGGTGGTCGGGAACCGGCTGAAGGGGACAGTTCTCCGTAGTGTTGTTCCGCAGGGGGATGGGGCCGAAGCCCTTCAACTGTTTCTGCGACCCAGACTGTGCAGCTGAGCATTCTGGCTTCGGGGGGCGAGGGGAGATTCTGACCCTTTCTCTCGCCCTGGGGGCTGGGTCCCTGCCTGGCTGGGGAAGGCCTGGGGACTTGAACCTGGGTCACCCACATCTGGGAAACCATCTCCACGGATGGTTTGGGCTTCGACACAGAGCACATGCTGGCAACGTCACTTCGCTGGCAATGTTCGGCGCAGCCCTTGAGCTGGGCCAGTAGCTGACCCGCCAGCAGGGGCCGCCGTGCCCCCCGGGGAGCATTAGTGCCAGAGGCTGATACGACTCTCGGATGGTTTAGCTGTTAGAGCTCTCGGTATCAACTGCCCTGGGAACAGCCCCAGGCCCTTTGACTGAGTTGCTCTCGTTTGGGGCACAGTTGGGTCCCTGTCAACAGCAGGACACCAGCTGGATCCAGGGCCCCAAACCCAAGGAGTCAGATTTACTGGTATCATTTGCTTGGCAGGTGGGCTGGCCCCGGAGCTGCCTCCCCAACCCCCTCAAAGGAGCCCCCTGTGCCCCCCACCCCCAGCCCAATGCCAGGAACAGACGTTCCCTGTGCAGGGACGTCCCTTGCTGGTTTCACACCATCTGTCCAGGAGATTCCAGCCTGGGAGGGATTAGCTCCGCCTGGAGGGAGCCGTCCCTCCCCAGAGCTGTGGGCACTTGCTTTTGACCCGCTAGCCCAGGGCCGGTCTGCCGACCCCAGCCGCTAAGCGCTCATCACCGGCTGTGTGAGATCCCATAGGGCAGCAGCAGGGGCCGACGTGCCTGGCACTTGGGAGCCCTGCGGCATCTCGGCCACTCCTGGGGGTAAGATTTCCAGAGGTTCTGAGCCTGGCACAGCCAGATGCAGACGAAGGGGTTGGGGACGTGGCTAAATCCTGCCCAGCTGCTCTCAGTGCATCCAACGCAACGCCTGGCCAGAGGCCCCTGGTCCAGCCTCCTCCTCCTCCTCCTCCCCCGGCCGGGTGCTGGGAGCCACTGTGGGGAGCTCATCCCCTTATCCTAGGAGTGGCCTGTGGGCTGGGGGCTGGTGGGACATGCGTGGCACCCAGGAGGCAAGGGTCGGTGCAATCCTGACAGCGCCCCCAACTGCCTCCCTCTTATGGCCACACTGAACTTAGCCCAGGCCGTCCAGTCCCCCCAGACCTCATTGGGGGTAGAGAAAGGCCTGAGGGGCCCCTGGGCTCCCCCTGCCCGGGCACAACTTGCAGATCCCATCTGAGAGGGGAGTTCGCGCCTCCCAGCTTTCTCCTTCCTCCATGCGTGGAGCTTGCTGAGCAGAAGTTGGGGTGCCGGGGACAGATGGGACCCCCTCCTTCCACAATACTGGGGCCCCCGAATCTGAGTCACCACTGACCTCGCAGGGGTCGCACCTGCTGCATTCCAGCTGCACCCCAGGGCTCTTCGGCTTCCTGCCCCGTCGCAAGAGCTGTGAGTCCCGCCAGGCCCAGTGACGGGGCCAGGGAGTCTGCTACAGGCTGTTCACGGACGCTCGTCTCCACCTGGCAAGATCTCACGGGCGGCAGTGCCTGGGAACCGAGTGTGAAGCCGCTGCCTGGCATTGCCTCTGGAACCGGGCCCAGGGGCCAGCCAGCAGGAGCTGGGGTGGCAGCATCGGGCAGCGCGGGACGTCGAGGAGGGCTGCATAGACTCAGAGGGCAGGCGGGGGCTGGCATGGCCTTTTCAGGCAGCAGCGGGAGCCTGGCTCCTGGCAGGGGCGTGGCTGATGGCACGCTGGAGATGCGGCACTTGCTGCAGGACACCCCGGAGCGGGAGGAGGCCCTGTACACAGACTACAAGCCCCCAGCCCTGGACGCCGTCCGCCTGTCCTGCTACGTTCTGTACCTGCTGATGGCAGCAGTGGTTGTGGGGCTCATCGCCTATGCCATCGTGGGCCACTTGATCAAGGACCTGGTGCACGACTTCGCTGGTGAGTGTCCCCGGGACGAGCCGGGCAGAGCCCATGGGGCGGGTGGGTGTGAGCAGTCAGTGGGCAGGGATGTGGGCCCGGGGCATGGATCGGGCGGCTCAGAGATGGGGAATGAGACATGGATGTCCCAGCTTGAGATCAGCTGCTCCAGCCACCCTGCATCAGCGCTGGCGGAATGCTGCTCTCATCTCGTGGCTGCCAGGCAGCCTCCACCCAGGGAATTGGGGACCTTGGAGGACGAGGTTGGCATTCACTGATCCCTTTGCTTGTAGCCTCAGTGCCAATGCCAGGCTAGTCGTGGGTGCCAGGAGTAGCCGATCTCAACCCACCATGGTTGGCTCCCAGTCCGTCTCCCCTTGGCTGACGCCCCAGCTCTGAACGTACAGCACCCAGCGCCAATGCGGTGCAGCCCCCTCTGGGGTGGGACAGAGCAGCTGTTAGTGTTGCAGCGCAATGAGGAGTGACAGTGCGTGGTGGGGCACAGCGAGGCTGCCCGGGCTGGCTGAAGAAAGGCGGGGTCCGTCTGGGCTGTTGGGGGAATTTGGGCAGGACACTGCGGTCACCAGACCCGCTGCTAGGAAAAGCCCCAGGGATCCTTCATGGGAACAAGTGTCAGTGAGCCCTCAGCCTCCGCTGCCCGGGACCCAGGGCAGGGCACTGCCCTGCGGCATGGAGGCACCTACTGATCTGCCAAGGCTATTGCCTGCCTGTGTCTGCAGCACTCGGCCGGGCGGCCCTGCCCGCCTGCCCTGGGCCCAGCCACCCGCCTGCCCTGGGCCCAGCCACCTAGCGCCCGGGCTATTTCCAGGTCGGGCCCTTAGGCTGCCCCGGGCATTATCTCAGGGCGGGCGAGGGCGATACCCCTTCTCATCTCTATGTCTCTGTGTTTAGACTGGGCCTTTGGGCCGAAGCCAGAGGAGCAGCTGGAGGCCGGCGGGGGGGCCGCTGTGGGGAAGGCGATGGGGGTGCAGGAGAGGCGAGAGGAGGAGATCGCCATGGCGGGGCAGGGCTGCCAAGCTCCCTGCACCCTGCCCGGGATGGAAGCCCCCCTGGCACCACCCCCCATCGCCGGAAGAAGTTCTTCTAAGGCGCAGCTTGGCACAGGCACGGGGGGCAGCTCAGCCAGTGGGACCGGCAGAGCAGGCATCGGGGCTGGCCAAGTGGGTGATGGGGACAGTGGGGGCAGAAGGGCCAGCGGAGTGGGTGCTGTGGGCAGTGGGTCTGCTGGAGTGGGTGCTGGGGCTGGCAGAGGGGCACTGCAGGCAGGGCCCATGGTACATGCCCCCTTAGCCAGAAGGGGATGTGAGCTGGAAAAGGCAGATCCAGCTCCAGACTCCAATCCCCCCACCCTGGGCTGGTGCTCTCTGGGGTCTGGGGTGGGCCCCCTAGAAGGGAAGGGCCGTGTGCCCCGCGAGGACCCTGCCCCCTTCCAGAGCTGAGACCTGGATCCCAGATCTGGCCCCTCTCTCCTTCCACACGCCCCCTCGGGGCCCCTGCCCACCCGTTGTCTCCCTTGTGCTGACAGTCCTCACACGGCCCCTCTGGGTCCACTCGCTCTGTGCTGATCTCAGTAATGTTGCCAGGGCAGCGAGGCCTAGTGGGCAGTGCCAGTCCCCTAGGGCTTTCACTGTCCCCATGAAGGCAGGGTTTTGCCTACAGATGGCACTGGGAGCTAAGGCACCCAAGTCTGATCCTGGCTGGGCCGTTGACTCGTCCTGCACCCTGGGGGACAGTGGGACGGAGAGGAGCTGAGGGGACGCGTGACTGGGGGTATTGGGGTCTCTAAAGCACTTAGCATCCATCTAGCCTCCTCAGAGGGGTAGAGGGGCTTCCACTGTCCACTAGGGGGCAGTGGCTCCATGGGGCTGGCAGGGCAACTTGCCCCTTCAGCTCCAGCTGCCAGCATGGGCCTGTGGGGCTGGGCAGATGCAGACTCCCTGGCAGAGGGGCCTGGTCAGGCCAGGGCCCAGCCTGTCAGGGCCCAAAGCCAGGATCAAGACTGGCAGGCAGAGAAGGAGCCACTCGACCCGTGCTTCACTGCGCCCACTGCTCGTACTGGGCTGTCAGTGCCACAGCAGAAGGGTTCACTGCTTTCGACAAGTGGCTCCCGTCTCAGGCTGGACAACTTGTGACACCAAATCCATACGGGTGAACTCTCTCTCAGAAGCTGGCGCCCTAGTGCTGGTCATACTCCCAGCGTGGGAATAACGTAACCACACTGGAATTTACGCCCATATGGGTTAAGGTTAAAAGCAGCGCCCGGCAGTGATACAGGATACAGTGATGCAGAAGCAGCCACCCTCCCCAGTTAGCCAGTGCTGTAATGCATGGCTCAATTCTCCCCCATTGCGCCATCCCAGAACAGTCACTGGAAACCCATCCCAAACAGCCACAAACAATCAGAACTGCTGGGGGTAAACTGGGACCAGTGTAACAGCCAGGGGGTCGCCCTGCCTGGGACCAGGAGGACACAGTGTGGGGAGAGGCTGAGGAGATGGCGTGTTCGGCAGAAGGTTCGTGGAGGGTTGATTCCTGTGACACCGGCTCTGCAGTGGCAGGAGCTTGTGGGGGGCATCCACTGTGTTAGGTAGGACAGGGAGCAGGTCACAAGTGCAGGCCCTGCTTTGTGTGTTAACCATTTGTGTCCAACATGCTCTCTGGCTTCTAGGGGTCCCTCTGCTCTTTCCTAGATACACCTCCTTTGGTTTCATGACAAGGAGCGGGGGGGTTACAGGGACCTAGAAAACTGGGCCAACTGCTCCCTTTGTAGGCAGAGGGTCTGGACACCCATGAGTAGCCAGTGTCAGGGGGATCACAGGGGAATGCTCCAGAAGGCCTTGGGGATGCATTTGCAAGGAAAGGAGAGGGCAAGTGGCCGAAAGGCTGGTAGTGTTATCTCCCACCCGCTTACCCCAGGCAAGACTCCTTCCTGCTGGGGCTAGCAAGGTGTCTCCCAAGCCCAGGCACCCCTGAGAACTGTGAGACACTCGCCATAGCTCTTGGGAGGGCAGGCCAGGGCTAGTTAGCCAGTGGACTCAGGGCTGCCTGGCCAGAGTCAGCTGCTCTCTGGGGTGGGCTCCCCCTGCAATCAGGGCAGCCCAGCGGATGCTGTGCATTTCCCACCAAAAGGGAAAAGAAACAAATACAAATGGGGGGTTTGGAAATCTTCGTAGATTTTCCCAATGTTTAGACCAAATGAAAGCCAAACGTTCCCAGCCCCCAGCCCCCTCCCCCACAGTCCCCGCCTTTCTCTCCCTTCCGTTAGTTTTATGGTTTTCATTTTAAAAAATCAGCAAATGTAAGTGACATGTTACCCAATTCTCAGTGATCGCGTTGGGTTCGGGGGAACAAAATCCGCCCTTGGGGGGGAACATTTTGGTCAATAAAGCTCTGCACAAAGACCCTTGGACCCCTAGGCCTCAAAACAATAAGACTCCATCTGGGGCACTTAAGGGTGGTGGTTGGGGGGGGGGGGGGTTGGGACTCCATTGCCCGCCCTGGAGTTAGCCAGGCCAGCCTGAGCAGGGCAACCCTTCCACTCCCCTGCCCACCCCACAGCCGGAGCGCTGTGTATGGGGGTTATGCTGCCCAGTTCTGCCCTGGCTGCCTGGATGACGATGTAGACAGCTGGGCAAGGAGGCCAGGTTTGCGAGAGAGCTGAGCACAGTTGGAGCCAGATGCAGTTTTGGGTTCGGTTCTCAGACAGGGCTGTGGGAGTCCGCCCTGAATCGGCCCCTGTCACGGAGTCCCAGGGCGATGCTCAGGAACTGCTCCCTACGAAGCCAGGCAGGACACTGGTGAAGTCTCCTCTCTGAGAGCAGCCTGTCTCCAGGGCAAGAAGCTGACATGGCTTATCATAGAATCATAGAATATCAGGGTTGGAAGGGACCTTAGGAGGACATCTAGTACAACCCCCTGCTCAAAGCAGGACCAATCTCCAACTAAATCATCCCAGCCAGGGCTTTGTCAAGCCTGACCTTAAAAATATCTAAGGAAGGAGATTCCACCATCTCCCTAGGTAACGCATTCCAGTGCTTCACCACCCTCCTAGTGAAAAAGTTTTTCCTAATATCCAACCTAAACCTCCCCCACTGCAACTTGAGACCATTACTCCTTGTTCTGTCATCAGCTACCACTGAGAACAGTCTAGATCCATCTTCTTTGGAACCCCCTTTCAGGTAGTTGAAAGCAGCTATCAAATCCTCCCTCATTCTTCTCTTCTGCAGACTAAACAATCCCAGTTTCCTCAGCCTCTCCTCATAAGTCATGTGTTCCAGTCCCCTAATCATTTTTGTTGCCCTTCACTGGACTCTTTCCAATTTTTCCACATCCTTCTTGTAGTGTGGGGCCCAAAACTGGACACAGTACTCCAGATGAGGCCTCACCAATGTCGAATAGAGGGGAATGATCACGTCCCTCGATGGGCTGGCAATGCCCCTACATATACATCCCAAAATGCCATTGGCCTTCTTGGCAACAAGGGCACACTGTTGACTCATATCCAGCTTCTCATTCACTGTAACCCCTAGGTCCTTTTCTGTAGAACTGCTGCCCAGCCACTCGGTCCCTAGTCTGTAGCAGTGCATTGGATTCTTCCGTCCTAAGTGCAGGACTCTGCACTTGTCCTTATTGAACCTCATCAGATTTCTTTTGGCCCAATCTTCTCATTTGTCTAGGGCCCTCTGTATCCTATCCCTACCCTCCAGCATATCTACCTCTCCTCCCAGTTTAGTGTCATCTGCAAACTTGCTGAGGGTGCAATCCACACCATCCTCCAGATCATTTATGAAGATATTGAACAAAACCGGCCCCAGGACCGACCCTTGGGGCACTCCACTTGATACCGGCTGCCAACTAGACATGGAGCCATTGATCACTACCCATTGAGCCCGACAATCTAGCCAACTTTCTATCCACCTTATAATCCATTCATCCAGCCCATACTTCTTTAACTTGCTGGCAAGAATACTGTGGGAGACCGTGACAAAAGCTTTGCTAAAGTCAAGGAACAACACGTCCACTACTTTCCCCTCATCCACAGAGCCAGTTATCTCATCATAGAAGGCAATTAGATTAGTCAGGCATGACTTGCCCTTGGTGAATCCATGCTGACTGTTCCTGATCACTTTCCTCTCCTCTAAGTGCTTCAGAATTGATTCCTTGAGGACCTGCTTCATGATTTTTCCAGGGACTGAGGTGAGGCTGACTGGCCTGTAGTTCCCAGGATCCTCTTTCTTCCCTTTTTTAAAGATGGGCACTACATTAGCCTTTTTCCAGTCGTCCGGGACTTCCCCCGATCGCCATGAGTTTTCAAAGATAATGGCCAGTGGCTCTGCAATCACATCTGCCAACTCCTTTAGCACTCTCGGATGCAGCGCATCCAGCCCCATGGACTTGTGCTCGTCCAGCTTTTCTAAATAGTCCCGAACCACTTCTTTCTCCACAGAGGGCTGGTCACCTCCTCCCCATGCTGTGCTGCCCAGTGCAGTAGTCTGGGAGCTGACCTTGTTTGTGAAGACAGAGGCAAAAAAACCATTGAGTACATTCGCTTTTTCCACATCCTCTGTCACTAGGTTGCCTCCCTCATTCAGTAAGGGGCCCACACTTTCCTTGACTTTCTTCTTGTTGCTAACATACCTGAAGAAACCCTTCTTGTTACTCTTAACATCTCTTGCTAGCTGCAACTCCAGGTTTGATTTGGCCTTCCTGATCTCACTCCTGCATGTCCGAGCAATATTTTTATACTCTTCCCTGGTCATTTGTCCAATCTTCCACTTCCGTTAAGCTTCTTTTTTGTGTTCAAGATCAGCAAGGATTTCACCGTGAAGCCAAGCTGGTCGCCTGCCATATTTACTATTCTTTCTACACTTTGGGATGGTTTGTCCCTGTAACCTCAATAAGGATTCTTTAAAATACAGCCAGCTCTCCTGGACTCCTTTCCCCCTTATGTTATTCTCCCAGGGGATCCTGCCCATCAGTTCCCTGAGGGAGTCAAAGTCTGCTTTTCTGAAGTCCAGGGTCCGTATTCCGCTGCTCTCCTTTCTTCCCTGTGTTAGGATCCTGAACTCAACCATCTCATGGTCACTGCCTCCCAGGTTCCCATTCACTTTAGCTTCCCCTACTAATTCTTCCCGGTTTGTGAGCAGCAGGTCAAGAAGAGTTCTACCCCTAGTTGGTTCCTCCAGCACTTGCACCAGGAAATTGTCTCCTACCCTTTCCAAAAACTTGGACTGTCTGTGCACCGCTGTATTGCTCTCCCAGCGGATATCAGGGTGATTGAAGTCTCCCATGAGAACCAGGGCCTGCGATCTAGTAACTTCTGCGAGTTGCTGGAAGAAAGTCTCGTCCACCTCATCCACCTGGTCCGGTGGTCTATAGCAGACTCCCACCACGACATCACCCTTGTTGCTCACACTTCTAAACTTAATCCAGAGACTCTCAGGTTTTTCTGCAGTTTCATACCAGGGCTCTGAGCAGTCATACTGCTCCCTTACATACAGTGCAACTCCCCCTTTTCCATCCCCTTTTCTGCCCTGCCTGTCCTTCCTGAACAGCTTATATCCATCCATGACAGTACTCCAGTCATGTGAGTTATCCCACCAAGTCTCTGTTATTCCAATCACATCATAATTCCGTGACTGGGTCTGACCTCGGAGCATTCAGCATCCTCTGCCCCTCCGTGCGCTTCCCTCAGCGAGTCCACCCAGGCGGGGTCCTGGGGAAGCCAGAGGGTCCTGCCCCGCAACTTCACAGTCAGACGTGACTCTCAGCCAGCCAGTAAAACAGAAGGTTTATTAGAAGACAGGAACATGGTCTAAAACAGAGCTTGTAGGTGCAGAGAACAGGACCCCTCAGCTGGGTCCATTTTGGGGGGCAGTGAGCCAGACAACCACGTCTGCACTTCACTCCATGTCCCCAGCCAGCCCCAAACCAAAACTCTCTCCAGCCCCTCCTCCTCTGGCCTTTGTCCCTTTCTGGGCCAGGAGGTCACCTGATTCCTTTGTTCTCCAACCCTTTCGCTCTCAGCTTGCAGGGGGGAAGGGCCCAGGCCATCAGTTGCCAGGAAAGAGGGTGTCGGCCATTCTCTGTGTCCAGACCCCTGCACACACCTGCCCTCTAGGGCTCTGCAACGATCATACACCCTTACCCCACCCCCTAGATACTTAAGAACTGCACAGGGGAAACCGAGGCACCCCCACACTATTCAGAGGAAACATTAAGAACAGTCCCTCTTCGTCACATCTCTCCCCCCTTCGCGACCGAACTGAGTGGGATCACTTTAGCCGGTGACCTGGGGAAGTTCGACCCCACCAACGTTTCCATGGATGCCCCAGCATCTCTCCCATTCCTTAGCATTGGCTTGCATCAGCCCCACACCCAGCCCTGTGTCTGAGGCGTCGGTGAACACTATAAAGACCTGACCAAAGTCTGGGTTTATCAGATTTACCGGGACCTGGATTAGAGCCTCCTTCAAAGCACAGAGAGCCCTCTGGCACTGCTCGGTCCACACCAGCTCGTCTGGCTTCCCCTTCATACACAGCTCAGTGATGGGGCAGCTGGGGAGCTCACGTGGGGTACAAAACTCCAATAGTACCCCGCCTTCCCAATAAAGGCCTGGACCTGTTTCTTGGTCTGGGGAACAGGCCACTCTCTGATTATCTCCACCTTACACTTTTCAGCTTTTACCATCAGTCCTGCCTCCTTGAGGCAGCCCAGCACCCTCTTCACCTGGGACACAGACTGTTAGCATGGACTTACAGAACTAGCATGGAGACATTCCTTTCTCAACAACCTTGTCCCCCCAACAAGCTGGCCAAACACAGCCACTTGGTTACAGGACTGTGTAACTTTCTTAACAGCTTTCACTCCATATGAGACTTTCTCAAAGCTCTCCACACTGGATCTTTCAACAGGAGGGTCAGTGGCTTCATTCACAACCGAAAATTTCTGGCTGTTAGGAACTGAAACTTTCTTGATTAAATCACTTTCACACCCTTCAGTTGTAGTAAACTGCTTGCAAAGACTCCATGAGGATTCCTTTCCCTAGGACTTTTCAAATGTGCAACAAATCACCCTTCACAGAAATTCTGCCCTTACCCTCTTCACCTAGGGCTTGCTCTAGAGGAACACTTACCTGAGCAACAACAGACTCTTTCTTTACATCCAGAATTACCTCTGGCCCATCCGGTGGATTCCTATACAATCCCCTTTCAGGCAAACTTACAGACTTCCTAGATAAAAGGTTAGAAGCATTCTCCTTCCCTTTGCCACACACAAGTTCAGGAATCTTTTCCTTCTTGCTACAGGTTTCCACACCCTCAGTAGGTAACAGAAGCAAATCATCTTCATGCTCTCCTTGTGCCCTGGCTAGGATCTCACCCTGATTAGACAGAGTTGCTACACCCTTTCCCAGCCACACACTAGCAACAGGCAAAATACAAGCACCAGAATTGTCTGGTCTCTGGGATTTTACATAGATACTAACTGGATGCGACCTAGTTACAGGGCCATTCTCCCGAGCAGACACAAACTTAGGACCCTTCCCTTCCTGGGCTTTAGTTGAATCCAGAACCAACTCTGAGACAACTGCACTATTCTCAACCATCACAGGCTGAAAGGCCCCTTCTGTCTGCTCCACAGACAAAGAAGAGCCAGACACACTTTCTCCTTTCCCAGACACACAGCTTGGGATCTCATTTCCCTGGTCCCAGCACACAAGGCTGGTCACAGACAACTGCTTGGAGACCGGGGTAGCTCCCTCCATAGGCAAGTCAATACCCCTGACAGACACAGTCACATTCCCTTCACTGTCACAATTCTCCACCCAGGTAACTGGTAAGGTCCAGGGACACTTATCTTCCACTCTCCTCGCCTTCCCACACTGCTGACTAGACAAAGCCATCAGCTCACAAGGCTGCCTAGGCTCATCCAGACTTTCCTTACCAGGCACCTTGTGTGACGATGTGACCCAGCAGGGAGGGGTGAAGTGTTGACCTGGGAATGTGCCCAGGGGATGGGAGACCTGAGAGCCTGTCACCTGAGCCAGGAGGGGGAGGTAACACTCTGCCCAGGAATGTGGACAGAGGCTGCAGCAGGGAACCTGCTAGGTGGGTTTAGTTTTTCAGTTTGGGGCTGGGGAGAGGAACACAGGGAACCCCAGGGCTGGGGTCTAAGCTCCCTGCTCCCCCAGAAGGACTTGACTGAGGGGTCCTGGGTGTACCCACAAGTTCTGTTTTGGTTTGTGTTCCTGTTGTCCAATAAACCTTCTGTTTTACTGGCTGGCTGAGAGTCTCAGTGAATCCCAGGAAGAGGGGTGCAGGGCCTGGACTCCCCCACACTCCGTGACAACTGGTGGCAGTGGTGGGATGTACTGCACTCCATGAACGGCGCTTCCTGCAGTAAGTGACTGGGGAACAGTAAAACGAAGGGGGATTGACGGGGACCAGGCGTGCTGAAGATTCAGAGAGAGATGGTTGCAGCGGGTGGTTAACCCCTGGGAGTGTGTGACCAGAGAGAAGGACTTTTGCAGTAACAGGGTCCCCCGGGGGATTGCAGCGAGCGGTCCCAGGGGCGGAGGAGTCTGCAGCTCGACCCTGGCAAAGAGGTGGTGACCTCAAGAAGGATTGGCACACTAGGGGCTTTTCCTGGAAACCGTGGAAAGCTGCCCGGCCTGCAAGTGGCCAGCAGGGAGATGTACGCTAAACGCCTTAAGAGCGACCTGGTGGAGCTGTGCAGGCAGAGGGGGCTGCGCATCGGGAGGTCCACCAAGGAACAGCTGATTGCCCAGTTGGAGGAGAGGGATCGCTTGGATGACCCGATCCCTGCCCCTGAGGGAAGCCGCTCGGCGGACGCAGCGTGGGCCCTGGGGCCTGACCGGGCTGGGAGGGGTCAGACTGCTGCCGAGGACATCCCGAGACCCTTCCTACCTATGTATGGGGGAGGGGTTGGGGGAAGCCCAGCGAATACCGAGGACACCCTGACCCCAGCAGCCAGCAGGGGATCCTCCCGGCGGAGCTCCCCATCCCTGGAGCTGAGGCGGCTGGAATGGGAGAGGGAGATGAAAATGAGGGAGCTGGAGGATCATGAAAAACAACGTCAACATGAGGAGAAACAACGTCAACATGAGCAGGAGGAGAAGGAGAGGGAACGTCAGGAGAAGGAGAGGGAGCGTCAGGAGAAGGAGAAACAAAGACAGCACGAACTGGAGCTGGCCAGGCTGAGGAGCAGTGGGGCCCCGGCTGTGGTGAGTGAGGGGGGACCCAAGACTGCAAGGAGCTTTGATAAGTGCTTCCTGGCCCAGCGGAAGGAGTGGGAGGACATAGATAGCTTCCTGACGGCCGTTGAGAATGCCTGTGAGCTGCACAGGGTTGACCCTGCAGACAGGCTCCAGTTCCTCACCCCCTTACTGGACCCCAAAGCCGTGGAGGTGTACAGCCGAATGACAGGGGCGGAGGCAGGGGACTATGAACTGTTCAAACAGGCCCTGCTCCGTGAGTTTGGGCTGACCCCCGAGATGTACCGGAGAAGGTTCCGGAGTCAGCGTAAAACGCCTGAGGTCACCTACCTACAACTGGTCAACCGGATGCAGGGGTATGCCCGCAAGTGGACAGCTGGGGCCCGAGCTAAAGAGGACCTGCTTGACCTAATCGTACTTGAGCAACTGTATGAACAGTGCCCATCCGACCTGAGGCTGTGGTTGGTGGACAAAAAGCTGGAGAACCCCCAGCACGCAGGGCAGCTGGCCGACGAGTTTGTGAACAGTCGGTCAGGGGGTAGCCGGGAGGAGTCCCAAAAGAACAGGCCCCCCCCCGATGCAGAGAGAGAGTCACCAGGGGGCCTCCCAGCGGGGAAATAGGGAGAACCCCCTCCAAAGGGGAACCCCTGGCGTCGGGCCCCTCCGACCCGCTCGAGGGGACCAACGTGACCTGAGCTGCTATCACTGTGGCCAGAGAGGCCACGTATGGTCCCAGTGCCCCGGGCTCAGAGACAAACTGAGCAGACCCAACCTACCCAGGGTTAACTGGGTAGGGACTCAGCTGGACGAGGGGCAGATGACCCAGGAAAGGGGGGCTACCAGTTTACCACCTGCGCAGGAGGGAAGAGTACCCCAGGCCAGCTCCGCCAGAGGGCTGGAGGCTCTGGACTCAGGGTGCTCGGTTTACAGGGTGGGCGCGGGGCTGTCCCTCCGGAGAGAGTGCCTTGTTCCCCTGGAGGTGGATGGGAGGAAGGTCAATGGATACTGGGATACGGGCGCGGAGGTGATGCTGGCCCGGCCTGAGGTGGTGGCCCCAGATCGGGTGGTGCCCAACACCTACCTGACCCTGACAGGGGTGGGCGGGACCCCATTTAAGGTGCCCGTGGCAAGGGTACACCTGAAATGGGGGGTCAAGGAGGGCCCCAAGGATGTGGGGGTACACCACCATTTGCCCACTGAAGTTTTGATGGGGGGAGACCTAGAGGACTGGCCAAGCAAGCCCCAGACCGCCCTGGTTGTGACCCGTAGCCAGAGCCGGCGAGGGGCACTGCTCCCTGACCTCGGGGAGGGTACCGCACCGGAGGCGCAGGACCCTACCCTGGTGGGGAGGGAGCGCAGAGGGGCACGGCTCAGAGAGGCTGAGGCCTCAGACCTGGCCACTGAGGGGGAACCGGGCCCCATCCCTTCCCCAGCCGCTGAGTTCCAGGCCGAGTTGAGGAAAGATCCCTCCTTGCGGAAGCTCAGGGACCTGGCCGACCTCGGTGTGGGATGGACCATGAGGAGAGGCTGCCAGGAGAGGTTCCTGTGGGAGAAGGGGTTCCTGTACCGAGAATGGGCTCCCACAAGGGAAGTAGAGTCCTGTGGGACCAGGAGGCAGCTGGTGGTCCCCCAGAAGTATCGCCGCAAGCTACTGTACCTGGCCCATGACATCCCCCTCGCAGGGCACCAGGGAATCCGGCGCACCCGGCAGAGGTTGCTACAGAACTTTTACTGGCCCGGGGTCTTTACCACGGTCCGGCAGTATTGCCGATCCTGTGACCCCTGTCAGAGGGTGGGGAAGGCCCGGGACAAGGGGAAAGCGGCTTTGAGACCTTTGCCCATCATAGAGGAGCCTTTCCAGAAGGTGGCCATGGACATCGTGGGGCCTCTCAGCAAGACGACCCGGTCGGGGAAGAAATACATTCTGGTGGTGGTAGATTTTGCCACGCGCTACCCCGAGGCAGTGCCCTTAGCTTCCATTGAAGCAGACACCGTGGCCGATGCGCTCCTGACCATTTTCAGCCGAGTCGGGTTCCCCAAGGAAGTCTTGACAGACCAAGGCTCCAACTTCATGTCGGCCCTGCTCCGGGGCTTGTGGGAGAAATGTGGGGTCCAGCACAACTGGGCCTCAGCTTATCACCCCCAGTCCAATGGGCTGGTGGAGAGGTTCAATGGGACGCTAAAGATGATGCTGAAAACCTTTATGAACCAGCACCCGCAGGATTGGGACAAGTACTTACCTCACCTGCTGTTCGCGTACAGGGAGGTGCCCCAGGAGTCTACCGGATTTTCGCCTTTCGAACTGTTATATGGCAGGAGGGTGAGGGGCCCCCTGGACCTGATGAGAGATGAATGGGAGGGGAAGGCCACTCCCAATGGAGAGTCAGTGGTGGAGTATGTCCTGATCTTCGGAGAGAGACTGGCTGAACTCATGGGCCTGGCCAGGGAGAATCTGGCCAGAGCCCAGAGGAAGCAGAAGGTCTGGTATGACCGCACGGCGCGGGCCCATGCCTACGCCACCGGGGATCCGGTGATGGTTCTCATCCCTGTGAGAAAGAACAAACTACAGGCCGCCTGGGAGGGCCCTTTCAAGGTCGTCAAGCAGCTCAATGAGGTAAACTATGTGGTGGAGCTGTCAAACCGGGCGCACCACCGCCGGGTGTACCATGTGAATATGATGAAGCCATATTATGCCAGGGGGAATGTGGTGTTGGCCGTATGTGGACAGTGGGAGGAGCAGGGAGATGACCCTTTAGTAGATCTATTCCCTGAGACCAGAGCTGGTTCCCCCCTGGAAACAATTCCCCTCTCGGATCAACTAACCCCTGCCCAGCAAGCTGAGGTCAGGGGGGTGCTGCATCCGTACCGACAGCTGTTTTCCAACCAGCCTGGATGCACTAATCTGACTGTCCACCGGGTGCAGACAGGGTCGCACCCGTCGCACCCGCCGATAAGATGCTCCCCCTTCCGAGTCACAGGGAAAACTGCTCAGGACCTGGAAAGAGAGGTCCGGCACATGCTGGCTTTGGGGGTGATCCAGCCCTTGGGCCTCGCCGGTGGTGCTGGTCCCCAAAAAGGATGGGTCGGTCCGATTCTGTGTGGACTATTGGCAGCTCAATGCCATCACTGTATCTGATGCCTACCCCATGCCTAGGCCTGATGAGCTCCTAGACAAGCTGGGAGGAGCTCGGTACCTTACCACCATGGACCTTACAAAGGGCTACTGGCAAGTGCCGCTGGATGCAGATGCCCGGCTGAAATCGACCTTTATCACCCCTTTGAGGCTCTATGAGTTCCTGACCCTGCCTTTCGGCCTCAAGGGAGCGCCAGCCACCTTCCAGCGCCTGGTGGACCAGCTACTGAAGGGGATGGAGAGTTTTGCCGTGGCGTATATTGACGACATCTGTGTCTTTAGCCAGACCTGGGAGGACCATGTGTCCCAGGTTAGACAAGTGCTGGACCGACTCCAGGGGGCTGGGCTGACTGTAAAAGCGAAGAAGTGCAAGGTGGGGATGGCTGAAGTATCTTACCTGGGCCATCGGGTGGGGAGCGGCCGCCTAAAGCCGGAACCAGCCAAGGTGGAGGTGATCAGAGACTGGCCCGCTCCCCACACCAAAAAGCAGGTCCAAGCCTTTATTGGGATGGCAGGATACTACCGAAGATTTGTGCCCCACTTTAGCACCATAGCCACCCCCATCACAGAGCTATGCAAGAAGGGGAAGCCAGACAAGGTGGTCTGGACTGAGCAGTGCCATGAGGCTTTCCGGGCGCTGAAGGAGGCTCTGGTCAGTGGCCCAGTTCTGGCAAACCCAGACTTTGACAAATTCTTTGTGGTGTTCACTGACTCCTCAGATACAGGACTGGGGGTGGTGTTAATGCAGGAGGATGAAAAGGGGGAGAGACACCCCATCGTGTACCTGAGCAAGAAGTTGCTACCCCGGGAGCAACACTACACGGCCATCGAGAAGGAGTGCCTGGCCATGGTGTGGGCCCTCAAGAAACTAGAGCCCTATCTCTTCGGGCGACACTTCACCGTGTACACCGACCACTCTCCCCTGACCTGGCTGCACCAGATGAAAGAAGCCAAGGCCAAGCTCCTGAGATGGAGCCTGCTCCTGCAGGATTACGACATGGACGTGGTCCACGTGGAGGGAAGTGCCAACCTGATAGCGGATGCGCTGTCCCGGAGAGGGGGCCCCGAACTTCCCCAGGTCACTGGTCAGAGTGACCCCGCTCAGTTCAGTCTCGAAGGGGGGAGAGATGTGACGATGTGACTCAGCAGGGAGGGGGGAGTGTTGACCTGGGAATGTGTCCTGGGGATGGGAGACCTGAGAGCCTGTCACCTGAGCTAGGAAGGGGAGGGAGAGGTAACACCTCTGCCCAGGAATGTGAAGACAGGCTGTAGGAGAGAGCTGCTAGGAGGGTTTAGTTTCAGTTTGGGGCTGGGTGGAGGAAGACAGGGAACCCCAGGGCTGGGGTCTAAGCTCCCTGCTCCCCCAGAAGGACTTGACTAAGGGGTCCTGGGTGTACCCACAAGTTCTGTTTTGGTTTGTGTTCCTGTTGTCCAATAAACCTTCTGTTTTACTGGCTGGCTGAGAGTCTCAGTGAATCCTGGGAAGAGGGGTGCAGGGCCTGGACTCCCCCACACTCCGTGACACCTTGCCACTCCCAACAGATAACCTGCTGCTCTTCTCACTACCCTGAGCTACTTCCAGCAAATCGCAGTTACCCTTCTCAGGTTCCCTTTTACAAGCTGTGCTCTCAAAGCTCTATTGTCCTTCCCTCACCAACCTCTGCTTCCACAAGGGACTAGATGTTCAATTCACTGAGAGACTACAAGTCCTATCCAAAGTGTCTAGAGATGAGAGTAGACCTGCCATCCCCTGCATTCTTGAGAGATTAACTACCCAGCTGTTCTGCTCTGCAGACTCAGCTCCCCAGTCTTCCCTCTCGCTGGCTGGGCCTGGGGTCACAGCCCCGCTGAGCCCTGTCCCTGGTAGCTCCATCCTTGCCGTGGACTCACTTCCCAGCAGCGCCTCTGGACCAGGTTGGTAGCCGACTTGCCCTGCCTGTGGGTCCCCCCACTCAGCTGGGGTCTCAGCTCCCACTGTGCTCAGCGCTGACCTTGCTTCCCAGTGTGAGCAGGCAGGGAGCTCGCTGCTTTCCTCACTGCATCAGAGCCAGTGTGAGCCCCCTCTCAGCTGTGCAACGGGGCGAGGAGCATCTCTTTGTCCCACCCAGCCCCAGGGGTCTGGTTACAGGCAGGCAGGTAGCCTGAGCCAGGCTGCTCCTCCCCCTGCCAGCCAGGTCATTTGCATTTTCACTGACAATTTCCATCTTAGTCAATTGGTTCCCTGGATTCAAATTCAAATCCTCGGCTGTTGCAGGAGCAGGGCCTGGATCCGGTCCCAAAGAGACACAGTCACCCCCCAACAGCACCTCAGAGCTGAGATGCTGGAGAACCCCAACAACCAGCCAGCCCCACCCCTCCTGTGTCTGCACAGGGATCTGGGCCATAGGCAGGGCGAGGGGCTTCATCCCTGGGACCCTCACCCAGGTCACACAGCCCTTCAGCATCTGGTGAGCCTGCACCACCCAGCGCCTGACAACAGTTTTTCTGACCCAGGATCTCGCCACCTCAGGAATGTCTCCCCATTGACTATCACTTTCCGCTCCCACTGGGGGTCCAATGGGCCTGAGCCCAAGAGACTCCACACAGACATATAGGCCGGGGCCAGGAGTGGGAGCCTGTCCATCTGCCCACCCATCTGGCTGACGGAGTCTACGGCCTTGGGACCCAGCAAGGGAGCTAGATACCGGGGCTTTTCTGCAGGGTCCCCCTGGTTCAAATCGCCAGCCTGCTCAAAGGCAGCGAGGTGGGCATCCACATCCCTCCGCCCCTCCTTAACCAGGGGCAGCAATTTAGTCTTGAGGTTCCCTGCAGAACTGGCCCCCCGGGGTCTATCCCCACTCACCCCTGGGAGGTCCCCTTTGCCTCTCCGTTCCCCACTGCCAGTTCATGCTGCTGCTGCTTCTGCAGTTCTTTCTCAGGCTCTCGCGTCTCTCACAGTCCTCTTGCTCTCTCGGACTCAGCTCCAATCCCATCCGTCTCCAATCCCCTGATGGGGAACCCGATCGTGAAGACCCCCGTCTGGTCGGGGACAGGAGTCTTGGGAATGCCTGGCTACTACTCCAGCTGCTCCCAGATCCTGCTATAGCCCCATTTGGGTCAGGAATCTCCTGGTCATCCTCCTCCAGCTGCATGATTAACTGTGCTTTGGTGAACTTTCCAATGTTCAACCCTTCCTTTCTGCACAGGGTTACAATGTCCTTCTTAAGGAGATGGTGACAGGCCATCACTCCGCTCTTCCCAAGTTGTCATGGACTCACAGGCCTGTGTGCTCTCAGCTCCCCACGGTTTCCAGGGAGAACGCCTAGTGTGCCAGCCCTTCTCGAGGTCACCACCTCTTTGCCAGCATCGAGCTGCAGACTCCTCCGGCCCGGGACCATTCGCTGCAATCCCCAGGGGAACGCTGTTACTGCGAAAGTCCTTCTCTCTCCCAGGGACAAGCTGCAGGCTCCTTTGCCCCCGAGACTGCTCACCGCAGTTCCCAGGGGGACCCCATTACTGCACAGTCCTTCTCGCTGGTCACACATTCCTAGGGGTTAACGACCCCCCGAAAGCGCTCCTCTCTGAGCCTTCAGCAAACCTGGTCCTTGTCAATCCCCCTTTGTTTTACTGCTCCCCAGTCAGTTACTGCAGGAAGTGCCATCCACGGGGTGCAGTACATCCCACCGCTGACACCAGTTGTCATGGAGTCCCTGGGCGATGCTCTGGAACTGCTCCCTACGAAGCCAGGCAGGACTCTGGTGAAGTCTCCTCTCTGAGAGCAGCCTGTCTCCAGGGCAAGAAGCTCACATGGCTTCCACCTTCCTGGGTCTGACCTCGGAGCATTCAGCATCCTCTGCCCCTCTGTGCGCTTCCCACAGCGAGTCCACCCAGGCGGGGTCCTGGGGAAGCCAGAGGGTCCTGCCCCCCAACTTCTCAGCCAGCCAGTAAAACAGAGGTTTATTAGATGACAGGAACATGGTCTAAAACAGGGCTTGTAGGTGCAGAGAACAGGACCCCTCAGCTGGGTCCATTTTGGGGGGCAGTGAGCCAGACAACCACGTCTGCCCTTCACTCCATGTCCCCAGCCAGCCCCCAACTGAAACTCTCTCCAGCCCCTCCTCCTCTGGGCTTTGTCCCTTTCTGGGCCAGGAGGTCACCTGATTCCTTTGTTCTCCAACCCTTTAGCTCTCAACTTGCAGGGGGAAGGGCCCAGGCCATCAGTTGCCAGGAAAGAGGGTGTCGGCCACTGTCTGTGTCCAGACCCCTGCACACACCTGCCCTCTAGGGCTCTGCAACGATCATACACCCTTATCCCACCACCTAGATACCAAAGAACTGAAGAGGGGAAACTGAAAAGGAGTACTTGTGGCACCTTAGAGACTAACCAATTTATTTGAGCATAAGCTTTCGTGAGCTACAGCTCACTTCATCGGATGAAACTGAGGCACCCCCACAATATTAGAGGAAACATTAAGAACAGTCCCGCTTCGTCACAGGGCCTCAGAGAAGGGGCAGAGCAGGGGTGTTCAGTTTTGGGTTTTGTGTGATTAGGAAGTTGGCAACCTTACTGTCTGTACCAGCCTGTTGCAGGGGAAAGACCCTTCCAGGAATAACCAAAGGGGAGATACTCCACGAGGGCTCCAGGTTGGGCTTTGCCCCAGAAGCAGGAGCCAGGTGCATGGGGCTTGCTCTGGGGGAGGGGGTGTCGCTTGGCCGGAAGATACTGCTTCCCGGCCAGCCAGTGGCCAAATGCCCATTGGCCTCAGTGGGACCAGGAGTTTGCCCTTTGCTCCTGGTGATGTGGGATGCAAATCCCAGCACTTCCCCCTGGCCCCCTGTGATGAGATGCCCTGGCCCCAGTGCCAGCATGGGCCAGAGGCCAACTCCTCCCAAAGGGGCGGGGTGCTCGGAAGACGCCCAGCGTTTATTTCTGACTGTACTTTGGCACCGTTGGCATGGCTACCTCGGGGCACTCGGCGGCCACATCAAAGTCCAAACTGCAGCGGGCTGGCTGGCTGTCTGCCCCCATGCCACCCTCCTCCCCAAGGGGCACAGCTTCCTGCCGCAGGGATGGGTCTGAGCTCCCCAGGGCCGGCTGCCACCTCCCATTGCCCTTGGCCCACAGTTGAAGACTCAGCCCCCAAACCAAGGGGCCCACGGGCTGGGAGAACACATGGGGAGAGGGGGGACAGACAAAGGGGGCAGCACGTGCCATCCCTTGGCTGCAGACTTGGTGCCCCAAAGGGGGCATCACCGTGGGCCTGGGTGCGAAGGGGGAAACCCTCCATAGCTGGGGTGTGTGTGTGTCTATGGCTTTGTTTTGATTGGACTTCCTCTGCTGATTGGCTGTTTGCTCAGCTTCATCCCACTCCTGCTCCTCTGTCCCTCTCCTCCCCTGCCCCCCGAGCTGATCCCCTCTGCGGCACTTCCCCACCCCTGGATCATGCCGCTGCTGGGTTCGACCGTTGCCCCCGACGGGTCTGTTTGCTCTGTTCCCAGGGGGCCACACCACGATCAGCGTGACGAACGCTGAGTGGGGTTTGCATGCACAAGTGAGGGGCGCTAACCGGGCATCGCTAAGGGAAGCTGGCACTCAGTCTCTGGCCAGCGTGAGTCACCCCAGGGCACCCAGATAACACCATTAATGTTTAGCACAATCGATGCGTCACATGAACCCAGGGTGGTGAAAGGCCCCCGCTCCCTGGAGAGCTGAGCTGTCCCCCCCAGCAGTCACCTCTTTGCGGCTCCCCTGGTGGGAGGAGGGGTACAGCACCTGAGGGTGGCTGCTACCTCGCCAGCCCCCTGGGTATTGAACCGGGGACCTCGGGGGCAAAGAGCATGAGCGGCTGCAGCTTGAGCTACAGAGCCAGGGCCTGTCCCTGCCACCTGCCCCTGGGGCTCAGGAGCAGAGCTGGCCGCTTGGCTCCCCCTGACCAGCGGGGTGCACAGGGCTGGGAGGAGGGGACTGTGTGAGCAGCTAGAGGGAGCAGCTTTGCCTCCCCCGGGGGTCTGCCCTCGTTCTGGCCGAGCCATGGACAGCCCCCATTTGCCCCTCAGGGCAGCTCAGATGGGGGTCTCCAGTATCCTGGACAGTGCCCCCCCTGGCTAGGACAAACGCTGCCCAGTTGGTTGGCCTGCAGAGTGTTTTCCGGCCAGAACTGACCGTGTCACATGCATGGCACATTTCGGGTTGGCTGAGCTGGCGTTAGGCAGCAAATAAACGATTTGCCTGAAAAATTTCAGCCAGCTCTCTGTGCAGGGCCTGGCCTGGAACCTGGGATTTTCTCTGCTTCCTCCTCTGTCTCGGCTGCCTGCAAAGGGTTAAAGGAATCTGGTTGCCATGGTACCTTTAAAACACAAGTTGGCATTTGCCCTCTTGAGCACAATAAACCCACTGGCTGGCGTCCCTGAGCCATCAGACGGGCTGTTCCCCACACTGGCTGTGGGCTCTGTCTGCTGGGACAGCCGCTAGCCTCACGCAATCCCCGTGCCGCCCCTGGGTTGGGACAGCACCTGGTGCCCGGGAACAGGCAGCCACCGCGTGAGCCGGGCATCATGTCTCCTCTGCGCGCTGTTCTGTTCTCCCTGCTCTTCATCGCCTCCTCGCAGGCCCAGGACGGTAGGGACGCCCCCGCCCAGCTGAGACCGAGGTGGGGGGTGGGAGAGCATGGGGTGGGCAGCCTGGCGGGAGGGGAGCAGGAAATGGGTCTGAACAGCGCCCGTCCCTGCCTCTCTGGGCCCCAGGCACGGGCTCCCTGGCCTCATCTCTGTGCTGGGGGGTGGGGGGCTTTGGGAAGTCTGCAGGGCTGGGACTGCTGGAGCAAGCAGGGCTGTGGGGTGCTGGAGACACCCTGGGAGGGTCAGTCCCCACAGATCACTACTGCGGCCCATGAGTAGAGCCGGAGGCTGAAGCCCCTGAGGCAATCACTGAAGCAATCCAGGGACCCCCCCTTGGGCACCAGCTTCCCCCGATCCAGCTGCAGCTCCCTCTCCAGGCCCTCTCCAGAACGAGTCTTTCCCTTTGGCTTGGCAGGCGCAGTGCAGGGCACCACTGCGGGCTCCAGGACGCTGCAGCCCTGGCTGGTGGGGCTGACGGCCGTCGTGGTCTTCCTCTTCATCGTTGTCATGCTGATGATCATCAACAGAGTCTGGTGCTACAAGAAGCGCAGGTGGGCTCCCTGTCTGACGGGGCATAGGCCACAAGACCCTCCCCTCGGCCCAATCCTGCGTGGTGCAGAGCGCCTGCCACTCTCCTGGGCCCTCTGGCCCCCTCACCTGCTCTCCACTGTCACGGACTGGGGTGGTCTGAGACCACAAAGAGCTGTGACCGGCAGGCAGTGCTGGTTAGACTAGTGTAGGTTGCGGGGGCAGGGGCTGGGAGTCAGGACTCCTGGGTTCTCCTGCCAGCTCTGGGAGGGGAGTGGGATCTAGTGGTTGGAGCAGGGTGGGCAGGCAGGCAGGGCTCCTCGGTTCCATTCCTAGCTGTGCTCGTGACATGCCTGGGGCAAATGACTTTACTTGATGTGGGCAGATGCCTGTCCCGCTCTGTGCCTCTGTTTCCCCATCTATATGAAGAGCGTAACAGAGCTTCTTGCCCCCCAGGAGGCTGGGTGAATGGGTGCTGTAGGCAATGTCCACACAGCACCGGGACGCTCTATGCGATCGCTAATCATATTTGTAAAACATTTTTGAGATCCTTGAACAAAATGTGTTGTCACAGGGCACAATGCATCAGCTCCCTGTCATCTTGGGAGTGGAGCCCGCTGCCTGGTGAAGGTCACCCTCCCCTCTGGCGTCTCCAGGGCTGGAATCAGCAGTTTGGTGCTTATCTGTGGCTCGTTCCACATATCAGGACACACCTGGGCTCTGCATTCTGCTCGTACTGCTGCCTCAGGGAGCACGGGGCACAGAGTGTGTACAAAGTACCAAGTCCCTGCTGCGCCAGGCTATTGCAGGCAAAATGGGCAGTGCCACCTGTAGAGAAGATGGCCTAATGTTTTCCATTATCAGCCCCTGTTTTCAGCTGCTCATAACGTTGACAAATTTTACCAGTTTGGGCTGAAATTTTCCAGCTGGGTCTCAGTGTCGGGCTTGATACAGTCCAGCCTTTCTGAGAACAAGGTTGGGGAAATTAGGTGGTTTTGCCAGGGTCCTTCCTGCCCATTCCTTTGAAGAACTCCAGCGCCTCCATGCTCTGGCACAGGAACATAAACACCTGGCAGCGGTACGATCCTTGGTTCAGCGAGGTGCCTTTTGCTGTGCCCATGAAAACTCATCCGGCTTTGGCCAAGTTTTTGCCATTTGCACATGCTCAGGAGAGCTTGCAGGAAGCTCGCTGCTGAAGTCTCTAACCATTCCAGCTGCACTGAACGTGCTCCAGGCTCACAGAGCCTGAGCTCTGGACAAGCGGCAGCAGGAAGGCGGGCTGGGAGGGAGCCAGCAGGACACGGTGGATTCTAGTCCTGTCTCTCCCCCAGCCTCAGTTAATAATTCTGTGCACGTCACAGCACCTGTCAGAGGCAGGCAAGTACCAGGCCCCGTCCAGTTTTGCGGAGGGGGAACATCAGGCAGAGCCGTCTCTAGTCGAGTGTCATCCACACAGCGACTGGCCTTTCCGAGCAACCAGCCTGAATGGAAGTGCTTGGCTGTGGTGTCTGCACACACTAGACCAGGGGTCTCAACCTTTGTGGGCTCACGACCCCTCTGTAAATGGCTATGACTTGTTGTGACCCAGTAAATAGGCCGGGGATGGAGGCCCCGGGTGGTTTCAGTTGGATCTTGCCCTGCCCCAGCACTCACCCCACAGTGCTGTGCTGTGGGGCTGCCCGGGCTTGGCTCTCAGCTCTGGGGGTTGCAAGATTTGGCCCCGTGGCCCTGACTGGTGTGAGTGGAGCTGTGCCCCGGCTCACGGGATGGCAGTTCCACTCGCTCAGATTTGGCCTGCCCGGGCTCCCGGCGTCATGGCAGCTGGGCCAAACCTGAGTGACCCTGGAACCCCGGAGTTACAGTGCCTGGAGCAGGGGGTGAGCCCAGCCAGCCCTGTGGGACCGGAGCAACAGGAGCTGCCAGGCCACCCTCTGAAACATTCTGGCGACCCAATTTCGGGTCCCGATCCATGGGCTGAGAACCCCTGATCTAGATGATATTCCTTTGGAGAGCCAGGAGCAGCACCCACCATTCCAGCTTCCCTTCATTCTTCTGGCTTGCAAATAGTTGTGTGAGCCACTAGCAGGTGCCCTCACATGACTGGTCCAGATGGAGGATAACAACCTACTACCTCAGCTAGCTTCCCTACTCCTTAAGTTTAAGTAGCAGAGGATCTGTGCTGTGGATCTAAAGGTCCTGGGTGGCAGCCCTGTTTGTGGCTCTCTGGGGGACGGTTGTTATGATCATGCATGATGCAGTTTCTGCTTTTATTTAACTTCATCCCCCTGGAGCATTCAAACCGGGGGTACGGCTGGTCAGAAATGAGAATTTCAGGTAGCAGAAAATGGCAAAGTGCCGGATTTGTTCTCATTCCATGTCAGAATGAGAACGAAACCTTTCCAAATTTGTCACCCCAAACCACCCAAGAGAGTGGCCCCACCCAGAAAACCCACTGCTGCGGGCACTTCCCTGGGATGTGGGAATCCCAGCTGTAGGTCCCTGTTCTGCCTAATTTGGAGCAGGGACTTGACCCTGGCTCTCCTCCATCACAGATAAGCACCCCCGCCCCACTAAGCTAGCCTTCACATTGGGGTGAGGGCTGCTCCCTAGCCAGAAATTCCAGCCTGGACCCAAGACACTTTCCCTGAAAGTTTGTCAAAACGGAAACGTTTCTGTGAAACATTTTGGTTTTGATGAGTTGGCCATTTCTAACACCCCCCCAGCCCGCCCTCACCACCATTTTGTTGAAAAATACCAAGCCAGCTCTAATGACAATACAGCCTTTCCCAACCGGATGACGCGCTGTTTGCCCTCCAGGACCCCCTGCCTCATTCAGCGTCCCAGACGGACAGTGAAGGAGGCAGAGGCCTGAAAGAGGAGAATGGCTCTTTTCGTGTGTGTAAGACACTGGACAGAGACCCCCGAGAGCTGGCTCCTGTGTGCCGTTAGCAAGGGGGCTGAATTAAGGTGGCCTGGCCTGGCCGATTGTTGCGCTGGCATGTCTTAATTCAAGCACAGCTGATGGGAAAACAGAAATACCTTCATGGGAAAATGTTTGTATTTTTCAGCTGGCTTGGATGGCTCTTGTCAATTTCACTCATGAAACTGACCCCTCCCCTGGGCTGGAGAGGCAGCAATTGGGAGCACTCACCCCTGGCCAACCCACAGCTGTGGGAGCTGGCGAGGCAGAGAGCTCTGAGGGGACGGCTGAGCACCTGGGCTCTTTGCCCTTGGGGGCTTCTGACAGTTTCTCTGGCAGAGAGTGAAAGCGGACAAGAGCCACTGGTGGGCAGCCAGGCACGGAAACATCCATTTTCCCGCTGGGAAATCGAGAAAGTTCAGCAAAACGGACAGTTGCTTGTGGACCCTGGCTCAGACAAAAAGGATTCCACCAGCTGCACTTCTGAGCGCTCGACTGGGCATTGGGACGGGCGCATTCTTTATCCAGAGCTGGACGGGGGCCCCGCTGCCTTGGGGACAGCGGCTACGTGGTACCAAGGCCCGCTGAAGTCAGGGGGAAGCCTCCTGTTGGCGCTGGCTGGGGCTCCCCAGGCCCCCCGCCCCCCCTGCTGCATGGCGCCCTCTGACTCCCTGTCCCCCTTGCTCTTTTCTCAGGAATGAGGAGGAGCCGCTGGAAGAACCTGCCCAATCCAGGTAGAGCGTCCGCCCCTCTGGCTGCAGCCCCGGCGCAGCGACATTTTGGGGGTTCTGTCGGGTTTATGCCCCCCATTTTCACTGGCTACAACGACTCTGGTGGCAGGGCAGGGCTGAGCAGCGCCCGCTCTCCTGGTGCTCACTTCAGCCAGTGTGGGGAGGAGGCAGCGCGGGCTGGTGGCCAAGTGAGCAGCATGGGTGGCCGATGTTCCTGGCTCTGCCGCATGGCCTGGGGCGAGTCCCTGGCCTTCCCTGTGCGTGGATCGGATTGGCCTCCTGCGCTTGGAGATGGAGGGGAAGGCAGGGCAGGACCCGTCGCGGTTGGACTTGGTATCAGTGTAAGAGCTCCTGGTGCCTGCCTCATGTGGTAATTCCCAGCCCTGACAGCGAACCCTGACCTCACCGCTCTGGGGAGGTGCAGCTGGGCCTGGGGGGAAGGGTGGCCTAGTGGTCAGGTGCCGGCCTGGCAATCAGATTATAATTCCCGGCTCTGCTACACCCTCCCTCGGGCCAGACCTCTCTGGGCCTCAGTCCCCATCTGTACAAGGGGGTAACGACCCTGCCCTGCCCCACAGGGGCTGTGAGGGCAAATATGTTGGCGACTGTGGGGTGCCCCGGGCCGATGGGATGGGGCCAGATAAGGGGTCTGGCTGGATCCCTCCCAATTGGGGACCCCCATGAATACCCTGCCCTGCCATATGTTGTGCCTATTGGCCCTATGAAATGGGCTCTGCCCGTGGCTTGGACACGCATCTCCCGGCAACAGGAGCGTCTGTAACATCTAGAGGTCCCAAGTGAGCTCAGATGCCCTGTATGCCAGGGACACCCACGCAGAGCCAGCCCTGCCCAGGGCACTCACAGGCATGACAAAGGCGATGAAGGCAGGGAAGGGAATTGGCAGCAGAGCTGAGGGTAGAGGCCAAGCAGCCAGCAGGGCCCCAGCCACTAAGCAAGCTTGGCTCCCGACAGCAACGCCTGTGTGAGTGTGTTTGTGTGCATACTCGTGTGTATGTGCTCAGGTGTATGCCTGTGTGTGCGGGTGCTCGTGTATGTGTGTGTGGGTACCTGCAGATGCTCGTGGGTGCGCAGTGGGCTGGGTAGATATAAAAGGTGAGGGCTGCTCACAGTGCCTGTCTCAGCTCCTCAGTGGGAACCGTGACAAGCCGGTGCCTTCTCTGAGGGGAGATCTCCACACAGCTGGATTTTGCAGCTGATGGGAATTGGGATTGCTCAGCTGTGTGTCATGCACCCTATACTGCTAATGGCTAGTGAGGATCCTCCTGCTGCTCGGGGTGGAGCTTTATGGAGCAGGAGGCTCTGGGTTCCATCCCCGCTGTGGCCAGCAGTGCAGTGGCAAATGGGAGGCACTAGGTAGCCACTGGCTTGCTGGGATGGGAACAGGCAGATGGAGCCCATTGGACAGCGACCAGCTGGCTTCCTGGCTCTGCGGCAGTCACCCCCTCCCATGATTGACGATTCCCTTCCCGGAGGCACCTCAATGCCCCACTGTTCAGGGCGCCCGCCGCATAGCCAGTGACTGGCCCGGCTCTGCCAAGCGCCGTGTCCATGGAGGATTCTAACGAACGTGTTAAAGCCCCAGTGTGGGCAAGGCAAGCTGTGATTTGAACACGTGGGAGCGGGGCCCGGGGAGCCAGCGAGCGGCCATTACCCCGAGGGATCCGAACACAGTTTCAGCATCACCCATCGTCCCAGGGACCTGCCCATTCACCCCCCCTCCCAAGCCCTGCCCTGGGACCCCATATTTCCTCGCTGTCTCTCCTGTTCAGCAGGACGGTCTCAAACCCCTACGACAACCTGGTGCTGGAGGAGGACAACGAGGAGGAGCTGAAGGGGATGAAGGAGAATAAAACGACCTCCCTGTGAGGAGCCAGCGAGCCTGGTGGGATGGGAGACCACGGTACCCTGCTGGGCTGCCCGGCACACAAATCAACTCGCTGCTTCCCCGCATCTCTGCCCAGCTCCGCCCGGCCCCTCCCTGTCCCAGCACGGGCGAGCAGCCGGCCTGACCCACCCCGCAGCCTTCCCTGGGCCATGCAGGCTGCCCATGCGGCTGCTCTCTCCTGCGTGCTGCCATACAGGGCCCAGGGGTGCAGCGGGCACAGACCCCACATCACAACCATGTGCAGGACAGGCCCCCTCTCCCCTTCCCTGGTCGTTCAGCCGCGGGGGTGCGCGGTGCCTTTGTGGAGCAGGGAGCCAGAGCCAGTCCCTGGAGGGGATTCTCCCCCAAAGCCCCCTACCAGGCCCCACCTGTTCACAGGCTGCAGAGTTCCCCCGTCCCTCCCGATGCTGCAGAACTGGGCTCCAGAATCTGTACTTGCATTTACACGAATAACAACGATAATAAAGGGTTTTGGCCTGTGTGGTTATGAAGAAAAGCCTAAGAGCAGGATGTAGTGAGTTAAATGTAACTGACACAGAGACGTCCGCCTGAGTGTGCCAAGAGCCTGAGCCCATTGCTCCATAGGCCACACTTCGGGCGAGCAGATAGCAAGTGTGGGAAACTGGGACTTTTTTTTCTCATGGGGGAGGGTACAGTTGCGTATATAAGACAAAGCCCTTAGTGGCGGGACGTCTGGTCACCCTAGATGCACTGGCCCGTGCAGCTCAAGGGGCTTGTGTCAAAGCTGATCATGGGAACACAGCATAAAATAAAGTGAATTTCTAAGCTGAATGAAGAGCTGGGGGCTGGAGTGTTGGTCAGAGCCAGGAAATACCCTCCCCACAGGCTCTTCCACCTGCTGGGCCCCATGCTACACACTGCAGGGTGCATGGTCCTGCCCATTCAACCAGCCAGTCAAGCCCGGACAGCGTCCTACCAGCTCAGCCATCAGAAAGTGACTCCCACTCATGAGTGGATCAGCTTGGTCCTGCCTGCTTGAGGAAGGGGGGTCCTCAGGAGGGGCTGGGTCCATGCATGTGGCCCATGCAGACCTTGCATGCAGTGTTTTCCCCAGGAATTAAAATTGGGGTGTAGTATTCAAATTTACAGGGAGGGTGGTCAGGGCCGATGAGGGGTGAGACCGTGAGGGTGAAGGGGGGCTGTAAGGCACCATAGTGAAAATGGAAAAATGTTTCATGACCATTTTATTAGATTTTAAAATCATCACACAAATTAAAGTTGGCTACTCAAGCCTTCTATGAAGCACGACATCTACAGCCTTCTTGGTTTCTTGTTATAATTTTGCACAACTCTGTTAATGAACTTCTTGAATGCCATGCGGTCATCTCTGGTGGCTCCTCGCGTGTCCGGTACTTCCACGCCTTCAGCTGATACGCTCATGAGTTCATTCATGGGATCAGGCAGGAGGCCACTTCTTTCAGAACACAAAATTCTATTCAACGAGGAAAAAATATGCTCAGCTGTAGCAGTTGTGACTGGGAGCAGCGGGAGAGGAATTCCTGCTTCTTTCAGCCCAGGAAACAGAGCACGAAGATGGGGTCGAGCCACCAGTGATGATAAAAAAGAAGCTGAAGTCAAATCTCTTCCTCCAGCTTGGGGTGCTGCAGAGACCACAGGGGCTGGGCAGCAGCCGCTGTGACTTCTGGTCAGGGTCTGCCCGGATGCCAGGATCCGAGCTGGAGGATGCAGGGGCTGGACTTTGCCCGCTGCGGCGCTGGGCAGCCTGCTGGGGACATTGGCAGAGACTCTGTGAGCGGAGAAGCTGCATCTCAGGAGTACGGACCCCCTGCCAGACGGAGCCCCTTCCTGCCCCGGCCCCAGGGCAATCGGCCCCATCCACGCGCCGTGCCAGACGGAGCCCCTTCCTGCCCCGGCCCCAGGGCAATCGGCCCCATCCACGCGCCGTGCCAGACACAGCCCCTTCCTGCCCCGGCCCCAGGGCAATCGGCCCCATCCACGCGCCCTGCCAGACAGAGCCCCTTCCTGCCCCGGCCCCAGGGCAATCGGCCCCATCCACGCGCCCTGCCAGATGGAGCCCCTTCCTGCCCCGGCCCCAGGGCAATCGGCCCCATCCACGCGCCCTGCCAGATGGAGCCCCTTCCTGCCCCGGCCCCAGGGCAATCGGCCCCATCCACGCGCCGTGCCAGACACAGCCCCTTCCTGCCCCGGCCCCAGGGCAATCGGCCCCATCCACGCGCCCTGCCAGATGGAGCCCCTTCCTGCCCCGGCCCCAGGGCAATCGGCCCCATCCACGCGCCGTGCCAGACACAGCCCCTTCCTGCCCCGGCCCCAGGGCAATCGGCCCCATCCACGCGCCGTGCCAGACGGAGCCCCTTCCTGCCCCGGCCCCAGGGCAATCGGCCCCATCCACGCGCCCTGCCAGACAGAGCCCCTTCCTGCCCCGGCCCCAGGGCAATCGGCCCCATCCACACGCCGTGCCAGACACAGCCCCTTCCTGCCCCGGCCCCAGGGCAATCGGCCCCATCCACGCGCCCTGCCAGATGGAGCCCCTTCCTGCCCCGGCCCCAGGGCAATCGGCCCCATCCACGCGCCCTGCCAGATGGAGCCCCTTCCTGCCCCGGCCCCAGGGCAATCGGCCCCATCCACGCGCCCTGCCAGATGGAGCCCCTTCCTGCCCCGGCCCCAGGGCAATCGGCCCCATCCACGCGCCCTGCCAGACAGAGCCCCTTCCTGCCCCGGCCCCAGGGCAATCGGCCCCATCCACGCGCCCTGCCAGATGGAGCCCCTTCCTGCCCCGGCCCCAGGGCAATCGGCCCCATCCACGCGCCCTGCCAGACAGAGCCCCTTCCTGCCCCGGCCCTTCAGGATCCGGGTCGGGATTGCAGGCACCAGCCATGCTAGGAAGAGATGGTTGCACTCTGCCCACACTTCTGTCTCAGGGACACTTGGGCTTTCCCGGGCAATGTTCCTCGGCCCTGTTGCTGGGACAGTTGAGGGAGGCTGCGTGGGCCCTCGCAACCTCCCCCCATTTCGGTGCTATCTCCGCCCATGTGCCTGCCCCTTTAAACCCAGGGGCAGAACCTTCCCCAGGCTCCCCGATCGCCCAGCCCCATGCGCACCGAGCTCCTCGACAGCGGGCGTGGGGGACCTACCCCAGCTGCTGCATGCGACCTCTGCCCTGGGTGTGTTTTCGCAGCTAGCGGGGGCGAGGGCCCCTCCTCTGCTGCTCTGCATGCTGGGGGCAGTTGGCTTCAGGAGCCATTTTCCTGCCCCCCCCCCCCATTGTACCCATCACATATAGCCAGCGTTACACCTGTCCCATCCACCCAGTGCTATATTCATCACATATGCACAGGGCATATACCCATCCCATATACCCAGCATTAGACCCATTGCATGTATGTACTGCCTGTACCAGCATTGTGTCCCTCACATAGACCTGTCACATATGCCCAACATTTCTGCACCAGACCCCCAACAGGAGCAGCATCAGTGGTTTTTGGTCATCTGCCACTCTGCCAGTCCCTGCAGCTTTCACAGCCAGTTCACGTTGCTGCTTGAACCTTTACCACATCTCCCATGATTGTGAGGAGGGACGGGCCTCACCGCGGGCGTTTTAGAATCATGGAATCATAGAATATCAGGGTTGGAAGGGACCTCAGAAGGTATCTAGTCCAATCCCCTGCTCAAAGCAGGACTAATCCCCAACTAAATCATCCCAGCCAGGGCTTTGTCAAGCCGGGCCTTAAAAACCGCTAAGGAAGGAGATTCCACCACCTCCCGTCATGTACGGTATCGACAGACAAGTTATGAACGGCGACGTCTGACAGTTTATGTGCCTGTATCAGCTTTAGGTGTGACGTTATGACTCTTGGCCACAGCTTCGTACCGCACACGTGTGTTGCGTTCCTAGCTGATACCCCCAGCTGGAGCTCCATCAGGGCTAGCCGGCTCTGTGTTGGGGGCCCAGTGGGCCACGCCACTCTCCCAGCGGGCCATTGAAGAGACTCCTCCTGCCCAGTCGGGCCTGTCCTGTGGATGCTTCAGTCAGCAAGGAGCCAAGGGCCACCCCCTGTGATTCAGCAAACCGCGCAGGACATGTGACCTAAGGATCCATCTTTTCCCACTAAATTTCCATGCTCATGTGACCCTGAACTTCATGTTGGGCCAGTCAGTTTCCATGCACCTGGGTTGGGCCAGACATTGCAAGCGGTGACTGAGGACCTGCCAATCTTATGGAAGTTACCAGATAGACCTTACAAGCCAGGCATCTTGTCCACTGCTGCACAACCCTGCTGTAAGGACTTTGCAATCGGTTGTCTGCGTGTGAGCTATTAACCATTTATAACGCGTTTCGTCTTAATAAAGCTTCAGTTAGTTCAGTAAGGCTTGGCTGACAGTGTGATATTTGGGTAGGATCTGAGATACATGTTGACCCAGGGGTAAGTCTCTGACCATTTGCAATTAGTAGAACCTCACATATGGTTAGGGCCCTACCAAACTCATGGCTGCGAAAAACTTGTCCCAGACCATGAAATCTGGCTATTGTGTGTGTGTGTGTGGGGGGGGGGGGGCCCACGGTATTGACACCCGTACGTCTGCACGGCTGCCGGTCGCTGCTCTGCGTTCAGAGCTGGGTGTCCGGCCAGCAGCTGCCGCTCTCCAGCCGCCCAGCTGTGAAGGGAGCGCAGAAGTAAAGGTGACACTATCATGACACCGCTCCCCGCACAATAGCCTTGAGACCCCCTTTGGGGTTGGGACCCCCCAGTTTGCGACACGCTGACGCACGGGCTTTACGTGTTTATATTTTTAATGCATATTCATGATTTGTGACAACATCCTGACATTTCAGATTTAAATATCAGACACTGTGAAATTCAAGATTTTTAAAATGTTGCGACCGTGAAACTTACCAGAATGGCCCATGAATTAGGCAGGGCCCATCACATGGTGAACTGGGTTTTCAGTGATCTCTCACTGTCATAAATATAAAGGGAAAGGTAAACACCTTTAAATCCCTCCTGGCCAGAAGAAAAACCCTTTCACCTGTAAAGGGTTAAGAAGCTAAGATAAAACTCGCTGGCACATGACCACAATGACCAATGAGGGGACGAGATACTTTCTGTGATGAAGTGGGACTGTTTTTAATGTTTCTTCCGAATATTGTGGGGGTGCCTCAGTTTCCCCTATGCAGTTCTTAAGTATCTAGGTGGTGGGGTAAGGGTGTATAATCACTGCAGAGCCCTAGACGGCATGTGTGTGCAGGAGTCTGGACACAGAGGATGGCCGACACCCTGTTTCCTGGCAACTGATGGCCTGGGCCCTTCCCCCCTGCAAGGTGAGAGCTAAAGGGTTGGAGAACAAAGGAATCAGGTGACCTCCTGGCCCGGGAAAGGAACAAAGCCCAGGGGAGGAGGGGCTGGAGAGAGTTTCAGTTTGGGGCTGGCTCGGACATGGAGTGAAGGGAAGACGGGGTTGTCTGGCTCACTGCCCCCAAAATGGACCCAGCTGAGGGGTCCCGTTCTCTGCACCTACAAGCTCTGTTTTAGACCATGTTCCTGTTGTCTAATAAAACTCTGTTTTACTGGCTGGCTGAGAGTCCCGTCTGACTGCGGAGTTGGGGGGCAGGACCCTCTGGCTTCCCCAGGACCCCGCCTGAGCGGACTCGCTGTGGGAAGCGCACGGAGGGGCAGAGGATGCTGAATGCTCCGAGGTCAGGCCCAGGAAGGTGGAAGCTGTGTGAGCTGTGTGTCCTGAAGACAGCCTGCTCACAGGAAGGCGACTGCCCCAGAGTCCTGACTGGCTTCATGGGGGTCAGTTCCAGAGCATTGCCCAGGGACTCCGTGACACTTTCAAAGATGGAGGGGGGAGAAACAAAGGTTCTCTCGGTCTGTGTGTTGCTTTTGCCAGGACCAGAGCAGGAATGCGGGTCAGAACTGCTGTAAAGGGCTAATAAGCAATCTAGTTAGATATGCATTAGATTCTGTTTTGTTTAAATGGCTGATAAAATAAGCTGTGCTGAATGGAATGTATATTCCTGTTTTTGTGTCTTTTGTGTCTTCAAAAAACTTAAGGTTTTGCCTAGAGGGATTCTCTGTTTTGAATCTGATTACCCTGTAAGGTATTTACCATCCTGATTTTACAGAGGTGATTCTTTTAACTTTTCTTCAATTAAAATTCTGCTTTTAAGAACTTGATTGCTTTTTCATTTGTTCTTAAGATCCAAGGGTTTGGGTCTGTGTTCACCTACACAAATTGGTGAGGATTTTTATCAAGCCTTCCCCAGGAAAGGGGGTGTAGGGTTTGGGAGGATTTTGGGGGGAAAGACGTTTCCAAGCGGGCTCTTTCCCTGCTATATATTTGTTAGACGCTTGGTGGTGGCAGCAATAAAGTCCAGGGGCAAAAGGTAAAATACTTTGTACCTTGGGGAAGTTTTAACCTAAGCTGGTAAAAATAAGCTTAGGGGGTTTTCATGCAGATCCCCACATCTGTACCCTAGAGTTCAGAGTGGGGAAGGAACCTTGACACTCACTTTATTAGACATGTTTGGATGGGAGCCAAGGGCTGGAAGGCCCGAGGAGGATGGTGTTTGGCTGCTGGTTAACCAGTGTGGTGCTATAGAAGCTCTTCTGTTACTGGCTTGGTGAAGCTAATTACAGCAGCGAGCACCAGCGCTGGGGATTGGCTGCCCTAGTGCTTTCCGTCTGCCCTGAGTGTGGCGTTCTCAGCCTGGCCCAGACCAGGCACCCGGGCACAATGATTAATAATAGCACTGAGCCGGTCTCACCTACATTCGCCAGGGGTGTTTCTCGCGGCTTTTTGCAGAGGTCAGCAACTCCCGAGCTTGTTGCACAGAGATAAAGAAACATGGGACGGCCACACACACACGCGCACACACACAGAGACACATCTGTTTTGGGTGGCTGGAAGCCAAGAGCCTCCCATGAGCCCAGGACTCCAGGATCTGGAGCTTTGAGCCGAAGGCTGAGTACCACAGGCCTGGTGATCAACTTGTGATAAACTCTGTGAGTGGGGGCAGGAATAGCCGGGGGGGGAGCAGCAATGGGAGGGGAATGATTGGTCAGGACTAAGCATCACTAAGATTGCTGTTGTGGTGGTGACCCAAGGTTTATCAGCAGGGGGCGCTGCAGGGCAGGTGCTGTGTGTGTGTGTGTGTGTGTGTGTGTGTGTGTGTTGCGGGGGGGCGCTGCAGGGCAGGTGCTGTGTGTGTGTGTGTTGCGGGGGGGGCGCTGCAGGGCAGGTGCTGTGTGTGTGTGTGTGTGTGTGTGTGTGTTGCGGGGGGGCGCTGCAGGGCAGGTGCTGTGTGTGTGTGTGTGTTGCGGGGGGGGCGCTGCAGGGCAGGTGCTGTGTGTGTGTGTGTTGCGGGGGGGGCGCTGCAGGGCAGGTGCTGTGTGTGTGTGTGTGTGTGTGTGTGTTGCGGGGGGGCGCTGCAGGGCAGGTGCTGTGTGTGTGTGTGTGTTGCGGGGGGGGCGCTGCAGGGCAGGTGCTGTGTGTGTGTGTGTTGCGGGGGGGGCGCTGCAGGGCAGGTGCTGTGTGTGTGTGTGTGTGTGTGTGTGTGTTGCGGGGGGGCGCTGCAGGGCAGGTGCTGTGTGTGTGTGTGTGTTGCGGGGGGGGCGCTGCAGGGCAGGTGCTGTGTGTGTGTGTGTGTTGCGGGGGGGGCGCTGCAGGGCAGGTGCTGTGTGTGTGTGTGTGTGTGTGTGTGTGTGTTGCGGGGGGGCGCTGCAGGGCAGGTGCTGTGTGTGTGTGTGTGTGTGTGTGTTGCGGGGGGGGCGCTGCAGGGCAGGTGCTGTGTGTGTGTGTGTTGCGGGGGGGGGGGGCGCTGTGTGTGTGTGCGTGTGTGTGTGTGTCTCGGAGGTGCGACTGCACTGAGGGGAGCCAGACCGGTGTTAGCCCGGCTATAAACGAGCCGTGTGGATGCAGTGGCATGGACCTGGCATGGGCCAGCGCTGCGAGTTCCTCGCCGGGCCTGGCAGACTGTACGGCGGCACCGGGGTCCAAACTGCTATTTTGAGCTGTACCAGCTGGCTGGGCGCTCCCGCGGGCAGCTCTGCCCGGTACGTCTCGCCTGGGCCTGCCGTCTGGCCTGTGCCATGGGAGATGTCCCGGACGGGGGTAACAGGGGCTGCGGGTCGGGACTGAGGAGCTTTGGCAGAGCTGCACGGCGGAAAGGGCCGGGTTTGGCGGTGGGTGTGTGCGAGGGCAGGTTTATACTGCAGCTGCCCGCGCTGTGCTGTGCCCGGCTGGCCCCAGCCCCTCAGTGCAGACAGCGGAGCCCCCAGGGCCTCCCGGCCCCTTGCGCCACTTGCCCCATGCGGGGGGCCTGCTCAGCCAGTGCCCCGCTCCCCGCCCTCGGAGCCTGAGCGAGGGAGGCCGGGGCTGGGAGAACTGAGGCCCCCTGTTCATTGTTAGCCCAAAGGACGAGACGCGGGTGACAGGGCCTGGATTGTCACACGGCTCCAGGCTGTGCAAGAAACAGGAGATGCTGTGGGAAGAGACCGGGGCTAAGGGGCTACCCCACTGGGCCTGGACATGGCTCCAGGGCTGCACCAGAGGGGCAAAACTGGGGTGTCTGAAATCAGGCCTGATTGGGGGCCAAACCCCAAGGAGAGGCTGGTTAATTCCACCCTTGCCGGGCTGGGGCGGGGGGACTTACCATCGTGGCTGCGGTGGAAGGTTTGTGGCTGTGACGCCAGACGCTGATTCTCCAGCGGGGCCCTGGCCCATGTTCGCTGCCCCAGCGCCGATGCTGGGGGGAGACACACGTGATCCTGCTCTGCCTTCCTTTCCCTCCTGTGCCCACCTCCCTCCTCTCCCTTGGTGCTGGCTCGCTCGGCTTCGCCCCGCTCCTGAGGCCGGCCGTACCGCAGGGCACAGCCCAGCGAGGCCCACGGACAGAGAGGGACCTGGCCAGCCCTGACCGCGGAGGTGAGCTGGGGACCGGAGCAAGAGCTGCCGTGGCCGACCTGGCAGGCCAGAGCGTCCGTCTGTGCCTGACCAGCCGCCCTGGCGCCCAAGAACCAGCCGAAAGCCGCCTCCCCCAGCTTCGCTCCCCCTTGTCTTTGCTCCCTTCCAGCTGCTTTGCAGACTGTGATGCTCCTTCAGAACGGCCCCATCCTCTGCAGCAAGACGGCTTGTGGACTGACCTTGTAACCTCCCCCTGAGCCAGGGTCAATGCTCGTGATCCCGTTTCGGGTCTCTGCTTTTTGCAGGTTTCAGGCAATACCCTGCTGGCCTTTGTGACTGTCTCTGCCTCGGAGCTGGGCTCCTGCTACCAACCCGGGGCTCCGCTGGCACCGGTTAATGCTGGACGGTGCCTGGGGTGCGGGAACACCTCCGACTCTTTGGGCCCCTTTATTGCAACTAATTAACACAGCAGGGCCGAGGCAGCAGGGCGCTGTGTCGCCAGGGGCCCGAACTGGCTGGATCAGAGCAGATGTGCCAGAGGTGCGGGGCTCACAGGGTCAGGCCAGGACACAACCCTGCCCGGACCACCATCTGCAGGGAGAGGCTGGGGGGTCTCATGCCACCATTGTGCCCCCCCACCCTGACCCCCATTGGCCTGGTCCCTGAAGTGCTGGCAGAATCCCCGGGCTGGCCTGTACCAGCCTGACATCAAAGTGGGGCATTGGGGGGGTCTGGGTGGCATGGTATCTCTGTCAGTGCCCATAATCCCCGCTGAGCCGCCCGCTCCTGATCAGGCCAGGCCTCACTGTTGCATGTGAACCCTGCAGGGCTGTGGACATGGCATGGGGAGCCCCGGGCACCTCCCTGCTGTGGGATCGGCATGGGGGAGCCCCGGGCACCTGCCCACCGTGGGGTCTGCATGGGGATCTCCTGGGGGCTGTGACCTCCCAACCCATGTTTGAGCGGCAGGGTGAGAGAGAATCCCCTTTAAGAGGGACTAATCAGAGGGGTTGAGGTCTCTGGCCAGCAGGGGCCCCTTGTGCTGTGGGGTCTACGCAACCCAAATTCAGCCCTGGGGAGCAACATGCTGTGTGTGGGCCTGCCTGGCTCGCGCTGCAGGGGTTCGTCCCCGGTTATTTACTAATCTGGTTTAAAGCTAAACAACCCGATCTTGGCTCCGTGCACTGAGACCTGGTCAGTTGATTTCCTGGCCCGTGTGGAGGCTTGCGGGTCGAATGATGAGCTGTGGAGATGGGGTCCCCAGTGGGGTGCTGGGGGCGGTTCCTACCCCCCGGTGATGCAGGGGCAGCAGTGTCACCGCCTGAGACCAGCCCAGGCAGAAGAAGGCCGAGTTACGGCGCAGTGAGAAGAGAAGGCAGGACACCTGGGCTGTGCTGCTGCCCCATGTCAGGTCACATCCCCTGGAGCCTGGCTCCAGGAAGCAGTGACGCACTGTGCCCACGGCACTTAAACACAGGCCTCTGCGCATTTCCAAATTGGGACCTCGGTGCCTCAGTTTCCCCAACGGCAAATGGGAGTGATTATTTGACAAGAGGCAAAAATGAGAAACCCTCCAGGACTGAGGATGCTCTGGCCAGGAGCGGGGCCATCTCAGGGTCCCCACCATACTAATGGAGGCCCAGAGCATGGTCACCGATCCTTCTCACGCTAGTCTGTAAAGTGTGGTTGCCCAATGGGATTATGCACAGGAACAAGGGAGCGGGACCCCTGGGGTGTCTCTGCGTGTCCCTGGCTAAAGCCACCGCCCCAGTTTGTGCCTCAGTTTCTCCAGCTGCTAACCAAGGCTCATGACACCGACCCACATCACAGGGCTGGCAGGCTCCGGCCTGGCGGCTGCATTGAAACCCAGACACAGTGTAGAGTTGAAGCATAGCTTGTTTAATTTTTATACATTTTTTCTTATTTTTTTCCTTTCTTTCTGTTTTTTTAAACTTTTTTTTGTTTTGTTTTGTTTTTTTTTTTGCATAGGGGGGAAAAAACCCATAGTCGCTTTCAGTAAGGTGTATGTAGGCAGGAGCATCTGCTAAACAATAATGGCTGCGTACAATGTTATCATCAAATATTGTGAGGCACCAGGGAAGCAACCAAAGGAGCTATCCAGCCATGGGGGTGGGGCAGGAAATGGGGAGGGGGCTCTACATGCAGGTGGGGGAGCCGGGGGGCCAACGGAGGGGGTTTGATCAGAGAGCTTTGCCCACCAGGCACTGTCTAAGAAGCCGCCCATGCGATATGCGCCCCGCAGCTCGGCCTTCCCTGGTGCCGTGGTACGTGTGTGTAACGTGGCGCCGCAAGCAAGAAGCAAGAAACAGAATAACTGTGGCTGCAATGTCCGCCCCAGAGCAACGGAAAGGAAGGAACAAAAGAGCTTCCGAATGAAATCCAAACCAAAGGGAAAAACCAACGTTCCACTCGGTCCCAGCGTAGCTCCGGGAAATATCTCCTGCCCGGCGCTAGCCTCACCAGCCTCAGCCTGGAGAAAGCCCCACGGGGAAGGACGCGCCGCCTGCCCCCCCCCAGCTCACCCTGCCATCAGGGGAGGGGGATGCTAGCCAGCTCTGGGGCCAGCCCGAGGCAGGGGCGGGATTGGCTGGGGATGGCGGCGTTCTGAGCCTGGCAACCCGTGGCAGGACTCAAAGGCCGGCCGAGCCGTGCCTTGGGAACCTGAGCCAAGGCCTAGCTGTGGCCATGGCTAGCTTCCCACTGACTTCGGGAGGCTCTGGCTCAGATGCCGGGGGAAAGAAACCATGGACTGACCCCAGCATATCAGTCCCACCGGTGTGCGCCCGACCCTGGCCCCTGCCCTGCTACAATTTTCCCACAAAGGAAGCCCTCGATTTTTTTCCGGACAAAGTTCTTGAGGCTTTAATGAAACAAAAAACTCTGCCCCCTCTGCTAATGATCTTGCTGGGTGGGCGTGACTAAATACTGACCCCGCCCACCCTCTTGCCCCATCCGGACAGCAGGGCAAAGGACGAAGCTGGACTTTCCCTGGGACAGAGGCAGTGCTGCGTAGGAAACATACAAGATGGTTGTATAAGCAACCCCCCCTCCCTCCGGCTGCCCGCCCTCCAAAATCCTGGGCAGGGTGGGGCAAAAAAAAAAAAAAAAAAAGGAAGCCAAGCCAGCAGCAAGCAAGAGGCACTGCTTCGTCAGAATTTTTGGTATTGGTGTATTTCAGATTCCTGCTGGCTGCCGCTTTTTTTTTTTTTTTGGTTGTTGTGTGTAAAACTGTGGTTGTCGTCGTCGTTAGTAACCAGAACAGGCGGGGCTCTGGAGCCTGTAGAGCCGCCAAAGTGAATTGGGCCAACCTGAAGGAACCCCAGTTCTGATGGAGTCGGGGGTTGACACGTGGGGGAAGGAGGAGGGGGAGGATCTGGTGATAACTTGGGTGTTCCCGACAGGAATTCCAGTTTTGTTAATCTAGAAAGGTCTGGATTTGCCCAGTGACGGGGACTTTAGTAAGTTCTCCTCCTACCCTGGGAGCCGCCTCAGGGCAGAAGGGCGAGGGGAGAGACTAGGCGCTACGTCCCTCGCTGGGGTCCTTCGGCACAGCTCCCGGGCGGCCTCGGTGGAGCCAGAGGGATTTCACGCCTGTGCTTGCACAGACTTAGGCATGTGCTTAGCTCAATGCATGCGGGGGAGCCCAGTCACTTCAGTGAGACCCCTCCCGGCCCCAATTCAGCACAGCGCTTCCCTCTCGCTGTCGTGCTGTGCGGAACACGGCCGGACTCTAGCTTGGGCTGCACTAGTTGGCTGGACAGGGGCGTAAGGCTCCTCTGCAGCAGGATTGGGGCCTTTTGTCTGCTGAGGATCTGCCCCCCCCCCCCAGCCCCCAATACTTCAGCTAAATATGGAAGGAAGTGGCAGCCAAGCAGCGTCTTTGCTCCATTAAAACAGACCAAGCCCCAAGATCCATGTGCAAGTGGAAGAGACAAAAAGTGGCAATTTCCAACTCATATTACAACGAAACAAAAGATACCCTCGTTTGTGATGTAAGGTACCTTGACTGCCCAGGGCACCCCGGGGCTGTGACGAAGGATTGTCCGCTCTTAAGATTTTGCATGCACAGGTCCTATGCTCAGCCCCCAGCCTCCTTCCCGACACGAAACAAACGACATTAAAACCGGAACAGCTGGATTATCATCCTCTCCAGAGAGGAGCAGGTGGGGTAGCTGTAGATACATTTGACCTTGTGCCCAGGTCCCCAAGGCTCTGAGATCCAGCCCCTGTAGCACCATATATAGAGAGAGATATGTACATGGTTTTCTATTTGTAGGTCACGAGAACTTTTTGTGTTAGATTTTTAGACGTTGACAACAACAACAACAACAACGAAAAAATCAAGAACCCTCCAGAGAAACTGTAGTGCATGAATGAACTCAGCAAGCGCTGCGCCTTGCCTGGCTGTGCATGGAGGGGTCCAGCGGATGGGGGCCGTCTCTGCTTGGGGAGGGTTGAGTGCATGGCTCAGAGGCTGGAGGGAAGGAGACCTCCCCAGCCTAGGGTGTGTCTTGGGATTGTCTCTCAGTGGAAGTTGGGGATTGGGACTGTTCAGAACCCCGGGAAGAAGTCTGGACTGGGTCCATCACAGTCCCTGTCTGCCCTCCATGCCAGCGAAGGCTACACAGGCTGCTCCCCAAGCTGATTGTCTAGAGACTCTAGAAGAGCTAAAAGTTCCAGGAGTTTGTGTGGAGAAACAAGACCCTTAGCTTGACGCTGATGGGGTGTATTTCTCTCCAGACACCACCCGTGCCCTTTCTCCCCCATGGGCCTGTCCTGCCAGTGCCTGGCAGCATCAGCCCACCCCCCCCGCCCCGCCCCAGATCCTTGCCTTGCCAAGATATTTCCAGAGACCGTTGTGAACGGCTATGTGTCTATTTCAATGACTGAACTATGTGATTGTATCGATACAGCAGAGAAAGAAAAAAAAAATGAAACAACCAAACCCAACATCCCGTGCTAAGTGTCTACCGCGCGCAGTGATCTCTGCTCCCCAGCTCAGGCTGCTGCCTTGTTTGGAGTTAAAAAGTCACAGAGAAAAAAAATAACAAACCCCAAACCAAACCAAACTAACCCTCAAAGGGTACAAAAGACAATGGAGGTGGAGACTGTGATGGAATTTGCATATTTCCGTCAGGCAGGGCCTGGGAGCACGTCTCAGACAAGGGGGTGGAGGCCAGGGGACCGAATTCTGCCCTCGCGTAAATGAGGACTAACCCCGCTGGGGTCAGTGGCATTAGCGAGTGCAGGATTGCCCTGCTGGTCTCTAGCAATGAGCTGCAGCCTCCGACACAAACAGCCCCCAGAACCTGAACCAAAACTGGCTCTGACAAGGCCTGGACTTCAGAAGAATGGGGATCTGGGTCTGAACTCTTGTGCCTGGTCTCTGGGCTGTCTGATCACACAGACCTTGCAGGCTGCAGTCCATCCTGGTCCCACCTGCCTCGGTCGCCCCCTTGCTGGGCCCCTCTCCTAGCCCCTGGGGCTGGGGTAACTAAGAAACGGCAAAGAAAAGTGTGGTGAGTGAAACAGTGCAAATTTTCCCAGGGGAGGAGGAGGGGGCGGTGTGAGCTTCCCTTTCATTGGTGGACGCGAAAGAGCCCAGTCAACTAGCCAACGCTTGCACCCCCGTGCTGCTCAGCGCCGTGCTGCTCAGCGCCCCCCTGGATTGGTCGGAACGTTTGGTAAGGTGCAATTTCTTCGTGGGGGATTTTTTGTGGCTGTCTTTGAAACAAGCCAGAAAAAATGAAATGCTACAGCTAGACAGTTCTGGGGTTTGGGTTGGTGGCCCTGGCCTGGCCCAAAGATCTCACCGGCCCAACAGCTTCCATCTGCAGAGATGCTGGAATCTGAAGGCTCGGAATGGAAAAATTGAAGCCAATCTTCACCTGGCCGAGAGCGGAAGTTTTTTGGGTGGGACAGAAAACGTGAGCAGTGCTTTGCACTCCTGCCACAGAGAGAGGCTGCTGTCCGCACCTGGATTTCTCTGCCAGACTCTGTTTAGGGCTCAGCTGTATGAGCCACGCACAGGCCAAAGCCCAGCTCAGCTCAATGGGCGTTGTGCCCGCATGAGCAATTGGGCATGGTTGGAGGTTGACTCAGGCCCCATCCACCGAGAAAGCATCCAGCACCCCCTGCCTCCACCCCTTCTTCCGTGGTATGAACACAAAGGCAGTTGCTGTGTCAGGAGCTCTTGCACTGAAGGGGTTGGATTGTTGTGGGGTTACCGCCCAGCCCGGTTTCCGCAGAGTCGGTCACAGCGGGTGTGTGGCCTGCAAACTCGTTCACTTGTCGGTTAGGTTGCGGATGATTTTTTTTTGTGGGGTTTTTTACCTGCTTTTCTTTTCTTTTTTGTCTTTTTTTTGGGGGATTTTTTTTTTGTCTTTTAAAATAAACTACAGCTACCCGCGTTGCATTGTCCTTGCAGAAAACAATACTGCACATTGCATAAAAAGATCCCCCAAGGACTTTCCACAAATGCATCCCTTGCTTCAAATCCCTCCCTCTCCGGCCCATGGCACGAAGAATGCAACAGTAAAAAAAAATACACAAGAGAGGAAACCAAACCCACGACGAGCTTTCTACAATTCTAGCCTTCCTCTGTCCCGGTCGCTCGCCCAGCCACCCCCCACCGCAAAGCCATCATCTAGCACTCTTGACACAAACAACCTTCCTCCTCAAACAAAGCCACTTTTGCTTCCAGGTCCATTGGCTCTGGCTAATTGTTCACGTTGTGTGTGTGTGTGTGGAACCGTCAGCAGCAGGGGGCCTGCCAGCGCTTGGCGTGAGCGAGGGGCAGCAAAGCCTCCGTCTTTCCAAGGCATCTCTGGCTCGGAGGGGGCGACCATACCACAGTGGCAAGTCTGGAATGACGGGTGGATGGTGGTAACTGCCTGCCGCAGTGGTAGATCCTTCTACTGGGATGAAATTCACCCCTCAGCAGAGGGCTGGCACACGATGACTCAAGTTCCCCAACGCCTATGTCCCGCTTAAGGGCTGATGTGGCACTTAAGTGGGTCGTAGGCCTAGTGCAAGACCCTAGCCCAGGGTGTTTTTAAAGCAGCTAGTCTTGCAGACGGCTCCGTCCACTTGTCCCATCCTGGTGTAGGGCAGACCCTGGCCCTAATCTCACTTGCACTGGTGTAAATCAGGCGTAACACAGTTGGAGCCACCTGAGCAGTCAGTGAGACCCTGGGGCAGCAGAAATGGGCCCAGAGCCATCACGTCCAGCTGGGGGGGGCACTCCCGGCATCTCCCAGCATTGCCCACGCTTGCCGGTTTAATGGCCAGCCTTGTTTTCCTTCGCACCCCCAGCTCACAGAGGTGGAGGAGTGAGCTGTAGCTCACGAAAGCTCATGCTCAAATAAATTGGTTAGTCTCTAAGGTGCCACAAGTACTCCTTTTCTTTTTAGGGAGACTTGCGTTTCAAATCTAAAGGCCTGTTTTAGCCGTCCTGGCTGGGAGACCCGCTTGAAATCCTCTGGAGACTCCAGCACCGGTAGGAAAGCCAAAGAACCCATATTTTATCTCTAAATCTCATGATTTTCCAGCCAGTCTCATCATTTCTGGGAGGCTGGCTCCTGATGCTTGGCTGGCTGGCCCAGCCATGCTGCGTGTGTCGGGGGGGTGGGAGGGTTGCTGGTTTGTGACATGTGGAATGGTTGGAACGGCCCCATCAGCCCGGGGCACGGGAACCATTTCTTGTAGGGTTTGTACCAAAAAAAGTTAGTCTAATTTTCCTCTTCCTGCCTCCCAAACCAGGCTGAGGCGCTACGGAGCACACACTGCTCACGGCAAGTGCCGGGGCCTGGGGGAGACCGGCCCGGAGAGGGCACGCGACACTGGGATCTCTCAACTGCCCCTTTGCTGGCTCATCCCCACGTGGCCTGGCCCCGAGCAGGCCCTGGCGAGGCTCCTACAGAGAACTCATGTTTATATATTTAAACGCAGGTGATGTACGGGGGGCCGCACCCAGGGAGTGTGAATCCTGCCCTGGCTGGGGAGGGGGGTCTCTTTGATCTGGGCTCAGTGGGGTGAGCGAGGCATGTGCAGCTCCATAGCCTGCGGGTGGCTCCAGAAGAACCCCGGGTCGTCGTGAGGGGGAGAGAGACTCTCCTGCTGATGGTGGCACTGTCCCAGCAGCATCTGGAGAGGCAACGGCCCTGGGGTTCCTCTGGAACAGCACGTCCGGCATTCACACACCTTTCCTCTCTGATCTGGATGCTCGCACCCCTTGCTCCCCGTTTCCCTTCACTGGAAACCCACCGCACACCTGCCAGCCCAGCACGTTGCAGACCCGCCATCTCCCTGAAAACGCCCCTCCGCTCCCGTCACACTGTGAAGCATGCCTCCCGAGGGACTGGCCTGATCACATCCCCTCCAGCCAGCACCAACGACCCACCACCCCTGGGAGCCCGCGAGTCCAGCGTGGCTGCTGAGCTCTCTGGGTGCATGGCCGGAGGCTCAGCACAGAAGGAGCCAGTGGATTCCCCTCTCCAGGAGGTAAATCAATGTGATTTGAAAATAAAATCACCGGGAAGATAGAAACAATCCCCCAGCTGCCCTTGATTCCGAGGTCAGGGTGTGGGCCTGGCCCTGGCTTCACACCTGACCTCTAGGATCCAGGCCCGTCTCAGAACCACCTGCCCTTCTCAAAGGAAACACGATGCTAATACCAACGATGAATCCTCCCCCCGCCCTCCCCGCCACACCAGAACGTACACGTGTCCCGTCCCCCCCACCCAGCGCTGGCTGAGGAAGGAGGGAGATTCTGCTGCCGTGCTCATTAACTTTGGTCAATTAAAAAGGAAAAGGAAAAACCACACAAAATCCCACCTCCCCCACCCCATGCCACAAAACCCCTCCCACTGCCCCGCCGGGGTTGGATCAGTCACTGAGAGTCTCAGCTAACGGAGCTATCAACACAGACAAAACAGGTATTGCATATTTTTTTCATACAAGATGCACTTTGTATGAACAGCTGGAAGACGTATAGGAGGGGAAGCTGGTAATAAACAGGACAGCCTGGCAACTCAGTGCCCAATGCAAGCAAAAAGAAACCATGTGCATGGCTAATGTAGGGAGAGCTACCGCCTAATTTGGCCTGGACAAGTTGGGAGGCTGGGCGAGAGGGGGCAAAAGAAATCTCTACCTGGGGCTGATTGCCAAGACAATCTTCCTGCTGGGAGCACTAGAAACCAGGAGGTTATTCTTCACCCTCCGCTCAGCTCCCCTCTCGGACCTGCCTCAATCAGACAAAAGACTCCAGGCCAGGGCTTTGTTTGTTTCACACTCCCCTTGCAAATTTCGTTGGTTTCTGATTCTGAAACCCAGGAAGGTTCCCTGGTTATTTATTTCTGTGTCCTGTCTGCCAGTGTGGAGGGGTCGGGGTATAACGCCTGATTATAAAACAAACGTACGGTCTGGGGGCAGACTCATCATCTCAGTATGCTGGTGTGAAACTGGAGTAACTGCACTGAATGTGAACGGGGTCACAATGGTGTGAAACTGGAGTAACCCCATTGAAGCCAATGGAGTTACAAAGGCCGCAAGTTAGGCATAAGCAGGATCAGAGGGGGCGCGCCCCGGATTACGCCAGCATAGCTGAGCCTCGACCCCAGCCCTATGTGACGCCATCCCAACATTTCTGAGCCGCGCAGAGCCTTCCCCAGGACGTCAGAACCGACACACACTTAAAAAAGAAAATTAACAAACAACAGCCCCCAACTGAACCCTGAAGGGTTTGACAAATGGCGAAAAGTCCCATCCCTCCCCCCTTAATTTTACTACGAGAACCAGTGCATGCAGCTATTCCTGTGTGGTGACACCAGTACGGTTAACACTTAGGCTTAGAAGGCAAGGCACATCATGTGGTATCAAATTTCGTGCAAATTAGGAAACATGGATTTTTAAACTTTTTTTCTTTTATACATGATTTTTCGTCGGGGGGGAAGGTAGAGCCAGTTATACAGTCTGCCATGCACATTATCAGCCAGTAGCTGATTGGTTGAGCTAGGTCACATGAGTTCCTGTTAAAGCACCATGCAGTTTATTTCTATTTTATTTTTATTTTTTTTTGTATTTTTAAATTTTTCCCCCCTCTCCATCAATTGCTTTTGTTTTGGACTTCCTGTGTCAGCCCCTCCCACAGGGGCACCAGAAATGAGGTCCCTCTGTCCCCCTGCCAGATAAGGTCCCACCTTGGAGCTGGACATGGTATGCAAGGTTTGGCCAGCCCCTGGGCCCGATTGTGAAAACGGCTCCTTGGAACCAGCCAGTCTAGCCCCCAAAACCCAGCGCTGAGAGCAGGGTGCCGAAGCCACAGCCCTCACTGGAAAATGCAGGTGTTGGGATCGCATCAGGCCTGATCCAGCCCCGCCTCGCTTTGGCTTTGGATGGTCCGTTGGGCCGCGCAGGCCTTGGGAGCTGTGTGAATTGCCCCAGGTCCACATGCCGCCCCGAGCTCTGGGGAAGCAGAACGTGTACCCGGGGTGGGAGCAAAGGAGCGCCCCTCTTCCTTTTCGTGTCTGACTCGCTGCCTGATTGAAAGTCACTTCCAAAGGCCCGAGCTCCTGTCGGGGAGGAGAAACCAGCATCTCCCTGTCGGGCATGCCAGAGAAGGGGGCGGAGGGGAAGCGGGTGGGGGGCACAAGGAAGGGGAAGAAATAGTGGGAGAATACCCCCCAAAACTATACAAAGCCACGGGGGGCAAAGAGTTTGATTCAAAGGAAAGCACCTCCGATTCTCACTGGAGCCAGTGCCTAGACGCGACTGGGGCTAGAGAGAGAGAGAGAGAGAGGATAGATAGATAGATAGATAGATAGATAGATAGATGATAAAGGGGTTGGATGGGGATAGATAGATAGATTAGATAGATGGGGGTGGATGGGGATAGATAGATGGATAGATAGATAGACTAGATAAAGGGGGTGGATAGACAGATTAGATAAAGGGGGTGGGTAGATAGATAGATAGATGGTGGGTGGATAGGGATAGATAGATAGATAGATAGATTAGATTAGACAGATAACGGGGGTGGATTGGGGATAGATAGAGAGGAATCGAGGGGCTCTGGGCTGAGCAGGAAGCCATTGCGGTGGGCAGGGGGAGTAGAAATGATTGTCACAGGTGATCAGCATCTGCTGCAGCCTCGAATACCCAGTCAGTCCCTGCAGGCAACGGAGCGGGGTCTATTTGTGCACCCCTGGAACGGACCCAGGAAGCAGCCTCGAGGGCAGTGGGGGAGGCTGAACCAGACCTGGAATCCTTTGCCCCCCATAATTAACCTGGGTATCTCCTGGGGAGAGCGGGGACAGGAGGGGAGCGTGGCCTGGGGTGCACAGGACTGTAGGGCCGAGATGGATTTTCCTGCCGCTCTGGAGAGGACTCAGTGTAGGCCCAGCGGAGAAGCAGTGCAGGAATGACTTGCAGGTGCCTGGCGTTTCCCTGCTGCGAAGAGCGCTCCAGTTTCCTGGCTCCCTTTTGCCCAGCAGCCCATTTTCAGCCTTCCTCTCCAGTCATCGCTCCTCTGCCATCTTCTTCCTCCTTTCCTCCTGGTTCTCTCCTCCATTAGGAAGTGTGCACGGCCCTCGGGCTGGGAATGCCCGGCCCCATAGCGCCCCTTCTCCCCTCGCCGCAGCAGAGCCTGGAGCCGGGGAGCAGGGCAGGCGCTGGCCAGGGGGCAAACTGCCGCTCTTGCTGTGCCCGAGGAGGCTGTCGTCTGGGGCCAGCTCTAGACGGGGTCCCGTGCTGGTGGAGGTGGGTGTGAGGGGGGACGGGCTGACTCACTGATTTTCAGGCATAGAGGCAGGTGGGGCCTGGTCCCATCGACAGTCACTGGGAGTGGGGCACCTCACTCCCCTTTGGGATTCTCCCCTTGTTTGATATGCCCCGTGGCTGGGGAACAGCAGCGCTGGGCTCCCGAGGGCACCGCCTGGCGCTGGGCTATGCCAACAGGTGCTGGCGGTTGGGTGGTCCTCTCTCTGCGTGGATTCCTGCCGCTTTGCTCCGTGGCCGTTGGGCTCCCCCTCCCCAGAGACACCTGCCCTGCCGCTATCCCTCCCCCACCCCTGGTGTATCTATGGGCAGGAAGTGGAGGGACGGCCCCTTGTTTCTCCACCACAGGCAATTGCCTGCATAAAGCGGAGCAGACAGCGGGCAGGGGCGCCCAGGGGCCCAGCCGTGCTGGAGGCGGGAGGGGCAGCGCACTCCCACTGCTGATCTAAGGCACTAACCGGCGGTGCTGCCTGCAGAGGGCCAAGGCGGGGTCTCTTCTCTCCGGGCCCCACTGCAGACCCACGGCTCGCTCCATGCTCGGACAGGAACTGGTGAGGAAGCAGGTTGGACCTTTCGAGCACTCTCCTAAGGGGCTGCCTGGGTGGGCATGAAATGGGCCAGGGAGGGAGGACGGTGCTGGCTCGGTGAATTCACACGGCTCTCTGCCGTGACCGAACAGAGGATCCGAGGGTGTGCGGGGGCCTCTGTCCCGTAGCACCAGTGCCCCACCAGGCACGGCTGTTCCAGGGAGCAGAGGCCCCCCTCTCCCTGGTCACACTTTCGACTGCCAAAGGGCGCAGCCAATGGCTCCATTTCTCTTGCTGCCGCGTGTGCGGCATGCGTGAAAGATTTCGTTCGGAAGAGGCAGCCCTCCAACAACTGCCTGGCAACGGCGTCTCACCCCCTCAGGATCCTGGATCGGTGGGCAGAGTCCGGCCCTGGTCTCTGCCTCGCCGAGCCCAGCCCATGCTCCGGCTCGTGTCGTTTAATTTAGCTTCTCAGCGAACCAGGTGATTTCCCCATGTAAATCTGGCGCGCGCACCACTCTCGGGCCCAGCCAAGGATCACAGTGAACGGGGCCGTTTGTCTTCATGCTTCTCGGCAGGCAGACGAGCTCTGTGTAACTCAAGAGCATCTCTCTCGCCAACACATGCGGGTCCAGTGCCCACCTCCACGGCGCGTCTCGCTAATATCCCGAGCCCTGCCCGGCTCCCACAGCCCTGCGGACAGGTGAAAGCTCAGCCCCGGCCCTGGCTCTCTGAGCTCGCCGACGCCCAGGGGACGGCAGTAGAAAATTCAGGCACTTGAACCAGTCAGGAACTGCGTTGTATGGCGGGGGCTGGGGAGCGACTGGCCGGGGAGAAGGAAATGGGGAGGTGTCTGAGCTGGGCAGAGCCCAGCAGTGTCACGGCCCCCACCCGTCTGAATTTAGGGCACCTTGCCTACCCAAGTCATGGATCCAAGGCCTACTCCGGCCCCACAAACGGGGTGGTGGGGGGGAGGGTGTGTCCCATCTGTGGTGCAGCCTCTCAGGAAGCAAATCCTCTCTCTTTAAAAAAAAAATCTCCCAACAAGCCAGTGCCGGGAGCTCCACTCTCCTGCTGCTGCTGCTCTTTTTTTTATCATTCCCTCTTAAAAGTGCATTTCCTACAAAATGTGCAACACAATTGCAACCATCTCGCCACTAGTCTACATGGTACCTGTCCACAGGTGTGCATAGCTCTTTGTACACAGGTGCGCGGGGGAAATCTCGCTCCGCCCTTCCCTCCCCTCGGCCCACCTGTCCCATCCTAACTTTCCAGAGCCAAGCGAGAAGAAGACTCAGTCCACACAAATCCCAGGCCCTGCCCTGGTAGCAGAGTCCAGCCCCGCCTCGCCCCCACACAAAGAGAGTTGCGGGGTTTTCAAACAGGCCCCACGTTTGCCAGGAGCTACGCGGCATAAGCTCCAGTATGGAAAGTTTACCAGTGTGGCACGCTACGTTGGCGCAGCCCTGCGCTATGGGCATGACACCCACATAAGGGTGGAATAGTCCCACCCATGGACTGCGACGGAGCTATGCCACGCCACACCCAGCAGGACACTGGCGTCGTGTCTTTCACTGCAGAGAGACAGGGATTTGCTCCCAGCTGGTCCGGCTGGCAGGGCTCGGCAGCAGGGGAAGGCACCTGGGGAACAGCAGACGCCATTGGGAGAATTATTCCCAGAGGAGAGATTTGGAGTTTTGGACTCAGCTGTTTCAGCCGATCTGTAATTCAGAAATTTCCACCCCCTTCATTTCCAAACGGAGCTCCAGGGCTAATTCCCAGAGCCCGTTAGTGCCAATCTGAACAGCAGCGTTATCTCTGCGCCTTGCGCATTCCAGCCAGCCGGATGGTGAGTCTCGGACCCATCTCCTCCTGCAGTGCTGGCTCGTGCCAAGGCTCCAAGCTGTGGCAACGTCCCCCCTTGAAGCCAGTGCCCTGCTCCCCGGTTGGCCTGCTTGTTCCTCGCCTGGAAACACAGGCTCTACGTACAGAGGAGCCCAGATGCACAGCCCGGGGCTCAGCTCAGGGGACAGCCGAGTTCTGTCCCTCCCCTTCTGCAGCTGGTAGTGCCCAAAGGCAATCCGAGAAAGAGAAGGATTAAAGGGGCTCCAGCCCGTGTACCCCCGCCACCCCCGCTTCCCCACAATGCCGCTCCTCTAGTGCACCAGAAAGCAGTGCCAAGATCCCAGGAGGGCTCCGTTCCCCACCCTAACGAAGAGCATTTAATGGCATAGAGCATTTAAGAAAAAACAAAGAAAAGGCGAACGCGTTGTCCGAACTCTGGGCCAGCAGCTGGCTGGAGGCGTCTTGTCTGGGGTGGAACAGGGAGCAACAGCACGAAGGAGCGCTCGCCTGCCCCACCCAGCACCTCTGGTTCAGAAACAACCGAATGCCTTGTCTCTTTGCCTTCCCACCCAGCCCCAGCACCCTCCTGGATAGTAAACAGTTCGCTGAGAAGGGTGGGCTGGGGTGGGGTGGGGGAGCCTGGGAAATTTGTTCTTTTCTACTCACGAGAGGCGAGAATGAAGGAGTAAATTGGAAAGACAATTTTGCATACACAACCCTTTGGAGAACTGCAGGCAAGACTCTGGCGCTGCTGCTGCTGGAAGAGACCTGTGTCATGAGCTGTGTCCGTTCTCTTCCCAGGAGGTCAGCCGGCAGGGCAAATAGTGTTTCTGGCAAACGGGACTCCGCATCGTCGTGTGCGTGGATCGCTGTTTTGTCTGTAGGGTTTTTGCTTGTTTTTACTTTTTAAAAAAGTTTGAACCTTTTCCTTCCTTCCTTCCTTGTAACGTCTTGGGTGTGGGTCTCTTTTTCTTTTCGTCGTCGTCATCGTCGGTAATTCGCTCTCTCCATCTTCACCGAAAGGCTGGGCCTGGGGCTGTTACTTCTTTTCCTCTCGGGACGCCCAAAGCAGAGGAGAAGGGAGGCGACGGGACGGGGCAGCTGTGATTATCCCAGGTACCAGGACTGAGCAGGAAAGAAAGGGGGCGGGGAAAGAACAGATGCTGCGGTTACTGATTTGCATACAAGCCCCTCCCCCCACAAAGGCTGATGGGAACTCGTAAGCCTCGGCCTCAGCTTGCGTTGTATTAGAAGCAAAGGGACCCGACCCCGAGGCGCGCTGGTTTGCACTGCGCCCCGGGTTGTTGCTCTGCAGGTGTTAATCGTACCCGGACCACATGTGCCGCTTTGGAGCGCGGCAGCGCTGTGGGGCCCGTGGGCGCCCCTTGCCTGCCATCTTTGAGCTGGTGCAGTGGGGAGGGCGCTGCCCTGGGACTGAGGGATATGCAGCTACTCCTGGGTCACCTCAGGCACAGCAGTTATGCTCTGTGCCTTGGTTTCCCCTCTGCATTACTGGGGCATACTGCTGCTTTGAGCTACGGAGTGCCCTGAGCTCCTGTGCCCGTCGGCGCTCCCTGTGGGAGCCTCCTTGCTGCAGTCACACTTCCAAAAGGGGGGGCACATGTGGCAAAATGTGGGTGTGAGGTCTGGGCTCTGCCAGGCAGGGAGGGAGGGAACGCCACAGCCTGGCCCCAGTCAGACACCGATGGAGAGGACCCCAGGCAGCTCGATGGCGCCGTTCCGCGGGTCCGCGCGTTCATCCAGCTCCCGACATGTCAGAGCTCTGCCCGCCTGCTTTTCTCCTCCCTTCCCTCCTGGTCTCACGCCCTGCGGCCTCCCAGCTCCCGACATGTCAGAGCTCTGCCCGCCTGTTTTTCTCCTCCCTTCCCTCCTGGTCTCACGCCCTGCGGCCTCCGCTCCACCCGGTCAGCTCCGGGCGGCGACAGAGCCTGCCCCGCAGGACCTACAGGCTTTCTGAACAAGCACTGAGCGCACTGCAATGCTCCCGAGAGGGGTGTCAGCATTAGCTCCATGCTAGAGGTGGGGAAACTGAGGTGCAAACCCCAGAGGACAACACTGCAAATGATGAGCTTCTCTGAAGACAAGGGCCTAACTGACACCAAGTGAGCTGCTGGCAGAATGGGGACTCAGGGGCAGGGTTCCTGACCCCTGGCCGATCACACCGACCCTGCCTCCCACCCACCAGAAAGCCACAGAATGGGAGACGCCCCGCACCCCAACCCATCCACCAATCAGCACCTGCTTTTATTGAGGGAAAGTGTGTTTCAGCTCGAGAAACAGGTCTCAACCCACGTGGGAGACATTTGGGGCAATTCTGAAAACAGGGAGGAACAGGCCCCAGGGCTGGCAGGGACCCCCTGGGCCCCCGAGTCCAGTCCCTCCTAGCGAAGGCAGCTCCGGCTGATAATCCTGCTCCGACACACATCACGCTCCGTCCTCAACCCAGCTAGGCTCCAGCAGCTCATCTGCCTCCCTGGGTTTACCCCCCTTCCCCCCAGCCTAGGGTGACCAGATGTCCCAATTTTATAGGTTTCAGAGTAGCAGCCATGTTAGTCTGTATCTGCAAAAAGAACAGGAGCACTTATGGCACCTTAGAGACTAACAAAGTTATTTCATAGAATCACAGGGCTGGAAGGGACCTCAGGAGGTCATCTAGTCTAACCCTCTGCTCAAAGCAGGACCCATCCCCAAGTTTTACCCCAAATCCCTAAATGGCCCCCTCAAGGATTGAACTCACAACCTGGGGTTAGTAGGCCAATGCTCAAACCCCTGAGCTATCCCTCCCTGTAGTTCACAAAAGCTTATGCTCAAATAAATTTGTTAGTCTCTAAGGTGCCACAAGTCCAATTTTATAGGGACAGTCCTGATATTTGGGGCTTTTCCTTATGTAGGCGCCTATTACCCCCCACCCCCATCCCGATTTCTCACCCTTGCTGTCTGGTCACCCTACAGGCCCAGCCTGTTCCAACCCAAGAAGAGCAGGTGGAAAAGTGACCTTTAGGCCTCTTTCTTTTGCAGCAATCACAGGGCAGCCGCTCAGGACTAGGGGCCTCTTGGGATGGGGGTTCTCATGGAGGGGAAAGGGCTGATTTTTTTTTTAACAGGCTGTTTTCTGCTGCGGGAGGCTTAGGAAGCCTGGCCCAGTGGTTAGAGCATGTGCCTCAGACTCCGGAGACCTGAGTTCAGGTCCCTCCTGTACCACAGACTTGAGCTGTGGGTGGCGGCAGCTGGCTCCTTTGAACTGAATGGGAGTTTTGCCCTTGACTTCAGTGTCCGCTCTGTGCAATTGGGATAAGAGCGCTGCCCCGCCTCATGGGGCGCATGAGGCTAAAGACTGTGAGATGCCCAGAGGCTACGGTGTTGGGAGCCAGATAAGTACCTAAGACAGACTCCCTGGGGAGGAGCAGGAGGATGGGGCTGGCTCGGAGAGGAGGGGGATGGAGCTTTCTCAGCTGCCAGGGGTTTAAGTTTTTAACACAGAGAGTTTTTCTTCCAGGGGTTTTTCGAGTGTTTGAGTCAAACGGGCATTGAGCAAACCTAGCACAGTTCAGCGCTCTCCGTGCAAGCTCTCCTCTCACAGCTGATCTGGAGTCACGCCCTCCTCCCTCCTGCTAGCCCCCCACTCTCCAGAGAGCATCCCTGGGTGCAGAGGTGCTGACTATCTGATTTCCCCGGGGGTGCTTGACCCCCGCTCTGCCCCAGGCCCCATCCCCACTCCACCCCTTCCCCCAAGGCCCCACCCCTGCCCTGCCTCTTCCTGCCCCCACTCCTCCCCCTCCCCCCCAGCGCCTCCTGCCTGCTGCTGAACAGCGGATGAGCGGGTGGCAGGAGGTGCTGGGGTGGAGGGGAGCTCATCAGTGGGGCCCGCTTTCCACACCATAAAGGGGCAGCCCCGGGCCCAAGGCCCAAAGTGAGATCTCAGGGCAGGGTCCCTGCTACGGGCTATGTGCTCTGTGCAGCCTCTGGCTGGGAAGCCAACAGCCCCCTGCCACTGTTCTGTCTGCAGCTCCCACCCCCATGGCAGCTGTGGGGCATGCCAGTGGGGGAGGAGAGGGACTGAAGGGATGTAAAAGTCTCCATTAGTACCATGGCTGCCTCTGATCCTCAGAGCAGGGGCCTGTAATTTGCCAGCTTCCTCTACAATCACAGAGCTTCCCTCCTCGCTAGCTGGCACTGGGTGGAGGCCCGTGGTGTGAGCTGCCCTCCAAAACCCAACCCCAGAGGCGTCCGCCTGCCGCAGAGACGCCAGGGCTCAGGTATGGTTTGAGTCCCATCCTAATTAGCCAAGTGGAGGGTGGTTTACAGGTCAGGGCTGACCCCGTCCTGCCAGCCCCAGCCGGGGCGCTGCAGGGCAGCGGAGCCAAGCCCCTCTCACCAGGCCTGCATGCACAGCCGGGGTCCCTCCTCCCTTCCCAACAGCTCTTCTCTGTTGCTATTTACGCTCCTTGCTGCCTTTCCCCTGAAACGTTCAGTTCTTCAATCCCCCCCGACCCAGGTCTAAATACAGCGAGGGAGGGGGAGAGAGGAGCCGCACCCCAAATGCAAAGCAATGGACAGCCCCTGGCATCGCCTGCCCCAGCCGCTGCGTGGCCATGTTCTGGTGGGTGGTTATGCACAGTGCACCTGCCTTTGCCTCAGTGTCCCCAGCTAGCCTGCAGCCCCCGGGCGCCAGCTGGCTCCTAGGATGGGCTTTCTTTCACTCTCCACGGCTGTTAGTTAGAGGCCCCAGGCAGGGCCCCGTGCGCTAGGGGCTGGACACACAGATAACAAACAGGTGGGGAACAAGAGCATGGAAGTGCCTGGCCCAGCGTCACCCAGCAGGGCCAGTGGCAGAGCCGGGACCAGAAACTCGGTTGCCTGAGTGCCCATGCCGTGCTCTGCCCACTAGACAAGACTTTCTCCCTGCCGAGAGCCCCTGCCCCGCTCGCCTGCCTGTCTGTTGTGGGGAACCGAAGCCCTGCGAGCTGGGTACGCAGCGTGTGGTCAGCTGGTGTAAAGGGAATTTCAGCAGAGGTTCTGTAGATTTACACCAGCTGAGGATCTGGCCCGAAGCGGACTGACGACCTCAGTGTTGGGGCTCAGGCTGCCGGCGACTGCAGTGTGCTTCCCCCTCGCTGTATGTCAGGGTGCAGGGGAGGGGGCCAAACCCCTCCTGGGTGCCAGACCCCCCCCGACGGGGCGAGACAGGGACGCCAGCGTGGGGAGGCCCCACCACCACCTCCAGTAGGGGGCAGCAATCCTGGGTCCAGGAAAGGGGCAGCCCCACGTGCAGTCTGTTCCCTTGCAGGGACTGCTTTGGCTTACGGGGGCTTCCCGGGCTGCCTGCCGTGCCTTGCTCCCCCTCCGCCGAGAGTCCCGTCCCCATCGGGGTGTGTGACGTCAGAGTTGTTTCTCTCACGGTCCGTTGCAATGGGAGATTGCCGGGGCCATGGGGTGAATGAGGGGACCCAGATGTGACTGTGGCGAGGCTGGACAAAGGCGCGTCCCCTGCTTGACGCCGAGGAGCTGGCTGAGATAAGTGACACCAGCAGGTCTTGGATTGAGTGACCAGGCCTCGGATCAGTTCTTTGGCTCTTTTTTGCACCCACCCCACCCTCTTTAAACTGCGGACCCAGAACGGGATGCGGTGTCCAGGATCGACTCACCAACGCCAGACGCAGAGGTAAAATCACACTAGCCCTGTTTGCCACCGCCTCACGCTGGGGTGCTGGTCCACTCCGACCCCAAACTCCTTTGGGGTTGCTGCTTTCCAGAGCAATTTCTGTGCGCTCGGCTGCTATTGTACAGGGGTGACTTTTCCCCAAGGGGCTGGGAGGGGGCAGCGTGGGCTGCTGGTGCCTCCCTCATGCCGCCCTGGCATTCTCTATCTGGCCCCACATGTATGGCCCCTAGACGCTGCCAAGGTTGTGCATTGTTAGGCAGAACTGGCTCCATAATCTAGAGCCACACCTCAGCACCGGCTAGGTATTGCCACAAAGTCCTCGAGCTCCTACCCCCGTACAGGGCCCCCGGAGCCGGGACTCCCTGAGTCCTCTTTAATCACACCAGTCACCGGCTCCTTCCCTGTGCCGGACGTCCCGCCGACACAGTGCAGCCAGGGCGTCGGGGGGGCTGGCCGGGGCCGAGGCCTCGGGTCGGGGACTGCTCAGCCCTGGCTCCGCGGCCAGGCTGGAGGGGCTGGAGCAGGCCAGCCGAGAGGCCTCCGGCACTGAGAGAACTGCTGCTGCCCTCGACTGGCCTCCTCTGTGTTGCTCCCTAAGTCCCCCAAATTCAAGTTCATCCCGCGATTACCTCATGTCTGGTTTCTGTTGGCAACCAGACGGCTCCGGGCGTGACCCTCCTGCTGCAGGCAGTGGGCTCTGGCTCTCCCCGCCTGGAATGCCTGGCCTCTTCCTTCCACCTCTCCCTGGCCAGTAGCTTGTTCTCTTTAACCCTTCAGCTGTACAACGCCTAGTGGTTAGAGTAGGGGGGACCAGCATTCCTAGGTCCCAAAGCTGCGGCTTTTCCATACCAGTCTGTGCCGCTGACTCCTGCAGAACCGGGCCCCAGGTTCTGTTCCTCACTGAGCCCCCATGTGACCTTCAGCACATCACTTCCCTGCTCTGTGCCTCCATTTCCCTTCCCAACCCATGTCTTTTAGCCTTGCCAGCTCTTCAAGTCAGGGACAGCCTCTCACTACAGCGCCTGGTGCAACAGGGTCCTGAGCTGCCCTGGTGCTGCTATGATACAAAACAGTGCAAACACGAGCAGTGAGTGTCACTGCCCCCCCATGCCTCAGCTCCTCCATCCCTAAACCAGGAATAATAATAAAACTCAGGTGCCTCTCGGGGAGTTGAATTCCTTCATGTTATAATAGTACACAGAAATCCTTGGATGAAGGATCTATCTATCTATCTATCTATCTAGTGAGGGAGCATGAGAAGCAAACACACCCTAATAAACATTCTCCTAACTTAGGCCAATAATGCCCCCCACCTAACAAAATCCGGACCAAAATCACACACACAAAGAACAAACAAACACCCTCCCACCCCCCCGGGGAAGAGTCAAAATAACGCAGGCAGACGGCCAGCAGCTGGGTGGGGGGGTATCCAGTTTATTGCCCTGAATGCAGCACATACGAGCAGGTGGTGTACATGAACATTTGGTGCATGCAGATCCTGGCCCTCGGAGACTGAGTATGGGCTCTGGAGACCAGAGTGACTGAACTGGAGGAGCTAAGGGAGACAGCCAGGGACACAGACCAGGCTTTCCGGGACACAGCAGAGCGGGCCCAGCCCCAGTCTGGCAGCTTCTGTGCTACTGGGAAGGGTGAAAGTCTCGGGGAAGGAGAACAGATGGAAACTGAGTCCTGTAGTTGGGACCCTCTTTCCAGAAGACGTCGTGGTATCTTCTCGCACAGAGGACACCCCTCCAGGGGAGGGGACCCTGTTGTTAGGAAGAGACAGGAGACAGTAATGGGGGGTTGGTTATTAGAAGTATAAAGAGTTAGGTTGTGGTGACCAGGAGAACCACACGGTGAATTGCCGGCTGGGTGCGAATGTTGTGGATCTTTCGAGCCATCTAGACAGATGTCTGGGCAGTGCTGGGGAGGAGCCAGCAGTCGTGGTACATGTAGGTACCAGTGACATAGGGAAAGGCAGGAGAGAGGTCCTGGAGGCCAAATTTAGGCTGCTAGGTCAGAGATTCGAGTCAAGAGCCTCCCTGGGAGCATTCTCTGAAATAGCACAGGGCCAGTAAGACAGACAGAACTCCAGGGCTCCAACGCGGGGATGAGACGATGGTGCTGGGAGGAGGGTTTAGGTTTGTTAGGACCTGGGGAACCATGTGGGGAAAGAGGAGCCTGTACAGGAAGGATGGGCTCCACCGAAGCCAAAACAGAACCAGATTGCTGGCATGGGAAATTCAAAAGTTCATTGAGGAGGGAGAAAGCTGAGAGGTGCGGAAGAGCAACGGTTCAGAGACATCCCTGAGGGGAGGATTTATTAAAGGGGATTCTCTATATCCTAGCAGAGAGGAGGGGATAGAGGTTGGTAAAGTGCATGTAGGAACTGCAGAGAAACAGTCAAATGAAAAAGAGTCCCATTCAATTACATCACATGAAGGAAGCCAACTAAATAGCGACAAATGTTATAAGTGCTTATACACAAACGCTAGAAGTCTAAATATTAAAATGGCTGAACTTGAGCACCTGGTATTAAATGAGGCTACTGATTTAGGAGGCATCACAGAAAATTGGTGGAAGGATGATAATCGGGACACGGTAATACCTGGGGACGAAATATACAGGAATGACCGAGTAGCGGTGTTGGTGGGCGAGCGGCACTGTATGTGAAAGAAAGCACAGAGTCAAAGATAGTGAAAATCTTAATGGAATCAGGCGGTACCAGAGAATCTCTGTGGATAGAAATTCCATGTGTGAATAATAAAAGTAGAGCAGTAGGAATGTATTACCGACCCCCTGACGAGGAGGGTGAGCGTGACTGGGACAGGCTCAGGGAGATTAGAGAGGCTACAGAAACAGAAAGCCCAGTAATAATGGGGGATTTCATCAATCCCCATACTGACTGGGTACATGTCACCACAGGACAGGGTGCAGAGATAAATTTGTAGACACCGTTAATGACCGCTTCTTGGAGCAGCTAGTCCCGGAACCCACCTGGGGAGAGGCAGTTCTTGATTTAGTCCCGGGGGGCACACAGGATCTGCTCCAAGAGGTGAACAGAACTGAACCGCTCAGTGATAACGACCATAAGGTAACATCCTTGGGGTGGGGGAAAGAAATACCAAATACCCAGGAGCATTTAACTGCAGAAAGGGGAGCTACACAAAAATGAGGAAGCTAGTTAAACAGAAATGAAAAAGAACAGTCACAAGAGTGAAATGCCTGCAAGCTGCATGGAAAGTATTTAAAAACACCATAATAGAGGCTCAAACTAAATGTAGGCCCCAGATAAAAAAAAACAATAAGAGGGCCCTCAAAAATGCCACCATGGCTGAACAACAGAGTAAAAGAGGTGGTTAGAGACAAAAAGACATCTTTTAAAAACTGGAAATCCAGTCCTACTGAGGGAAATAGAAAGGCCCATTAGAAAGGGATCAGTTCTGGCTGCTGCCACAGTTGTCAGGTTTATGGAAATCCCTAAAACTAGGAGACTTTTATTCACAGAAGCAATTTTGCAAAAAGAAAAGGAGTACTTGTGGCACCTTAGAGACTAACCAATTTATTTGAGCATGAGCTTTTTTGTGTATTTAATATCACAGCAGGGTCCCACCCCCTGCCACCGATCAGTTCAGCTCCATTTGGTCAAGGCTTCCCATATTTAACATTGGGTTCAGTCAAATGCACCATATGATTCCTCCCTGCAGACCCCTGGCACTCAGATAACGGCTGGAAATCCTAGCCCTGGGCTAGAGTGTGATACAAAAGTGATGCATCAAGAGCTAACAAGCTCAGCAGCAGACTGATATGCAATGAATACGTCAGAGGATCCAGCCGAGTGCAGGATGTGCCCCCTGGGGATGGATAAAAGTTCCTAGCAGCTCCCTGGTGGGGGAGGGTATTTTGTCTTTATGAAGGAGGAGCCAGTGAGGGAACCCCAAGGAAAGAGCTGAGCTGGTCTGGACCAGGCAGCTTCCCCTGCAAGCCCACCTCAACGCCCCCTGCCCGGGTGTGCACGTGTAACAACAGCAGGCTGATCGTGCTGGTCACGCAGGGAGAAGCACCATCAGCGGGTGACCCGACCCCGGGCTGGAAAGAGGATTAGCGTCAGGCTGGTCTGATAATCCGGTGCGTTATTAGTTTTGGGGATGATGGTTCCCACGACCTGGATTGCAACCCTCCAATGCAGGACTGCCTCGACCTGCACCCACACAGATCGAGGCTCACAGATACTGAGAAGAGCTGGGTCAACACTGCTGTGCCTGCAGTGGGGCAGGACTGGAGAGAGGTGAGGGCAATGGGGTGAAGGTGGCTTGAAGGCCCTTTGGGCCACCCCAGCCTGGTTCTCCAGTGCCCTGCACCTTGGGTCACCTGGGCAAAGCCAGTGCCAAGTGTTGCCATCTCCACTTGGGGGCATCTTATGCCCACTTGGCACTGGTGCAAATGAGGACACAAGGTCCAGGGCACTGGAGAACCAGATCCCCACCAGCCCCATGCTGTGGGGGAGAGAAGATGGATGCACCAGTGGTTAGAGTGATGGTCTAGGACTTGGGAACCTGGGTTAAATTCCCTGCTCTGCAACAAAGTTCCTGTGTGACCGTGGGCATGTCGCCTGGCCTCTCTGTGCCTCAGTTTCCCCTTCTGTACAGTGGGGATAACAGCCTTGCCCTGCCACCCAGATGGTTGGTGGGTTAATTCATCAAGGGGTGGGAAGTGCTCAGATACTACAGCAGGAGGGCCTCAGGAAGAGCCGTGGCTGTGCAGCTGTCTGGGTCCGGCCTGGCCCTGAGTTTGTTAGAGCAGCCGCAGGGTTGGGGGGGCAGCTTGCCCTGCTGCGGTACCTGCGCTGTGGATGACACAAGTGATGCTTGCCGGGGGCAGCACCCAGTGTGGCATGTGCCCAGGCAGTGCAGAACTGGCACTGATTGCTCCTCACGTGATTTGCCCACGTTCGTCCCTTGCCCCCAGTAAGCCGGGGCTCTGGCTGCCTGAGGTTTGGGTTTCTGCTCTGAGCAGGCCCAGTGGGAGCCCTCTCGAGTTCTACTTCTTCCCCCGCTGGGCTTTGGCAGGGCACGGCCAGGACAGGCCAGTTCGCCATATGGTCCATGGAAAACCCGTCAGCTTGCTCCAGGCAGCGGAAACAGGAACCAGACGGTGTATCCTGTGCGGTCGGAGCTCCTGCCCCCAAGCTCCAGGATGCCTGACCTGCAGCTGTCTGAGCCTTGGCCTATATTCGCTTCGGCTTGGTTGTGTCCCCAGCATTTCAACTTCCACAGAGGCTTTGAATCATGATCCCATCTCCTCTGCAAGGGCCTCAGACCCCCCAGGATGGGGCAGCAGCGTATAGCTCCCCAGGCTCCTCTGGAATCTCCATGGATAAGCATGTGCCGTTTCCCAGGGCCCGCAGCTGGGCTGGGCCATCCCACCGGCTCTCAGACCCCTGTGGCCGAGCAAGCATCTGGACTAGGCTCCGAATCTGAGCGTACCCAGAGCGGGGTGGGGCAGTGCTGGGGCCAATATTCCAGCGTGGACCGCTCGGGAGGACAGCCTAGGCAGTGCCTGGATGAGAGACCTTTACAGCAAATCCATAGTGCTGCTGGGAGTGGGGGGCTCAGTAGGGGGCGCTCCCCCTCCTGGCCAGTGCTGACCCCAGTGCGGCGCTGGGCAGGTGGAGGGGTCAATAGAAGGCACATCCCTCTGGGTGAGGTGAGGTGTAAACCCAGATCCTGATCCTTTGAGCTCATCGGCGATCCCATGCTGGTCTGGATTTTGTTTGCAAGCGCTGGGCCAAATGCTCTTGTGGGGCAATTACAGCCTCCCCCGGATGGCCCCGGGCAACCGCACATGGACTCTAGACTCTTCTTCGCCATCTGCCCTCCACCTTGGGGCAGTATTGCCGGGCAAGATTTCCCAGCTGCTGTGCTTCACCCCAGAGGAGGCTGCCCTGTAACAGTGGGTGATGTGATACATAGCCCCGCACAGGCAGATGGCCGGAGGGTTCTCTTCCTTTGGAGTGTGGCAGGGTGCAGTCCCAGCTCCTGCTGTCCCACTGCTGCATGTGGCCAGCCCAGGTGCGGTAACAGTCTGGCACGGAAACCTGGCCAGTTGGCTTGGGTGGGTGGGGCAGCTGGCAGATTCCCAGCCTCTCACTGCAGAGCAGAGCTGGGGGCTGGAGCTGCAGGAGCTGTCTGTGCTCAGAGGATGAGCCAGGTCCAGCGCTCCCTGCTCCCCGGCCCCTGCTTTGCGGGTCTCGGCCCTATCGCTGGGCCTAGTCGGGGGGAAGGGAGCTGGGGTGCGGTCTCCTCACTGCCAGGAGACCAAACGGGGCACATGGCGGGAGGAGCCCCCTGATGCAGGAGGTTGGGGCTGCCCCTGCTGTGCCCCTTTGTGCTGCCCGTGGCGACAGGGCTCAGTTTCCTCATTGCCCCCTGTGCCTGGCTCAGCTCGGCCCAACAGTGTTACAGGGGCCCTGGCTCCCCCGTGCTCTGCTCAGACGTTACAGAAGGTCCCTAGCTTTGCCCCTTCCAGTCGGAGACAGGCAGCACGAGCAAGAGGCAGGCCCCACAGGCCAAGCTAGGCAGTGCGGTCTAGTGGGTAGAGCGCTGGCCTGGGACTCAGGGAACCTGGGTGCAATTCCTGACTGCCACTGCTCAGGCTAGTCCCTTCGCCTTGTCCCGTTAGACTGAAGGGGGGGGTCTCGCCCCATGTGAACAGTGCCTAGCACACCGGCGTGGTGGCTTGGGGGTGCACCCCTAACTATGCTGCCCAGGCTGGCTGGGATGTGGTCTGAGGCCCTGGCCCCAGTCCCAGATGTTTCCCTGGGGCAGCCCGAGGGAAGCCCTCTCGCTTGAGTCGTTTGGAGAAACCGAGCAGCCAAGATGGGAAACCATTTGCCGGAGTGCAGGGCAAGCCTGGATGAGAACCCAGCAGAGTCCCTCAGATCAGACCTGGGAACCAAACCGCTCTCTCGTTCCTAGTTTCTCTCCTTCCAGGTGACCCCAGGAAAATGGCCCCAGCCTCTTGCCGGGGGTACCAGCGCACCAGACAAGCCGGGCCACGCACAGCGCCCTTTGTTCAGCCTGCGGCACCGTCTCACCACTCCTGGGGTCCTGCTGCACCATCCCTGCTGCTTCAGGGGCCAGAGGGGGCTGGGCCGAGCCCCTCTTTGAAGTCCTGGCTGCCTGCTGGGGAAGAGGGACCTCTCCGAGCCTCCATCCTGCTGGAGAGCGCCATGAATTATTTGCAGCTGGCTCCCTGGGGCTCCAGCAGCCCAGCTCCGAGCCTGGTCTGACTCATTTCTATGAATGCTCCATGCTGTGCCAGCACCGTGTCTGCTGGCTGCACAGGGCCAGGGAATGGAAAATTACCGAGGAAACCACGTCCTGTTGGATGGGGTGAGGGATCCTGGCAGCCTCGCTAGAACATGCAGTGAGCGCCTCTGCAGGGGGACGGACCCCAGCAGACAGGGCCTGCTGCTGGGGCCGGGAGGACAGGCCCAGCTGAGCGCAGGGATCTGTGGGCAGGAGATCAGCCTCCTGGAATACTGCAAAGGGCCTTGTTCAGAAAGTGGGGTGATGTCTCTGGGGTGAAGAAGGATTTGCAAAGAATCCACTCCTGGCAGGGCAGGCAGGCAGCGCCACCGATTGCCCGATGCTTCCCATTATCAGACTCTGTTTTCTGACGAACTTTAACCATCCGGTATGAAATTGCCCACATCAGGTCTCTGCTCAGGGCTGGATTTTTTAGCAAAATTCCAACCAAAACGGTCCACCCGTTCCTCTGAGTGAAGCTGGGGAAAACCCATTGTTGTGCCCGTGTAAACAATTCTTCCAGCTGTTTAGCTGAGCAGCTGTGGTGCCCCGGTGCTGTGTAGCAGGGACTAGAAATTTGGCGGTGTGTGTGTGTCTGCCTGCAGGGACCTGCCTTCTTCCATCCCC